>NC_134374.1:1250000-1875000 GCF_035582795.1 Mycteria americana | reverse complement strand
CTACATCAAACCTCCAAGATTTTTCCAAAAGATTTTGTTTTGAGAAGGCCTGTTGAATTAGAAGAGCAGAAGGAGGGAGTAAGAATCATCTGCATCATGAAAAAATGGTCTTTGTTCTATTTCTGTTGACAGGAGACTGCTTCGATACCTTGCTGATTACTAGACAATAAAGGATAAACAGGGTTTAGCCCTCATACGTTTTTATCAGGGTCAGCCAGATTCATGTCCATTTCCATGAAGTTTCAATACCAAGAAGGAGAAATCCACAACACTGGAAGGAAACAAACTTTTCAATTGAGACATTTTTCACAAATTATAATCATCCCAATCTAGTAAAGCATTCAAACATGCGTTTAAGAATAAGCAGGTAAATACTGCTAGTCAAATCACAAGAACTGCACAACAGATAATCCTGAAACCAATAGTACTGTAATTTCAATGAGAGACCTAATGTACTTTAGTTCTTTGCTGTTATAGTTCTCTTCTAGATTACACTTTATGTAGCTAGGCAAAATTTTCAGATTATGTGATTATTTTTTTCTGGTCTGGAAAGAAACAATAGAGCAAAAACCATACTGAATTGCTTCTTATAAATCTAAGGCCTGAAATATTCCTATTCTGCTGGAAGGCTAGAAAAAAAATAATTGTATTTGAAAATGTATTCCTCTTATTTCTTTATTTTCCTTTTTTTTTCTTTACTGCATGTGCTTCTAAAGACCTACACTGCTATTGAAGCTAAAAAGGCAAAACCTGATCCATTTTACAGATATTTAAAAGCATGAAATTTCTGATTTCTGATTTCTGAACTGCATGATGAGTTTGAAAAAGAATAAGTCAATTCATTACTTTGTAGTACAGCTTGTCCACTCATCTTTACCCTGTTATTTGCTTTCACACTATAGTTTCTTTAAAAAAGGGTAAATCCCAAACTCTATAGATAGCCGTGAAGCACAGTTGTACCAACTTATAGTTTAACAACATGGTAAACAAAAACATCATTCTCTACTATAAAGACAGCATTTATATTGACTAATAAAAAAAATGGGCAATGTGCAACTACAACCATGGCATAATAGCAGACATCAAGACCTTACATGGCTATATCCATGGGTTTAGGACTTAATTCTTTCAAAGTGATGAAGTGACACAAATTATCCATATATAATTTACTGTTTCTGTAAAGCTAGAGCTTTAAGAGTTCATCATACTGAGGAGCCAGTTTGATATGTCTGTATTAAAAGGAATAATTATGTCGGGGAGGGGAACAACTCAACTATTTCAGCATGGCATTGTGTGTGCAAGATTTTCAGTGGTTACTCTCTTATGAAAGAGATAATCCTTACTACTTTGAAACCAGGGAGGTTTTCTCAGGGAGGCCTTCATTGGAAGAAGGATTGGACCATCACTAAACATCAGGTATTTAAGAGCTACTGACTGCAGTGAGAAGCAAGGGAGATACAGCATATTCGCTACTTCTTAGAAGATTTTAATCTGAAATTAAATTAATCTCCTAATTATTGTCTTCTGCAGCATTGAATTCCTAAGTGCCATAGCTGCACTGGAGAAACTTTATAGGAAATAGATATTTCTTATAAGAGGGAATTAGGATTCACAGGCCTGAGAGCCCAGATATACTGTTTTGGCTTCTATTTCCATATAATTTACACCCTTCCCCTCGTTTCATACTCTGTGCCTTTCTTGGATGGAAGTATCCTCTTCATACAATTTTTGTTCCCCTCTGTGAGAGAAAGACTGAGCTAAAACACAGGAGGTTCATCAGCAATCCACTAACCCCTCTCTGCTGTAAACCCTAAAATATCAGACTCCATGAATTGATTTTCTTTCATTCTCTGCTGCAGGCGTAACTGTTAATGAAGTTGCCAGGTCTGTTGAGATTCTAAAGATTTATTTGTTATACTGAACATAATGTCAAGACAGAGTTATTGGTTGCTTTACTCTGACAGTTTTATTCATGAAGCAGAATACTGGAACTTACCAAGCTTAGCTCGCTCAATACATCATTCCTGAAACTTAGTTAAAAGCTTAATGCAAACTTAGTTTAAAGGAGAACAATTACCTTTAACATGCAAATATTTTATAAATAAATTGCCTTAAAACATCTAAGTGAATTATTCTGTCATATAATCAGCCTAAGGAAAGCTGTGGGCTGACTTCCTTGTACTAGCCCTTAATCTGTCCAAACCACAGCAGTCAGTATTAGAAATGTCCCTTTAAATGTCCTACCCTGTTCAGTTTGTGTTCCTATCCCCTCTTACTCATATTTGAGTTCAGCTGCATCAAGGCAAATGTGGGACTCAAATTTGGATCTGGGACATAAAAATCAGATTGGAGACAACACACCAGTTTCCTACCTCTGGCAATAAATAAAACCTCTCAATATCATTATTTGTACAATAGCAGTACTAAGATTCACCTGGCAGGAGAGGACAACACTGTGCAATATGCCGTCTGTCCATATTTAACTGTAGCTCAAAGGCAACAACTCAGACTGGTTCTCTTGTGGCTCCCCGACCCTGGTGAGCAGGATTGCACATCCCAGCAACTGCCAGGCTTGGCTGCGAGCTACCACAAGAGAGGGATTCATCATCACAATTTTAGGGAATAAATTGCATATGGACTGCTTATTGAGAGCTGTTAGCCATCAACACACATGCATACCTTTAACCCTGTTATCCATAGTCATTCAGAGTCATCTCATGAGTTCCAAGAACTGGAAACTTAGTTAATATATTTTTAGGAAAGGTAAACAAATAATTGTTTTCAAATTCAGCTTTTTTAAAAAATAAAACTTGAAATTTAAACAATAAGAAATGAATATTACTACCTTTCAGCTATATGATATAGTTTAGAAAAACAATAGTCCACTCTGAAATTAGCAGGAGGAAAATTACTAAGGCAGATGAGAGACTTTTTGGAAATTTAAAGTTTACACAGAATGTTTCCAAAGCAAAAGCAACACAATTTAAAATTTGAGAAAACACAAATGAAAGTCCTGAAATGAATGTAAAACTCTGTTTCTAGGTGGTTGTTTTTCTTTCTTGGAAGATCCTGCATAGCAAGTTGTTCATTTCTGCAGAGATTGATTTCTTTATACAGAAAAGTCAGCAATCAGACAGTCTAGAAAGCAAAAAAAGGCCTTAAAGTGTTAAATCCTGCTTAGATGACACTGACTCCAAAACCTAAAAATAAGACATTTGTTTTAATTATTTCAATGCACAGCATTTGGTAGGAATTAGGTAAGGAAAAGCAAGTTTGATTTCTTGAATCTTTTAATAAAAAAATATATTTTTTTTAAATCTGAATTTGCTAGTCAAAAAGTTAACATGCTGAATATAAGAAACATTTGAGATTTATTGGACCTGAACTCCTAGCTTGAAGTGAAGCAAGGATACTTACATTTTGCAGCAAAAATGGGCTTTTTTGGAGTGAGTCCATGCTGCTACAAATCAAGTCCATGCACTATAACCACCTGACCAGAACAGACTTTGGGTGTTTGGTCTCCTCCTCTCACAGGTAACTCTAGTGACACCTACTAGATACCAAACAAACTCTGTATTAAAACCAGTTTGATTTCTTCTTTTCCTCCTCAGCCCCCCAAGACAGTCAAGTACTCCTACTTGAAAATATTTGCCTGTGAATCTTGAAATACAAAAATTAGAGCAGAACCAACAAAAAGACTTGAGTTTAATAATGCACATTTGCCAGAATATACATGTATGAAAGTCAACATTTATGACCCCACAGAGGGAAAATACATGGCAGTGCTGTGAGGCAGGAAGACTTTTACAAGTTTGGGATTGCTGCATTACTCATGGAAAGAGAACTAAATTCCAATAAAATCCTTTACACCCTTCCATGTTGCTGTATGTTCTGTATACACTTTCTCTTGTAGAAAATAACATTTTGAAGTGCTTTTAAAAGAGCTATTATTTTTTGCCTTTCTCTTGTGAAGCAAAAAACTCTAGCTATAACGAGTCAAACACAGAAGAAAAAAACCTGACAAGGAATATATTTAGGTCATAGAATAAGAAGACATTGAATAAAAACATTGTGTTGCTCTCTCTGTTTTCTGTGTAAGTGCTACCTACCCAACCATTCCTTTGCTTAAAATAAGAGAGGACTTGATCCAGCTATAAGATATTCCCTCCACACATCTAGTCCTACCTGATTTTATGCTAGAACTAGTTCAGTAAGAATATGGTGCTCTTCAGTTCCCAATAAGTGCATTTTGCTTAGTGCTCCCCCATTACTCTTTTGTTGTAATCTTCACTGCAGCTCAGCATTATCCTCCCAATCCCAAATTATCAAATCATATTCATGCTTTCACTGTTCTGTGAACAATGCTTAAAATCCCTGTTCAAATTCTTTTGCTTTCTATGCTTCACTTACAAAATAGTTTAAAATGTCTCAAAACAAAAAGTCATTTTAAGACCATATTCTTCTCCCTCTTCCCAAGAAAGCACTTCCCCAAGAAAAGCAAAAACCAACAAATGAAGAACAATTCAGGTCCAGCTAATTTGGGTGTTTTTGTTTTTCCTTTCCCTCTTCCTTTGTTCAGTTACTAAACTGAATATTGCAACTAACCCTGGCCAGAAGCAAAGTACAGTGCACATTTATCACATGATTCTACATATTATCCCAGGGATGTTACCTGCAAACATATGACACACATCATTTTCTGTAAAAGCTCTTCACTCAGCAGTCTCTAATGGCTGGATTTGTTATTTGACAGGCAAAGCTGAAGATAAGACACAAATAGAAAAAGGACTTTTTTTCTATTAGGTGATGACAGAAGTTTCTGTAGGATGTTCTCCCCTCGGCCAAACTCCATGCAATGACAGAATTGTTCTACACACATAAAACTGGCCTCCAACGATAACATTATTGCACGAATTCACAGAATACCTCATATGTATCTCCTACGAAAGTGACCACTTTCATTAAACAATATAAGAGAAACAGGAGGTCAATAAAATACAGCAGATTTCCACAAACCAGGGAGAAAATACATGTTCTTGTTCAAGGTCATGGATCCAGTCTGAGCTGCTGTTAAATTAAAGCTACCCTTTTGAGATGCTTATCTGTGCCATGTGGATTGGAACCATTGACAGCTGATGAGAAAATTACTTCTGTACTCCCTCGGGGGAATTCCCACACCTATTAGACCTCGGTGGAAATGAGATAAGTTTACTTTAAGCTCCTTCTGGGCTGTATGCCAGAGTTTGGCAGAGTGCATAAAAGAAACAGAGCTCCCAGGCCAGCAGTCACTTAGGCTTGGATTTGGTGTTTGACAACAAATGCCTAAATGAGGCAAAGGAGGAAAAAAAAAAAGTGCCTTGCTTTGATTAGATGAATCAGAGAGTACAATGTCTTTCAAAAGAGGTAATTTTAAGAGACAAACATCTCCTTATTTCCAAACAAGAATTGGTGAGTAAGAGGATGGGATGGTGTGTGCAAGCAAAGTTGAGTCAGTAAAGAACCCAAGGTTATCAATTTAGCAGCCACAGGTTACAAAATATTCTGTAAGCTCATTATAGATCCTGATGTGTAATTTCTCAAATGCACATGACATTCATCATAAATAATAAACCAATGCATAAATGTAGCTTATATCTTGGGGGATGATGCCACATTCTTTTCACTTGTAGATCATCAGCTGTCATTTTAATTCCTAGCACTAGGGTCTTCTAAATCCCTAAACACCGGCAGTCCACTTCTACATAAATAATGCTGCAGTCCTGTAGCTAGCTGAGTTTTCCAGGCAATAGGTGAGTGTAACAGAGCAGAATAGCTCTTCTTAATTGTCATACAAGAAGCAGGAAAAGCTTAATTTTATTCTAACATTGTATGAGGAGTAATACGAGAATAATATAGCTCCTGAAGCTGTTCTGTCTCTCCCTCCTTTGCAGCAGAGCTTCCTGCAAGAGAATCTGGATTCTTGTGTCACTGCTAGCTGGCACAGACCACATTGCAACTAGAAAATCCTGCAGCTAAATCCCTATTTGTTTTAAACCTCCATGATTTGGACTCAACTCAATTTGGACGTGCGGGAATGCCAAGCATTCATACTGTCTTTTCTCTGAACATTCTGGGTACAGGGTAGAGCTGATCCAGTTTAAGATTATCCAGAAAGAAGCTCTTAGACAAAACAGAGGATCTCCTGAAGTCTTATCAGGTTCTCCTGCTTGCTAACATTTTTGTCTTGAGAAGAATGGCTTGGCTCCAGGAAAGGGAATTCACAAGGTATTCCTAAAGTCCCTTGAATGATCCTGCCCTTTCTTCATCTTCTTTCCACATCCTACCGGCTAAGGAGACTTTCCATGGTGCCTTACCTACTTCTGTTCATAGCCCTTAACTCTCCTTGCACAGAGATCTATAGGCTCTGAGGTCCAGTAGGGTCCTAAAAATTGACTGTTGAAAAGTAAAAATTCCTTTATGAATCTACTTTACACACTCCCAGCAGGGCTTGGATTATGTACTCCACAGGACTGTGATGGTCATAAAATGGCACAAACATTATTTTGCTTGTGCTTTATAAGCTATCAGTGGAACTCTTGGCAACAGATCTGAAATTAAATATGTGCTTTTATTGAGTGGTGTCAGTCAGATAGTTCTGCCAAGACATCTCAAGCTACCCAGCTAAAGCTTACTACATTATTTATTAGAGCAATAATAAGTATAATAATAATAATAATCATCATCATCATCATCAATGTATTTATAAGCTTGTTTTACTTTCTTTTCATCTAGGCAGAGCTAGATAGCTTCTTTCAGAGTTTGCTGTTAAGCCTGAGTTTACTAACGCTGTACAGAAACATTCTCTTTTCAGGTAAGGGCATTAAAGGTTTATATGTGTTTTTTCTTTTTATCTTAAATTTATTTTTTATTAAAAAGCCATAAGAAGAAAGCAGTGGAAAACCACTACAACAGTGGTGCAAGCTCTTGGCTCACGGGGTCTCAGCTATCATCTGACTGTGGATTTTAAAAGGACAAGTGAAAATAACATGCCATTTCTCCTCTCACCCACTTCTGGGTAAGTGGAATTGCATTAAAAAAATAAAATCAAGGTAATTTGTTTTCACTTGACAGGAGGAACTGAAAATATATCAACGTTGCTGTCATCAGTAGTACCTTGGATTGCCCCACAGTGATGTTTCTGCCTGATCAAAGGGGACACTTCTAGAGCTATAGACACAGAAAGTCAAGCTCAGAGAGCAAATGGGCATTGCTCATACTTTCAGCAAGCATCAACAGATATTTCATACTTGTTTTTAAACTTAGGAAAGAGATAAAGGCTGAGGAAATCAAACCCATTTCCAGACATTGCAGCTGACATTCATCAAATGATCAGTAACACTACATGTTTTTTCCATTGGCCAACTATAAACAAACATGGGCAACATCTTCTTGTACAACATTTTTTGTTTGTAAAAAACACATTGATAATTGTAATTGTATAACTGATAATCCCCCAGGTCAAAAATGCTCCTACATCCTTCTGATTCAAGGGAGTTAATTTCCACCTGTGAGACTTCTGTCATCAAATGTCAGGGCTGCAGACAGTATGAAACAGAAAAGAGGTACCAAATAGTTCAGTTCTGTGATAATGGTCCACTACTGTGTCTGTATATACATCAGTCATCTGCTGAGCCATGTTTCCTTCCTGTTTCCCTCAACATTCATCTCAAAGTTCTTAAGTACAAGGCAGGATTGAGATCTAAATGAGTCAAATTTAATTTAAACCTGGATCTCCTACAGCTCAACAAGAGGTGGAGAAAAGTACTTAATTGGTTCCCATTCTGCCCATGCTCAGTCAGGATCCGAAAAACTACAATCTCTATGCTCATACTTCAGTGAGGTCCACATTAAGAATCGCTTCAAAGTGGTTCAAATTCCACAGAGTGCTAGGCACCATCCATCTTTTCCATCTTAGGTGAATTACTCTGTTTGTTAGTATGTCTTTTACCTTTGACTCCCTCCCTGTTGCTCCCTCCCTCTGGCTTCATCAATGTATTGCATTACAGCATGTGGATCATAGGATAATTCAGGTTATACGGACCCTCATCTGGTCTCTAATCCAACCTCCTGCTCAAGCAAGGTGAGCTACAAGGTCAGATCAGCTTACCCAGAACTTTATCCAGTCTAGTCATGAAAATCTCAAAGAAAGGAGATTTGCACAACTTACATCAGCAATCCATTCACTGTCCTCATTGTGACAAAGTTTCTCATATCCAGTCAGCAACTCATGTAGCTGCGAGCATAATTCCCACTGCACCTTACCATCTAACTTCTTGAAGCAGGTTCCTAGTTCTCCATGACTGGTCATACACAGACTCCTGCAGTCTCCCTTTAGAAATTAATGGAAAGTTTACATTCAAACTTTCTACCATTTGATGTTTATTACATGACATATGAATTAAATGTTCCTACCTATAAGATTTGGTTAACTTTTCCACACACATTGAAGTTTTTTTCATAGTTAAAGAAGGTAAATCTGATCCATATTCTTGTGATTTAACACTCTATCATTGGTTTATTAATCTCTGCATAAAATGTTTAGAAAATGTATATTTTCTGCTTGCAAGAAAACAAATACTGGGGCTTTTCACTTATTTCCTTTCAATATTCTTCCCAGAATGTACCTAGATTTCCAAGCAGTAGTATGTTGTTTGGACAATGTAATTTTGAATATGTTTTGAAGTACACTAAAAAAAACCCCGAAGTCTCCACACTATTACAGGATACATAGCTGAACCAGCCTGTCAGAAAGCCGAATGAAAAGTCCCTGTATCCTTGCCTTCAATTCCAGGGCAAGCTGGAAGTGCATTAGGGTACTCTAAATTGTATCAGCTGCCATCTCCTTTGGCATTACTTGTCCTAGGAGCTCCAGGAGAAAAGATACAAAGAACAATCTCTTCTGCTCTGGGTCATCTGGGATTTCTCCACTTTAAAAGAATTCTTAGTTGGAACTAGCAAAAGTGGAAAAATCCACCCACAAGACCTGCAAGAGTGGCTAGGCATAAAAAATCTCATCTGGTGTCAGTCATTACTTTAGTTGCGTATTATATATATAAGATTGATGAAACAGAAAAAAAATGAATCTCTGCAGACAGCCTGCGGAACACATTAAAAATGTGAATATCCATTTGCTTTATTCCTATTCCTTTTTGTTTGCATTTCCCAAATACTCCAGTGAAAAAGCTTTCCTAGCACAAGTCTTTGCAAAGATTTAATATGGTATGCTCAAATTGCAAATGAGGAATGGTACACTCAAATATGTGGTTCACATTGCTTTTAGTTATGTCATTTGAAGAGAGGACAGGAAAGTTGCCACATGCCTTCTTTAAATGAATATTCATAATTGAGTATTTGTGAATGACAGAATTACTGACTTTAAAAGATAAATTGGAATGTCTACAAGTAATTGAGTAAAGTACAAACTGGAGAACAGTGGATTGAAGAGAATTAGACAAATGGATACACTTCAAAATGAAAAGCACGACTATGTTTTTGAGTGAAACAGCTAAAACCCCGCTTCCTTTATTTTGCATGATGTTTAACAACTACCAAGGAACAAACTGTCTAGGTTGGCCGCCCTCAGCCCTATACCATTGAAACCTTTCTTTCACATTCTTGCAAAGGGGCACATGTGTGTCTTGAAGGCTGTGTGTGTGAGAACCTCAGGTTTCCTTCTCCTCCGGGACACTAAATAGGACAAAGGAGTTACACTTCTTGTGGGAAGTGGTTGTTTTCTGACCCTTATCTTGACTGCACACCAGCCAAAAGCTAGAAATAAATCACGGCCAGGCATACTGTGCTTTAACCCTGCCCATAGTCCCCAATTAATTAACCTAAAGTGAAAAAGTCCACAGAGCCTCTTGCCAGTCTAACTTGCATGAGAAACTCTTCCCTAGCCTCCAAAACTTGCAAACAAAGCAAAATACCAATAGTATTTCATAACCACAAGTTCAAGAGAGTATGCTGTTTCATGACTATAAAAAAAATGATTACTGTTTAGCATTAGACATTTCCCTACAGAGGGTATGCAGAGAACCATCAAGACCCATCACTCACAAAGCTTAGGCAAGCAAAAATCTGACTTCTTTATGGTTAAATCCCATGCTCAAGTACAAGAAGGAAAGTGACTATCACTGAAAGCATCTCCAGGCCAAAGCTACAGCAAGGGAATAGCAAGAGTGGTTTCTGAAAGTGTGTCTGTATGGGACCCACCATGTTCAGCTGTCTCGTGCAGCTGTCCAGGAATGGGGTGCACATCTGTAGAGCAGCTACTGGAAGGGGTCCAGGGGAGGGTAGAGTAGAAGGAGAGAGCTCAGAGGGCCCAAAACAGAGTTCTGATCTTAGGCACCCTTGAATTATAGGCTGTGTTGGGAATGAACAACATCTGGAAGCCAAGTTGCTATAGTGAACCTGCGGGAAATTGTGTGTGTGTGTGCATGTGCACATGCAAGTAAAGCTTCCTGCTTGATTCATTGCTGGTACATGCAAACTGTTTTCTTCATATATCTACTGAGTGCTGTCAATATAGTCTCAGACAGTCGTGAACTGTGACTGATATCTAACTTTTTTGGTTTGTTTGGTTGTTTGGGTTTTTTTTTCCCCTTGACCACTAGTGTTGGATTTTTTCATGCTGCTCTGTGTGCTCCTAAAGGGCCAAATTTTGAAATATTTTAATCAGGAAACACATCTGCTATAATCTGTTAGGGACAGGCTTTTACAACTGAGAGACTGTTTTGACCCCAGAATAGTGATTGAGAGACAGAGCAAAAAAACAAGCAAGGGAGAATGTGTCTTTTTGAGGGAAATCTCATTTCACTAGAGACTTAAGGCTTAATAGGGTCACAAACCTTGGCTTGCCCCACAGAAAAGAATATGTCCAACAGAGTGGAGTTGTGCTTAGTGAACATGGGGCCTCTCTGAGTAGAAACCTGAGAGCCTGCATTGATTTTCTACAACGAGAGACTGCAGCATTCCCTCATGTTAAAGTTAATTCTGTTTGATACTGTTTATCTTGCTAAGACACATTGACATGGAACATTTTCCAATATAAGAAGATTTAGACTCCTATTTGTGACCACTGTCAGAGAGGATTCCTGTATCGTTTGGCTGAGAGCAGGCAGGGAAAGAAGACACCCTGTGAGAATTGCCTACCATTAATAATGTGGTATATTTCCAGGTGTTGTCACTGAACGTCGCTCTGACATATTCTGTGAAGAAGCCTCACTATTTAACTGACACAAGCACAGGTGAGATTTGTAATAATGTGCTCAGGAGTCTTAAGAAGGCTTTCCCACTCAGCTTCCCAGTTCTGCATCTGCTTCCACAGAGACAAGTCTTTTGATAGACCTAAAAAGTATCACATAAAATGGCTTGCATCTTTCATATTTTTCACGTAAGTTTTTCCTTGCTTGCTGTAGCAGGCTCGACTATTCCCACCCACTACTACTTCTATTTCAAGGAGCTGTTTTATGACTAACTCCTCTTAAAGAGTATGTCGTAATAGAGATCAGACAGTAAGAGACTTAAACACAAGGACCACAAGCCTTCGCAAGCAGGGAATGGAGCCCTAAATATTCCTGTGCTTAAACTCAGTATAGAGTGCAGAGATGAAAGGCAGAAAGTGCCCATCATTCCCCCTTCTCCTTTCTGTCCTCCTTCTTCCGCAATCCACTTGTGTTTGTTTCTGTTCTATAAAATCACACTTGACAATCTTAATCCTAGTGAAGTTTTTCGTCTGGATAGAAAAAGCTGTGATAATTATGAATCCTGTTCCAGCCTGGCAGTTTACATATCTTGAACATCCATTTACACAAACTCTACATCTTTCAATATAATGATGTGCATCCCACTTTTATTTTTGGATCTTGGTAAGTGGTATCAAATATCCAAAATTTCTTCTGTCCCACCTTTTAACACTACTTACAAGCACTCAGATGTCCTATAAGAACAGAGTAAACAATACTGGTATTATGAGCCAAAATACTTCAAAGAAAAAAAAATAGTTGGTATTTGAACATGATCTCAAAAAGAAATAATCTATATACTTCCCATATTATTTTAATGAGTAAAAGAAGTTTGGGTTCTTAGGTCCTTCAGAATACAGAAGATTTATCAGGTAGCTGTCAGACAATCCTAATTCTGTAGTCAAGAGGTGAAGAAGCAGTGGAACTGTCATGAAGCTTAATTGCCTTCTTGGACTAAGACACTCAGCTGTAGGGAAGTTAAAGATGAAAGCCTGGAGCAAGGCCTGAATTTCTTTTTCTGAGTCTAAAATGAAATGTCTACCCATATGACACTAGGCATCATTCACTTCATAAACAAACCACTAATATCATATCAGTATGTACGTACCAGACCAAATTCCAACAGAAGTCCTCAGTGGAACTGTGGATACCAATCAAAATTCCCATAAAGGAAGCTCACTCAGCATTTTCTTAATTCATAGCAGGTCCTCAGAACACTCTGAAATTTAAATGCTTTAATCACAGACTGCACTGCAGTTCTCTAATTAGCAAGTGTTCACAGAACGTGCTGTTCTGCAATAGGACACATCCTACAATGGCTCACAATATAAGTGGGAAGGTAACAGACACATTTAATAGCACAAATTAACTTGATGGTAATGAGGAAGCCTCTCTGTCAGTGATATCACAAATTAAATTATCTGCTACCTCACTAGTGATGAGCAATAAATAAGAAAGCTACACAATTGCTTACAAATAAAGCAGCACAAGATCAGCTTAAAGATGTCTGTCTTGGAATCTCTTTGGCGTAGCAGCATTCACTCCCTTAACTCTGATACCATTTGTTTGTAGGTAAACTGGATCTTCAGCATTATCTTAATTAAGCTTTTAAAATTTAATTTCCTTTTTCAGAGGAGAGTATCTTGGGCACTACACAACGTGTTTTCATTAACAATGCAGCGGACTACTTTCAAGATGAACAGAAAACAACAACAAAAAGCTCTATCAGCCGATGGCCCTGTGGGGGAAGGGAGGGGCACTGTGCAATAGAAGTCTCTTGACAGTCACCCTAAAACACAATGGATTTCCCAAAGGAAGTCAGTCTCTAAGCAATTAAGCTGCAAACTATGTTTTAAGGCCACTAAACTCAAATTAAACTTTGAGTTTGTAGGCAAATGTTAAAGATTGCAAATACTTGTATCAAGAGTTCTTGTCAGGTTTTTTTGACATTTTAAGATTTAACTGAAATTAACCCTGTTGGTTTTTTACTTTGAAAATAATTAAAGAGACTAGGAGATTATTTTCGTGAAATTAGTTAAAACAGAACAGGGTTATCAGTTGTGGTAGCTCATTCAAAGAGATGCCAAGATCACTCTTAGCAGTTCAGTAATGAATCATATTAGCTGCAGATGCTATACCCTTACTTGGCACTTGCTAGAACTGCAAATTCAAAAAGATCCAAGACAATGAGTGATCCAAATAGGTAAAGTACAATGAATTTTTAGAAACTTTTATAAAGTGCAATGACTCTTTGGTGTCAACCAAGATTGTAAAATACAGAAATATTAGTCTTTTTTCCCCCCATACCTTCCATGTGATTCTGGACTTTCCACTGAAATGCAGAAGGTATAATATCCCACAAGTCATGACTGGGAGATAAAGACGAACCAGCAGCAACCAAGCTTAAAATTTCACAGCTCAGATAATACAACGCTGATGTACTTCAAACAATTGCAGATAAGGTTTGTCTCTATCACGTGCTGGTGTTTTAGTTTATGCCCTTAACATATTATGCAGTCATTTGCAGTTAACATGCTATTGTAACCAAGTATGTAAGTACAAAACAGTTAATCCAGCAATCTTTTGGCAATTAGAACAGTGCTAGTGATCTGCCAATCCTCTGTTAATACTAGTGATATTAGAACATCGATACAAAATAATGCAGGTCTGAGCAGTTTCAGTCAACAAGGTAAGCCTAACAACAATAGCAGATTGAAGAGTAGCAGTAGGATTTTCAAGATTTACTGGAGAAATAATGTTTTAGCAGTCCTAGTCACCTGGAGGATAAAAATAAATACATATAAATGTATACAGCCAGAGCAAGCATGCTGATATTACCTTTTTTTTTTTTAACAAGGTGAAAACTCAATAAATAAGGAAACCAACTAACACATAGTTCACAATGCTATCCAAGATAAAAAGAAAAATATAGTGACCTTAGTAGACTTCAATAACTTAATAACTTCACCCAACAGTGCTGGACAAGGCTGTTTGGCTGTAATTTAGGGAAAATTAGTGTTCTGTTACATGCACTAGAGTTTAAATAATACACTTCTTACAAATAGTCCGTACTTTTCTTCCCCTGTTTAGTAGAAAGATTCATGCAATAGTCCTGATTTTATGGAGCCACATTTCTTTCTACGTGAACAGCAAGAGACGTCATCTTAAATACTGCAGTAGTTTTGAGGAAGTTCTTCTTTCCCATTTAATAAGAACAATGAAACAATTCACAGATTGCTTCCGCTGGAAAGAAAAGCTATTTTGCAATAACTACTTTGTAAAGTAATGAAACTAGATAAACACTGGAAGAACATGACAAAATATATTTGGTTGAATCATATCTGGCAAATTTTGAAAGTCTTGAATAAAAATGTTTTACCGATAGATCACTCAAATAGCAACATTTAAATGAAAGTTAAACTATATTCAAATATCCTATATTAAAATTGAAATAATTATAATTTTCCAGTCATTGAGTGAATTAAAATCTTGTATTCTCTAGTAAAGTTATTTAAAGATTTATGAAGATCATACACAGAAAGCAAGACAAAAAGGGAATATATTCATTTATCCAAAGTATTTGGGATTTGTGAAGTATCCCCAATATTGTAACAGAAACAAAAGAAGTTCCAAATATCCAGATAATTTTGAAACTCATTTTAAATTCAGTAACAAGTAGTTGGCAGTTTTTGGCATATACAATGACATTTATAGCATAAATGCACAGTAAAACACCCAATGATGAACCTAGAACAGTAAGTCTATAAAGATATCAGTCTGTCAATTGATAACTTAAATCATTTACTTTACAACATAGTTTGCTGCAAGTCATTTTTCTGTGTTAAAGGTGAAAACAATTCCAAACTATTTATTCATGCTCTTAATCAAAAGGGATTTCCATATTCTGTGATCCCATTTCAATCACATCAAATTTCTTTCACTGTTTTGTGCAACTATAGAACTGTAGTTGATCCTTATTTCTACTAGATTTGGTTTCAGACATATTCCTAGATGTGATATGGACAGCTGAATCAGAAGTACTAAAGTTGTTGGTCTCCTATGAATGACAAACTTTGATTAAAGAATTGCCAATGCTGACAGTTGATTGTTAGAATACTTGAATAAAATTTAGGTTTTTCACTATCTTGTAGAAAACAGCCTTCATAGACTATTATACTGTCTGCAACATCTGGCTGGGAAGATGACTATTCTTAGCTAGAAACAGCTTAAAAACCCAAGCAGCACTTGAAATAAAGAACAGGAAGAGAAGGGAGAACAGGACAAAGGGCTTAAAAGTGAACCTGAAAATACTTCTTCAGAAGTACTCTGTCACATAATGGAATGAGTGCCTCAAGTAGGACACATCAAGGGTGTAGCCATCATGTGAACTATTTCATTTTATTCTCAAAGAGAAAGTTGGATGAAAAGTACTAAATGAAAAAAACCTGCTGAAAAAACATGAGCAAGTATAAATGGAATACCAAAAAGCTAGACTAGAAAACAAGGCTGAGATTCAATCAGTTCAGAAGCTGTTGGCATAAATCTCTTTCTTTCCTTCAAATGTGATAAGAAGAAAACTTTTCAGCTATGGTCTGTAGTGAAGCTGCCCTGTAACACCAATTCTAAGAATTTAAGATATAGATTGTAAAGCTTCCTGGTAATTAAGAGGAACTAGCAAGAAATCTTTCAACATGCTACTTAGAAAAAAATTGTCATGGAAGAAAGCCTTAGCACCTGATTCCATAGATCTCTTCCTTTACTGCATTTCAGGTTCAATATTAAAGCACATTCTCCTTCAGCTTTCTTTGTTTTTCCCACAGTAGATTTAGCCAATAAAGGAATAACTTCTCTGATTGAGTGAATGAACAGATTGTTGAGACTCGTTTTTACCTTTAATTAGAATGAGAAAGCTAGAAGCACAAACATTCTGTTGTAGAAGATGAAATTGTGAGTGGAAGCTATGCTGTACAACACCAAATCTTCACGCATCTAAAGCTCAGCCAGATTATACGGGAAAATTTACTACTGTTCCTTTTGGTACTACTTTAGGCAAATGACTGAGGTCTCTCTGGTGTGATGACAGGTCCTGGTCAAAGAAGGAACTGATAATCTGTAAGACTGAGATCAAAGTCTCAGACATCTGGCAATAATTTGCCCTCCTGGCCATACAGCAAGACCTTATTTGCCAATCCATAGTATTCCAGGATACTGAGGAAAGACAGGTACAACACGGGCTTTCTTGTAAACAGACATACAAGGCACATGGTTAGCATGCCTAACATCTTCAATGAAGTCTGCTGCCTCCCTGTCCATTCTAACCTGCAATTAGAACTTTTACTTTCTAGCATAACACTCTCACGGGCTGTGTTGTCCAATCTGGTGTCACTCCTAGACTCATATGGGCAGTAAACTCACAGGTAAAAGTATGAAGATTACATCTTGCTCTGCACAGCAAGACAAGCAAAAGAAATTGTAAATCCATAAATCCATCCACATTCTAGTTCTCTGAGTTTAGATTACAGATACAGATTTATGAAGTCCTCTCATCCAAAGGTACGCCCTCAATTTTGCAGCTTTCAGTCTTAAGTGTGATCTCATTCCACTCACATAATTTGACATAGCAAGGTAAATGTATGCTGATTATCTATCATCATGTGCCTGCTTACAGAAGAAAAGACAGCCCACAGGACACAAATATAATTTCTTCCATAGCTGCCCACCTCCTCCTCCCCCATCTACACACATGCAATTTACAGCCATTATTATTTCCCTCAAAAATGATCTGATAAGGCAAGTCCATGACCTTGGTGACTCACTGTTACTCAAACACAGGCTAGTAAGATGAGTTCACGCCAGTACTATTTCTTTCCAAACAAATAGTTATAATTTGCAAAAACCCTTTAACAGCCGCACAGTTACACAGGCACTGAGTCTGTAACTTCCTTTTAACATTTCTTAGGCAAACCAGCAAAATATAAAACCCTGCTGCTACACTGAAAAACAGGTAAGTATAGGCCAAGAACAAAGCAATTGTGCTTTCAAGGCTGTGCACAGTCCCCTCGTGCGCACTGATTGCTGCAGCCTGTCATCTCCTGTTGATACAAGAAAGAGACTCTACACGGCAAAGAAAATCATGCAAACCAGCTATAATACACAGGTTTTTATCTAATAGATTATGATATTCTATTTGAACTGGAATGGACCATGACAATGAGAACACATGCACATCTGTTAACGTCCACACATCTCATTGCCAATTTAATGTGCTTCAAAATCTCAGAAAACTACACATTCACGATGGTTGACTATCAAGTCAGATTTTCTAACTTAAATAGTACAGGTCAAACAGCTTGATTTTAAGAGACTTTTCTATGTTTTTTTAAAAGGTTTTAATTCCAAACCATTTTTGAATCACAGACAGACACTTATAACAAACCCTTGTAATCTAGTCTATGGCCACAAGGAAGACTTCAATATCTTACAGTGTTGTCAGATTCCTTGATTGCAATATACACAATAGATAGTAAGTTTAGCCTTAAATCTTAAAATGGCAGATGACTGTCTTCCCTAAGAGACTCCCTATGGCCTTCAGACTTTTGTTTTCGTAACTCAAATACAAGCTAAACTTGAGATTAATCCTTGACTCTTTTCCAGGTAACAGAACAGAAGGCTATACTCCCCTCAAGTCCACAGTGGCTGACTGAAGGATTTCTTACCAAGTCAATTAGAAATATAAATTCCACCCAGATGAATGTATTTAAGTGCATGGTGAGATCGTTAACCTTATTATGCCACCCTGTCTTATTTTCAAGCTTCCCACTAATCTGTTGCTAATACAGGTGCCAGAATTATTGCCTACATAGGCTTTTCCCTATAATGGAAATAATTTGTGCTGCTGTCATTTATCACACATGTTTCTAAGGTGCCTCTTATGCTAACATGTGGAAGACATTACAAACATTTTGTACCTCCACAGAGGGAAGAGCCAGTTCTTCTGGTTGTCCGCTTGTTCCTATCTGTGTACCCACAGCCAGCCAGGTCGAGCTGGCTCACTTCAGAGCCCTGTTGTTTAGGTAATATCTTGTGACACAGTAGAGGATCCCAAATTTTGCAAAACTGTAGTTCAGCTACAGGTCTTATGGCCTCCTCCAGAGGAAATTCTCTTTCCTCCACATTAACTTGTCAGTGATATGTTTAAACACAGCACATACACCCAGTGTGAAAGGCCCTAGTGTGCAGCCCTGCCTGGAGGGACCTGATAGCTGGTGGCATTATGCTACAGGGAGACTCATGAAGATATCGACCTTGAATGATATGGCTTCGAGTGCCAGCAGAGAACTGCACAACTGAAGCACTCCGGGACCTTGCTCTCTCGGAAGGCAGTGCAAATCAGTAACTGGCAGAGTCCCGCTATTCAAGGCTGCTTTCGTTTGTCACAAGATGAAGTTTCCAAAACTTCCCCCCTACCTAAGGCACTCTCCCAGGGTAGTGCCTTACAGATCTCCCTCCTCAAAGCACAATCCAATACTAACTCATTAAGACTGGACACTTAATGTGGCCTTGTGACTCACTATAACCCACTTTAATTAATTTGTTATTTTCATGTCCTTGATGGTTTTGGTACAAGCAGACAGTATTCTCTGAATACATTCGTTTCCTCAAGTCTTGCCACACATGTCTGTTAGCTACTTCTTTGTATTACTAATGAGTCTAAACAACACTTTGAGGTGAATCTTGATTAGCATGTTAATTAGGAAATTCCTTGCAGGCACTTTGAGTGACAGTTTACTCCCAAACACCAACAATAAAACGTGTTCAGATTGAGACATCAGGTTGAATTATAAAGATGGACACACTGGAAATGCTTGTCAAACAAATCAATCTCCTCTCTCTATTCCCAGTCCCTTTCCCCAACTTCTGTAGTGCAAGTGCTTAAAAAGCAAATGCTTGCACAAAACTAGCCAGGCACTGGCTTCTCAAGCAGCCTCCTGTGACTCTTGGTCTTTCTCTTCCTTTTCTTTACTGTACACACAAACACAGAGACAGGACTGAGAGCTACGGAGAGCAAGACTAGTCTACTGCTCTGAGCATCTCCTTGCTAGCTGAGACCTGATCCAGCCTGCAGTTCACAGAATGCTATGGGAATATTTCCAATGAATGTTGCAGGCTTTGAGTAATGCCCAAAAGGTCAGATTATGAAACACAGTCTGCTCTTCTGCTGTACAAGACAATATCTTTTCTGCATGCAGCTCCCAGCTGATGTAAAGCCTGTGCCATCCACCTTTCCCCATATCCCATTGTCAGGTATATCACACCAGTCATATAGTGTCAGGTATATCTGACCATACACTGTCAGGTATATCACACCAGTGATATAACTGACAGTGAAAGGTATCAGGAACAAATTGGTACAAAGCACTGACCTCCCAACATTGGTTTAAATGAGCAAGGTGATCAGATATGACCTCTCACACACAAATATTCCTCTCCTCTCCTTTCCCCTTCTTCTTCCAAAACAAACATAGGGCCAAAAATTAATCTGGACCCATATTGGTTTAAGTACTGTTTATCTAGCCTTAAAAAAATCTGCCTTTACTATTTCTCACATTGCTGTCGTGGAGCTAAGGTTCATTCAGCACACATCCACTACACAAACAACAGTGATGAAGCAGAGCTGCAGTAAGAACTAGATTCCAGAAACTGGTGTGTTGGAGTGAAGAATGCTAATTTTTATTGTACATGGGTTAGTGAGGGAGGGAAAATGCTCATCATTGGTCTCAGTTGAATTATTTTTCTTTTCAATAAGGTTTTTTTAATATGGATGAATTCTCAGAGTGTCCCAGTTCTCTCACATAATTTCCCACTGAGCAGTGCTTTAATCTGGTATTAGTCTCAGTATTTTCAGTGGGGTTATACAAAGTACAAGGACTTTTGCAGGTAACTATGCACTAAGATTAGGCAAAATCTGAGTGATACTATCTCAGGTGTCTACCCTAATCCACGGAGGAAAGTTTCTACGCTGGAAACAATGCCATGTTTGTCAATGGTGTATTACCAAAATATTTAATTAAACTAGGAGTGGAAGTTTTTTACATAACATATTGGACTGTGAACTGTGACAGCTGAAAAGAGAAACAACACACATCCTACCATTTCCACTCCAAAGATGGTAATCCCCAATAGGTGGTAACTCTGCAAACATTGCCAAAATCTGAACTTACCCACCAGAGCTCCAGGACATTACTCACCACCACTTTGCAAGGGGAGATTCATCTCTTTTATTCTAAGCCACCTTGAGTATGGACAGCTCCAGCAAACCAGTTGCCCTTTATCTCCATCCCCCTCCACAAGAGGCAGCTTGGATGGCCAGCTTTGACTAGACAGATAACATTTAAGAGGCTAACATTAAGCAAGATCCTACCCTTGGTGTGCCAGAATCTAGCTGGTTTTAGCAGAGAAGGGATGAAATCAATAAAACCTGAGGTCTTCTCTCATGCTTTGGAACCACTGTTTTCACTGCCTGCCTTTTGGTCACTTTTCCTTTCACCAGCCTCATTGTGGATTAGGTCAGCTTCAACACAAAGTTAACTGCGTCAACTTTAACTCACCATTGTACAAGACAGAAGCACATTCAGGCCTAGAAATCTCTTGCAGTAAAATGCTGCCACAAAAGGGTATTCTTTGCTGGTGTCTAGCTCAGTCAATAATTTATTCTAGTGGCAATAAGTTATTTGACACAAAGATAGGGTACACATACAGATGCAGAAGATTTGTGTTCAGACAAGTGACATTATTAAAAAGCAAGCAAAGAAATGCTAATTTTCAGTCTGAAGGTTTGAGATGGGGACGGGGGAAGCTACTGGTTCTGTCACCAATTCAAGTCCCCTGGTAAGTAAAAGCATTGGGTAAGACCATTCATAAAATTTGGACTCTTCTTTTTTATGTTACTTGTGGTTGGAGAAGGCTGAAAAGGTCACGTTCTGGAAGCTTATTCATACGTTTGGAGACTTGATACTTTGATGGAAAAATAAAAGGCATCAATAAGAGAGGCACAATAAGGCAACAAAGGTGGGAGAGAGAGAGGGAATTAAGTGAACAGATATTTCACACTAGCCAAGACAAAGTGGAGAGCAAAGAAAGAATATGGAGCAGTGAAAAAATAGGTTCCATAATAGCTGCTTTGCCAAGTGTGAGCTATTAAGAAAAGTAAGGGTGAAAAGATGGAAAAGTTGGTCCTGAAGTCTACAGCAGAGTTCTCAGCATCACAGAAAGATGTTACCACAAATCAAAAGCAGGTCATTCAAATAAATCAGAGGAGGAACTGGATTTAAGAAATTGTAGTACTACTGCTCATTACATGTAGGTGTGGTATCCCTTAAGTAGATGCAATAAGATATTTCTCTGGAGAGACATAAAGTTTATGGAAAGTTTGGAAGTCTGGGAAAAAAGCACAAAGAAAAATGCAACAGCTCCATTTCTGTCAGATTAAGAGAAAGAGGAAGGAAACTGAATTATAAATATATCTACATTAGTTATGTTTCTCTTTGAAAGTAAGAGTTAATTACTTTTTTAAGAGTGAAAATGTATTATGCATCATTTATTTATGAAAGAGAATGTACTGCTGGGCAGGTTTATGTAATAAATACCTATATGTTCTTCATTTTAAAATAATGACAAATATATGCAATATTTGAGATGGAGCTGTTCTGCATATTAAGGTATTTACATTTACTGCTTGCCTGTAGACATTTGTAAAGTAAGAAAAAATAAAACAGTGGAAATACAAAACATCAATATTATTGACTTTTTAGCAGAAAGGTATTTACATACTGCTTCTGAGCCCTACCCCATATTAAAAACATAGTGCTTTAATGCAGATGCAGAAGAAAACTATATTTTGTAGAGGTAAAAACTGGAAAATGAATGTGGCATTCCTACATATTCATTGAAAAGTAGCTCCAGGGAATACAGATATACATAAAATATAGGCATTGGACCTGTATACTGGCATACATTTGAAACAAAATCACATAATTTGAAATCCTAATTAATTTTAGAATGCATCTGGAAGAATTGAAGTGTAGCAGTAATAAAATTTTCAACATTGAGGATTCTTTCAGTACTCATTCAAAGTATTTCACAAAAAATCATTTTTCCTCCCTCAGCAGCTCCCCAGATTTCCAGATTTTCCATATTTTTCCTCAGGGGAAAGAATAAAACAAACAACAACAAAAGAACAGACACTTTCTCCTCTACCATCAAAGCCTGACAAACCTGCATGATAAAATGAGAAACATGGTTTTTACCTTTAAAGTTTCTTAGTGTTGTTTTGATCTCAGATCTCTGTACGAAATGTAAAGAGAATGGAAAGACTACTTTATTCAGTTTGCTAATTTCTTGCCTTTCATTAGCTTGATGGGAAACTAGGAGAAAAAGGCAGGTGGAATAATGGCTTTCTTGAAGTCAAGGGAAAAGAGTGGAACCTAAAATTTCATCCAGGCTATTCATTCATTTATATGTTGCAATTCTTAACAAAGTGCTTTTTTCAAGTCGTGTTTCACATGCTCTTTGTAAGAGCAGCCTATTAGTGTCAAACTGTAATAGTATCAAATTGGGTGATGTGAGCATTCAGGCCTTGAAGCCAAGTATTTTTGCATTACAGCAAAAATGTGTGTATAGAATGAATCATGCAGTCCCTATGTATGTTGGTAATCATGGTTTTATCTGTTCTGTTGTACTGTTTTACTAAGGAGAGAAAGGCAAGATAAAGTCCTTGGTATGTAGGACCCAGAATCACAAAGCATTTAGGGACTACCTCCCTGTCAATGAGATGTAGGCTTTTAATGTGTTTGTGAATGTAAAACAGCATAAGTAAGGAGACTGTCTGGATATTGGTTTGATTTCCCAGAAAACATACAGTATATATTGGTCTCAAAAGCTACTTGAGTCTAATCCAAAACTCACTGAAACAAGTAGAAAGTCTCCTACTGGCGTCAGTAGGCTTTGGTAGAGGATAGCGTTGCCTCCAGCCTGATTTCCTGTTGAGAGTGGAGTAGTGGATTATACAGTAGTTTAGGATTCCTGAAGATTTCACCTTGTTTCAGTATTAGATTTACAAACACAGAAACATGCGGATGAGAACACTGCCATCACCCATTCAAGGTGGGGATTATTATTCCTTACATTTTTAAGAATCTTAAAAAACACTCTCCTTTCACCAACAAGGTTAATAAATACCCATGTTCCACAAATTTTCATACTTAAAAGATGCAAGTGAAAGAATTATGGTAACACTTTACATATACAGTAGCATAAAGCTGCGGCATGTTTAGACACAGTATCCTCATTTACTTCTAATTAGTAGAGGAAGAAGGGAGAAAATCCTGATTCCTTAGCATTAGATTATGCATAAAGACAGTCACAATATGTATTTATCAAATTATATTTTAATTTACAGCCAGTAACTTACAGTTATTTGAATATACCCCTAATTAGTACACAATATCAAATAACTGTCTTTCAGCACGAGTGATACTGTGTTATTGTGATGGGATATCTCACTAAAAATGTTGAGGCTGGATTAAAAAATGCAGATTTACTCAAAAGTTTAAGGTACTTGTTTTAACTGAATAGTGGCCAATGCATAGACAGTCTTGCTGAAATTCTGTAATAAAGAATATTCTTTAATTATCACTGTAGCCATTAGTGGTCCTGTATAATGAAATATTAGTAATGTCCTTGGCTTTGTTCTGCAGATAATTTAAGAATTATCCTTTATGTTGGTGCGGACCAACTACAAAAGCCTACTGAAGTTCTCTTCCTTTTTGGCATATGTTCTTTGTTCTGTTCTCTACAATTACTATGTCTCTAGTATACACTTGAATACACTAGAGACAAGAATAGAAAACATAAAATATTTAATACGAAACCTTCAAGGTGAGTACACACACATGGATATACATAAATTCCCTACTTCTTATTAAAAACCTGTAAAACCATTGTTATTTTAGACTGAGCACCCTACAGAAGAACCTTTCCTTATATCTTAGCAATGCTACAGGGACCATAAGCCAAAAAACCCACAAACCAAACAAACATTAAAAGTTACTTTCCAATTTCAACTGTACCCAGAGAATCATACTTCCCATGTGGGGGTCTCTTGCCTGTCATTGAAGGCAGCACAATATTCTAGCAATCCTCAGATAGCATTTGTCTCTCAGGATATTGTAAGCTACTAACACTGATTAAGAAGCCTCCAACTATGTATAATCTATGCCAAAGTTGACACAAAACCAGCTGCCCATTCAGAGCCAAAAATGGTGGTTTTGAGGCCCTGGTGTTTGCTCTGCCCAGCAGATACTGAATGAACAACTATTAATTACAGCACATATTTATGCCAGTGTTCTTCCCAGTTGGAATACAATTCAGTGCATTCCTCTTTGCACAGAACACAACGGTTTTTAACAGACTAGAGGGAAAGATACAGCAAGAAAATGTAATTTACTTACCGTTCTCCTCCTCCTGCACTTCTATTTGAAAAAGCATTCTCCAGGAAAAAAAACCTGCAGAGTGCACATATGCCAGCAGGCTCACAATGGACTCCTTCAGTCTTACCAACACAGAGGTACAAAGAAGGTGTTCTATTGCAATATCTACAAAAATTAGAGGACTTTGAAATGTCTTTTTTTGTATTCCGCTCCTTAGTTTTCCTTCCAGTCTGCTCCTTTCGCATTTGAGATTTGACATGTATATTTAAACTAAAGCCAGAATAGGAAAAAAAATTACTCAGTATCTTTCCAGGAGGAACTCAAATACCATGATTTTGTGACAGAGGGTTTTTTGGGGTTTTTTTTCAGCTTTTTCCACTAGCATTTTCCTATTCATTTCAATAAGCAACCACCCACAAGCTACACCAATACAAACACTCATCAAACATCACCAAACCCCAAAAATTCAAATGTTCCTTTCCTCTATATTGCTCTGGCTTTTATATGAATGCATGTTTAATCTGATTCCAAACCATAAAACTCCTTGTTTTATGTTGTTTCAAATTTCTCTTGCTATAAGAAAAACCATGTTATGCTTTATCAGGAAAACAGATTCTTCCTCTCAGCCAAAGTTCAAATCCCCTATCTCCAGCTGTCACTCAAGTGGCTGTACTCTAAAACTCATGACTGCTGTCATTCAAGCAATCTGGGGAGCAGAACATCCTCGATGTTGCTCTCTTGACCCTTGTAAAGCCAGCAGCAGTGTTTCTCAGCACAACAGATTAACCTGCTACTCATGCTCCTTTCTGCTTCTGGCTGCATCTGACTTCTTGTCTCTGCTATGAAATAAGTAAATCTGTAGTCACTGCAAAACCATGTCAGTCAGCTGCTAGATTTTACCCCCTCCTCCCCTAGAAAGCAAGGTGGTTTGGATTTGGTTTCATTTTTACCTGAATTACTGAAGTCAAAGGGGACAAGCTTGGATATCCAACTTCATTCCCACTTAGGCATTCATTGCAGTAAGCTCGGCTTCCAAATCAACGTCCTTGGCACTCCTGGGGAATGAAATGAAGTTATCACAGTCAGTGTCTGTGCCAAGAGTGCAGTGACAGTCACTCCCACACTGTGGAGTATGGGTGCATCTGGGTAGTAAATTGGGATGCTCTTCTCAAGTTATCAGCAATATTGTAATGAAAATGTCAATAAATCTATGTTCTAAGTTACAGCTGCCTTCAGGAGCAGGGAAGTGGCGACAGAGAAAAAACTAATTAAGCAAATATTGGAGACATCTTTTACTGCCTCCCACATTAATGCTTCATTAAGGAACTGGAACTGCCTTTTAGACTGGAATGATAACAGCATGCACATGTTCAGGAGAGCATAAATGATAATATGAAATGCAGGACAATACACAACACAGGTTTAAATTATAATCAGCCTCAAACATAATCTAAAATTTATATTTTATTTTCAAAATATAAATACCAAGAAGAGAAAACTCATATTTTCTTCATCAAAACAAGCTATAGCCTTAAATGTAGAGGATTTTTTTTTTCCTAAGACCATCCAGATGCCGGTTGAATGGAGTAAGACACCTGTGAATATCAGTTTTGCTTCCTTATGATTTTCACACGTAGAAGCTGACAGGATGACTATACACATGCTTGACATCTTACCAATGTTTGTCATTTTCTCCTGTAACAAATCTTTGACAAATAGCAGCCAAAATAGCAGTGTTTTCACAAAAGATGACTTGGTTATCATGGTACCATGAGAGCTTTCCATAAAAATGAAACTTGAGTAAAGACATGGTTGGGCTGTACCAGCCCAGGAGACCTACTCCATGAAACTGTTCTCCTTCATATTTGTCAGACTGGAGAGACTTGTGTGCCATTTGTTCACAGACCACTAAACATTTATAATTTTTCATGGCAAGGTGACTGCTTTGAGTATAGAGGCTAATATTGGTGGGTAAAATAGACTACATAGGTCTCCGGTAGATGGACAGCTTTAACCTACCATCAAATTCTGTGCTTTCTTACACAAGGAATAAGAAAAGTACTTTCAGGCCTGAAACATACTTGATGTGAAGCCCCAAGCACCTTTAAATCAAAACTGGCTTCCGTTGGTTTTGTGGAGATATGCAGATTAACCCTAGCCTGCATGGAAATATTTCTTGCAAACTCTTGATCTGATCAAAACTGAATCCACAGGTTTCACTTACATTTAAAATTCCCCATACTGAATATTACCTTTTTGTTAATTCTTTGCCATGAAAAAAAGCATTAATCTATCAACTATTACCTAAATATTTTGATTAGATTCTGAGAGTCAGGACATTCTCATGTAAGACACCAAAAGACCACAAAAAAGATCTGCGTGTTCCATAGAGAGCAGGTAACAAAGGTTATGAAGGCTAAAGCTTTGATGCCCTGGCATTTTTCATATTCATTTAAAATAATATAGGCATGTGCCTGCTACACCCCACACAAGGCAACGTAACAGTATGCATAATCTTCTAGTAGGAAGATCAGCATTCAAAACACAAGACTGACACAAGACTAGCATCTAAAATATCTTAGAACAAAAATGAAAATCCTGATCAATCCCTGTTAATATAGGGTAGATAAATGCTAAGCTCTTCAGCCATTTTTTCACATGTAGTTCCCATTTCCTTCTTCACAGAAGGGAATGGTTTCAAATGCAATATTGTAACAGTATATTTTTAAACATTTGGTAAACATATGTAAATGTTAGGATCTCTGCAGCAAAAAAAGGGAAAATATAAAAATGAATGACAGGTCTCTACCCATGAACACATCTTATGTTCAGGGATACTTAATGCAGGAAGGGGGGCTGCCAAATCCAGAACCTCTGTAATAAGTGTTTGGCCCCTTCTATGTGCCAATGATGAGCTAGATGAGCTCTATCTGCAGAGGCAGCTGTCGTTCTGTCCTTCCTATGTTCCAGAGGAAGGGATGTCATCAGGACAGATCTTCTCATTGATACATTTCAGGCTAGAGGACGTGGCTTGAAAGCTTTTACTAAATGCAAATGTAAAGCTCAGAAGCTTGGATCACGCTAGCATGGATGCAAATAAAAATGTAAGCAAAAAAAGCCCATTTCTTTTCTCCTTTGATTATAAGGTACATGTTCAGCTTTCACCTTTTATGCTATTAATGTCTCAGTTAACCACCAAGCTAACCATCATTATACAACACTTACACACTGAGGAAATATGCTAGTGTAAAGGGTCTCCGTTCCACCCATTCAGGCTAGTTGCACATTTGGCAGAAAAGCCTGAGCAGATCATGCAGTGCATAGTATGCTGGTGATGAGGCTACATGCTCCTCAACAAAGCAATTGGAAAGTTCATATAGAAGAGTGTACTTTCCATTATTTAATGCACTAGGCAGTACTTCTGTTGTTTTTCATCCAAATTATAGCTGGGCAAAATGAACTGGACTCATGTACTAAGAACATTTACGTTCCTTCTTCACTGTGCTACCCTGGACAATGTACATATGGCAAAATTGGGCAGGCCTGTTCACACATGGAGAAGCAGGATTGAAACTACTTTCAAACTAGTGGGGGGACTTTTTACATGCAGACCACAGACATTAACAGGTAGAGAGTCTTACAATTTAGCCTTTTCTAATGATAATAAAATTGGCGTTACTGTATTCCTTTTATATGAAGAGAACGTATATGAAATCAGCATGTTCAAGATGGCTTTCTTGTGCCTATAATATTAAGGGCATTTGAGAACATGAATAAGAAAGTGTTTTCTGAATTAATAATGTCTACTACCTATGGCATTACATGACAGAGAAAGAGGTTCTTAAAACTTACTGATTGTGAGTGATTCACTTAAACCATTGCGGAGCCAAAAGTAACAAAGAGCAAACCACTTTCCAGCCAACATGCCACAGTATCATTGCCTGAGAAACTGAAACCAGCAGGAACACTGCAAGGACAGAAAGAGTAGTAGCCTCATCCCTCCAAGCCCAGCTCTCCTACAGGGAGGGAGACAGATATGACTTTTGCTTGGCTCTCTGTGAAACCAAATTAGTGCTTTCCGGAGCTGAACTTGCTAGAAAAGGGAAGACTACTCACCAAATGACGTACAGGAGCTGAATAGCTTGCTGATGCCAGGTGGTGCAGAAGCTCAGCCGAAGAAAGCTCTAATATTTCATTAGAACATAAACTAAACAAACTTCCAATATAGCAAAAGCTCTGACCTGACGTGTCAGAGAGAAAAAGATAAATCAGTCCCTCTGCTTATGTTCTCAATGGGCAAACCTTCTCCAGGCCTGCCCTTAGATCAAGCAGCTTTCAGTGCCACCTCTGGAGACAACAGCTTTGTGTGATATCACAGGATCTCTATAAAAAGACTCTTTCCTTCCTACCCTCAGGGGCTTGGCAGCATGTGTGCTTCTCACTCTCCTCAACAGTATCCTAGTTTGCCCTTCTGCTCTGGGGTCCATGCTGAGTGAATCAATCCCACACAAGCTCTGCTTATGCACCAGAATATTTCTTATGTGGGATGCATGTTTGGGGAAGACATCATCTTGAAGATACAGCCTGAACCAGAGTGCAGGATAAGCCCAGGTGAGGCACACAGACAATCCTCCCCCTGCTGTCTTCTGCCTTAAAAGCCAACCAACCAAACAAATGAACAAACACAAAAACCCCTAGCACTAGAAACAAACAGAATGGATGGTGTCTGCCAGATCTGCTTATATCGATACTAATGGCCATTCAGGACTTTGAGATTTTTGGTGCTCTGTATTCTGTCTGGGCTCTTCTCTTGCCAGCACAGTAAGTTTAATTGGCACACTATTGCATGCCAGGGGCCATGCTGCTAATCCACAAGGATGCAGCAAAGACAACAGAGTTAAGTTTTAATACTACAAGCAGCAGCTTTTTTGCATTAGACGATTTACAGCCAATGCTGCCTGAGTGAAGGCTCATTTCTCATAGACCCGCGGCACAGGCCTATTGCAGCACAGAGCAAGCCATCCTACTGGACATAGTCACATATGATCAGAGCAGTGCATGACTTAGTATAGACATACACAAGGACTTATATACCAGACAGATCTTTAACACTGGGCAATAACATTACCCAGTTGTCTCTTATCACTGTTGTGAAATTCATCTGTAAAGACAGAGGCCCCTGTGGTAGTGGGAATCATGCCACACAGATGCTGCTCTATGCTGTTTCAATCCTTTTGTTGGTCTTTAATGTGCCTTTGTTCCTCCACATGCTGCAGAAGAGAAATGAACAGCTGGTGATTGTCTCCAAGTTTATATCTAGCTTTTATTTAAAAATTTCACAGTGCCTCCAATCTTCCCAGCAGACTGAAACACAGAATGAAAAGCCTTACTTACAATACACATTCCTGCATTGCTTCTGTACCTGGCATGCAGGTTGCTGGATTCACTCTCTCCAACTTTATTCCCCAGTGTCCTTGCTTTCTTGCTAGATGCATTTAGAAAGTATCCAACTGGACTGCTAACAGATGGCCTGCTGTGACTTCAGGCACCTGTTGAGCCAGGTGTTGCCATATTGAAGCTATTACAGATAATTCAATCCATGCTATGATGCTTTTTGAGATGTTAATGATCACTCTGATTTAAAGTACAGCAGCATGAAGTTTTTAAAAGCCATATGCTATCACTGTTATATAGATAAGGCCAGCTATTCAGATTGGTGTAAATAGGCATACCTCAAAGGAAACCAATAGAATAAGATGATTTGCATTAGTATGACCCATAGTCTGCAAGTAGATCTTTTACACTGCAATTTATTCCTGATGAATAGGAAATTATTAACCTGTGGAAGTGGCTGCTCTTATCTTCTGAAGTTTCATTTGACTACAAGAGGGAACCCCCAGCTATTAGACAACTCTTTATAAAATCAGCTATGAGCAATTTCTAATACTGGACACACTGCAAAGCATCACAACACATTGCATAGACATCTGATAGACGACTGCCACTTCTGAATGACCTGGGAAATATCAGCTTTATTCAGTGTGCCTTGTATGATAAAGCAAACATTCCAGTGAAGGGAAAGAAACCCTAGCTTTTCCCAATGTGTGGATTGCGACTAGCCCTCACATACAATGCCATTAGTAGCCTCTAATAAGTGAATTCCAGCATTTAGCAGATTACCTGGGAGGAAAGGGGATTGGGGAAAAGATCCGGCTGCCTTTTCCTCCAGTCCTGCCCTGTCCATTTCCCTGCAAAGTTCCTGGAATTTACCAGCCCCAAGACTCTGCAAGGTCATAGGGAGGCAAAACAGTTTATCCATGTTGGGTTTAGACATTGGCAAGTACAGCTGATGCTCCGCAATCAAACATGACTGAGAAAGAAATAGGACATTCCCTATAATTTTCTTTGCCATTCAGACACAGGCAAGTTTGCCTATAAACTGAAGTATATGCCACAAGGTTTGATAGTTGTATGAGATTTACATGAGAAGCTGTCTTAGGAACACAATGATGTGTCGCACTACACACTGTGTTGCATCATTTTCAATTCCCTGAACATCATACTCAGCATTTAGATTTCCAGCACCATTTGGGAAAAAATTTGGAAGCCAATAGAGATGCCTGGGGCCAGCAGCATCAACAGCAGGTGGTTTTAGCTAGCAGCCAGTGCTTCTAACTATACCATATTTGCACAACAGCATTTGATGGCTTTGTGTCAATGCATCAAACTGGTTCATTACAAGCCAAAGGGGATACACTGATCTAGCTGAGAAAACAAGGTATTTCAGATGGTACTTAGTAGCCCCTGTCCTTGATGTTATTAAATACAGAAAATTTTCACTATTATGTCACGGTGCGGAAGGTCAGAAGTGGAAAAGGGAAAAAATCCTCTAAATACATGATGAAAATAAGAATTTATGAAATTACTCAAACAAAACATTCAGATTCCAGAGGGTCAAGGGGATTCATATCTGCTTGTTTTGCTTTTGCTGTGGGATTTTTGTTCGTCAGTCCTACCCCTCTCCCACATGTGCAGAATGTGATGGAGCAGCTTTTCCCAAGCAAGGACCCCTGCAGCCAGCTCTGGTTTGGCAGCCACAGATGTATTACTGGGGTGGCCAGACTGTCATTACTGCCAGAGAGCAGGACTGACAGGGGCAACGTCCACACCACCTTTCCATCACTTTTACTCTATGGTGACACAAACTGGAAACCTCTGTTCTCTCTCCCACACCTGTGTCTCTACCTCTCACTTTGTTCCTGCTTGCTTTCAGTTGAACCTTCTGTTCCTAAACTGAAGGTTTAGCCCCGGCACATTTTTCCTCTTCCCATGCTTTTCAGGCATAGAATACACTGAATCTACAGCATCTAACAACCTCCCCCACCCATGTCCCATTCATCCCCGTTGTGAGAATTCTGATCAGCCCCTTTAGGCCAGCCTTTGGACCAGTTAACAATACGGAAATCACATCAACCAAGCCGAGTCTGCACTGAAAATCTGGCCCTTTAAAAATACTAATTCAGTTAGAGAAAGGCAATCTTACAGAAAAATATTCCCGATTGTTAATTTTTGCTATAGCTGTGTTATGTTAGCTCATTGAAATTTAATTGCTAAAGGGTTATAAGAGCCTAGAAACAGACCTAACATCTGTCTTTTTTTAATGTCTCAATTATCACCACAGTAATTTAATGGCACTGTGTTAGAGAATCACCATTGACATGCTAATGAATGGCACCATGTTCACTTACATTAGCTCTATTTTTAAGAGGTTATAGGTTGAAGACAGACATTTTATGCTTCAGATATCACTAAGGCAAGCCGTATCACATTTATCTCATTTTGCTTTTACAACTGAAATTACGTATCTTAAAAATGTTCACTGAACAGTGAACTGCAAATGGGTTAAACTGTGGTCAATTGCAATTATGTACTTGCTTCTTTAGATCAAGATAAGTAACACAAATCCTTTCAACCCATTTATTACTTAATTTGTTTGTCAGCATTTACTGTTGAAATTCTCTTCAGTTTGTTTTGTGGGTTTTTCCACAAACAGATATGTCCTTTACTGTTAGCTTTTTAATTGAACACCCTTGCTTTATTATAAATGTTTTACAATATTCTTCTCATTTTGCTGAACCAAGTTTACCTATCAATATTTTTCTTTCATTTATTCTGCAGAAACTCTGTTGCTAACTAAAAAGTCCCAAATCTATTACATCTAAATGATCACAGCAATTTCCATAATAAGAGATGCAATGATGTACACTGAGCTATTTATCTGCAAGCTTTTCAACACATCGTATATGAATTTCTATAGACAAGTAATAAGGGATTGACTTCACAAACACAATGGAACAGCCTTCTGAGATCAGCTAAGTGCTAGTGTTATCATCAGAATTGATTTTACATGGAAAGCTGCATCCTGACAATAATGTGAAAGGATTTCTCAGTTCAGCAAAATTAGCACAAGACTGGATAATAATCCTATAATATTTAATATTAACATATATTTAAGAACCTTTTACAATTAATTTTATTCTATCATTATGCATGTTTTCAGCAGTTCCACTGCATAGCTTAGTTCTGCCATGAACAATTATAGAAGTGAAGCTGCAAATAATTTAGGTGTAGGAATTGACTATGATGTTTCAGAATGTTTCTCAGCTCTCCTGGCTTTTCAGTCCTACTCATGTTGCCACATACTCAGAAGAATATGCTTGAAGTTGTATAATAAAAAATTAAGTTTTCTAAGTGTATTGTTGGCAACACAGTTATTACAGAGAGTGTTTCGTTACCACACGTCTCACAGAATAATCTCTCCGTTGTTTAACCTATACAGAGAGAGGATGTAATTGCATCTTGGAGTCCTCAGCGCTTCAAACAGTGGCCATTGCACCCCCTGGTGTCCACGTCTCCCATAGCAGCATCTAAAAATCTAAAAAATTGCTCATCTCTGCAGCTTTCTCTGATCTCCCTTCTTCTGGGTTAAAAAAAAAAAAAAATCACAAAAGCCTCTAAATCCATGTACAGTTTTCAGGTTTTCTCCCATCAGATGTTTACTTTGTCCGTGTTGGGATTGTTACCTCCACCCCGGGGGGAGACAGAGAAACCTGGGCTTTTCTGCAGGGTCAGGTCTAAGAGGTCTGGGACAGGCAGTCAAATGCTGCTCTTAATTTCTCTGTCTCCCATCATCTCTCACAGAAAAATATGACAATATGTGGCTCTCATCTTCTCCTGCCTGAGATATTTCTCTGGCCAAGTGCCAGGCTGTCCCTTTGTGGCTGGGCTGCAGTCTTCTAGGAGAGCTGCCACTAATTAGCTTTGTAATCACAGTGAGGGAAGCGATGAAGGTAGAGGGAAAAAGTGGTCGTTCCATTAACTCTTTCTTATCTGCAACCACAGGAGCTTATAAATTGTCTCATGGTTACAGTTATCAATTATCAAGCAGATTAAATTCCATCAGGCAACTTGTGACATCTAATTCAGTGGAAATCCTACAGATGTTTAGTTTATCTCCCCATTTGCAGAAGAGCCTATACTTTGTCTGAACTTTGTCATTCTGACAAACTGTTCCAAGAAGAACTTCACAACGGAATTGTGGCAGACAATTCCTCTCCTCTCTCATACTGCTTTTTGTTAGTCAAAGAACATAGTTTGCAGAAAAGTTACAACTGAAAAATTAAGGGAAGGCTGCCTAGATGAGCTCAGGGCATAGTCTAGTGAATATTTTTTCCTTAGTACCCTGTTGATTGCTTGAAGGTGAGCTTGTAATACACTCACTGGCTATAACCATGGTTTATATTTACTCATGTTACTCTTTATTAACGCACTGCAACTGTGAGGAACTCGATATCAACCATTAAAGGGACTGCAGTCATCCTCACACAATTTAAACCTGAAGGTTAATACATGGTCCTTAAAAGAAAAACTAATTATCACAGGAGGAGTCCAATCTATCTGTAGGTATCTGTAACTGGAGACTTTGAGAGATAGGACAGAGAATAGCAATGAATTAAACCGTGATCCATGTAATGTTGATCTAAAAAATGATGGATGATACAGCTGATTGCAACTTCTTTAAGGGTCTTCCCATTCATGTTTTGCAGGGCTAGATTTACACTGGTACTCATGAATATTCATTATATTAACCTCCACAGTGACCTGGTTAAAGGTCCTCATACTGATTAATTGATATCAACATGCAGTTCTAACTAGGTAAGGAAACTTTCACCTCTAGGTGACTGATTGCAATTTTATATAGATCAAGAGGAATTGAAAATCAACAACAACATTTCTAATTTGGATCAATAATCTCATGAGCTAGAAGAAGTAAATCACTGTTAGATAGCTGAACAGTGCCTGGTTAAATTAAGTTCAGGGCCTCCTTTTGTTCCAGACACATGTGGTATACACATGGCTAGTTAGGATATTTCTAAGCAAAATTTTGGCCAAAATTCAAGCAATATTTTTTCCAGTGAAAACATTTTAAAAGTATCTATAGTTTTTTTGTGAAGCAACATAACAAATGGGAAATATAAAAAGAATTATCCCAGAAATTGATTCTCATTTCATAGAAGGTAGTTGACAGCAGAGACTTTTCTGCAGGATCTCTATCTAGCATAGACTACTTTAGTTAAGCAGTGGAACTGAGTTTTTCACAGAATCCCAGTTCACAGAAGTCACTTATTTTAAAAAAGAAAGAAAGAAAGAAAGAAAAAAAAGAAAAAAGAGGCAAAAAACTAGACAAGCTCCCAGAGTATTCTCAAAAGCAGCCTTGTTACAATAGTGTGCCGTAGATAGTCACAAACCCAAGAACTGATGTACATAGAAGTTTCTTGAGTCACACTGCATATAACATAACAAAAAATGTCAGGAAAATAATCATACTTTCAATATGAAATTAATTTTAAAAATACTTGATTCTATAAAAGAGACACAAGTGTGCTTTATTAAATTACAGCTAATTTTAAAATTTTCTAATTATACATTTCTAGGATAGATTTTATATTTCATCATCCATGTCAAGAAAGTTAATTTTTACATACAACCCCACACAGCTATAAATTTCCTTTTAGTTTTTGTAGCAAGCTATTATTGTCTCTACATCAGACAACCTGGATGAATTGTATATTCAAAGCAGTCACTTTGTGATTTTGTGTCTTATAACCAGGCACCACCAAGACACTCTCCAGAATGTTTGTTATGATATTGCTTTTGAGAAAGGAGAAGGACTCAGAAGACTTAGAAAAAAATAAATAAATGAAAAGATAACAGCAGCAAAGTATCTATATTTATCAGTGGCAAAAAGAAATGTCATTTTTAGCTCTCTAAAGGTCTTACATATTTAAAAGACAGAAAGAAATTATTCAAGCTTTACATTAAGGCACAGTCAGGTTGTCTTTGGAATGCCATGTATTTTCTACTGGTTTAGATTTGAATATTTCTCTTCAGTGGAATTGTACCAGTGTACCCCAAAGACCTTACGCCTGCTGTCTCCCACACTTTTCAGAGATGACAAACGCTTACCACCCCTTTCAATTTAGGGGTGAGTACATATAGGATTAAAAAGAAAGAGAGACTTAAAGTCTTGCACTTCTGTATGCAAAACACACACACATTCTATTTCTCAAGTTCAAATCTAGCAAAGTCTGCCATAAATTTCAGCTTTCATGGCCAGAGCCTATTATAGTTTGCATAATCAGGTCTACTAAAAGAAGTTCTTCTCCTGCACACGAGCATGTTGAGCTCCCACTGGTTCCAGCAGGAATCGAGCACCCATGTTAGAAGTCCCAAGTATCCCAATTCATCTGAGTGTTGAAGTCCTGAATATTCAACTCAGCAATCACTCTTTTCCCATTTCCTTCTTTTGAGAGAATATGTAATGGTTGTAGTAATGTGCATTAGTAGAATTCATTCTGCAGCTTCTTGTCTATTCAAGAATGATTTAGTACAAATTGTGTATTATGACTCTATATGAATCCAGACCACACATGTCTATGTTGTATAGTTAAATGAAAGTCCAAATAAAACTCAAACATCTTTTCTTCCAAAAGGAAAAAGTACTACAGTGTGGCAATGACAACCAGAGCAACAGTGGCCCAGCTGCAAACTTCGAAGCAGGTATGTACACTTAGGACTGTTTTCATTTTCCTCTGCAACAGTATTAGCAGTGCCCTCTGCTCCCCTGGACCAACACTCTGACATCACAACCTGCTGCTGAACAAAACCTTCTCCAGTTCTCGCAGTTAAAGAAAAGCCTCCTGCAAAACAGCTATATGTATTGAACTTCAGCAGCGCAGAACTCCTTGCCATTGACTCCTGGTCTGCAGCTCTGGCTCTTAGGATGTTAGTTGTACAACTCCCCTCACTAGAGAAGATTGATGCATATTTACTTTTATAGTATCTCTGAGAGTAATCTAGTGCCAAAGCGTGAATTTTCCTCACTGTGCAAGTGTTTTAATTAAAACAAGCCATGCAACATTCAAGCATTTAAACCCAAACTAAACCCAAAGCATTAAACCAGAGCAATCATCACTGCTAGCAGGTTGGCAGGGGGCTGTAACGCATGGTGCCTGAAAACCACAGTGCCTGCAGCAGCCCTATGAGCTTTGCACTAGCCAGTACCTGGCTGGGCTGTCTGAGTGCAAGTACCAGCAATCTCATGCTTCATGGGGAGCACTTCAGGGGACTGCTCTGATTGAAGCCAAATGCAGTTAACTGGAGGTTCAGAGGTAGATGATTGCTGGACCAGACAATACAGGAGAGCTCTCAAAGTACACAAACATCCAAGCAGAGGCAACAAAATTTTAGTCCTTCAAACACAAAAGGCTTCAAAAAAACCCCAAGGGTTTGGAGTGTCAAATTTTCTGCACACCAAGGGCTTCTATTGATTTCAATGATAGATTTTTATAAAGAATTAAGACTTCTATAAGCAGGCATCACAAAACAAACAGATATTTCTTATTGCTGCTTTCCTGCCTGGTTGAAATGAATTTTGGTACTTAAAAGGGAATTTAGATCATGTAAAAGCAGAATGCAAACAGATGTAATAAAGAGCACTACAAAGGAGAAACAATTATGCATGATAAACACTCTCATGTTTTGAGCAGAAGTTACAGGAACTTGAAAAGATTAGATTACATCCAGCTCATTTAGTCCAATAACTTAGGCAGAGTCAAAATTAATGATAAGAATAGGTATGTAATTTTCTGCACTTGTTTTGTGTAGTATTGAATACATTTAAAGATTAGCAGGTTGCAAATTTAAACACATCCATTAAAACATATTTGTTTGTTATAACCCCACCACAAAAAAAATTGTGGGTAGTCTACACAGTGTGCTTTTGGACAGAGATTTGAACTCTTATGAAGAAAGCTCTCAGACTGCCTTGAAGAAGACTATAATCAATCTCTACTGTTTGTCCAGTGGACTTTGGAAGACAGAGAAAAGCCTGAAGGATGCCAATATTTATATCTGAGAAATTCAATTTTATTTGACAGTGACATTAATCACAAAGAAAGAAACAAAACAAAACAAAACAAGCCAGCATACTTCAGTGGTTAATTTTTCTTTTTCCCTCTGTGGCATCTGCTCTATTAAATTTAATGAAGTTCTCCCTAAGCTTTTCAAAGCAGTGAGCTTTGAAGCAACAAAAAGGGGAAAGAGCAATGCATAAGGAAGGATTTTCCTAAACAAGCTAGTGGGAAATACATAAAAAAATTCCAGCATAGCCAAGTTCACGCACAGCAACAGTCGTATAGAAAAGCCTACATTGTTCTAATCAGATGGTGTTTCTCCAGCAGTCCATCTGGTAGAACATTATATTTAGGTCCCTTGGGGTAATTCCACCACATGCTCTTTTCTGTGAGACAGTTTATTAATTTTTTCTTAATGTGTGTATACCGTGAGTCACATGGTAGCCCCTACTGGTAGATTTGTGAATGTCACGGTGTCCTTGATTTAGTAAAGACCTCTCTATATTATAGCCATTCTATGAAGCCAATCATTCTGCTTCACCACGGAAGTCATCAGTTATTCCATGTAAGACTGGAATTATAGGCATTTTGCTCCTATATTTGACAGTTTCAAGTTCCACATGAAAACTCTGTAACAGTCAGACTCCTGGCAGTATGACCACAATAATTCATTCTTCCTGTGAAAAAGGAAATTTTACTTGAGAAAAAAATCACCACAGTAATTTCTTACACATAAAAAAGCAGTCTCTTTTTCTACCCTTTCATTTAATGGTGATCTGTGTTCATGGACTATTTGACCCACATATATTCTCTGTTTAATAAGGATGACTTGAGAAAAGCATGCACCTTTTCTAATGGACATGAATTAAGAAAAAAAAAAATCATGACTAGAGCATTCAGTGATCCAAATCCAAGAAACAAGCAAGTGTGGCTAAGACTTTCCATCATTCATATTTGTTGAAAATATCATAGGAAGCAGTGGAGTTAAACAGGGTTGAACTTACCCCAGTGACGTCTCCTAGATCAGCTAATTCTACAGGGCATTGCTTTTTGATAGCAGGTTTAGTTCACACCTATCCCATGGGTAACTACTACTATCAAGAATATTGCCCCATCAGTTCTGTTTCATTACACCTATCTTTCCACCCATGTAAGGTAATATAGTGAAGTGATGTATGATCATCGGTTGTCATTAGCAGGCTTCACTCATGCTGTCAGATCACGTCAGAAGTGGGTGCAGAATAAGGAAAATGTGCAGGCTTGGTTCACATAAATGATGTACCATGTCTCTATCAAGGGTGGGTGCAAATGCAAGTGCTTGCGTTTCATTTGTTTCTCAACAACTTTTATAAAATACCAATAGTTCTGTGACTGAATCCAGTGAATAGAAGTGTTGAACATAAAGTGATTATAAGAACCCAGCTGAACCCAGCTGATGCAAATTAATTGGAATACCAACAGATTCAAGACAGACATACTCACCTAAATCTATACAAGTGGTCATTATCTACAGATCAGAATAAAACTGTTTTATCTTTCACCAGGCAGTGGTGGAAAGAGGCAAAATTTCTGTGGGTTACGCGTAACTCATTCTGCAGCATGAACTAGCAAATTCCATTCCCAGTATTCAAAATATACTTGTTTGGCTTATGTAAATTGCCCTAGAAGGCTAGTACTCCAGACAGCTGTATTTTAGGTGAAAACATCTGATATTATGTTATGTGAAGACAGGCTTATTCTGCACAAAAGGTTTTGAATATTCTTAAAATACAAGCATTGCTTTCTCCTTAAAAATTAAATACAGTGACTTGGAGAAGTTTTATAAAATAGTGCAAGTTCTATTAATTTCTGCTGTAATTTCTAATTACAAATTTTGTAATTTGTAAATTACAGTTAAAATAGCAAAAATGTAACATTTATCTTACCTTTACAATGGATTATTTCAGTAGCAGTTAGAATACTGAGAGAAGCACATTTAAAGGGGCTGCATGTTGGCATATAGATAAACAGAAGACAGAGGTTATTCTTAAAGTCATCCCTGACCCAGGTACACTTTGAAAATAATAAAAGATATTATGATTTCATCTTGGACCAGTTGATATTTTTACAGAAACACAGACACATTTTTAGGCACGTGAATTATTGCCAGGTTTGAAATAGAAACAGCTATCCAAGCCGATGCCAAAAGATGGACAGCCTTTTTCAACCACATTACATGCTAATTTATACCTTTATTTGTACCTCATTTATACCCTCAGGTCATCATAAACAACTCTCCTGTTATAATAATTGATCTTTATCTAGATCTGGCATCTCAGACATCTTATGGATAAACAGCAGACTACTTTATGTATTTACATGTATTTTCAGGATTATGCAGAACGTCATTCTTTTTTTTTTTCTTTTGGAAGAGGGGAGACAGAGGAAATGAGCATTTCCAATGCATCATGTTGAGAAAAAGAACCTTCCAAATGTAAACCAAGCATTGCTGATCCAGTACTGTCTTCCTCAGTTTGCCAAGAGACAAACAATGCAGACAAATGGATGCAGACAATCACATGTTAGCTCTGCCAGTGCTCAATCTGGTGGATCATGACCCAGCTTCAGTCTGGAAAATGTGCAGCCACATCAGTGTGGCTCTCTGCCCACTGAATTTAGCATGGCTTATTAATTCAGACACAGCACTGTACTGTGCTATGCACAGTGGTTGGTGGGCTCCCAAATCAACGTTAACAAGCAGCATGAATACATTGCTGTCTATAACCGTCTTCTAGTGACACCTGGAACATAACAATGTAACTGAGAGTGGCAGCACTAGGTCACAGCACAGTTTAATTTAGCTCAGTACCTTGCCTCCAACAGTGGCTAACTGAGATTGCAAGGAAAGAGGACAAGAATGGGGCAAGCATATATAACATTTCCTTTGTAAACTCTCACACCTGCAAGGACATGAACTCTTCTTTAACGCCCACTAATCCACCCACTAGTGACATTTCAAATGACTGACTTATTATTGCTCAGGTGCAATGCAGCAGTAGATACAAACTGGTGTCACTGTGGAACACTGAATGTTCTTAAGCAGTGGTAAACGCTTTAAGGTACTAAATGTACTAAAGGCAAGTGCCATATTTTTTCTGACAAAGAGACGAAGCTTGAAATAATTACACCTAAAACATACTTCCTGGCTGTATATTGGATTGAGACTTTTGCATGCAGGACTTCGTCTGTGGGGAGGAAAAAGTCTTCACAGTATGTTCTGGCATCCTGGTCTTCGTTAAGACAGTATGCACTCCTTCTAAAGGGCAGCACACATCTGAGAAATTCAAAGCATTTAATCACTCAGCTCTGAGAAAGGCTCTCTCTCTACGCTTCATCTCTAATTAAACTAGATCATTCCACCTTATAGACAGAAAAATCAAAAAATCTTTAAGCTGTGACCTATACATAATGAAAAAAAAAAATCGTTAAGTTGAAGTTAAAAAATAAAAAAAGGAATTACATTTTTACATGTTAGCCATCAGAATAAAAAAAAACCCAAACCCTGGAAATGAAGAAAAAGTCTGTAGCTCAAACTGTATGAAGGGTCATGTGTTTGCCCTATTCCCAATTTACAACATACCTACCTCTTATGTAGTTAAGTGCTTTTCTAAGCTCTTCAAAAGGAAAAGTTGGCATGTGCAAACTAAGACGTGTGGGGGACATGATCTCTTACCTAAGTTCACCATGTATATTGGAGACAGATCTTTGAACTGAATCCAAGTTTGCCCCATCATCCAATTCAGTGCTCTTTCCACAAAGTGACATTGTCCATTGCCCATTACATTTTTAACAGAAAATATTGCATTAGTTCCTGGAAATTCATCAATGTGCTTGTCCACTAAAAAGCGTGTTTCAGAAAGGCTAGGTATTGTACACAGCTCAGAGTAGCTACCTTTGACTTCCACATTACTGCAACCGGGATACACTGGTTCAGCTCCACGTGCACCTCTTGTAACATGTTGCTTAGATGGAGTAGAGATTGTTCTGTGAATAACAGCAAGGTCAGTCTCTTGTATCTCTCTAATTAGTGATAATTTCTGCATAATTTGGTGAATGCCAGTAAAGGATTAATAAATACCAGAGTAGTCTGGTGGAGAGTCAGCAAAAGTAATTCAGATGAAAATTGTATCTGTGCCTTTTTAAAATCAGTTAAAATTTGTTGCTAGACTTTTCATTTTACTCGGTAGTGAATAGCAGGATAGTAAATGCTCTCTTAATTTGTATTCACAGAAGTCTTCATCCTCTGAAATACTCAGTCCCCACTGCAATTGCTGGGCCTTTTGCAAGGTCTAGGCCCTGATGATCTGAAGTACAGACGTACATCACCCTCATTTCAGCTGCTGTCCAAAGGCAGCTTGCTAGAGTCACTGTTGTCATCAATGTTGTACGGTTCATACCAGATAACTAGAGAAAAAGACTGCATGGCTTTTAAGGATACTGAATATTCAAAAGCTAAAATAAACGATCTTAATTACCAGAGGCTGGGGCAACACAACAGACCAGTTGAATAAACTTGGATTAGCAGAGTGAAAACTCTGCTATTTAGTACTCATTCCATACTGGTTACATTTCAACTTTAATTTGATTTGTGTGCAATGGAACAGAAACATGGATCACATCCAGATGTACACATCAGCAGATACCAGAAGCATCTAACACTTTTGAGTCTCTCTTTCCATAGCATGGAGCTGACATACACCCTGATGAATGCCTCTGCCTTTTCCTGCCTTCATGCAAACCCACCAAGTGCCCCATATGGAAAGGGAAGAGCAGCCCAGAAAGTGACGATTTCACTCATCTGCGATTGTCAATGATCTGGCGGAGATAGAGCCGAGGTCCCTCCCCATTCATTCCCCCATTCTTGCACTATTCCCCAATGCCTCTGTGCCACTGATTATGCTCAAGAAAACAAATTCAGGGGAGTTCCTTGTCCTATGACACGGATGCACAGTAACAGAAGTTCTCTATGAGAGGTAACAGCTGTTCTTTCTCGCCTGCTCCACACTAATGGCTTTCAGATAGTCTCAATAAACAATGTTCTTTATTCTTGTTCATGCCAAAGCTCACACTGCACAAACATTAGTTGTATTGATGGGAACTGACATAACCATTCAAGTCAAACTACAACGGCAAATCTTTCAGTTCTTCTGAGTTCGGCAATTGGTAAGCATAAATCTAGAGCTTTTGGTGCAAATCTCTTTTAGCCATCTGTTCTATAAGGGCAGACTCAAATTTATGGAGACATTCAAAGTGCATACTGTGAAAACAAGGAAGTATAAGCATGACCTCACCACTTCATAAATGTTCACAAATCTTTCTCCCTTTTGAATTTTGCACTTCATACTTTTTGGGGGCTAAGGAAAAAACCTGTCGGCTACATGTCTGCTTCTCTGTTGGTTGCTTTCTTGATTTGGTTGTCTTTATCAAACTTCAAAACTGAAAATAAACTCAGTGTGCTTATCTTGTTGCCATTTAGAATACATCAGACAAAACTTTATGTGATAGGAAGTTTACCAACCTTATAGACACTGTCTATATCCATCTGCAGGCTTAGCAGAAATAGCCTGAAGTAACAAAGACAACCAGCAGTCACAGGAGCATTGGACAATTATTCCACGATGAATACTTCATTCAATACACCTTTTTCAGTTTATATTTTCTGCTTCTATTTGTGCCTAGGAAATATTTTCACTCCTGTTGTGCCGAATTTCACTCCTGGTTTAGCCCCAGTCGGCAATTAAGTACCACACAGCCGCTTGCTCACCCTCCCCCCTGGTGGGATGGGGGAGAGAATAGGAAGAGCAAAAGTAAGAAAACCTGTGGGTTGAGATAAGAACAGTTTAATAATTGGAACAAAATAATAATAATAAAATGTAATGAGAAGGAAAACAACAAGAGAGCGAGAGAGGAACAAAACCCAGGGAAAAAAAACCAGTGATACAACCGCTCACCACCCGCCGACCGACACCCAGCCCGTCCCCAAGCAGTGATCGCTGCCCCCCAGCCAACTCCCCCCAGTTTCTATACCGAGCATGACATCATATGGTATGGAATAGCCCTTTGGTCAGTTTGGATCAACTGTCTTGCCTGTGCCCCCTCCCAGCTTCTTGTGCTCCTGGCAGAGCATGGGGAGCTGTGAAGTCCTTGACCAGTGTAAATACCACTTAGCAACAACCAAAACATCAGCGTGTTATCAATATTATTCTCATACTAAAATCGAAAACACAGCACTATACCAGCTACTAGGAAGAAAATTAACTCTATCCCAGCCAAAACCAGGCCACCTCCAAATATCTGGCATTTGTCCTTTTGTACAATACATGATTATCAATTTCCTTGGCTGGCTGGCAGCATTCTTCCAGCATATCGTTGTGAAGGTTTGGACCCAAACTCAGGTCACACGCATTCCCCTTTACAAGCAACCTCTTTTTATTCAGCTATCCCTGCTACGTGCAATTTGTTTGAAATAATTCTTGGCTAAAGTTTCATTCCAAATTTCATATACTTCTCATCCTGTGCGTAATGCATCTTCTATGCACTTATCTATCTTTTCTGCTTTTGATCATAAAAGCTCAAAGTTAAGGAATAAAAAGAAAGAAAAACATTCTGCACACTCCTTCTAAAAATCAGGAAAAAATCTTTGACAGGTCGTACACAAAATCACATGGAGAACTAGGTGATAAAATGATCCTGTTTAGTTGCATTAATCCTAGTGAAAAGTTAAAGCAGGTAGTTACTATACACCAGGAACAAATAAAGGGAATATTTACACTCCTTCCTCACCTCTTTTTCACTCACTGTATAGCCATGAAAGCTGCAAGAATGTTCAAAGTATAAACTACACTTTTGCCCGTGACTTTGGTGGAGAGAGGCCAGGCTCTGAGACTGGGTACTTGAGGTACCTTCTGCACATCAGATAAAGGAGTAGTTCCCTTCTTTTGCACCACAGGGAGTGTCCTGGCTCTGTTTTTCATTTTGGTACCTTCAGAAGCTACATGCGATCTCTCACTGTCTCAGTGCCACTTAAGTTCTGAGATTTCAAAGTTATTTCATTTTCTAAAAGAGAAGACATGAAGATATCTACTCTGCTCAGATTCTGCTCATTGAAAAAACAATGGCTCTTTCAACATGGATCTCTGAAAAAAGTAAAAAAACCCCAAACACAAACACTCTGTGTAATTAATTAGAAAACAGAAATATAGCTTTGTCAAATAATCCACGTTTTCTTGCTTCCAGGAATCCTGTTTAACAGACTTGTTTTATTGATGAATTTTTCATTTATATGCTAAATTAAGCCTCATCTTTGATACTTTCTACTTAGTCTAAATTGTTCTTTTCTCCTGCATACCTTCATTAAAAGGAACTTGGAAAAAAGCAGTATATTCCAGGAACGAAATCAGCATGCTTTTTGTGAGTGAGTGTAATGTACTGAAGGAGCATAATGTGTGTTTAAAAATGTTTAGCAAAAAAGATAGATTGATAATCTGCACACAGCAATGCAACTTGACAGCAGCACTAACTGCAGTATGCACAGTACGATACAAATACATTTTCTCTACATTGCATGTGACAAGAAGTGCACTGGAATTCTGTTGGCTACTTCCCAAAGTATATGAGCTAATCTGATCACTTGAAGAGTATGCTTTTGCTCTACTGGTTCTATGAGCAATTTCTAGGCTTCACTACTCTTTTGCCTAAACTGCATCTTGAAGGCAATATCTGGGGATGTGAACCTGCAAACATCATATTTTAAACATGACAAAAGCCCACCTTCTGTCTCTTTGGGAAAGCACTTTGACAAAAATCTCATTAAAACCAGGAAATGAATAAAATAAAAAGAGTACAGTTAAGAAGTGATGGAGTTGAAAGACAAATGGCCATTGTTATGTGGACAAGTTACAATAATAATACTGTATGTGGTGCAAGCAACAACTGTTTGCCTGCAGAGGACTCAGATGCTTGCAAACAACCTGACACCAAATCCACAGGAATGAAGAGACTCATAATTGTTCGCTGGGGGCCTTGGAGTCTGATTCAAAGTCCTTCATATTTGTGTAAATTCACCACGCCTTTTGAAGCCAAGAGTTGTTACAAAATCTTTGTTGTGTGAGGCTTAGAAAGAAAGAACAACCTGTAAAATATTAAATATTAAAAATAACATTTTAGGATTGTTGCCAGAAATAATCTGTGTATTTGTCCCTACTTTGTTTGACCTGCAATACCTATGTATTCCAATATATTGACAAAAATGCTATCCTGAATAATGAGTGTGATGATAAAAAACCAGACACAAGCATGAAAGGGAATTCTGTCTACTCCAGGGTTTATATTAATAGTGCATCAACATGGTGCTTGAGTGGTCCCCATATTAAAAGGGCAAGAACATCTCAGTGGGTTTCCTTGGATCTCTGAACTCTGAACCATAAGCATAGTTTTACAAAAGAAGGTGAGGAAGAACCCTGATGTGATTTGTGGCAATGGAACAGATTTCAGCAACATGAAACTGCTGTTATGTGGGAAGTATAATCGCATCTCTAGAAAACCAAAGGCTCCCTATCTCCAAAGCTATCTATTCAACACCTTTTCATGGCTTGGCATTCATTCTGTAATAATACTAGCAGCAATGTTGTCCTCTTCCTAAAATAATAGTTTAAAAATCCCTTATTCTTTTATAAAATGTTATGAACTTTTCATTTTAATTTCCAAAATCAGCCCAGAGCACCAAATGACAGTTATAACTAAATTAAACTGGCAGATCTGCATTTCTTACTTTACAGGCTGAACAAGCACATTGTGTCTGTGTATGTGGGGGGGGAGAGAGTGAGAGAGAGTGTGCATATGTACATACAAACACACACACACAAAGGCAAATATACATACACAACATACTGAAGGTTGAAGTGATGTCTCCATTTTACCTAGAAAGAGATCAATATTCTAAAAATTACTTTTCATATATTTATGTACAGCAATACATCACAAATAGAAATAACTGATTTATTCATTGTGAAATACAACTAAGTTTTGAGGTTACAAGTCTGGCAAGCATATATGCTACACCCAAAGCAGTTTTGTCTAAGGTTTCCCGAGATGAGTCTATCTGAAAATTGCCTTTTGTATTCTGCCCCTCAGCATGATAGCTTAGATTTCAGCAGAGGACAACTGGAGGACAACACAGTAGAAATTATTCTATTATGCCAGCTGTTAAAACAAATGGAAACACTGAATTACAGTATACCGTACTAAAAAGGAACATTTTACTAGCATGGACTTGTCTAATAAAATTTTGTGACTGTCAGATCTTTAGCCACAAGGACACCCAAGACATAAAGGAATTAAACAGATGTTTTACATGCTGAGCAGTGAAACACAGAAATACTATATTCTTATCTGCTCCTCAAATGAAATACCTTTCCTATTTGGTCCTTTTATTCTGCCAGCTCCTATTTTCACATTGTCACAAACATATGCGTTAACTTGTACATATATGGCTTATTAGTCTAGCTCATAGAATTTGGTACCCCATAGTCCTTTTGGCAATATGTGATTGACAGAGCACAAAGGTCATGAAGCTCAACTTCCATTGAAGTTAGCCAGAGTAGCTATCTATCTACCTTTGAAAGTCTGGGGTAAATGACTTCCAACCTTTTTGTAAGTTCCTCCACAAACAATGGTGATCTCATTCTGGAATGCCTCATTTGAGGCAAAGGTTTCATCAGGTTTTGCAGTGTTCACTGCCTTGTTTTGAGTAGGCAGGCTAGTTTTATTTGTTCAGCCAACAGGACAATAGTAAGTTTAACAGTTTCTTTCTCTTGTTTCCACCCACATGTGGGATCACACTACTGCAACATGACCTAGAATGTTTTTCAGTTGTGTCGCATTTTCTTTCACAGATTTCCAGCAGTTCTCCATTGCTTTCAACTTCAGCATAAAAAGCCCAAGGTACTTCTATGTCAGAATCTTGGCAGCACAGATGGATGTACAAGATGCAAGACTTGAAGACACAGAAGAGGCAATACAGAGAATCTCCTTTACTCAACTACTGCTGAAGCTCCAGTGACTATAAAACCTCACTCCACAGAACTGAAACATTCACATGAATTAATGTAATTATTGTCTCTCATCACATCTTCTGTTATGGAAGTCTAGAATGGATCATACTACTTTAGCATACAGGTGCATCAGTGTCTCTCTGAATCTTTCTATATAGACTTCTAGACAATATGAAGAAACATCTTCTTTGATTATACCTTGAGTTCTGCAGAAGTTTGACTATTAGGACATCCTATCCAATTAGACAGAAATGTGTAAGTAAGTGGAGCCTAACAGAATTAAAGCTTGATGAAGGGGAAATACATGTGGTAAAATATCTCAAATTATCAGACAGTTAGGTGATTTCACTGGCTGACAGGAAACAGAACTTTGAGGAGTGTGTTCCAGAGTTATTTTCAACAAAGTGACGAAATTGTTATAAATATAAAGTACCACAGAGTATAGACATGGCAAAATGCTTTTTATTTAATGGCGGGTGGCTAGCCACAGGGAAAGTCTGTCTGCACAGTATACTTCAGGCAGTAACAGAAAACACACTATCCATGTTTCAAAAAGCTCATAGTCCCATTAACCCAACACTGAGGATAGTACGTGCTGCATCTCAGCAGGAATGGAATGGCCTGAAGTTAAGGATCTGCATGTAAAAGTCCAAGCATTTATCAGGGGAATTACAATTTAGGCAATGAAACCTCTGACTTTTTGTTACACATCCATTTTGCTACTGAATTCTCAAAAGGAGTTTCCTGATCTGCTTTATTTTTCATAAACATCTAAGGCACCCTGAATCTTTTAATCAAATAGACTTCTATGATCATGATATTCTGAAGCTCTGCCACATAGCTAAGTCATTCCTAGTGCCTTGGTTTTACTGCATATAGATTACAAGCTTGTAAGACATTCATGCATCTTTTCTAATGAAGTCAGCAATCAGTCCAGTTATAAATCTCTAGTCCTTGCTAAACTTTTGTTGAGACAACAGTCAGTAAAGACTCATCCTCTGAGATTAAGATTCTCTTGGCATGTGTTTACCCATGTCACATAAAACAAACTATGCATCTGAGATGGACAGCTGGATGCCTGCCACCCATGAATGGAAAATGCCAGCTAACTCTTATGGCTTATAGAAGGGATAGATAAATAGTAAGAGCAGAGCTTTGTTCTGCAATTTCCAGCATACATGTTGTGAAAGCAACTGGAGAAAGCTGGGGCTAAAATCAACAGGGGGCTAGCATGCACGGGTCATCTTAGCTCCTTGTAATCAATAGGATCTGCATTATGTGCATAGCAATCTGACATCTTTGCTAAGAAAATTCCCCCTTTACTAATTGCTTCAGGCCAGATCTAGTAATGGATTCAAGTCACCTGAGCTAGTCACACTTTAAGTTTGTTGTAGGTGCTTAGACTAAGGCGCAGTAAGTTCTGTTAGGCACTGAGGTATCCTTTATGTGGAGAGTTAAACTCCTCAAACAACATCCAAAATCCAAAAGTTGGAAGCTGCTGGAAGCTAGCAAATAAAGAAAGACTCTTGACAGAAGTGATTGCACAGAGGGTAAGAGATAGGAGAAGAAAGCATTAGCTCCATGCTACAAGAAATCATACCTTCTCCTTGGAAGGTCTGCCTATCCTGCCCTATGGTCAGCAGCATATATTTTTCTTTCAAAACATCAAGCAAACCTTACTAAATATCGTTCTGTCCTGAGCAGCCATGGTTTTAAATTCTCCTGGCAGACAAGGAAAACAAATTCAAATCTCCCATTTCCTGGACAAATCATCTAGCCACTACATCAGTATATGGAAGGAGGTAGCAGTTCTTCCTTAGGGTGCAAATTAAAGAATGAGCAGTTGGAGCTCAAGTCTGTGATCCTTTACTAGATGCACTCTGAGAACTTCCACCAGGAAACCTCCATGGGGATTTAAGCAGGGCACTGGCTGAGTTTCTGGCTAATCATCCCCAAGAAATGTGAAGTAGTTCTCAGCAGGACTGTAGACATATTAAGAACTTAATGGGAAGGTGCTTTAGGCATCTGCAGTCAGTTTTGCCATAGTGTACAGATCATGTCTTTGAAATTAAATACATTGATTCTGCCAAAGTCTCTTCGTGGATCTGGCTTAGCTTCTGAGTCCCTCTTTCATGAAATAGGATACATGTTACCATACTTCTGGCTTGGCCAGAGTACGGAAGTGGAACTTACATTTTAACTGACTAACATTTTTATTCACAAAACTGTGACTCTTGATATGATAGCATGTGATAAAACTGAATATTTTTAAATATCTAATTAATACCATTGCATTAAATGTAATAATTAAAATAATTTGTATATTATTTACCATGACTGATTATAAACTTAATTATTTTCCACAATCCATATCAGTGTTTCAGTTGCTCAAGAGACATAGTCAGGTAGGCTAATTTGACAACAACTTTGCTGTTTTGTTTCAGTCACAGTAATTAACCTCTTACCATCTGTAGCTGTTTCCTCTTGTGTGGTTAATGCACATCTAAAGTGTCCAACATGCACTATTTCCCCAAAGTGTTATGTTACTTCAACTTGGCCACAGGCCAACTTTTTAATATCCACCTTTACCTTTCACTTAGCATTTCTGGTTGCTACTGCAAGAAAGGAAAGGCAATAAACAACTCCACCTGGGAGAATTAAAAAAAATTACACTGCATAGCCCACTTATGGATATTTGCAAAAGTGTTAAAAATAACAAAGCTTTGAAAATTGTCCAGGGAAAATCTGGGCCAGCAAAACCTCTGAAAACCTTGACCTTTGATGTTCTTTAGGAATTGCTATTAAGTTATTTCTGTTCTATCTCACATTCTACGCTGTAAAAAAGGGATAGTCTATTCATCAGATTAAATACTTTATTTCTCAAAAAAGGGTCTAATCCAAAACCCACATCAAGGCTAAAGGAAGCCTTTTTAATTATTTCGCTAGTCTTTGGAACAAGTTCACTTACTTTCAGGAGGATTTTAAAATTGATATGGATTATTTCTCTGTGCCCAGGGGTTAGGTTAGGTGAGGATGAAGCATGGCATGATAACTGATTACTAGAGCAGTCTAGGAGCGAAATATGAAGTGTTAGCTGGATTAGTTGATGAGTTCTTTATTGCTTCTTTTTTATGTGAAGGAAAAAAGATTCCTCTGTAAAATTATATCCAGTTAGGTTTTACAAATGATAACGGTGACAAAACTTTTCAGTGACCTGGGATGCCTTAATAATCTCCTGATTAGTCAGGGAATATTTATGTTAAATAAAATAATCTAGCAATAAGAGAAATCAGCCTTCCATTCTCCTCAGGCTCTCTACTTCCTACCACGCTAGCTTTGCTCCTGTGAAGCTCTACCCATCTTCAGAGTCAGGGGAGAAAGAAAGGGTCTTCTGATTATTCTAAAAGCTCAAGGGCTTTCCTGTTCCAAAGTTTGAGAAGAGGACTCATGGAGTTACTACTGAAGCTATTACAAAGCAAAACAGCTATTAAACATTTGAACTGCAATTTAGTATCCTGCTGAGGTTTCACTGAACAGAATCTCTTTCACCTCCTCGAATGTATCACAGCATCATACCCTTTTCTCAGGATGATGCAATTTGACAGGCACCTCTATAAGGTCTTTCCTAGATCAGTCCATCTTGGTGCACAATGATACATGAGGGGAAGAAAACCACCAGAAAACTGGATCTAAATCACTCTGCATTCCTGTCTAAGAATCAGTGTAGATGAATAATTACAAGGATGCACACAATAAGAAATGAGCTCATAAACCCAACATTCACAAGTGGCATGCCTCCTCTGTGGACCACACACTGTCTTCAAAATGATGCCTATGCTCTTCCCAAGTACAAGTAGTAACACTGTAAAGAAACCCGCGTACAAGTACATACACTTTAGACTTCAATCCAGTGTCAGTCCCACTGGCATTGAGGGCAAAGTTTGTGTAAATTTAATTAACACAGACCTATAAAGGATGAGATATCCACTACTAAAAATAAGCAAGTGAAGAAGCAGCAGGTCATATTAATAAAGTACACAGAATTTTAAAAATGAAACATATAAACTCTCAGAAGCTACCTAAAATGAAGAAATTGACAGTCTAGAAAAAAAAAGTGGGTTTTGACTGAAGATCTACAAGGGCCTGAATACCATCAGTTGCACAACTTCCCCCTCCATTCTGCACAAATCTCTCAATGGATTAACTTCCAGGGGCAGTGAGCATGTTAAACATTCATCAAAGACTACACAGTGCTATAGATTTTAAGGAACTCATAAATTCAAGGCCACAGGAGACTACTATGCTTAGTATTTGACTTCCTACTTAACAGACCATTTAATTTCACCCAGCCAGCCCTGCACTGAGGAAAATTCTCTGCAATATAAAGTTGAAGCTAGAGACCTTAAAAAATAAGACCAAGGGTCTCATATTGAGATTTTTATACCAAGAAATATGAAGGTTCCACATTTTTCAGCATGGTTTCATTTTTCATGCGGGAATAGATAAAATTTAAATTTGAGAGGAAAATCTGCAAACCTACCCCTAGAGCAACAATTAAGAACAACCTTATGTTCTAGTACATGGTAAAAGACAGAGATATCAGAATTTAATAACATTGCAGGGTTATAGCAAATAAGGATTCTCAGAAACAATTTTAGATGAATCTAGGTCTTTTAGGCTTAGTTAATGAACTTATTTTACACTATTTTTAATTGCCGTGAAAAAGCTGCCCAAAGGTTGCTTTCCCTCCTTGTTCTTGTTTCTCTTCCTCAAAGAGAATTTTAGGTGTTTTTAAGGCAAAAATAGGAGCTCCTGCCAGATCTGCCATCCTGTTATGCCCTCACAGGAATACATCTATATATCCTTCAATATGTCACTAATGATAAATCTGAGTAGCTGAAGATCAGGTTGCCATGACAGAATGCACTGAACAGAGCATTTTTGTTGTACATGTGTGTGTGTGTGTGTGTGTTTGTATACATATATATAAATATATATAGGTATATACATATAGAGAGAGGCATGGGGCCAAGATAGTTCTAGAGACAAAATATTTATTCTCTGAGAAGGGATAAATTTGAGTATGACCTTTCATTTTCATTTGATCTTTCAAAAGACATGATTAAACTCTATCTCCTGGCATTGTAATTGATTTTCCCCAAAGGACCATTTATCAGAGAATAAACTGGGTTTGGACCTTGAAGTTTATATTTTGTGGCTTTTACATATTGACTTGTATCTTAAAAGCAGCCCTCTATTCCAAAAGCACTTCTGAGAATACCAGAAAAAAAAAAAACAAACAAACAAACAAAAAAACCCCAAACCTCAGGCAAGAGTCCCTGGTTTTTTGTCAATACATCATTCCAGCAAAGCTTGTCAGTTGAAAGATTAACTTTTGATAAGAGCTAGATTCAACAAACAAGCAGAATTAGATACAACTAACAAATTGTCTCAGCAAAGAAGGAGCCCAAGAAGATCTTGTTTAAATCAGTGCACAAGGAGATGACAGTGCATGTAAAGTTTGGGCTTTAACAACAAAGGTACAAACGCTCTTTCACCTCTTTCAGAGCAGGTGGAAGACACTTCACAGTATCCTACCAAGCTCACTGATGCACGGAAGCCTTTTCTTTCCCTACAACACACAGTACCATAACACCGAGGCATATACAGCCATAAAGGCATACACAGCCACATTCCAGTTAAAAGTCTCTAATACCATAAAGATCAAATGTTTGATTTCAATTGATGTCTGGGGATTACCATGCATGCCAAGCTGGTTGTGGAGACACTTAACACCTGTCCTTAGCTCCAGCGTGCGTAACTCCCCAAAACTGCTGTGAGATTCCTTGTGTTAGGAGTTGTAGACATCCTGTTTAGGGACAGGCAAAAACGCTTATAGATTCCAACCTTGAGAATTCCTTAACTCTGATTGTTTTAATTAATTCATTTTAACACTGTTTTTAAACAGAGTACTTACGGTAGAGGGAATCACATCATTTTCGTAAGCAGTCCAATGCTAGAATGTACAGAATCAAACACAGGATTCACTAGTTCTACAAACAAGACTTAGTACTCTAGACGCATTAAGAATAACTTCATCGTTGCAACTACAAAGGAATTTAAGTTAACCAGAAAGTAATTACCTGCGCAATGTAGCAGAGGTAAAGTGATATCTAGATTTAACATTAATGTTAATTGAATTATTCATCTGCTGTGGGAAAAAATAACTCCCTTAAACTCAAATTATGTTCTTCCAAATGTGATTATACATAACACATTTGCATATTCTCAGACAATCATAAAGCAAATATTATTTCATCAGAAGGCAGAGTTACTAGGAATAATTACTGTAATGAAATACAAGAACATTCAGATAAACAAAAGACTGGGGGACAAATGCTAACCCACTGTGGTGACCTTTACTTGATTCCAAGACTAACAAGAAGACTCAGGAAGTGAGCCAACAACATTTGAGCACATCCTTAGCCCTGAGTTTATGAATTGTCTCAGTGTCATCATGCTTAAGAGTTTTGGCAGAGCCAGGCATTATACAAACTGTAGATTCTCCTTTGGAGATAAGTGATACCAAGGTATCAGTTTGATAAACCATTCCTTTAAGAAGCTTTCAGGGCAATAATAAATACACCTTTGGTATCTGATCCTTTCTTTTGGAGGGGGCTACTTAAGCCCATTGACTTCTGGGGAATACAAGAACCAGAGCTTCATGTCATGCCAGGATTCCAGATCAGCACTGATGGCTGCCTGTCAGGAGCTACCAGTAGCTTCTTGCAGTCCTTTCAGATTCAGTCATGCATACAGTAGAACAAAATCAGAGTGTAGAAGGAAAGATATAATACAGATGGATTTGTGGAGATATATAGCATGCCAGATTAGGGAACACTCCATTGTTAAATAAAACGTCAGTTTTCTCCAGGAGATCTTACAGCACTGTCTGCTTTGGTACTCTCATTAACAGAAGGAAAAGCCAAGTTGCTGGAGTACAAGTGACCTGCTGATGGCTATCCAGCAGACTTGAGGCGAAGCCTGGAGCAGGGCCTGTGTAAGAGTGCAATAAACTATACTGAATCTCTGACAAGCGCACTAAAGGGGGAAGGTTATAAACTGAGGAGAAAATCTCAAAAGACTCTACTTACGGAACAGCATAATTTGAGGCAGATTAGTTTTAAAACCACATAGCAACTGAGAAGAAAAACACACTTTAAAACTTGCCTTGCTTTCCAAATGAATGATAGGTATAATTTACTGTTCAAATGCACATGGGAAGGGATTACTTTATTTGGTACACTGGCCTGCCACTGTACGCATTTCACTTGTAGGAGCCCTTAGGCACTGCTCAGGGTTGGGGACAGCTCTGATTTAACAGTCACCAACTGGCAATAGGGACAGCTGCACCAGAGCTACTTCTCAAGCACAAACGTTTGTGCTGATTAAGCTAATTGGGGTTAACTTCTTCTAACTCAATATGCAAAAATCTCTATCTTGCCTGGCTTCAGCCAGGGGATATCATGACAACAGCTACTCCAGTAACTGCCCAATATCCTAGGAAAGTTGGCACTCAAAGCAAGAGAAATGAATTGGGTGGAAGATAGGATGACAAGATGATTTGATCCCTAGAGATCTACAAATAAATTTGAAAGAATGTTAGAAAAATACTGATTTGAAGGCAATGAGTTTAAGGAGCCCCTTGTTCCAATAAATTCAAAGCTTAACTCTGATTCCTCCATCTGGCACAGTAATTTACAGGGTGATTTGAGAATTAATGTGCAATTTTTAGAGTGTTTAGAAAAGTCAACATTTCGACATAAGGGTTTTTCAACTAACTATAGCAGAACTGGATCTCTACTATAATTAAATGTCCCTGATGAAAGGAAAACATAAAACAACATCTTCAAAGTCAGAGTGATAAGATGTTATCAGTAATGTGCACCATACCTTTCTAGTTTGGATGAGAACAGCAGTTTTGTCTAGGTACTCCATGGCCTCTTACATAAAACAATCTGACATCAACTATTTGTCCAAACAAAGAAGTGCTCTTCAAACCATGTCTTCACTGACGTCGTATAACTGTTCTCACTATGCACACACACCAAAACAGAATATGAAATAATTGCCAGAAAATGAAAAATTACTATAGAATTATGACAAAGGTACTGGCAAGATACAACACTGTGAATCCCACACTTGCAGTGCAATAAGGAACCCAGAAGAAATAGGAGATAATCAGTAACAATTCTATATTGAGATTGGATTATGAATTAATTGAGGTTGTTCATTCTAAAGTGTGCTAAATTCACTGAGTACAAGTGTGCAAAATCATACCACTTCTTAGAGAAAAACTTAACCAAATTGAAAAACTGATGGGAGAGAGTAATATCTAAAAAGAGGACCACGTATTCAGTTGGTTCAAGTTAGTAGAGCCCTGACAGAGTCCATGCAGCTGCACTGATTTATACCAGCTGAGCATCAGTCTAGCATATCATCTAAACCAGCACATTGAATCTTTGCAGAGAGCTACTAGCATTTCAATGACTGGTTCAAAGTAGGGATCCCGAGAGTATAAACACAAGATGATACTAGAGACCTTGAAAATACAAGGCACAGGATGAAGCCAAAGGCCTCCAGCATCTAAATATAAATGGTCAATTACTAAAGGAATGTAACCTTGAGAGTTGGCTAGAGCTGGTTTAAGGGTATAACAAAGAGAAAAAAGAAGCGGTATCCAACATGTGTAAAATGACTCATATGGTAAAAACACTAAGGTGAAAACAAGAAGGTATAAATGTGAGTCACAACCTTCATAAAAGGTAAAAGACAATAAAAAATGTTTCTATAAATACATTAGCAACAAAAGAAGGGCTAAGGAGAATCTCCATCCTTTGTTGGATACAGGGGGAAACATAGTGACAAAGGATAAGGAAAAGGCTGAGGTACTTAATGCCTTCTTTGCCTCAGCCTTTAATAGTAAGACCAGTTGTTCTCAGGGTACCCAGCCCCCTGAGCTGGAAGACAGAGATGGGGAGCAGAATGAAGGCCCCATAATCCAAGGGGATATGGTTAGCGACCTGCTACACCACTTAGACACACACAAGTTTATGGGACCGGACGGGATCCACCCAAGGGCACTGAGGGAGCTGATGGAAGTGCTCACCAAGCCCCTTTCAATCCTTTATCAGCAGTCCTGGCTAACCGGGGAGTTCCCAGTTGACTGGAGGGTAGCAAATGTGATGCCCATCTACAAGAAGGTCCTGAAGGAGGATCCAGGGAACTACAGGCCTGACCCAATGCCGGGGAAGGTTATGGAGCAGATCATCTTGAGTGCCATCACGCTGCACGTACAGGACAACCAGGTGTTCAGGCCCAGTCAGCATGGGTTTATGAAAGGCAGGTCCTGCCTGACTAACCTGATCTCCTTCTATGACAAGGTGACCCACTTAGTGGACGAGGGAAAGGCTGTGCATATTGTTTACATGGACTTCAGTAAAGCCTTTGACACCATTTCCCACAACATTCTCCTGGAGAAAATGTCTGGTCATGGCTTGGATGGGTGTACTCTTCGCTAGGTAAAGAACTGGCTGGATGGCCGAGCCCAAAGAGTTGTGGTGAATGGATTTAAATCCAGTTGGTGGCCAGTCACAAGCGGTGTTCCCCAGGGCTCTGTGTTGGGGCCAGTTCTGTTTAATATCTTTATCAATGATCTAGATGAGGGGATCGAGTGCACCCTCAGTAAGTTTGCAGGTGACACCAAGTTGCGTGGGAGTGTTGACCTGCTTGAGGGTAGGAAGGCTCTGCAGAGGGACCTGGACAGGTTGGATCAGTGAGCCTACGCCAATTGTATGATATTCAACAAGGCTAAGTGCAAGGTCCTGCACTTGGGTCACAATAACCCCATGCAACGCTACAGGCTTGGGGAAGAGTGGCTGCAAAGCTGCCTGGTAGAAAAGGACCTGGGGATGTTGGTTGACAGCTATCTGAATATAAGCCAGCAGTGTGCCCATGTAGCCAAGAAGGCCAATGGCAGCCTGGCTTGTATCAGAAATAGCGTGGCCAGCAGGACTAGGGAAATGATTGTCCCCCTGTACTTGGCACTGGTGAGGCTGCACCTCGAATACTGTGTTCAGTTTTGGGCCCCTCACTACAAGAAAGACATTGAGGTGCTGGAGTGCATCCAAAGAAGGGCAACAAAGCTGGTGAAGGGTCTAGAGCATAAGTCTTATGAGGAACGGCTGAGGGAACTGGGGTTACTTAGCCTGGAGAAAAAGAGGCTCAGGGAAGACCTTATTGCTCTGTACAACTACCTGAAAGGAGGTTGTAGCGAGGTGGGTGTCAGTCACTTCTCCCAAGTAACAAGCCATAGGACAAGAGGAAATGGCCTCAAGTTGCACCAGAGGAGGTTTAGATTGGATAGTAGGAAAAATTTTTTTACTGAAAGAGTTGTCAAGCATTGGAACAGGCTGCCCAGGGAAGTGGTGGAGTCACCATCCCTGGAGGTATTTAAAAGACGTGTAGATGTGTTGCCTAGGGACTTGGTTTAGTGATGGCCTTGGCAGTGCTAGGTTAACAGTTGGACTCGATGATCTTAAGGGTCTTTTGCAACCTAAATGATTCTATGATTCTATAAGAACAGAAGTTAAGTACTCCAGCATTGCCCCCCAGAGTTAAGGACACCACAACTGCTCAATGCTGCTGCTTATCTACAGAAGGTCCTGGCACAACTTTAGTGGAGAAAGTGCTGCTTTTTGATTTTCCAATCACCATATTTTCCTACTTCAACTTTTCATATGTAATGTATTATATTTACTAAGTAATTGGGTAAATTAGAATTTTGGAGAGCAGTGTGTATATATATACGTGTGTTTTCTGTTCCAACCTTATCACATGACAACAAGATTAATATCAGCACACCAAATCAGAGTATACCTTGTAAATATTTAATCTTTTTCCTTATAATGCATTAATAAAGTAGCAGTAATAGGTGTAAGAATGCTGCAACCCTCCACCTCTCTGCTACTATTATTTTAGGGTTTTTTTAAAAATTATATATTGCATAAAATATTTTTAGCACATGTTGTAAAGAAAGCACATAATGCTAGATAAAATCTGGGAAAATTTAGAGCAACTAGCAGCAAACTCATCTTCTTGTAGGATTCCCCTGCACCAGAGGGCAGGAATCTGAACTCAATGATCTGTGAAGTTCTGTATGTGCAGACAATCTTTTATAAAGTTAGAATTCTAGTTTAAAGTTCCCTTTTCCAATCCTCCAGAGACTTTTATTTCCACTCTTAATTAGTATGCTGCTGTTCGACATGTGAGCAAGGATGTTTAACTAGTGGGCTAAGGTGAGAACAAACTGCCACCAAAAAAAGAACCCTGGACCACAGTGAGACAAATGTGGCTCAATAATTTAAGTGTAAAGACGTACAGCCAACATCTTCAGCAGCATTTTGACTTTTAACTCCTTTTAGCTAAATTGGCTTCAAAGGGAGTTGTGCTTCTAAACACTTTTGTGAAGCTGGGCCTTTCACTATGGGCTGCAGTTGTCTCCACCAAGATCCCTTAGCTGGTCAGCAATAGAGGGAGCAGGTGTAGACTCCCCAGATCAGTGAGCAGTAAGTGAGCCAATCCGTAAAACATAACCTTCTGTTCTTCTTCCTCCCTCATCCCAAGGACAAACTAACAGAAATCTTTCTTTCATTTTGTTTCTAAGCTGGGCATTGCAGCCATTCAGTACGTGAGAAAACCTTCTATCCTTTCAAACTTAAAAACACACTACCTTTTGTTAGCCTGTTATCATTTGGCATATGTCTTACTTCAGTGAAATTGGTTTAGTCTTACAGAGGCTAATGGGACATAGCGAGCCTGTTGATTTCAGTACCAACATAATGATGACAGCAATACAAGCCTGAATATCTCTCAGAGTTCTTTGGTGCTTGTTCTAGACATTAGCAAGTTGTGCAAGTTAGCTGTTCACTGTAGCATTTTGGCATTTCATTTTTTTAAAAAATATTCTTGTTCTGCATCAGACACTCTTTTCTTAGGAGAAACACATAGGGGAAAAAAACCTGCACACTTTGATTTTAGGAAGTAGCAGGGAATGTTCAGCTGTTCCTACTGCTCACTCGGTTTCACATTTCTGTACTCACTTCCCTCCAAAGAGAGAGATGCTTCTGTGCTAGAGGATTTGATACATTGTTCTGCACTGCTGCACTCTGGATAGGGAGGAATGCTTTAAAACTATCGACTAATGTCCATAGGCAGCTGGGGAGCCATCCTTCCCTTTACAGAATCTTTGCACACAGATCCCATTTGGGGAAGATGTGTGGCACAACCCTCAAGGCTGCCAGTATGCATAACCCTCCTGTGACGTATATCAAAGCACCAGTGTCCCTCAGCAAATATTATGCAGTGTCTTAGTGTTCCGGGCTCTGAAATTCAGCTTTAACTCCGACATCTACTCTCCCCTGAGCTGGCTTGATGCAGCACTTGAGTCACACAGAGGCAGACAAAATGACCTTGTGAATAAGAACCTACTATGCAAACTTTCTAGTTAGAAAAACTCCACTGTCATTTGCCTTCCAACCCAAATATTACTCCCTGATTTCCCATTGTGGCTGAACCTGCACTCAAAGCTCTTGCCCAGGAGGCAGATTGATCTGCACAAAGTTAGCGGGACTTACACACGTGGAGCAGGAAAGGGAACTGCCCTCAGGTGCTAGTGGTTCCTCTGTCACCATAAAGCAGCAGACGAGGAGATTCTCCCTCTGACCTCGAGAACTTTGTTCGTCACCTTATCCTGCCTTCATTCTGTCTGCCATAAAATGACTATCCTCACTATTGTGCTGAATCAAAAAATAACTGCAGTAGATACAGTGACTATATTGCCATTCTGCAAAATAAGAGTTAAATGTATTAATCCTAGCAAGCATATAAATTTCTTATGATGTGAAAAGCAGGGAGGCAGGTGATATTCAAAGCATTAGGCACAACAAATAGTGCATTTTTAGAGGATTAAGTCTGTTCTTCAGGTATGTTGTCACATGGGATTGAAGGTCAAGTACATAAAACCTCCAGAAGTACCTTGCCTGCAGAGACTTCTTTTTATTCTGAAACAGAAATTATTAAAGGAAAAAAAGAAAAAGGAAAAAAATCCAGAACCCTAACGTTTTGAGAGATTAATTCTATAAATATAACATCATCCAAAGCCAATCAGAAAAGTAAAATATTTCAGCTATTCTGAACATATTCTATTTCTGGATTTCAGATATTATTCATATCACTAGGGTAGCACTGTGGATTTGTTTTAGCTGATTGCATTAAACCAATATTGTTTAAAATTTCAAAAGACTGTAAAAGCCTGCATGTGTCTGCTGCCTGTGTGAATAAGTTTGAGGCTGCTACAGTGGAATGAGTGCTGAAGTTGACAGTTATGTCTGGAAACTGAAGATACTGTGTCGTAGTCTGTCTTTCACATCCTTGAGGAATACTGTGTAAAGCATACTTGATGCAAGTTAAGGAGAATAGGGATCACTTTGTAAATGTGAATCTTGTTCTTGCATGATCCCTTCTGCATGTCCAAGTTATTTTAGTGAAAAATTCTGCTTAACTGAAGTTCTGTGGGACCGCAGCTGCACACATGATGGAACTGTCTTTCAGGGAAGCTCCCAGTCGGGAGTAATCCCAGCTGTCCTATAATACCAAGACTTGGCAGAGAAACAATTTAACTTCTAATCACGTGGTAGGCAGACCCAAATCTACTGTGCAAGTACCAGTTAAATCACAGAGGCCACATTTCTCATTGTCTGACACAAAAATTCCTACAAAATTGCTGTCAGAGGCACATCATTTTCTATTACATTGCTAAACCACCACCAAGATAAAAAGCACTTGAAAAATTGTGAAGGATGCAACATTCATCTGATAAATTTCTTACAGTTCTTATGAGGCTTTTTTTTCTCAGAACGCAAATGAAATAAAAGGGGCACTGAAGTTAGAAAAGAACATTCACTTGGTTTTCTGATTTCCCAAGAACAGCAATTGACAAGAAAAGTGGCTGCATCACCCTCATTGAAACAGGACAGTGAAAGGCCTGATCCAAATTCACTGTGTTTCTCCAGGGCTTAGAGAAGGCCCAAAGAGTATGGAGAAGAGAAAGCAAATGGAGATTCTGGATGTTTGTGTAATTCCTTTCAACAAATCCTCATTGCATTTTTTGATTAAACTCTTTCAGTTACCAGGAGCACAAGTACATCAGAAGATATGGCAATATCTATTTAAAATAACACATTGCAAGATATAAACAAGGTGATTCAGATTGAATGGGTTTACATTAACAAACAACTGGCATCAGCTGAGGATCAAGTTCAACAAATGTGACGTAGAGTCAATTAAGAAATCAAACTGGAAATTACCATCCTTTTATGAACTGTATTTAACACCTTCTCAAGTATGTCAAACAGCAATTCAATTTCGAGAAATACTATTTTTTGATCTCTGTATTCCAGGAATATTACACAGGCAACACCTCCCATCACATATGGAAACCACTTCAGATAAGAGATTCTGCCATCATTACAAATCAAACCACTCCCTACTCAGGCAGGCATGACCTTTTAAAAGGGTACCTGCATGTCACCTCACTATTAAGTACTGTATCCATAATCTGCCCACCATTCTGCAATCTAAAAATATTGCCTAAGGCATTTGTTTCCTTTTCTAGTCTCATAATTGCAGTCAGTTTCTGCAGCAGATTCTGACATTCTCTTGTTTGCTGGCTGAACTCATTCTGTCATGAAAGGTCAGAAAGCAAACTGCTTCAGAATGTCAATAGGTGTTTAAAGTATTCCACCTCTGCCTGAATTTCTCGTATGCTAAACCATCAAGTGTTGATTCAGAGGTCATTAACTTTAAGCTAGGCAACTTGAGCCCATAAAGGGAAAATTTTCTTTTTACTTACCTTCAATGAAAATTTGACTCCAGGTCACATTGACCATTAGCAGCTATTGAGAGTAAGATGAAGACTATTGCTCTTCTTTAATCCCCCTTAACAGTTCCATGGTGTGTATTTAATGACAGTGATATTTAATGTGTTTATGTTTCAGGAGGCTGGTTTGTTTAACAAATGAGGATGTTGCACTACAGATCTATTTAGTCTGACTTTCCCAATGGTTTTCCACTATGGTGCAAAGGAACTCTATTACAAGTCAAAATAAATCATATTTAATGCTATATAACATTTTTCATCTGTGTATTTCAAAGACACTTTACAAATATAGTTCAGGATCATTATTTCTAGTAAGAAAGAAGAAACTTGTCAAAAGCTGGCCAGTTTGCTAGTATTGAAGCCAGGAACATAATGCCAGTCCAGACTCACAATGCATGGGGTCAGACTCCGTTGCCCAAGAGTAGACTAATATAGGCCAAACAAGTGATGGATATATAATTGCAACTGGTAGAAAACCAGTGAATTTGTGAGGAAATCACAAGACAAGGAAGTATTTGTGATTCTCAGAGCTATAACCATGTAAAATTTTGAATAAAAAATAAGTTTCTACAAATCACTCTTTTCTGTGTTTGATATAATAAAAATTAAGAGGAAAAATAATGTTAAATTTAGACATAACTGAAACTTAGTATTTATTAAACTTAACCCTGCATTCCCCAAAATTAAATTCTTTGTTGACTGAGATTTCTTAAGCTTTTTATTTACATTTTACGTTAGGTTTTCTTTTTCCTTTAAAAAGAGAAGAACAATGAGAAACAATGTTATTTTTCTCATAGTTTTAGTCTGGTTATAGTGTTGCCTTTAACATTTATTTGAAAGTCAATAATCTTTGATGGAATTGAGTTTTGAGAGCTCATTTTGCATCCACTCTATTCATCAGAATAGCTGCAAAAAAATTATACCATGTAGTAGATCACCTATAAACCCCATACGTTTTACAATTTAGTTTGAAAAAATAGCCTATCAGAAAAATCCTACTGAGAATATCATGAGAGAGTTAGGATGCTGAATATATATTATTTTAAAGCTTGTGATAATAGTGAGCTCTCTACATTGGTTCTCTTCTTGTTTCCAGTGTGAATGAATAACAAAATGAAACATTTGTTTTCATGTTCTTAATCACTTAGTGCATGTTTGTTTTCAAACACTAGCTTCAAAAAGGCTGAATAAGACCCAGTTTTGAAGAAACAAACAAGCACCAAAATGTCATGATCAAATAGAGGAAATTTCAACTCAAGAGGACTTCTTGTTTGCAAAGTGAGGAGCAACTGAAAATCGAGTTTGCAGTGAAGTTGCATTTCCAGCACAACTTTCTATTTGATAAATAAATGATAGATCTCTCAATGTACATTACAGTAGTTTAATTGAAAACAAACAAAAAAGCTATCTAGTCTGTGAAAAACAAACCAGAGATTGAATAATGAAGTCATCTCTAACACTGCTTCAGTTTGCCATGCAGTGTCTGTTGCTTTTATCCAGCAGCATGCAATTTAAACATTTTTGCTTATTTCCTGTTTCTTTCCTTTGCAAGAACAGATAGACAGAACTGACTATCAGCTTCCTTCTCTATTAGTATGCCATATGCATGCTGTGCTCCAGCTGTCAGGTTAAAAATGCATAATTCTAAATTAAAAACTGCTGCAAAGACTTTCAGTGGTAATCAGATAATTCTCTATGTAAAATATGATTTTAAATGATAATATTTTCCACACATTTCATATCAGTAATATAGCTGAAGGATAAAAGAATACTACATTTTGATAATTATCCTTTATGGACATTCTGTGTCATGCTATAAATGAACTGTATTTCTCAATAGTATTTAAAAGTGCAAGTACTGAGTCATAGCTTCAGCTGGTACAGTAGTGAATTGAGGATTTTCACCAGCTTGAGTGTCATGATCAAATGAGAACAACTTTTCTCTTTGGAAGGAAAACAAACCCTTGAAAAATAGTTATCATCAGACTGCTCAATAAATGTAGTGAACTGAACTATGATGTTCAGCCAAAATCAGACCAATTACCAAGTGGAAACAGTGGAGTAAAACCCTCAGTAGTTTTTGGGAGATCACGATGCCACAACAGATTGTTGCTTTGGTCACAAGGAGGGAAGAACAGAAGGAAATGGAAGCTCACAAATTTAAAGTGTACATAGTACTTGATATGGCCATGAACTCCAGAAAGTTCTCAGTCCAGAAGTGAGTAGGGTTTCTGGAAGCTAGTTGACCTCAGAGGGAAGGTGAATCTTACAGCTGAGGTGGTATAACAAGACTCTCCTACATGTGTTACACTTCTTCAGGCAAACACAGTTTAACCTTGCCTGAAGTTTAACTTAACCTTAGTCAAAACCCTGCCTGCCCTTCTGTCCACAGCAGGAGGACGATGAAAGAAGTATGTCATGGTTGTTGGACTCCTTCTTCCACCTCCCCAATGTCCCATTGAGGGCACACGATTGCCTCACTTTCTGCACATGGTCTTGTCTGAAATATCCCAACACCGGTTCTCAGTGTCCCTAGGATGTTTAGCAGGAATGTCCTAGCAGCAGTGCTAGTGACGCTTAAGATTATTGTTTTCAGGTAACATAGCACTAGAAGTTGTGTTCTTCCACAGTCAGTAATGCAAGTTTTCAAGCACTGTGTCACACTGCTGCAAAAGCAGGGAAGAAGAACAGCAATAGGCTTTCTCATCCCAGGCTTTCTTTGACTTTCTTTTTACACATGGGAAAGAAACCCATCAAAACTACTGTTCAGCTGAACAGACTTATTTTTTAAAGCAAAAAATTATTATTCTGGACCATCTGTATATCTGCACAGAGGTTAATAATTGTCAAGTCAGAAAATAAGGGGCATATCTAGATAATAATTTTAATTAAAAAAATTTATTGGACTGCTGCATATAAAGTCTAACAATTCTTCCCTCCAACTACAGGAAGTAAATTTCTAAATATATTATTATTCAATTTATTATAAGAAAAGATAAGTATTGTGGATCAACCAGCTATCAGAAATGGATTAGAATCAAGAAATTCCTGTGCTGTGCATAATGAAATATTACTATGTAATTTTAAAAAGACATATGAAATTAATTTTATATTGAGTAATAGGGTAGCTTCATTATGCATTTTATAATAACAGATATTAAAATATCTTGTCCACAAGCTGTAGTTTCAGACTCAAGAAAAAAGTCCACATCATTCTGAGAACCGCGCATATATAACACAAATAGAAAGTAAACCATAGGTGTTTTAAATATGTGAGTGTAATAAAGCAGTGTTGGAACATTAATCATTTCTGAGATGCAAATTCACCGATAATTCAAAACTTTTCTCGATTACTGAAGCTATTCACACCGGAAAACTCCATCTAGAGACATTTCACCAATGCAGGAAAAATTGTTATTGGTCTTTCCCTGATAATTAATGTGTGGCATTTCAACAACACAAGAACTATTTTCTGTTGTCACAGCATATCTAATCTAGGGTACAGCACTGGTGCAACAGAATTAACTGAATGGTGCATTGCCAAGAAAAATCTATAAAATACCTCTATTGCACGTAATACTGTAGGAATTCTCTGTTATTGCGATCCAATGTTTTAGATGCCACTATAAATAGCATGAGCCCTAAACATATCCAATTTAAAATAAGGGATACATTGACCCTTCTGCCTGTCCACTCTCCTCAGATAACAGATAATATAGAGTTATGTGAGCTTCCTCAGTGTCTGCTTTTCCTTTTTGTACTGAACCCTATGATCAAGAATGAAATTTTAAACCCTTTTATTTAAATGTATTGATTCAATACACGGTGATAAATTCCACAAGTCTTGAGTTGAGCCTTCAGTGCCAATGCAGACTGAATTGGTACTGTATAGGATAGATAGCTGATATGCCTGAGGAATGTAGCTAGTGTACTGTAGAATTACACAGCATGTGCAGATGTAGACAACATATATACTCAATGGCCATTTAGCAAAAGCTTCAGGACTTCTTAAAAATCACTGGCTCAGCACTGAAAGCAATAGTTTACCTCTCTATTGCTAAATCATTAAACATGGTGGGTTAAGGAATCTGTAATGAAATAGAAGATCAGCATTTTATATTATACAGAAAGCATTTAAATTTGCCTTGAAAGCAACAGACAGGAGTATGTGGGACAGAAAATGAGTACTTCACAGTAATTTTAACCCAAGCAATTGATCTGGACAAACACAACTCCAACATTCAAACTTGAAAAATTCAAATTGATCAGACAGTCTTTCATTTCATCTAGTAGTTAAACTAACCTTGCTAAGTGTTTGGAGGAATCATTATGTGTCTATTATGTAGGGCAAACTTGCATCTAAATTATGTTAAAAATAAGTATGTCATTTCCTTGACATGTTCGACTTTGGCAGCTTTTTTTCAGAGGAAAGACCAATTAAGGGAAGTCTCCTGAGCAAAGGAACACAGCTGCTTTTTGCAATAGGAACTCAGATGGAATAGGAACATGGCATCAATCCTACAAACAAACCTGTCCCTTTCACATCAGTGACTGACATGCCAATTTCTAGGTCTCGAGGGACCCTATGATTTGCTCCCTTGTAGTCTGGCGGTTGGTTTGGTTTGGGGTTTTTTTGACTTTTCTGTTCACCAGAAAATGATACCAATTGTTGCAATAATATGCTTCTCCTCTTCTTTTCACTGAGTGCACTCCTAGATTTCTTTCTGCAGTATGTCCTAGAATCATCTTATTATTACATTTCTAAAGGAAGTTTTACTTTCTTATTCACCTATGTAATATAACATTCAACGTAACATAGCCATCTACCTTATACATCTTAGACAGTACGTTAGCTCTCAGTGGTATCTGAAGCAGTCCAGTCCAGGTAAATTTGCCCTGCTGCTTAGCCAGATCCTAAACTGTATGCAGTCCCTCAGCTCTTTTTTGACATGGGAATGAAGCTCAGACCTGTTCTTTCAGATCCATCAAGGTTTCTTGCCTTCTTTCATTGCATAGAAGGAAAAAAATGAGAATTCTAGGAACAATGTTCCCTATTCCTCCTCACCAGGAATCTACATTTGGCAAGATGACAGGAAAAGCTGGCAGCTGCTGTGTACTTGGCAGTTAGTCAAGGCATCTACATCATCACAAAAAGAAAGGAGTTCCTAGAACCTCAAACTGCCTTTCCTCATAGACTGTAAGGAGAAATTACCTCAAACCAAAATATCAGCAGAAAGGAAAGCTTCAGAATGAATCAATAAAATGAACGGTAACAAATTGCTTTTACTGATTCAACAGTTCTGCCTATTTTCTAAACTCTCCTGAATTCGCTGAAGTTTGCTACATATAGGGACTACCTTTCATTTTAGTTCCCTTTCTACATCCAGGAACTCTTCTTTCTAATACAAACATCAGACCTTTTTCCTGTCTCCTATCATTCTCTCTGATGTTCTGTAACTTGTTTCATTCTCTGAAACTGCTTGTCACTTTCAGCCTTCAATTAATCATATAAATAGTAGCAGCAACTATTTTATTCATTTTCCTTGAAAAGGCAAATCATGGAATATAATGATGCTGATTTATCTTTTTTAATTAAAAATAAGAAGATTGGGAAACAGTGCCTAGCCACCGTAGTGCAGTATTGAAAAATGTAAGCAATTTAATTCTTCCTACTGTTTGTTCTACTGCCGCTACACAAATATTCTTTCCAGCCATCAGCTCTGATATCTAAATTCTAATTCCAGTGGTATAATTAGAAGCCACAGAAATCGAGCTGAATTACTTCATTTCTTGGAAAAGATAGGTAATGTGATTACATTGTATGTACGTGTGATTATTAAGTAAATAGTTGTACGGTATAAGACCAAGAACCAGAAAATTACCTAAACTATCTCATTACACACTATAATTTCTCCAGATGACTGATTCAAAGTCCATAAAATGTTGTCCATTTTCTAGGTCTTAGAATATGTTTCGTATACAGATTGTTATTAATTGAATAACCAAGTTTAGCTGTGTTGCCTCTTCACTGTCTTTTCAATTTTATATGCAAACTTATTTATATACTCCCTTCACTTCTATTTTTAAAACTTGTGCTTTGCTGAATGAAGACTCACTTTGCAGATTTTCATTTCATCTTGTTTCTTTGCAATACGTCAGAGGATTGCAAGTAAATCAGTAGCTCTAGTGCTTTTTTAAAACTTGGAAAACACACAGAAATAAAATCTTTGTACTTCAACAGAACTTGATGAAGTAAGACTTCTAAAAGATCTGACAGGCATAGTTTTATGCAAAAACTCCACAAAAAATTATATATGGATAACATAAGTAATAGGCAATAGAGGAAAATCATTACATAGGCTGTAAAGAAACAAATTAAAATATATTCTACATAGCTTACAATTGAAACAATGACAGAGAAATAAATACTTTGTTGCGTTTCACAAAACCATCCAGTTACAGGGAATTTTATATTTATTAAATCCATACAAAATCAGCAAATACTATATTCAATTATTTAAGAAAAACAATTGTTTTATAGCAAGTAGAGGGTCTATTGAAAAAATTTGAAAATATAAAAGACAAATTAAAATTAAAACATGAATTTCTGCTGTACTCTTCATATTTAAAAAGAAAGTGTTAACACCTCTACAAAGAAATTTCAAGACAATAACTTGCTTTTCCCAAGGCAGCACTAACTATGTAACATTATTTTTAGCAATTTCTTGATGGAAATTTTTTTTCCAGGACAGAAGATAACCAAAAATAACATTAACAGAGCTTCAACCTGGTGTCTAACTCATGACCTCCAGCCCCAAACCATACACTACAACATATTCTGGTTTGAGCACAAGTAGTTCCATTAAGCTTAATAGCTTCTTGTATAAAAGCCTAATGCCAAAGTTAGGGAATATTTCTGAGTCTTTTAGCTAATGTCATAGGATGACCTCAAATCAGAGCAATGCGCACATTTTTGGAACCAGTACTAGATCCCTGGTTTCAGTAAATCACATCTTATTCCATTAAGTAAAAACATTAAAAACTATAAAGAGATAGTCTTTGTCACAATAAGACCACAGTACAAGATGACCGATTTCCAAACAGGATACTGGATGGCAAACAAATGTATGTAGCTCTTATGTAGGCATATCAGTTTCCCAATATTATTAATACTAGTCTCAACTATTATTAATCATCTGACATTCTCCTTAATCATTGGCTAACTCTTTATGAGCATTTTGCAGGATGTTTTTTTGAAAAAAATGTTCAAAAGAGGGATCTCCTATGGACATCATATACTTTGTATTGGGGAACTGCACAGGGAATAGCATGGTAATTAATAAACAGGAAAGGATGTTTTCAAAATTAGCATCATCAAACATCATACATGGAACGAAGTGTTTGATTTTGAGGTTCTACTTTATGGGATTCTTCATAATGACAAAAATATACGACAAACTGTAAAATATTCATTGAGTACTTAAGATTCTCAAAGCCAAAATGATGTTGTGAAACTGAACAGTCATGCACACATCAATAGTCATAGTATCCATGAGATACCGTTGAGCATATCTAATGTTAAAGAGTATGTGTTTTAAATTTGCTAGTAGTGAATTAATTACATTTATTGTAATTAATCTATCTTGTTAATTCATAACTTGGGCGAAGACTTCTTTAGTAAACTCATGAATTTGGCTGTTCTGACATAAAGGTAACTCAGACAAAATACGGAAAGAAAACCAAGCAACTAAAACACGTAAATAAATATGATGGGGGAAGAATTTTCATCAGTTTCCCCAGCATGCTTGAGTTCCAACTTTGGTGCTCAGCATGTGATATTGAAATACGAGATTTAACAATTCACTGAGACAAAAGGGCAATTCACAATTCCTAGAATTACTTCCATTACATAACACCACCACCCTACTTATTTCTGAACATAATCTCTTCTTAAGGTTTGCTACCAACATAATAGGTATTTATGCCTCTCTGTAGATAGAAAATACTCAGCTGACAAAAGGGTGAAGTATTACTGAGAGTTTCCTCATAAACAGCTATAATTCTGCTATATGGGTCTTGTGGGTGTTGTGGACAGCCCAATAATTCTAATAATTTTCTTATTACCAGCTGTTCCTTACCTTCACACTTGCTGGATCACTAACATTCATTTTCAGTCTTCAGAAGTGACAAAGAAGAGGAAAGACTATATTGACAACTGACAGAAATGAACATGATAATAAAAGTAAATTAATACATTAACTAAAATAAGAGCACTGCTGTTATTGATATGATACATTTTGTTACTTTACTTAACAAGACAGTAACCATTCTGAGAGCACTCTGAGCATCCAGAACATTAATAAGTACAGACAGGAAGTTGCAGGGTTCTGACATTTTCATTTATATTCGTATTTCATGGGCTGACATTAGGATTTGGTTACACTTATTCAGAATCTTATTTGAAAACAGTCCTATTTTCAAGAAAGAGCAGGTTAATCTACAAGACAGGAGTGGAAAATGTGGGATGTGGGGTTTAAATTGATCTTGAACTAATCTTGGGATGTCAGATATACCAATTGCCTTGGCCTATTAAATGCTGAGCCTAAAGTTGATTTAAGCCAAAAAAATATAAAGTCAGTGAGTATACAGACAGCATTGCAATATAGACAGAGGGAACAAGAAAAACTTAACACCATCTTTTAGAGATCTGCTGGCAATTTATGAGTATAGTACTAAATAAAAAAGAGTCAGTAGATGAGGAATTGCTTCATACAGGCAGGAATTTTAGATGGGACATATTGGAAACACAGCTAAGAGGAAAATCATGGCCTGGAAACCATCCCCAGCACACTAAAAGAGGACAGTAAAAGTTCTCCCCATTGCTATTAGCAGCATGGGATCCTCTGTGATCTTTTCTTCATCCATAGTAGTCTGTGTGTCTCTTGAATGACAGAAAATATTTCTCTAATGAGGCCCCATCCATAACCTAGCGATGCCAGTAGAAAATTTCCAGTTAACTTCAACTGGCTTCAGATCCAGCCCTATCTGTAGAAAGGTTTATTCTGAACTGAGAGTTCCAAAATACACTGAGACTCATTGTAATTATTCTTCATTTTGCCAAGGCTTCGGATCTGGCTTCGGATATCATGGGCCAAGCAGGTCTTGAAGTCAACTTTAACAGGCCAAATCCCCTTCCCATTTGGAACAGTAAGAAAAAAAGCATGAACAGTCACAGCTGATTTGCACCTCTCATCCCATTGATAGTAAGAATTTCAGCTGCTGAGAGATCTTTTCTCTTCCTCATATCATGTTGCTACTTAGGGCACATGCCTAATGTTTTCTTTTATTTTGGTTAATGCTTATTACTAATGTATGTAACATGTGGTAGCCTGTTATAAATTCAATTAAATGTTAATGTAAACATCTGATCAACTTCATTTGTATACTGATATATCAGGCCAAGAACTAAAATTGTTACCCTATGAGTTGCTTTTACTTTATGTACCTCTCCAAGGAGAAAGAAACAAGTGAAAGGAACCTGTTAAATTGACACTGGGCAGCTACGTACATCTGATAAAATCATTAACACTATAAAAGATATCTGTATCAAAGCAATTGAAATTAAAGGTCCAACAGTTAAAACATTTCTTGCATGGCTCAGGAGTACCAATGACTATTAAAAGCATAAATGATAACCTCAAAGTGAGTGCAATGGGAAGTATCACAGTATGTGGAAACAGGAGAGTGAAGCCACTTGCACGGGCAGGAATGGTTACACTCACTGGACATGTTCAACTTGTCAAAAAATTACATAATTCTCAGACACAATCACAGGTCACTCATAGAAAAGTCACCCTCAGCAAGCAGCATCTGAGGAAGGCACATAAATAGTAGTTTCAGCTGTTGTAGCACACATAAACAGAGACAGAGATGGTCAAACAAGCAACAGCAATCTTGGACTGTGAAGCATTTTTTAAATATGTCCCTCAGTTCGAGAGAGGAATCATTAGAGAAAATGTGCTATGTTCTACCATAAACCAAAGCAACTATCACCTTCCTCTGAATGTAATTTCAATGCTTGATTTCAGCCAAACCATCTGAAAATTAAACAGAACTTTAGAAAGTAGAAAAATATTCACCTGGACTAGTCATAGAGGGATGATAAGAATACTATTAGTCACATCGAACACAAGAGCCATTCACAACTACCTGGCATGCTGGAAAGCAAGAAGGTTTTCCACTACATAGTGTAGTCTGTGAAAGTAACAAGCTGAAAATTAAGTTACTGACAGGTGCTGACAGATGCATACACACTGGCTGATTTCCATGATCAATGTAATCCTACAGCTCCCATGGAGGGCACCATCCTTCTGTTAGGTGAGCAGCTGTAGGACACAGACGTACAGGGATCTCTAACAGTTCTAGGCTGCACAATGCAACGCTGCCTCAGAGTTCCTCATGCTAGCTCAGAGGTAGCTGAATACCTACATGACACTGTAAAGAATCACTAACGCACCCCAGAAGCATTATATCCACATGCATTGTAACACTGTGTTGAAGTCTAAAGCTCCAAAAGTCTTGATATCAAAAAGCTATGTGTGTGAGTTTTGTTTCTCCTAGCTACCCGACTAAGTGGCTGGAAGGTTTGACAGCAAAAGTCAGCTCAGAGGCTCAATCTTATTTTTCCCTCCTTTTCCAGTACTGTGCCTTTGGTTGGCAATCTCAATTAGAAGTGGTGCCACGCAGTTCTACTAATTATTGCTCTGCCTAATTCTTGTTAAGTCTGAGGCAAGTTAAGATTGGAGAGGAATTGGTGAATCAAAAGAACCTGTGGGTTGTCATGGTATCTGCTGACCTATTATCACTGTAGCAGGATAGATAGTAAACTAATGGTAACGGACAGCAAACTAAAATAAGCATTTTAGGTTTCATGGAGTATAACATTTAGAAAACTATCATAACTGTACTAATTGTCTCACTCTTGGGAAGCTAAAATAGAGCATCAGTGGTCTCTAATGGCAGTGCTATGGAGGCTGGTGAAAATGTTGGTGGAATGTCTTGAGGACTTCTAAACTAATTGGATTAATGCTTATACAATTAATAGGATTACTCTGACTGCAAATTAATAGGATTTTTCCTTATCAATTCCAAGCTTAAACATTATGAAACTGCACGTGTCTATATACCTCCCCCAAGAACTGTGTGAATCACGACATAATCGTGAAGTGGTTTCTCTGAAAGCTCCCTTCTGAATACACTTATCTGGTGTTTTGCAACATCCTCTGAATAAAAATATACACCCAAACACATAAATATTTCCCAATGTCTTATGTACACTTTTACACATTCTAAACTGAATTTTCCAACCACATACATATTGTACTGAAACAGGCTTTCACTGATCACATAATACCAAGTTATCTCCAAGGTTACATTTAAGGTTACTCAATTTTTTTTGCCCTTCAACCAATTTCCAATCCATTAAGCTGCTCTACTTTTCTCTTTTCTGCAACTGTTTAACTTGGACATTAACCTTTGTGGCTGGCCACAATCTCTTAAACACATTTCTTTGCAATATACTTTCCTAGGTTGTCAGAAACATTTTTCTTAGAGAAATATGGAGGGGAAACTAATAAGCCTTCGTATGGCATCTTTGCTGCCATTTTTAGCTTTTGACCTCCCATGAAGCTCTCATATGAAATCTCTAATAAAATAAAAAAATATTTTGGACAAAGTACATTATTAAATCAATGGATATAAATCCACAGCAGTCCATGACTTTATTTACAGCATCTATTTAGATGGCAATTTATACAGACCAAGCAGACTAACACACACATCCTTGACATGGTACAGTAACTCCTCTATTTCCTCAGTGGAACCATTGCCGAAGTCTTTTGAATGGATGTCTGCTTTAGGAACCTATGTCCTCTGCCAATGCATCCAGGGACAAAGCAAAACAATCAGTATCAGGCTACTCTTTTTCCACCAGGTAGGAGTCTGTGCTCCTCATCCACTGCCCGTCCTGCCCAGAATCTTCTAGAGATTCTTTCAGAGACTCCTTTAGAAACACATCCTATGGACCAACAAAGTCTGCTCTCCTCTTCAGTCATCCCATACCCAAGCAGCAATTTCTGATGATATCTTCATTATAAAGGTGCATAATCTACTATGGGAGTTCAAAACTTGAGAATGAACTAACCCACAGATTGTGCAAAACCTGTAAAGTTAAGAAAGGATGAACATCACCCAAATCCTTTGAAATAGAGGGTGCTCCTTTTTTTCTTAAAAAACAAAACCAAAAACAATTACTGAAATATCCTGTTACACTTTCTTATCATAACTGTGGAGGAGAAAACAATTGTTCCAAAATGTTAAAGGCAGATTGATTCAACCTATGTGCTTTTTTCTTTCTTAATTTTTTTCTTTTTTGTTAATTTAAATCACATGATTTATTCACACTTTGTTAATTCTGTACTTTCTTCCTATTGTCTAAATTGCTAATAACAGATATTTAGGCAATATCACCTTAATTAATGTCATGGCTGTTACTAATATTTCAGATTTTTCATGTAGGATTGTTTTCTGCCAGAAGTTTCGTAAGTTACATATTCCTCTGCATAGAAAAAAAAAAAAAAATCCTTAGCCTGGTAAGCTATGTTACACCAAGAACACTATAAACCAAACACAGAAAACCCCAGGCTATGTAAATCATTCTACCTCCAGTATACTGAAGTGTTTCAGCCAGTTTACCTTACTCTACAGTCTTGTACTTTTCATTGACTGCAAACTTGGCATCCACAGCTTCAGTAATTTTGAAATACTACCACTGGTGGTCAAATACAACTCCATGAATGAGTTTGAGGCTTCTGTCTCCCCCAAAATTCAGTACATACAAAAAGTGAACATGTTAACATTTAGAAGGTGGTAATTTTCGCTTTCAGTGATGAAAACAGTTGTGCAGATGTTGAATTACAAGCAAATGAGTAGTTTTACTGTAAGCACTAAGTCTATTTATGTGAACCTGATTCACTTTTTTCCTGGTTAGAACTGACTTTGTTAAAAAATTCAATTTAGAATTCAAATTAGAATCATACTACTGGTGACACATATTGTTAGAAATTTAAGCAAGTAGATTATGAATATTAGCTAAGACACTGAAACACCAGAAACGTCAAACTAGTTCTACAAAGCTCAAACTGATGACAGAAAATATTTCAGACTGATTCACCATCTTCCTTTACAACATTTGTTTAAAAGCTTCACTGGACTCCTGGGAAAAATAGAAAAAAGTTAATAAGCCCATACTTATCATTTCAGATCCACCTCAAGCAGCCTAAAACCTGAAGTGCCAGGGAAGTCAGCCATCTCATCTGATTCCTGTAGAATATGTCTTGCTAACTGTGTAGAAGAGCAATAAATGCAGTAAGGGAAATATCTTTTCTTTTTTTACTTCTGTCAATAATAGCATCAATTCTTCCAATCTTTCAAGAATATTTGTGAGATACTCATAGGGACAAATCACATACAGCAACTCATCTGTGCCTCTGCTAAGAATATGCTTTCTTCTTTAACCTGATCCTTACACTTTTTACATCGCCCTTTGGTGGCTGAATACTTTTAATCACAGAGACCCAAGAATGATGATGAAGTTAACTCATATAGCTTTTTCTACCTCAATTAATTTCTATTGAAGTGATTCCAAATTTCATGCCCCTTCTTTCTCCTCGTGCTCTTTTGCAGAAATTTTCCAAATATTTAAATCTGAACTCTACACACTCTTTCAGAAGCAACTCTTTTTCAATTTGTGAGGTTGTGCAGCCACTCTTTGTGGTAAAAGGGAGGAGTAGAAATGATTTCTTAAAGGCTGCTTGACCTCAGCAATAAGACCACCATAGAAATTAAAGTTAGCTTGCTGGCAGAGCTAAGTGGCATATATTTGCTATGCTTTGGTTGTGGCCTTAAAAGCAAAAAGAATGTGATCCAATCATTCAAATTACATACAAAACAGCTGAAGTATTTTGTATTTTCTTATTTGGCATAATTAGGCTCCAAAGCTCATAATTTATGCTGTAGTTAAGATCCACAATGCACTGCTATGAACATTTGATGTGAAATTAGTGAAGGAATAGGCAAAATCCCAACTCCAAGCTCTCAGCACAGCACACTCCCTGGAGTTCTTCTTTATTAAACACCAATGAAGCATAAACCTCTACTTAAGGTTTTTTCTGTGCTTCTTGTGTTCCTTGGATTTTTGCATAGTATAATTTAAGACTTGAGTAAACAGCATGTGGAGAGGTTTAGAGGCTGTTGCTCAGGTTAGCAAAGGTTGAGCATGTGCTCAGATTCAATTCAGCAGGGGGTGTTTATATGCCTTGCACTGAGCAAATATTATTTTTTTCATTACAGAGTATCTGGACGAGTCACAGGAATTACTAGTTGGAAAAACACACTCCCCCACAGAAAGGGATAAAGGAAAAAGGAAATACTTTATTTCAGTCCAGGAAGACGAGGTGACTACCCAAAAATTCAGAAAAAAATCAACTTTAGGGAGAAAGTTTACAACTTGTTCCTTGCAAACCATGCTTCCAGGTATCTGCTGCTTTGTTTTACCCAGCTGTTCCTTGGGGAGTTGGAAATTTGTTGAGAGTAGACAATTAGTGACTCTGGCTTTTATATAGCTCAGGGCTCCAGCTTGCTCCTCCACTTCCTGGACAGTTCATGGTGACTACATATTGGGTATAAACACATGCAAGGCAACAAGCTCTCCAGTCAGAAAGCTAAGGCTTGATGAGACTCGCTTACATTCTGTTTCCACTGCTAAGCGTAGATAGGGGCACCTGGCTTGAGCATCTTGGCTATGTGAATATGAACCAACAGTTGAGTACAGTTACCAAAGGCAATATAGTAACAGTCTCCAAGGGAGAACAGGCTGCCAGGAACCAGAGCTGACAAGTCTGTTTGTCAGATCTGTAACAAAAAAGGCTTCAGTTCAAACAGTACGTCCCATAACAATCGTCACGATTTAGCATGCTCTTCAGGAGAACCCCACTGAGAAAAAGTCTTGATCAGGTCCAGCTCTTAATGTTCACTATTTAGAGGTGTAGCAGTCGTCTTGTGTATTAGGAACAGCATTCCCAGATGAGCAGGTTTACAGCATATAGACAATACAAAGAAGCAAATGCCTGAATTGCATCTCCTGTGACAGAGACTGACAAATATTGCCCAGTGAAATCCATAAAGGACCTGGGTTGGAAAGTAACCTGTACCACTCACTGGCAGGGCAAAGCCCTTTTTAGAGGCTGCTACTGTTTTCCAGCCAGGCTACATTTCTCAGTGAGTGAAAAAAGGCACATTCTAGCAAGGCAAAATAGTTTTCAAGTGAGATGCACTATAAGTTAAAGTGCCTGCAGGAAGTGGCTTACTCTATTCCTATCCCTACAATCAAATTATTATCTCAAATCTTCTCATAATTTTACAGTCAGGGTAAAAGTAATTTTTTTAGGCAGCATTGTACAAAAGGAGCATATAATTCAAAGGATGCATTCAAAGACAGGCATGAAGACCATACTCTCATTTACAAGAGAAGGCAAAGAGAGCTCCATGCAGCTTCCCTGTATTTGCCCCTTGGATTTTTCATTTTCTCAATGTGCATTTCAATCTGTCTCTTTTGTACTATTGTGGCCACAGATAAAACCTACCCTGCTTGCATGTGCTTGGTAAAAAAAAAATTAAGCCAAAGGTATTATTGGCACTTTACAGTTTTCCCTTTTGATGTATATTTTATCATATCTCTTAAAAAAAGGCATTTTAAAATTCATTAATTGTTCTTCTCATGCTTTTCTGATTGAAAAATCTGACTTGAAAATTAGTTTTCCAGTTTATTTTTAAGTAGATCCAAAGCAAATCGGTGTTGTTTCATGCATTTTGTCTACTGAGAAATTGAATTGACTTGAGCAGAAACACATTAAAAACTAACATAAGGAGAATACAGGAAAAGAGAAAAAATGGTGTGATAATTATCACAGATATATATTAACCTTAATATTAATCTTTGATGTTACTCACAAGACTGAGTAGCAAGCTCATTAACAAAAACATAACCTTATTTTTATTTGTAACAACTATTTTGCACTTGTTTGCAGCAAAGGCATGCCAAAGTAACATGGATTTGTACATCTGTCTTATGGTTTAGGTGATTAAATACTGGGAAGGCACTAAGCACAGATGGATTACAAACAGTTATAAAAATACATATTTGATCTTGTATTAAAGTGGAATTTCTAAAATTTGAACCTCAAGTGCTAATTGCATATTTCATCTCACTACAGGCTGGAAACAAAACATCATCGTCTGGAAAAAAATCCATGACTTGTAAGTTTGCACATTCTGGTTTCCTTTCTATTACTTCTGGTGCTGCTTCATAGATAAAGGTAACAATGTTTAGTAATAGCAGTAAAGTCTTTAGAAAAAACTATCCCAACAATTATATATCAACTCATTTCCTCTTGTTCCCTGTCCTGGCAGAATTCAGTGATCTCATTAATTTTGAAAATGCAAGTTCCTGTGTCCTTTTTTGTCAAAGTTTATGTTGGATCATTGAGCCATTCAAAAGCACAAATCATTTGAGAATTTCACCAAATAATAGATTTGATTAACAAGAAAAAACAATATATGAAATTCAATAGAGAAATTACTTGTTTCAAACTAGCTGTTTTAAAAAGTTCCTTGGGCATTCCTTAAGGCAAATTCAGTGTACAGTTTAAACATCTCTGCTACGGACTTTTATATAGATTTCAACATACATCTAGTAAGTACCACAGGTCATTGATATGGTCACAGTTTCTATTTTAAATAATCATACTAAATCCTACTGCTTAGATTAACTAGTTTGGCTAACTTGTACTATCTCCAGGTATAAGAGATTCATAGATCCATAATGCTATCTAATTATGCTGAAAAATAGGTGTGAAAATATTGCCGCCGAATCACTAGCAAACAGATGACTCTCTTCAATTGACAGCAATTTATTTTAAGGAAAGTATACTGAAAGTAAACTATCTGTCCTGGACTGAAGATCTTGTGATGTCCTAGGAACATCACCCAGTGATACTTGAGATTAAAAGAAATTTTATACATCATTACCTTTTTAAATTTTTTTTTTATATTTGAGGGGAGTCACTTTTTAAAATTTAAATTAATCCACTTTTCAGAATTTCTCTGTCATACAGCAGAGTTCCTGATTCTAGATCTTGTGCAGTAAGGAATGGTGTTAAGTTACTGGGAACCATTTTGAAGTGTTTTGATGTTGCAAATTAACATGACAATGACAGAGCAGCAATATTGTGGAAATAAATAAATGCAATAAATATATATGCAATATATATGCAATAAATGCAAAAATATATGCAATAAAATGCATAAAGCTATATATTATAACACCTTAATTCCTCACATATTGAGGAAATCCAGACATTTTTAGAAGGCAATGTGGCATATCTGAATAATGAATAAAAGTGGAAACTTTTTTGAAACTAGAATTCTACAAAATAACAAATATAGCCTACAACATATAGAGTTATTTTTTCTCCCTTAGATTCTACACAACAGTGTATTCTTGGCATAGTGCCATCACTTAAAATAAAATACATGATGTGTAGACTTAAAGCTTTTAAAAACATTTCTGAAAGAGCACAAATGAAAAGATTCCACTTGTGTTCTGTACAAATGAAAAGACTTCAAGGTACAGCGGAGCAGGGTTAAAAGCAACACAAGGACACTGCTGGAGCTATAAGCAATAATGAGATGTGCAGTATAACCGTCACGTAGACAAATTGTTTACATACAGCAGAAAGGAAAGATGCTAGAAAAATCCTTTAATATTCCTAGTTACTTTTCTTAACTAGCTCTCACCTGGTTTTGATCATGTTCAAACATCTATCCTTGGCATGGAGTAGCAGATGATATTTGAACTCTGTAATATAAAATAAGTTTGTCATAATAAAACCCTAATTAATCTTTTTTAGTTTTTCATTGTCAATTTGCCCCTCAAGCCTCCAGGATCACATGTTACTCTAAACTTCATAATAGTTTTTAACACACAATCTCATATTACTTTTTTCTTTCGATTAAATTCAACAGCATTTTAATTCACTTCTCAGACCATAACATTTTTTAAAATGTTACTTACTTTCCTAGCTGGTCATTCATACTTTAATAATGAACAACTGTCAGGTATGATACATTTTTGTTAACTTTTATTATTTTAATATTTTCTTCAATAATTAAGATGCCTTTCAAAATTACAATTGCTGTATTTTGATGCCACTTGCGGAAAACATTGAATAAGCATGCTGATGTAAATTTTGCTTCACGCTGAAGATATTTTCTGTGACTACCTGCAAATGCAAGGAGAAAAAAAGCTCTTCAAAGAGAAAAATAATTGCACATACAGATTGTGTTCTGCCTCTCCAAAAATCTCTGGACAGGCTATCTCAGGAGTCATGTCTTTACTAATTCCCTTTTGTCCCTTATCCTGGAAGAATATAGTGACCTCACTTACATAGAAAATGCAAGTTTCTGTGGCATTTATGAACCAAGTTTCTTCTGGAGTACTGAAGGCCAGTTATCAGCTAGATCAGCTAGATTCAATGTCACGTAATCAATTTGTAATGTATTACATTACAAAATTACATAACAGAGGACAAGACCCCAACTGCTCGGTGCCAGATATGATTTTGGATCCTTGCAGGGAAGTTTTTTCTCTTTATGGGTACACTTTTCCATAGGCTGATAAGCCACTCGGATTTCAAATTCAGTAGATATCACCATGTCTGAAGAAGAAAAATAGCCAACATTCCTTCTCCAAATCTCAAGACTCAAAACATGGTAATTATAAAAACTTTTCTGTCCCCAAATCCTCATGATGAAGGCCAACCTTCAAGCATTTGGAATTCAGCTGATGTGGTGGAATATAAATTTAGCATAAGTTACTCTGTATTTTATTCAGAGTGTTAAATACTTTGGAATGACCCCAGGAATGCATTAGCAGAGAATGTAAGATAAAGAACATTACTGTGATGTACGAGTGGCTCTGGAAAAGGAAATCATAACACACTCTGAGCTTCAACAAGCTGTAACTGCTGAGAGGCCATGAGAATCACTTCCAGCTAGACCACAGTGCAACAGCAGAGACTTCAGAAGAGGAATGAGGTGGCTGCTGTTGTTACATCTCCACCTACTATGAATGAATTCAATATCCCAGCTGAGGCTAAGAAAACAATGGGTTTCAATTTCTATAAGCTCCGAACTCAAAAGGTGATTAAATCTTTTCATTTACAGCTATTATCTGTGACAGTTGCACCATTTGTTCTTGCAATGTTTACAAGATTTTGAGCAGCACACCGGTCACTAGGAAATCCAGGTATGTTTCAGATAAAAGTGTGTTGGTTTATGAGCTCCAGGACATATAAGCCAGTGCTACTTCTTGGCATTTTTACTTACAGAGCCAAATTTTATTACTTTTCTTAAATTGCCTTTTAACCCAGATATTCTGCAAACTATAATATGAACACCTGAGTTTACAAGTGTAGAACTGTAGTTTGAGAATTTGTGGTACATTTACATCATCATAGGATAATGCTGCCAAGTGAGTCAGTAGATTCAATACAATCTATTCAAGGAAAACAACCAATCCAAGCAGTGTTTTTCACCACACAAAAACTAGTATTCATTAAAAAAAAAATAGAATGTGTGTTTAGTCTGGCCAAAATTATCTCTGTGCACACCTATGCCAGCTAAGTTCCCTTTCCTTATCCTGACAACTCAGTTTTATCTGCTGAATGCTGTAGTAAACCAGAACAACCTGGCTCCAGACTCACTTCTCACAGCTGTTAGATATCCACTATCTTTAAGAGTGTGTCTATTATGAAATTCAAAGGCATAATGACAATTGATGTAGACATACTGGTGCTGTCTTTAAATAAGCTATCTTTGCTGCAGACAGGAGTGTTTCTATGGTAGCATTAGAGTCAATGCAGGCCACAAAACCTGCCTAAGTTCAGGGATCTAGTGTCCGCTAAACTCCTTGTTGCCATGGCTGCACTCCTGTAAGTACTAGCTAATTCAGCAAGTTATAATCTGACTCTATGCATTCCAATCTGTTTTTTAAACTGCTCTATAAGCCTATTCTGAGATTGCTAAAACAAATTCTAGGAAATAGTTCTGCCTACTATTCCCCAGTCTTCCTAAATGTGATGATGGTTGGGAAACAAGATCAAAGTGGTTGGGAATGTGAATGGTTGGGAAACAAGATCTCCCCAAAAATAAACAAATGTCATTCATACAACTAACACGTTTAGCATCTTTCTTAACAGAAGCACTATCTGACCATATGTAGAAAAAGCCACTGATGTTAACTTCCCTCCATCCGCATTTCATCTAAGCTCATGCATTCACCATGCAATTGGTACTACTGTGTCTCCTGACCAGTGCCTGAACTCATCTGATTTCAGTGAAACAAGAATCAAGATTTAGTGTGTAGGAAAAGGGGAAAGTTTGCTTTAAATGTCCAAGTAACCAAATAACTCTATAGTGAAGTCAAGAATAAGATATGCCACATTCCACAGGATCTAAGAAGGAAATAAGGCTAAACTCTGAAAACTATTTTTTTGTTTGTTTGTATTTAGTCAGAAAACCTCAAACTCAACATGCCACCTAATATATGGAATTTGCCATCAAATTCAGTATATTATCAAAACATCCAGACTGATATAAAGCAGACAAGATCTATAGTTTTTCAGACTGTAGACTACAGGAAAAAGGGGGAAAATGAGAAGAATGTCATTATTCTTCCCTATGAGAAGAGGATGATAATATTCTCCAGATAAGATTCAGATGTATTACAAGATAGAAGAGCATCAAATTCAGTTAACCTTCCTTCAGTTTTAACTTTCCTCAGTGTTCATAGCAGTACTGTCAAGTATTAGCCACTCCTGGGTGTGCTGAGTGACTTTGGTTTTTCAGTGAGACAGGAATAGTATTTTCTTTGACACCTTCTAGCAAAATTTAGGATGCAACACACTGTGCTTATGAAGTCCTGTATCTGTTTAGGGAGTTAAACAATGGTTTTGCTGATGGAAAAATCTTCATGAATAATGGGAGTCTCAGTCTTTCTGATCGATGAGATTTGAGTTTGAGATTAAATTATTTTCCTTAAATACCTGAAATTACTCCACTAAAAATAGTTTGTAATCAAAACTTTTATCCTTTTGTCTACTTTTTCCTTCCTCTCCCCAAAGGATCATAGTTCTAAATCTGAGGAAAAATCATCCCTAATATAAATGTTTACAAAATATTATTTGCTTAAAAATAATGTGCAATTGTTTTTAAACATTTCCTTTTTATGAATATGTGCTAGTTTTGGCTGGGATAGAGTTAATTTTCTTCATAGTAGCTAGTATGAGGCTATGTTTTGGATTTGTGCTGAAAACAGTGTTGATAATAACTCAGGGATGTTTTAGCTGTTGCTAAGTAGTGCTTATACTAAAGCAAGGACTTTCCAGCTTCCCATTCTCTGCCAGGTGCACAAGTAGCTGGGAGGGGACACAGCTGGGACAGCTGACCCCAACTGACCAAAGGGCTATTCCAGACCATATGGCGTCATGCTCAGCATATAAAGCTGGGGAAAGAAGAAGGAAGGGGGGAATGTTTGGAGAGATGGCATTTGTCTTCCCAAGTAACCATTACGCGTGATGGAGCCCTGCTTTCCTGGAGATGGCTGAACACCTGCCTGCCGATGGGAAGTAGTGAATGAATTCCTTGTTTTGCTTTGCTTGCGTGTGTGGCTTTCATTTTACTTATTAAACTATCTTTATCTCAACCCATGAGTCTTCTGTTTTACTCTTCTGATTCTCTCCGCCATGCCACCAGGGGGGGAGTGAGCGAGCGGTTGTGTGGTGCTCAGTTGCCAGCTGGGGTTAAACCATGACAGAATATCAAGATAACCAACTTTAAAATACATGTGTTCCTAGCATGACCTGTGATGCAGAGACTACAAACTCCTCATAAATTTTATCTTCTTGCTAAAGTTCAGTCAAAAATTCTGCATGACAAATCACCACAGAACTGCCACTTCCATTTCTAAGTCAAAATGCAGTGTAAGGGGAAAGTCAGGATAATCCTTTTAGAAGAAAGCTGGTCAGTATTTGCTGTTCATGTCATAAATGCACTTGTTTCCATTAATTATGCTTCCTCCCTTGCTTAAGCATCATGACTATAACTTTGCTATACATAGCATGCTTAACAAGCATGAAATGTCTTTGTAGGGCACCATGAAGGTCACTTCCCCACTTGTACAGTTCACTATGCACTTAGATGTAATATAACTAACATACAGTAGCTTCCGAAGTCACAGTCTTCTATGAAAAGGAAAATCTCATATTTGACCCAGACTCCCTCTTTGCATTTGGGATAATTATACATTTTCTTTTCACAATCTATCTTTCTGATGCCTCTCTCATTTAGTGGACCATGTACTATGGCAGAATTTCTTTTGTGTTGCTCTTGTTGGACAAGAAAACAATCTCAGCTTCCTTCCCCTAAGACTGAAGCTCAAAATCAAGAAAATGTATTCACTGCTGTCTACATTTATAACCTAATGCTGCAGACTATAACCTTGGAACACTAAAGCAAATACAGCATTATAGAACACATCAGTTTATCCTTCCCACTAAACAATATGAGATTTCTTTTTCTTTACCAACACTGGCAGGTAGAAAATTTACTTAGATGGAACATTCTTTGATGTATCCACAGAGGCCAAAGCAACCACACACTTTTCACTTAACTCAAAATCATTATGGAAAAATAGATCAGTGTTTAAAAATAAGAGCTATAAAGGTGAGCTTACTTCAAGTTTGAGATAGAAAAATGTAGAGGCTAGTTCAAGAGGAGCTGAGAATAAGACTATCCATATCTTAATTGTTATTCTGCTACTGCTTGAAAATTGGTAAGAGAAGGCTGACTTTTCATGTGTTTCTCTAATTTCCTATATATAATTCTCTCCACTTTCAAAGCTACATCCAAGACACTGACTTCCTTGACAAAGCCTTAGGCTATCTAATAATAAAACTGTTGTATTAAAACAATGTTTCATTATTAAGAATTTCCTAGAATTACAACTAAGAGCTTCCTATTTCTTACACAAATAAATATATATTGGAGTTAGTATGACTACTGCTAATCTAAGTGGATGTAACACACAGACACTGAATGTAGCTAATAAAGAACAGTCTCTGAATGTATCGACTTCTGAAGTAGAAAGGCTTATTCTGAGGGCAGCAGGAAAGGCTAGACAAGAGAGAGGCAGTGGCAGAGCAAGTGCAAAGGTAAATTGGAACTCAGCAAAAACATTTCACTCTATAAATGTAACCGCTGTTAAAAACCAAGGTTCCCTAAACTATTTTAAAAGTCCATTGTGAGCTTATAATACACAGGAACGTAGGATAGAATTACAATAGTGTAAGACTATATGCAGAATCAGAACTAGAAAGACATATTATTCCTTTTTTCTATTTCAGAACTGATATCGCTAAGCAAGTTGAGTCAGAATTTCTACCCTGATTTACTGATTTCACCTTAATTTGGCTAAGTTACAATAATAAACACATGAAAATAAAGAAATACAGCTCTCCTCCTGCCTCATGCCATGTGAATAAGTAAGTAGCAGTGTACAAAAATACATGCGGCTTCTGAGACATTTACTTTTGGTTGTCCTTACATTAATGACTAAAAGAAAATAGGTAACAATAGTCCTTCTGTCCTTTTGTAAAATTAGAAGGAAGCCCACATTTGTTAATTCTTCTCTTAAAAAGAGCTGTTAGGTCTCCCAAACCAGATCTAGTGAAAGCTGGTCCAGCAAAGCTTTCCTAATTTCCACCTGCTGGAAGATTTTGTTCCTCACAAAAGTTGCTTCCCAACAGGGTGTTTTGACGGTATATTGAAGGTCTTACAAAGTCCAGCTTTCAAGTAAGTGCCTGATGAGAAAGCCTAGAGTACAGAAAGGAAGGAAAAAAATCCTGACTACTGTACTAACCTCACTGTCTCTACTCCTGAATCACCATTGAAGAGTTGGTAGAGGATGTTTCACATTACACAGTGTGACTTCCTGGTAGGTATGGTCCCCTGCTGTGCTCATCAGGGATGAAGCATGCACCTCGCCCTTAAGGGCTCTGGAGGTCTTTCTCACTTATCCCCCAATATAAACCCAGTTCTTCTGCTGGGAATGGAAAATAACACGAACACAGCCATCCCTATCCTCTTCTCTGAAGTCAGTCTATTGCAGTCCTAGTGGTGGCCAAGGGATCTCATTAAAGTTAGATCTCTTCAGCTACCTTACTATATTTTTCTCATACAAATCCAGTACGCAAAAGCTGAATATAAAGCAATGAGGTGTAAAAATGTAAATATTATGTGATACAAATAAATTATAACAAGATAGTGGGCAACATTTATCACATCCTCACCTCGCATAAGGATTGTGATTGTGCCACTTTCCAGCGGACATCACCTACCCAAACCATGTGGAAAATAGGATGCAGTTTCTGAAATGAAACTGAAAATTTTCCTGAAAGTGACATGTGAGAGGCCCTACAGTTTGGCGTGACTTTTCAAGGTTTGCTCTTATTATCTAGCTACATATTCTCTGTACAGAGGATAAGCCTTTCCTCTTTAGAAGTGTCAAGGATAGAAGAGGAAGTCTATAAATCAATGAGGTACAAGACTTATCTCAATCCAGTCATGTATGGATTAAATAGGACTACTAGAACAAAGATTGTCTCATTTTCAAGGTCTTTTCTTATAGTAAATCTAAGCAAACATGAATTAGATTTCCCCAAAGTAAAGCTGCAAACAGAGATATGCTTTTTCATGCACTCTTTTCCTTTGTTCCTTCAAAGCATACCTGGATTTTATTATTTAATAGAGTATTCAAGATAACCCAATAAAAAATAATGTAATTATTTTGCTGGTTTTATCCTTTGTGGTCAGGTTTCTGATGCATATTATATTGTATGTATTCCTAAAGTTCTTTTGAAGAGTTCCAGTATGTAATTACCACGACAAAAGGGACTGATATCTCCATTACATGTTACTGGCTCTGCCATAGGTAATCTGGCAAACCAAAATCATATAAAGCAGCTTTAGCTGGCCTGCCTAACTTCCTGCTACTGGATAGAACTAATCCTTGCTGAAAGCAGTACTTCTCAGTCAGATTCAGTGAGTACTCTAAATACTGGATTCAGATAACAGTAAGACAAAATGTGTAAATGGAGCAAACTCTTTGTAAAAAGATGAAATACAGCAGCAGAATCTTATTATCTAGCCTTATTACTCATGATAGCCCATTCTTTCACTTCCTTGCCAAATTAGCAAGATCTTAAATAGATCTAGATACTAGTTATGGAAATGTAGTATACCTGGCTATGAGTGTCTTTTCCTAATTACACCATTGTAGTTCTTCCTCTCAAGATGCATCATTCTCTTGTTTTGGGACCCAGAACAAAGGCTATTTAAGATAAATGGAAAAATTGCTACAGATGTCAATATGCTTTGTATCAGGCCATTGGTAAAGCCACCTTTTTGGGAAAATGGAAAAAGAAATGTATCCTTTTTTCTATATCTGTTATTAAGCATTGTGTAAGTACTTGCACCAACACTGTCACGAAAACGAAGGAGAAGACAGACGTGAAAAATTATACTTTGGGAACAATAATATCTGCTTCTATCCCAAGAGCTGAGGCATGTTGTAGATCGCATTTAAATTTAATTGAAGAAAGAATTGCTAATGGTGGTGGATGTTGATGTCCATTCACATTAACTACCAGAAAGAAAGAAAAAGAAAAAAAAGTGAATTTTAGTTTTGAAGGGAGGGAGTTAATATAGTGAGAGAATCAGAATTACAAAGCACATTGTGCCTAATACAATGGTGCAGAGGAGTACAAACCTTGACAGTAAATTCAGATGAGCAGGGATCAACTCGGTTTATAATGAGCTGAACAAAGGGATCTCTGTATGTGAAGAAACACCTAGGAGCTCTCATGACACAAACAATCATCTGTAGGTGATGGAAAAGCAGCAGCCACAGACATCAAATGCCCTTCTACACATACTAGCAGAAATTGGACATATTATGTTAGGTAAACCGTAGATTTATGCCCAGCAGCAGTAAAGTTTGTTCTCTGTACAGACTCAGTACAGATCCTGTATTGCTGGCATGGCCAAGTCAGGAACCAAAGAGTGGCTCACAGTGTCACGGTGCAATCCCATGCCCATTACTGCTGAGTCACAGATTGGCATCAACCTGTTCCACTCTGCCAGCCCGGTATGGGAGTTTAAAAACAGATAACTAAGTCTCACAGGTGAGGCTTTGAGAATAACTTGTTGAGGTGCTGTAGCATCAAGGAACCTTACCACTCCTTCCTGAAAGACAAAAACAAACTAAATGAGAATCTTGCACTTCAAAAAAGAGAATTCCTAGAAGGCAGTGAGACGTATATAGGCACATAACAGTGAACATTTTGGGGAGTTAAAAAGCTATCTTAATTGGATATCATTCACCAGTTCATTGATGATGTTTCCTCTTTTGCATTTTCATGTGATAATACCTAAGGATTAAAGCTATCCTGCAGAAAGATGTCAATTCCAGTTCCTTTTACCTTTCTTTTGAAATGATTATTCCAATTCTTCATAAGCTGGCATGTAGCCTGCAAATTAATATCTCACATTTTGCCAGAAGACAACACAATGCTCATCACCATTGCCTTTCACTTGCGTAAGTGTTTCTTCCCTAGTATGCAGCCTTCTCGTTAGACTAGTACACTGGTCAAAAGCCATCCTATGTAAAGACATCCATAGGTGCAGGCCCGTTTAAACCAAAGCAAGAGAGCTAGTTATGACAAATGCTACAATTCATTACCTCAAAAACAAAACCCCAAACCACTGTGGAAGAACTGATGCTCTAAATTCTCGTTAAGTTTGGTCAAAGGAAGAAGTAGTTTTCATCAAAAAACACCCTATCTGAGCTATCTAAAGGATATCTTGATCTTTTTTAAAAAAATCAAAAGCAAATTCAACCAAACAACCAACAACAACAAAACCTATGTATAAATCAAAAAAATAAAAAGATTCAATCAAAAATATGGTTGGATTTTCAGCAGTGACACCTCTGGCTTAATTTCCTCCCTCTGGGACAGGTTCTCAGGTGGTATAAAATATCTTCAACAGCTGCCAGGCAGCAATAACAAGCATTAGGTAAAGGAAGAGCTTTTCTGAGACTATCAGCCCTTATGAAAGACTGTTTATTTCTCTCTGCTATCTATTTCTCCATCATTCACTCCTATGGCAGTTATCATACCACCCTGCTCAGCTGCAACTTCATCTTTCCATTTTATTGCATATACCTTGCCAATGTCTTTCCTGCCAACATCTTTGTAACTGTAAAATAAAGACTGAAAAAGTGGCTATAGTGGTTTCTGGACTTGATCATATTGTCATATTAGACACCTGTACATTTCCTTATAACAAGATACATTTCTAAAGAAGTGAAGGAAACTTTTTATGAATAGCAATACCTTGGCCTGTTTGTTTTTGTGATTTCATATACGTAATTACTGCAGGTTAGCACTGTTAGCAAGTAGTAAATTGGATGTTGATTCCCTAAATAGGAAAAAAATCTGGCTTTACAGTCTCCAGGAACTTGGAACTTTTATATTTAGTTTTAATGACAGTTTCATCTGTAGCATGAATGATACAGTGCCTGGGTACGTGGGTGTGTATGTTGTGGGGTTCCTACTCAAACCCTGGTACCAGTGGGAGAAAACTGCAGATGACAAAGCTGTGTCTTACTCATTTTGCTCAGGCTCTCCTGTTGCATATTACACACTATGGAAAGTACATTTTCAAATTATCAGCTATTATGAAGACAAAAATGGGTCAAGATTTAGCTTTCTCTCTGCTTTCTCTCAGTAATATATTACTGTTAACTACAGGCTCTATCAACATTTAATCCCAGTGGTAGCAAGTTTTCCTCCAGAATGGGAAGTTATTAATTAACTGTATCTAATAATGAATACAGACATCATTAGGAAGAAAATAATGTTGGCTGTTGATTTCCACAAGAGACTGCATCCTGCATGGCTTATAAATTGTCTCCATAAGAACATGTTTATAGCATGAAGAATATTTCACCAATACTGCACAAATTCTGAAATACTCATGCAAGATTGACCAGACATCCCTCCCAAAAATATAGAGCACAATGTTGTGACCACTTCTAGGTTGTTGTGGTGTTGGCATTTCTGTTAAGGAATTCCGTTTTGCCAGAACACTTTAAATATTTTGCTATTATTCAAAATTCAGGAAGCCAACTACAGAATGGTTCTGTCCCGCTAAACAATTTTGAATCGGTAATACACATTTAAGCATAAACTAAATATTTCATAATTTATTTACTGACAAAGGAAACTTCCCTTTTATGCATTACTCAGGAAAGAGAAGAGTAGCAGAAATATATTTTAGCAGTGCAAACTCATCATGATCATTCTGCCTTAAGCAAAGGTCTAACATTTGCCTTCAAATTATGGCCAGGATGCTTTCTTGGCTGAAAAACAGAAGCAGAAATGATTGTATTGTAAAGATTCTTGATGGGATATGATATGAAACCTCTCTCTCTCTTAAAAGGAAAATTGTCATTGCACATTTAAACACTGGTATTTGCTTTGAGACAATTTTTTCCTTTGAGGACTTTTAACGGAATATTTTGTCTTTTGCTGCTCCTATAACACAGGCATAATCTGCTTCCCATCTTAAAACGGAGATGTAGCAAGTTTCTCTTTAAAGAATTAATCTAGTTAATTCTCATCCAAGTTTTTGGGTAACAAAGCCAGGTTAACCAAAGCAATATTAGCCTTGGGCTAACATTTAATTATAACTCACTGTACATTCTACATCTGTCCGCCTCTCAATTTATCCTTCCGAAAAAATAAAATATATACGGTGCCACTAGTGTACAGAACATATGGCTTGATGATTGATACTCCACAGCATATAGTTATTGTATGGTGTATACTGTCCTCTGCTGAAAAGAGGAGCACTTTGATCAGAGATCAGCAGCACATGACTTTCTTGTTTGATTGTGCGGAAACACTTCAGTTTTAGTATCTGTATGTGGGACTGTAAAAATGTTTTGGCAACAGTATGAGGTATTTTTCCAAACCTTGAAAAAGTAAAAATGAACTTCTTTCTCCTGAACTTTCTGAAAATTCTTGTTTCTCCTCTGAGACTTTCAGGTTGTTAGCTGCTACTGCTACCTGTGTTGATGTAGCCCAAACTCTGGATTCATCAAGATCCTGAACCTGAAGACAAATGAGAATGAAAATGAGCTAATTGCAAAAAAGTTGTTGTAGGCCAAAACAATTTCAGTTATGATCCTGATTCACTGGAACTGACAAGTATATCTCCATCAACTTTCTCATCACGACTCCAACAGTATGTTTAGTTTCATACATGAACTGTTGTTGATGTGTGATATTTTAGGAAAGCAAGTGTAGTGAGATACAGCAAGTCACATTTGACTTCTCGTATACACGTCCTTTTATCATTTCTCCTACAGTCCACCAATAAAATTTCTTGTCACGATTTAAAATAAAAAATTCAGAGCTCAGATGGCCACAGATTCTCGAGGTGCATTACTGAAGAATGATTAGTATGCAACTATCTTTACAGAAATTCAAATACAGGTTATATCTTCTGCCTCCTGTAAGAAAACTATTTGTCTACAAGAGCATCCTGTGACAGGGCATTTGCTTTTCAGATATTATATTTCAACAAAAGTTTTTTAGATATTCTACGCCATTACCAAGGAATATCTCAAAGTGCAGTGCATCAGCAACACGAGAAGATGTTCTTTTTCTTTATAGGTATGTGATTGTATTATTTAATTCCAGATATGATCAATCTCACTATAAAGGAAGTACACTATGTTTTATTAAGGACTTCTGGAGAACATAATTCTCACAGTAAGCAAAAGTATAAATAAATATTCTTGCAAGTGATATATAAATTATTCTAAGTGAGCAGAAGCATGTCAGTCAAGGTTGATCACATTCTTTACAACATAGACTTATGAAAAGAAAAATGTTAGATTTGAGTCCAAATATGGAAATTTTCATGACTGTCATTTGTGGCACTTTTGGGATCAATGAACCTTTTGTCAAAACCTGAAGCAAAGTTTTTACTGCAGGACAGGGAACTTTTTTTGGAAATTGAGGTTTGTTTATGTTATCAATCTGAATTATATTAGTACCTGGAGAGTCCAGCTGAAATCAGCCCTCATTGTAACAGGTGCTATATTTACACATAGGAAGAGATATACAACTCCGTTATCTTACTATCAAAATTGTCCAAGTGCTAAAGAGAGGAAAAGAGGTAATTGGCAGTCAAGGTCATGTGTTATTCCAGGCTCAGATGCTGACCTGACACCTGGTTAATATCTCTTCTTATATTGTGCTCCACCTTCTCACAGCTAAATCCATTTGAAGAAAAATGGCATCACAAAGAGAATTTATGCGAGTATATGTTCTTCCAGGAAAGTCTAACTGCGAGGGTGCAGACCCCACACATTACCCTAGCAGCAAGCTCAACAATATATGGTCTTCAAAGCATAAAATAGTAAAGAAACAGAATGTTTCCAATTCTCATCAAGATATATTTAAAAGTGTATATATACAGAGTATATATATGAAACACACTAGTAAAGAATATCTGAATACTGTAAGAAAATTACCTGACGGTTCATTCTCCATTCCTCTCAGATCCAGTAAAGCAGTCTCTTAAAGAAACAGGCAGACTATACTGCCTATTATTTTCAGTGAAAGTTAGGAGTCTGTATACTTTCAAAAAGATTATTGGACAAAGTTTTTTTCCAGTTATAAGAATTTAAATCCAAAGTAACTTAACTGGTATCTACAGAGCTGTTCAAATTTACACAGATGTCACTAAGAAAAATTTGGTTCTGTGTTCCACATACACTGATTTAACAGTTTTCCTCTGTAAAGCACAGGATAGATGACTACAAGTATTTCAGCGACACTTTGGTGTATTATTCTGTATGGCAATTCCACCTAACTTGAAATAAAGTAATTAAATATGCTCTAGCATGTTGTTGCAAAATTGATCACCACTTTCTTGTGAATAGCCATGCATTTATATATAAAGATGAATGTTCCTTTCTAGAAACGGATCATTTCCAGATTAATGGGTAAATTACTGTTCCTTGGAAATTAATACAACTAGGCCTACTTCTGCAGAAACTTAAGTATTCACAAATGAAATCGAAATGCTTTCATCCTTTCTCTGCCCATTGACTTCCCGCTCTGGTGAAAAAAAAGAAAAAACAAGAAAAAAAAGAAATGTAATGAACAAATTGTGTTGTCACTTCTGCTGGAAAAGAATCTTATAAAGTTACTATGTGTTGTTGTAAACCTCAACATTACAACTGTGTTAAAAAAAATAATTAATCAATCCACCCCTTATGACGAGATGCCATATTTTTAACAAACAGTATCAAGCAGGCTACTTTGATTTCTTTGTTTGACCCTCTAAAGATTAATTCCTTCAATTTTCTTCCAACAAGCATATGGGCTAGGACCTTTAAGAAAAAGCTGATGTTTTCACATAATCACAGAGTGAGACCATGACAAAGACCTAGATATAGCAAGAATTTCAACAGCAGCTTAAAGCAGTGTCTTGAGAGCTGAATCTGACCTTAAGTTAGTTGCTTGCCATTTCATCAATCATGGCCACTATTCATATATAGTTTACCTCCACTCCCTCCCCATCACTCCTTTGAAACATGTTTTGATAGCTTGACAGGAAAAGTGTTCCCTAAATTGGTCCCCAAATTTTCTGGGACATTAGCAATACTGAGTAAGAACACAGGTCTTACCCAGACCTGCTTACCAGTCTTAAGCATTATTATTTTATACAGTTTACCATAAGTAAAGATTGTCTATTTAGACAGTAAAATGCAGCTAGTAAAAAGCAATCCTTTTTTTAAATCTCTTTTTTCTCCTTAGGTTTGTGTCATGGTTTAACCCCAGCCAGGGTTAAAAAAACAGCACAGTTTGCTATGAAGTACCATGGAAACTCAGCATCAGTACGGTGTGGTATTTGCAAGCATCTACAGGTTTAAGAGGAAAAATTGGCAATTAAAGGGAATCTGTGAACCTTGCTGTGTTTCTCTGATATGTGACTTTTATTAAATAAAAATTTCTGGATCATTAAGCAATTAACCTATTATTCCTGTTCTAAGTGAGGAAATGACATGATTTATCTGGTTTCAGAAGCTAGAAGGGAGAGGAGAGAAAGGCTATTTTTAATAGCTAAGGAAAACAGACAGTTAGGAATCAATAAGGAAATGACAAAAAGCTCAATGGACCCTGGCAGCTCACCAGGATAGTATGATAAAAATTCCCTGGTTTCTAAAGCCAGCTATATGCAAGTGTTGCATGAGTGGTGACAAGGCATGCCATATTTAACTCCTCAACCTCAGTGGTCAATACACGGATATAGACGGAATAGAAAATAGTGTAAGTCTTAAGCAGAACTTGAATTAACACTTGTGGACCTAAGTGACCCTAAAGCAGCTGATATTCTCTATTAAATAATAAAGCACTGAATCTGTCTCTATGATTCTTTTACCAAGAGACACAGTTATGCTAGGCAAAGGCATATGCAATTACTTCTCATATGACCAGCACAAACACAAACCCCTTCTCAGAGAGTGCAGCGTCAGGTATCACATCACCAAAAATCTGGCATACCAAGGAAGTGCAAACACTTTGTGGTATGGTGTCAATCTTGGCAAAAATTTACAAGAAAAAGAAGTGGTATATTGGCACACTCCACCAATTCCCACTTGAAAAATTGCAACCTCTTATCTTTCTTAATTTGTCGGCTTCCTGCCAACCCCATGATTTAGGTGACTGAAAATACACCTGTCCTTCACTTTGATCCCATAATGCCACAAGATGATTACCACTGAATGTATAGCTTCATCACAAACGACAATAAAAATCACATGCAGCAGACTCACTCTACCTATGAAACATGATCAAACTGGTATTGCTGTTTGAGACAGTAGGAACAGTTATTCGCTACATAAACAAGGCTTCATTCATCAACAACAAATGCAATTCTTTTAATGTGCAGTATTTGCATAATTTTGCTGATTTTGCAAATTTCTGAAACATATTATCATAGAATCATAGAATAGTTTGAGTTGGAAGGGACCTTTGAAGGTCATCTAGTCCAACCCCACTGCCATAGGCTTGAGCCCTGTCCAACCTGACCTTGAACGTTTCCAGGAGATGGGGCATCTACCACCTCTCTGGGCAACCTGTTCCAGTGTTTCACCACCCTCACTGTAAAAAATTTCTTCCTTCTATCTAGTCTGAATCTACCCTCTTTTAGTTTAAAACCATTACCCCTTGTTCTGTCACTACAGGCCCTACTAAAAAGTCTGTCACTATCTTTCTTGTAAGCCCCCTTTAAGCACTGAAAGGCCTTCTCTTCTCCAGGTTGAACAACCCCAACTCTCTCAGCCTTTCCTCATAGGACAAGTGTTCACCGATTAACTCACTTGCATTGGTGACCATCAGGTCCAGTATCGCATTCCTTCTGGTAGGGCTGTCTGTGTCCTGGCTTAAGAAGTTATCCACAATGCATTCCAGGAGTCTCCTGGGTTGCCTACAGCTCAACATGCTACTTTTCCAGCAGATGTCGGGGTGGTCGAAGTACCCCAGCAGGACAAGAGCCTGGAAGCGTGATGACTCCTGTAGCTGGAGTAAGAAGGCTTCGTCAATAGGCTCCCCTTGATTGGGTGGCCTGGAGTAGACACCAGCCACAAGGTTCCCTTTGTTGCCTTGGTCTCTTAATTCCTACCCGTAAGCTTTCAACCTGCTTGTGGCTATTCTTCAGAGACAGCTCTTCACAGTCTATCCATTTCTTGATGTAGAGGGCAACCCCTCTGCCCCTCCTTCTTCACCTGTCACTTCTGAACAGCCTGTAGCCATTGATAGCCACACTCCAGTCACAGGATTCATCCCACCAAGTTTCAGTAATGGCAACTAGATCATAGCTTTCTAGCAGCATGGTGGCTTCCAAATCCTCCTGTTTGTTGCCCATGCTGCATGCATTGGTGTAGAAGCACTTCAGCTGGGTTGTTGGCTGTGTCACCTTCTTAGAGGAACATACCTTAATTCCTTTGAGGTATTTCACCAGTGTTTCCCTGTTACCTCCTGTTACCTCAGGAGCCCCTGGCACATCTTCCTAAGACTTCGAGTGCTGCAGTGTACCCAGCACACCTCAGCGCAACAGGCTGAGGGCCCTCGCTGGCACCTCATCCCTCTAACCTTGGCGTGTTGTCTCACAGGTTGTCATGGGCAAGCCTGATATTACCTCCTCCCCCTTCAAGCCTAGTTTAAAGCTCTGTCAATGAGCCCCACTAGCTCGTGAGCAAAGACCCTCCTCCCCCTTTGAGAAAGGTGAATCCCATCCAACATCAGCAGGCCTGATGCCGTGTAGACCATCCCATTATCGAAAAACCCCCAAATTGTGGCAGTGACACCAGCCACGGAGCCATGTATTAATAGACTGGGTCCATCTGTTTCTTCCAATGCCTGCAACTGGAAGGATAGATGAAAAAATAACCTGTGCTCCAGATTCCCTTACCAACCATTCCAAGGCCCTGAAGTATCTTTTGATTGCCCTTGGACTGTGCATTGTGGCTTCATTGCCACCCACATGGAAGAGCAATAATGGGTAATAGTCTGAGGATCGTACCAGGCTAGGAAGTTTCCTAGTGATGTCCTTAACCCAGGCGCCAGGGAGGCAGCCTATATTATATAGCTTATATTATATAGGATGTGGGGTTTATTATCCTTTTTCAGGAAAAACTGTTACAAACTAAGAACTCTTAATCCCTGCATAAAGTCTGCAATTCAAACCTGTGATTCCAGCACCTTGTCTTTATTCAGTAGTGCCATACATACCAGTTCACCAAAATCTGCGTTTGAACACCCCACTATCCCAGCTTCAGAATACCCATTGCAACAAACACTGGAAAATATCCTTTGTGGGAAAGCAAAGTAACTGGATTTCCCCTGGATACATGCAGTTCATAGCAACAAATATGACCAAGTTTGTTTAGATTTATTACAAAAAAGAAGCACTTTACCTTACTTTTGTCCGTGCAAGTCAGGTTCTTAAATAGAGTGGGTAGAAAATATTTTTGGTTCAACTATCCAATTTTGATTCAAAATTACTACAAGTTTCTATAAAGCAAACTGGGTGCAAGTTTCAGGGTTGGATTTACTAGAAGAGAACTGGGATATTGGGATACAGTAGTCCCTAGGAATCTGCACACCGGTACTCTCCTTCCCAAACTCCTTTGATTTCTTATAATCCTGGGATGTGCAGGACAAGTCTTAGGGCTTGTTTTCACAAGGAAACTGAGCATGACATGAATTTGAAGTATAACAATTAACCTTGGGTTAGTTGGTGATGCAAGAATGTTTACTCTGGCAAAAATCACCTCTCTTATTTAGTGTAACAAATGACAGTGATTCCAAAACTAGAGGACTGACATGAGAAATTAATGAAGAATAGACATTTCATAATTACGCTCTGTCTCTGCAAGTCTGGACTTGCACTGATGACTCAATGTGCCATGAAAGTGACATCAGAAACTTCAGCATAGAATTTCCAAAGCAGGGTATTAGCATGAAAAAAGAGCACCTGCATGAGGAACCAGTCCAGAACTACCATGTGAAAACAGCTATTTCAAGATCTTTCCTTGTAGACTTTCTTAGGTTTCTGTATTTTTCCCCAAAGACCAGAATGCTCTTCAATGCTTGCCAGAATGCATGGGATTACAGAGGCTTGAACATTTGATAAATCAACTGAGAAACAACACTAGTTCATTTAATAAAATACAGTGGCCAGATAACTATATGGTATGACAGAGTGTTTGGTCTTAATAATACAATGTTCATACAAGGTATTATTCTCCTTTGCATGGAGATTTTGTTCAAATTTTAAGAAATTGCTGATAAAGAGATGTTGGTTAGTAGAAATTTTAAGTAACTAAAAAAGAATTTAAAAAATATAGCTGAAATAATTTCCCTGCATTAAATAATTTATATAGCACAAGGACTTATTATATTATTACCAGTCTACTTCCATCTACGTTGGGGCATTCACAGCAAATTTATTATGTTCTTACATATTTGCTACACTACACTACTAATAATTTAGTGTAGACAAAGACTAATGTCACCTACTGCTTTGATAGTAAGAAGGTGATCTGAATGTAATTTGTACCATCTCCAAGACAAGTTTCTTACAACATTAGAGTAAATGAGATCAGCCTACTCAGCCTGAAAAAAAAAAAAAATTAAAAAGGGTGGTCGGTTAGGTCTGAAGATTTTGCAAAAAAAAATTATAATATTTAATATGGTGGTTTTTTTCCCCAAGATCAGATCAATAATCTTAATCAGAAATTTAGAATTCAGTCTTTGAAATAAAAAAGCAATAGGGTTTTTTTTGGGAATTAAGAGTATCCAAAAAGCATATTTTTGGAATCCAGTGTTGGGAAGGCTAATATGTTTTGAGTGATCAGTTAATGCCACATTTATTTAAAAAGATTAAGAACTATAAATGTCTTTTACCAAACATGAGCTATAGAATCCAAACCATTCCAAATAAAATGGCAACATTCATTACCTAAATTAAAAACCAATAATTAGTCAAGTTTCAGTTAGAAGATGCTTTTATTACTCTCCCTTCCTCACTTTCTATATTATTCTGTAATTGCTTTGTCATCTGAGCTTTCAATGTAGATAGATATTATTTAAATTAATAGAGCTCACATTATTTCTATACTTTCATTTTTCATAATATAGAGAAATTATGGAGAACACATACAAATTAAAAACTGCCATCAAAGGTGCACTACTTTGCTTTTATAAAAGTCCTTTAGAGTGCAATATAACTAATGAGGTATTGCTCTGAAATATAATGCAGATTACCATGTAGTAGATTGATATTGCTGCAGTTTCCTACTAACTGCAAAGTGCCTACTAATTAAAGCAAGGCAGAGCTCAGTCTTCCCCTCCAGCATCTACAGCACAGTTCACCTGTTCTGAAAACCAATAGAACTCAGTGTTATTTTCTGTAACCCCAATTTAAGAAAAACATTTGAACAGGTCCTGGCTTACTGTTGAGTAAGTGAATGAATGATGGCTGGGATCCAGTGCTGCTTTTTTTGGATTGACAATTACAAAATCTACAGGTTATACAACTGATTTTGAACTTTCAGGTTAGAAGAAAGGACTGAACTTTTGGTAGAGGCTGTGGAACAAAAATGTATTTGCTTTCATTTTTGGTGAGCTATATACTTACACCAGTGTAGCTTTTTCAATGTAAAATGCAATGGCTTATTGTATCTCTATTTAATGCATGTGAATTGAAAATTGAAAAAAGAAATAGCATTCCCCTCAAGAATTTTCTTTCCTCTCTTCTCAAACTAAAAGTTTATGAACCTCTTAAGTATTGCGCAGAGAAATCAACTGACATGAAGGCTTTTAATGAGCTACCCTGTAACAAGACTTCCTAGAAGAAAAAAAGTAACCCATGGGAAAGGACGACATTCTTTTAGCGAACAGAGATATTCAAATACTGCCTGAAAATATGTGCATTTCCTTTCATTTGGAAAATACTGTAATTGGGTCAGAGCAACCAATTCCTGTGAAGTCAAGGCCTTCTCTAACTGATTAACTTGCACACTAATTTTAGGAAAAAGGTATTAATCAAAAAGGAACACAACACATCTGTTTCAGTTCCTAATTTTTATGAACTTCCTCCACTGACTCTGTTACACACATTTGAGAGAAGTGCTGCTGCTTCTGAATTTTGCCTGTAACTCCAAATCTTAGTTTTTAGGCAGTCTTCCTCAAAGAAGGAAAGATCTATACAACCATACTCAGTGCATCCGACTGCCTCTGCTTACCATCTTCTCGCCTCCCCCCAACCTCCATAATGACTTTCAAATCTGTCCACTAATTTAGATCCGATTGAGAGAGGGTGAAGGTCTCCGAGATGTTACACTGCAGAAAGTTCCCCTCCTCACACTCCCAGAAAATCCCTAAAAAAGCTGAGTATAACAATGAGCTCCAACTTAGTGCCCCCTTAAGGAAAATGGTGCAGCATACTTTGATCTATATTGGACACCAGAGAATCAAAATGGGACAGATGTATTAAGAAGTCTTCAAGTTGAGGAAGAGCACTGGTAAGAAGTTACACTGTATGAGAAATAGGGAAAAAGGTCAATAAAAAATAAGTGTAATCTTTTCTGTCACTCACAAATGACTAGGCTTTTTTTAATTGTTTGTGGTACTCTGTTTGGTTTTTTTAATTTCTCTTTCTAGGTATCTTTTTGTATTTCCAAAAGGTTTATGAAACTGCTCTACAATTTTAGGAGACACAGTGTTTATCAAAGACAGAAAGAAAGCCTTTGTGGTAAATATGTTACTGATGTAGCACAGAACTGACAAGTTTTTATGTAGAAGCCTTTAAATAGAGATTTGCTTTAAATAAAAGCTCTCCTTAAATGCAGATTATGGTGTGCTATGGGATAATATGAAGAAGGGAGCATTGCCCTTTATTCTTCCCTCTCCAGATATAAAGCAATGTTAACATTACAGCCAAAGCTCTTCAAAAGAGGCAGAAGTTTCCTCACCTTGTAACTTCTAACGCAATACAGTGTTTCCCAAAGCCTTGACCAAAAGCAAATCTGACTCCAGATATCTTTATTGAGGCCATCTATCTAGGCTCTGCAAAAAGCTACCCTGTGCAATGAGAGATGTGCTGAACCTTTGACATTTCCACAGGTATACATCAATGCCTTAGCGATTTATGTGAACATTTCCATTCCACTAGAGTAAACACATCATTCTGATTGATTTTAACTTATCTAAACGAAGATTGAGAACACTAAATTCATAATCTCTAGTTTAATGGTTGGCTAGGTGATCTTATGAACCACACTTACAGTCCCAGCTACAAACCTAATCTTCTAAAATGCATGAAACTTTCAAGAAATAAAATGAAACTTAATAGCGTTTCCATTTCAAATATACCCCTCCCCACCAAACTTCTTGAAGTGCAGATTTCAGAAAAAGCAGAAAATTGAAACACAGAAGAAACTACTCAAGAGAATGCTGGTTTCTTTTGACTAATCCCTCAAATTCTTATATTTAAAAAAAAATCACAAAAGAAGTAAACCATAGGAATCATGAATGACTGAAATATCAAATCTCACAAAGGCAAAACCAATACATTTCACATAACAAAATATTATATAGATTCCACTATTCTTAGAAATGAACTATAATTCAAGATGCACTTTTTTTTTTTTTTTTTCATTTTACTAGTTGAGAATTTTTAAGGCACGGAGTGATCTGACAGAAGGATAATCAATACTTTCCAAATTTCAGTGCTTGAAAGAAATACTCAGTGAGAAAAAAGGCTAATAGAGTTAAAAACTTTCCCATCTAGTGTTGTTCCCAGTGGAATGCATGCCAAATAGCAGCAACAAACAATTCATCCTAATAAACTTTGGGTGAGAAGGATGGTTGGTGGTTTTTAAGTAGCTTGGATTTCAGTTAAGGCTTTCAGGCAAATCTCCTATGAGGGTGTTCTGTGATGCCTGAGGCACAAGGTCATGATGAGTTGCTTTACCATTTCCTTCCAGAAGAACTACATCCAGTATGATTCTACTTAATTTTTGGCACCTACTATGATGCCTGAAATAGAGCACAGTTCTCCTTCAGCCCTCATTTAGTCAGGAGAAACAATCATCTCTTAAAAGCAATTCAAATTTTTTTTATTTGGTCACTTTCTGGAGTGTCTTTTCTGTTTCTTTTCTAAAGGATGGGTCAGTGCTTTTGCCTGACATTATGAACACTTTGTAAAAACACACACCTTGATCTCACAGAGATGGAAATGACTGAAATGCATTTGTAACATACTTCTTAAGAAATTTTAGACAATCATTAGAAACTCTCTCCCCTTTTAAATCATATTGTCAAAGGTGACCTTAAACATTTAGAAAGTTCAAAGTTACTGCAGATATGCCAGAAGCAGTAACTGAATTTCTTTGGAAGGAAACGCAAAGACCTTTCTCTCTGTTTAAGCCATACAGACCCATTTCATTGCATTACTTATTTACTTTAAGGAGCTGAGGGACAAGACTTAAATATTGCTTTAAAAGTCTTTAGCTATGCTCTCAGATACATAATTGCCAGCTTTCACCACACTGAAGAGAGTGATAATGGCTAACACATATGATTCATGAGCTGAAGTGCCATCACACCCATAAGGAGGTTCATTTACAAGACAGAGTTTTCAGTAGCAGTCAGAAACCATCAGGCCTGCACATGATGATCAGCAAGGATATGATCCAGCTCCCACTGAAATCACTGTGAATGTTTCCATTTGCTTTAGCAAGTTTTGAAACAGAGAATACTCCGCTGGAGTAATGCTAACTCTAAAAAGACTCAACTGGCAGTGACTACTGTATTGCTGGAGAGCCTGCCAAAGATATTTCTGTATAAGGTTTGGATAAGCTTGTGAATTAACTCAAACTCTTGTGAACTGACTCCTTATCTGGGCTCTAAGGAAAATCAGAAGAAAAGTTTAAATATTTATCTCCAGCATCTTAATCACCTATACTTCATATGAAAGAACAGTACGTCAAATGATGTTTTCTCTACATAAGGAATCTGGCTTGGAAAGTAAGTTGTGATAGGGTTGCCACCATTTTTATAGCATTTTGCTTACAGAGGCCAAAAACCTCAGCAGGGGGAGTATGTTGCATACAGCTTCTTTACCAGTGCAACAGGAATCTTTCATAAACTAAGCTACTATTAATCCTATGAGTATTTTGGAGGAATCATACCATCTACAATGGAGATGGAGTGACTCCAATGGTCCTGTCCAATTACAGCTCCACTTAGATGAGATAGATGTGCAATTTAAGTAGTCCTCTATCTACTGGAGACTGTGGTATGCGAAACTGTCACTTCAGGAATTGGCAGGTTCTCCTTGGCTTGCAATTTTGCATGTTTTGCTCTTCCCTATTTCACAGAAGAGGAGATTCCTTAACTTGACAGCCAGGAACACAGGAATGAGAGGACAAAAATTCTGTAATTACTTCAGAAACAGAATAGGGAGATTTGCTGTCCTTGTGTGTCTTCAACATCTAGTCAGAAAGCTTAGCGTACAGAAATAGCATCCTCTGTTTATAAGCCGAAATACAGTACAAAGCAGTAAAACAAAAGAACAGAACTGGAGAGGTAACTGCAGGTCTTAGAGAAACTAATAATAGCATCTGTGTTATCCATATTATAATGCCAGGAAATTCTCTGTTATCCAGAATGAAACGTCAGCCAAGAACCCCAAATAAAAAGTTAAATGCCAAGTATGAAAAATGGAGAAGCAACTTACATATGGAAATCATCCCCTCAGAAATGGGAACTTATACCAGATGAATAAAAAACATTTGTAGAGATGGATGCAATAAAATGACAACAAGAAGCTCTGATGAAACCTGCCATCAATTTTGTCATTTAAGGATTCAGAGCTCTTGGTTTTGTACATGAGATTTTTTTGCAGGACATCAGATTAAAATGTACACTGAAACCCAGAGGACATAAAATGGTATCTAGCTCATCTCACTGCTGAAATGCTGTTGTATTACTGGTGGTGTGTCAGGAGAATTAAAAGAAAGAAGGAAAAGGGATGAATTAAATGGAAAAGAGAGAATTATAATTTGGTTCCCAATCCTAATTTTTATTATATAACAGCATGCTTATAACAAGCCATAGTAAGGGCAAACACAAGACTTTTCCTGTTAAATTGTATTTAACTGAAGAAAACACATGTAGAAGTAATAAGAAAATACTAGCGAGGAAAGAGTATTTGCTAGTCCAGTATCTTATTTCCAACAGAAGCAATGCCATCAGCTTCAGAAGGAATTAGAAAGTGAAAGCATTAGTATGGAAAAGAAACACGAATAAGAAAACCTTCTTTTTAGCTTCAGAGGTTGGCTTATGCCTTGGAGTATGAGGGGTTTGACTTCCCTTTCTGAAATTGTTTAATCCTTCACAAAATAACTGTGAATATATGCTAGACACAGAAATTTGTAAACTATTCTGCACATTTACTCAAAATTACTTTGATCACAAAATCATAGAAATACTAGGCTGACAGAAACTTCCTAAGATTCAGCTAAATGTACTCCTTTCACTGAGGAGAAATCAAGTATAACTAAACCATTCTCAAACAGTGTCTAACTTGTCTTTAAGTTTTCCACAAAGTCCCTGATGGTCTGTTCCAATGGTTCTCCACTCACATGGATAGAAATTTTTTCCTAATATCTGAAAAAAATAATGTTTGCTGCAAATTAAGATGGTTTCTTGCTCTTCTGCTATGAACCATATTTACTTAATTATCTTATGAACATTTCTTTTCTTTCCCTCAAAAGCATCAGCTACAAACTTAAAAGAATATAAAAATTAAATTACTAACAACCAGTTCTACCTTGACACTGTTTTACCCCTTTTACATCGTGGGACATGTTTGTTGTGGTTTAGCCCCAGTCGGCAATCAAGCACCACGCAGCCGCTCGCTCACCCTCCCCCTGCAGTGGGATGGGGGAGAGAATCTGAAGAGCAAAAGTAAGAAAACTCGTGGGTTGAGATAAGAACAGTTTAATAATTGGAACAAAATAAAATAAAACAATAATAATAATAATAAATTGTAATGAAAAGGAAAACAACAAGAGAGAGAAAGAGAGGAACAAAACCCCAGAAAAAAACAAGTGATGCAACCACTCACCACCTGCTGACTGATTCCCAGCCCGTCCCCAAGCAGTGATTAGTGCCCCAGTACAGCGATTACAGCGATTTCTATGTTATATAATTTTCTGACTATGTTGTATCAAATATCTATTTAAATAATAAGTATAGGCATACAAGAATCTGATCAGTTAATATAGCTTTGGAGTGAATACCTCACTATTTTGGTCTAGGAAACCCAGAAGTCAATTAATGAATAAGTTAGAAAATGATAATGTCTATTTGGATCCAATGACTGGATACATAAATCATTTTCCCATCTTAAAAAAAAACCCAAAGCATATATTTAATAGAAATTTATAGAATTTTTTATTCTATGGTGTAAGAAACATTGCTGATAATATACATGAAGGCAATCTCTTTGCCTTAATTCCAATAAGCAAGCCATACATATTTCTTCATTTACTCAAAATTCTTTGTGAACATGTGATAGCAATTAAGGCTGATGCTGTAGTAAGATAACAAGTGTGATAAATTTGACAGAGAGCAACATTTCATTTGAACAGAATAAACAGGGATAACATAATTTAGTTTTCTTATAATTTAGACAAATGTATGGCAAGTTAGAAATAATTGCCCTTAAGTTACTACGATGATTTTCTAATCAAAATGTAACTAGATTCTTTTGAAATTTAGAATAGGGCTGTCCCTAATGTGAGAGGAGAACAATGCATTATAAAAACAAAAATGTTACACCTGCTATACTGGAAAAGTCTAAGAACCTTCTCCCTCTTAATTACTGCATGTATAGCTTCTGCTTTTATATTGCCTTAATTGAACGATAATTCACTGTCTACTTAGCATCTCAATGAAGAGTGGTTTTCTTGATTGTAGATAGGCATGTTGTAGGTTTTGTTCCAGAAACTCCAAACTTCTAAAAGTTCTTGACCACAATTTCACAAACTTTTTCCCCTCTGACATTCCTGTCAGCTATTAGCTCCTTTATTCAATTTTATATAAACACAACTTTTTCTAACTGGAAACAGAGATTTTGGAGATTTTTAGAAAAGAAAAAAAAAAAAAACCAAAGCAGTTTCCTTTTTGGGTTGGGTTGGTTTTTTTTTTCCCCTAAAATTTTCTATTTGTTAATGTGAGTAGGCAGTGAAATAAACATGCAGGTCCACAGTAAGAGTGTTTGACTTGGATCTCATAGTGGTTTATATGTTGATTTTTTTTGGAACAGTTTTTCCAGTGTAGTTCTTCTGAAGCTGATACAGTCACAAGGTTAATAATTGAAAACCATTAACTCTAATAGTTGTAGCAGTGGAAGAAAAAATAATTTGTGATCACACCACACTCCTACATGGATTGACTGTCCAAAAAGGAAAAAAGATATTCAGAGGCAAAAGAAACATGTAGTACCTTGGTTCTGTTACAAAATCAATTTAGTAATCAGATAATTGAGCCAAATGATACAGGAAAGTAATAAGGTTTTAAAAAACTTGGCTTTCATGTCAAAGTAGTGAAAGGACTTGGGGATATGCCCTTTCTGGGAGATAAATTTAGTTTGGCTGCAGGTAGATCTGTGGCTTCGTAAAATTATACAGTTCTCTTCTGGTAACTTGCATGAGAGCTCTCTCTATTTTTGGTTATAGAGAAAAGCAGGACTGACTAGTTAGAACCAAACAGACGAATGCTTTAAAATGTTCTCTAATGCCTTGCCCTGCATAAAGAGAGATACAGGTGCACAGAAGAGCACAACATTCAGCGAAAAGTTGTCGGACAATTTAAAGTAGCTGCATCACTAAAACGTCCATATTTTTCTATGCTGTAAGAGAGTAAATCTGAAAGTAATATCAAAGCTAGCAGGATAAATCACTTGTTCCACAGATTCTCTCATGCAATTACTAGAAGGGTAAGATGTGAAAGTGGAGGAAGATGTGAAGGAATAAATATACATTACATTGCAGAAAGTAATAGCACCAGTAACTGAAGCAGAGAGTAATGATCTGGTATCTTTTAAAGAAACAGTTGGTTACTATAAGTATTTTCTTTAAGTGATTTAACTAAGCAACTTGTTTAGCCAGCATTATGACAAACTGAGCTACAACAATGTTCACAATTCTTTGTATAAACAGTAAGATGTTTTTTGGATAGTGGTCTGAAACTATTAAATTACCTATGTGTTATCCTTTTAAAAAGCAGCACAAGAAGCAACTCTAAGATATTTCTTGCTATCCTTAGATGGACTTGCTGACAACGTAGGGAAAGCCTGTTCATTCTTTGTGCTGTGAGTCCGCATGCCTGCAGATAGCCTAAGCCTAGGTAGTACAGGTCAGCCCCAGGAAAGGAGATTGTTATCACTTGCAGAGTCTGCAGGATAAAAACCCTTGAATTCAGAAAGCTGCAAGAAAGTGGGACCTGCATGTTCCTGTTCTTTCATACATCCTCATCTCTCCCCTATCCTGTCACAGCTCTGTACACCTCAGAGGTTTGAGCATCTAGATCTAATAAAAAAAGTTGTTTGGCCCACAAAGATTTTTTCTTGGATCTCTATAGTGCATGCTGTTGAAAAAACAGATAATTAAGTGGTGAAGTCATTTAGTTTCCTCTGAAAACTCAGGTTCTTGCACTAAGCCAAATGGATACAGGGATAGGAAGTGCACTACTGTTTTGGCTTCTGGGCATAGAATGAAGACCATCCGTGTGAGGCCCCAGAATGAGTTATACACCACCACAGTGGGATTTGCTGGTGTTTATAAAGAAATAGTTATCCAAGTTGTCTTTTCATAATCCCCATTGAAAGCTCATGTAATGTAATAAACAGCAGAAAAATAATTTCTTAGCTCAAAAAGCAAAGTTGAAAAGAGCCAATCCGATAAATACACCATGAAACTACACCTAGATACATGTATCAGAGAGATAAAGAACCAGCACCAATAGTATGTCCAGCACATCTGTGCCCTGTTTGAACCATACATACATCCTCTGAAGCTAACCTCCATGGGAACTTTTGCAGAAGGGTAGAATTTGGCTGAAAGCCTGAATCTAGATGATGCCACAAGTTCCATTCAATTTAATGAGCATTCTAATTTATTGAGTCCACCTGCACAATAAAGTAAAAGCACTATGTAATAAATTGAGTCCTAGTTCCCCTTTCACAGGGTTTAAATTCAATGTGGTAATACATTTTCTCCTTTATGGTCAAAATACAGCATCTCCTTTATGGTCAAAAGAGGGAAAAACAAAGATTCAGCTATTTAAAATGGCCAACATAGGAAAAACATCCTACTTTTTTGTTTGTAGATTTTGGCGGTTTTTTAATCTGTAAATTAATTTAACTGAATGAATACTTCATGTGCAGCAGGTAGGTAATTAAGTGACTCCATAATATAATCCTTACTAAATATTCTATGCATATGTAATATCTGTGGCAGTTTTTTCTAAAAAAAAAAGACTCATTTTAATCAATTTCAATATATTAGCATAAAATATTAAGAAGCTTGTGATTTTTTTCCCAACTGTTGATCTTACTTTTGTTTCATTACCTACCATCAGTTGATGAATATGTTGGGAATTTAGCGGGATCTGGATTCATAGCAGAGTTAAGGTTATGTTACAATTTTGGATTTTCTGCCCTACATAACTAATAAAATTACCTTAATGGATTTTTATGTCTTCAAGCAGCATCCAGAGTAAGAACTCACTTCCCTTATAATAACAATAAAAAAGATTGCTAGAGTGGCTGCTTTTGATCTCAGATGTGATCAAAGTAACTGATATTATACTATTACTATCATTGGCAGATTTTGCCAAGCTAAAGCATTTGCTATAAATCCAGTGTGCTTCGACCGCATAAAATTCATATACAGAGCAGTCCTTCATATCTGAATCATGCTTCTGGCCACATATGATGCTTTGGCTGTTTAAAAAAGCAACTTTATCTATATCTGGTAGCATTGCCCTTATTCCAGTGTGGAACTGAGAAACATCTAGAAATGGCATGATGGATTTGGCTACTGAATGACAGGACAAGAAAGCGGATAGTCCATAGGGTCCAGTCATTTTATGGCAAGTTAAAGCAGCAAAGTATTTCACAGGAAACTAAAGATAACTGTACACTTCAGAGTTCAGGAGAGCTTTTGACCATGAGATAGAGATGAAAAAGTTAACAGAGAATACACAGCAGATCCATCATTCAGCACTGGCAGCCAGAGTATAGATGCGAGCTGATAGTGGTGTGATAAGCATGATCATGTAGAGCTGCACATCAGTCAACTGGAGTACTCCAACTGGAATACAGCACTCCGTTGCCATGTAGCAGGAAGCAAAGACTGCTGCCCAAACAGTGCTAGTTTTAGATCTCGGGTAGCTCTTGCATGCTTGCCAGGTAGATTGTTAGAGGTCTTGATGTCAGTAAACAGCTTTATCAAATGTTTGTGCTAAGCTAAAACCAAATAATGTTGAATTTGGTGAAATGGCACATTTTGTTCTTTAGTTGCAGAGACAGCAAAATGGAAAATGACCAAAAATCATTTTGGATTGTTTCACAGAAAGAGATGATTACAGTACTGGTAGGGGGTTAGCAGCAAAGGCCTTTCAGGGTCAAAAAAGACTTGAGATCAAATAACTGAAGTAGCCTTACATTTGTCCATTTAGGAGAACCTTATGGAATAGAGTTTCAGCCAGGTCACTGATAAACAATTTTTAAAAAATTAATTCTTATACTGAGCACTAGAGTAAATCATTAACTTGGAGTTTCCAGAAACAAGATGTGTTTTTCATATGAACTCCGAAACCGTGCTTCTGTAAGACAAATTTTGCAATGTGAACAAAACTGATGGGCAGTATTTTAGATATATCTTATAAGCTGGTGTGTCTCACAATTTCATAGCAGAAAATTAGAGGTGACACTAGTCATCAGTATATGTGAGTGCCATTTTTACTATAGTTTTTTTCAAGAATTACATCACAGATACTAAGTCTGTAATGAGTATCATCTTGCTGTTAGATTACACTGCTATTCATTGCTACTGATACCTATCAGAGATGCGCTGGTTGTAATGCTTCGTTGCAAACACTGAAAGTGCTGTTGGATGGTGAGCAGTTGCCTGGCATGAAATTTTACCCGTTTTTATATAAAATAATCATTCACAGTGACAACAAATTAATGAGTCTTTGCATATAGTTAAGATAAGAGTTCTATTACATCCTGGTTCAGATGGAAATTTTAAAGCTACAGATCTCTTCCTTAGTCTAGAATGTGTATATATATATATATATATATATATGTTTTCCAAACATGGTAGAAGCAATCAATTTAAAATTATATGTTTTAAATATTTCCTATTGAAAGCTTACAAAAGATTAATATATTATTAGCCTTTCACTGCTTATTGTCTGCAGATAAAAATTTGTTGGAAGAATAGTGAGCCAAATGTTTTCACTTATAAAAATGAAGGCTCATTAAAACTTGCATTTTATTTCATGACTTGTGTTGCATAGTACGAAAAGGAGCAACTAGAGAGTATGTCAATCAAATGAGATTTGGTTTGGTATCTTTCATATGTCTGGACACATTTGTTTATTTAACTAATAAATAATAGCATCCGATCTCTCTGTGTGATCTGTGTGAACTAAAAATAATTACAAACTACATACATTTCAAAAAGTTACCATCTTGCTTCTAAAATAGTTTAAAGAACAATGAATGTGCATATGCCTTAAATGGAAATAAACAGACTCCTCAATTCATGTTTTCTTCTAGCAAGTCTATGCATTTGTTGTCATTTATGGCAGATGAGGGTAAAGGGAATTCTGTGTCAGGCTCTTGTTAAAAGTGCTGGCAGTTCATTGATTGTTGTCGTTAAGGAATCAGGGCATCTCTCTATCTGCTGACATCCTATAACTTATGGGTGTTAGGCCTCTAAGAAAGGATGTGCTAATTCATCTGATTTTATAACCTAACTTAAGATCCACACACATTAAAGTCAGCAGAAAAATTTCATTCCAAGTAAGGTACTCTGACAAAAATAAAAATTAGCTGCTTCCTCCCAGATGTTGAGATAAAAAGACACCAGATTTTTCTATTTTTGATGCTTTTTATTGCAAATGTCTGAAGTAGATGTAGTTGTGTTTCCAAGTCCATTACAATCCCGTGATCTTGTCCACAATCCTCTTTTCTTCTTATTAATGGTGCATTTGGTTTGAGTTTGGCAGGCTGTCTACACTATCCTGTTTTGATATTAAAGAGATGTGACAGTAACTCTCATTTTTTGCCTAAAACTGTTGTTGTTCTCACTGAGGATTGTGCCTGCCACTTGGTTCTCAAATGGAGCTTGCTGGGAAAATTTTGAATTTTCTATGTTAATTTGGCTGATGCTGGCTGGCTGTCCTTTGCCACACTGATGCTTTCGCCATTTCTTGATGTTTTAATTTATCTCTTTAAGACAGCCTCATCTCCCCAATAAATCCTCATTCTCAGCTAGGACATGTTCACACTTCTTTACTCAGTTGTGAGTTTCGTTTCCATGTTCCTTTCCTTTCCTAGGTGTTGAGTCTCTGGACTGTAGTTGGGAAGTTCAATGTAAGCAAATTTACCGCTTCTCCAGGCACTTTAATTTTCTTGATTTGTTAGAAGGGATTAAGGTAAACGTCTGATTCTTCCATTCTTCCACTGATGCTTAACTTTAGGCACACAAATAATCCTGTTTTTCAATATAGGTAAAATGTAGATTAAATGTTGTCTGTATAACGTTTACTTTAAAACGTTGTAAACGTGTCAAATTTGTGAAAAGTGTGGATAAATAGGTCAAGTAACCACAAATGCAATAAAGCAGATCACATAAAGTATATCTGTGGGGGAGGACAGAAGTAGTTCTTCCCATAATTACTAGGGAAGTCCTCAACATCTGCTCCATATTAAGATCCCAAAAGCCTTTAGGCAGCAATAAAGTTACTTATTATGGCAGACTGAGTCTGACTTGCTCATTGTACTCCAGATATTAAAATTATGTTTGAGCATCACATCTGCCTGTCTATTGACTGCTATTAAAAATAAGGTTCATGTTTAATTGCCTGAAATACTTAAGTGTTCTTTAATTGTAGATTCATATGGTAGAGAAAAAAAAAGAAAAAAAAGAATAAATTATCTAAACATGACTTAGTTTGCAACTAGATAAAGCTCTGGCCTTCAGAGATCTGGCTTTTATTTCTGACTCTGCTGGTGGGCTGTTGTCTGACTGGGGACAGCCACTTTGTCCTACTCAATCAGGTAGCTTATATTAAAGTACTGACCTCCTTTCTCTGCAATTGTGACCTTGATGAGTCAGGAACTCTCTCTCACTGTACCTCTCACAAAGGCAGAGATCTAGGCACAGTAGTGGAACAGATGATGTTTGTGAAGGGATAATGATGGGAAGAGTTCAAATAGAAAAGGGTATGTGAAGATATGGGTACCACAGGTACCAAGGGTAAGCAATCAGGAGAAGGGAATAGAAATAGGAAAGCAGTTGTGAATTTGGAAAGAGAAGGAAAAAGAGGCTTTAATCTTTTATTTTCTGTTCTCTTTTCCTCTTTTTATCCTCTGATTGCACCTGCAGTAAGTGTAACGCAGAAGAACCTCAGGGCAAGTTTGAAGAAAAGTTAATTCAGCTGCACGTTCATAGGAAACTGCTAGCAACATTTCAGGTCAGTTTACATAGATTCCCATCTACCACGGATGCCTATAGCAATACTTAAGTAACAGTCAGAATGTATGGCAGCTTGATAAATGCTACATGTGGTTGGTGAACCTGTGGATAAGGTGCAGTTCCAAAGAAACATAGTCTCAGTTGCTGCTTACATATATTAACTCCATAATTGATGTCAGACTCTCATCTGCTTTCCTCTGGTGATATTAGTAGGCTTTCTGTCCCCAGCAAAATCAGCAGGTGAACGGAACAAACTCCTTTACAATGTAATTTTTGCTTTAAGCTGCACATTAAGCAATGCTTTCATTTCCCATGTATCTCCTTTGGCAAAGATGTAAGGGGGCAGTAGAGGAGGGTTTCGCTAAGGATGGATTATAAATTGGCACATTTCATTGTGTAGTGTTTTGCATAAGATCTACACTCAACCTTTGAATTCCCACAATTGCTGATATCTACAATTTACTCCATACCATCATCCAGATGTGGAAATAACAGATAATACAATTACAGCCACCTTAAAGTACGCACAAATGTTCTTCAGACCTGAAGGTGTTTGTCAATTAGGGAATGGAGGAATTTGCTAAACACAGTTGCAAAATCAACTACAAGAGCAGCATTGGTGTCAGTATGTGATATCAATACTGTAATAACTCATCAGGAATGTCTTATTGCATTGACACACTGCATTTTAATTAAATTTGTTTTGTAAAATATATTTAATGCCTTAAAAGAATTGCTATCTGCTATTGTTGCTTTATTCATCATCAAAAGGAATAAGAAAACCTTATATTTGGGTCCAAGTGATAAAGTCACTTCAAATAACATTTTACAAAATGTTATCTAATTAATCCTCTTTTAATTAATATGATTTTTTTTACCCTCTCAAAAATTATTTTCTGACTCAGTTTCCTCCCTTTGCTTTTGTCTGTGTGCATCCCACTCTGCTGTTGTGTCTGATTGTTATATCTATTCCAAACAGTTTTCCTTCTGTAGGTTTGGAGAATAAAACTATTGGTGAGTTTTCTGAAGAGTTTCCTGGAGAGCATGTGCTGAGAATGGTACTTATGCTGACTGTAGACAAAGCAAATGTTAAATGTACCAGATACATATTAAAGAATAAGTAAATACTAAATCATCTGTAGTACTTCTTCTGAAAAGTAACTTGGTGGATTACTTGTAACTGTACAGAACACATTTCAGGTGTTCTCATCAGTGCATTGAAAGATAGCTTATAGATTTCTGTTACCTTGAAATGGCTAGGCTAAACGATGAACATTGTTTACTTAGTTTGCACTTGTCTAATTAATATTCTTACGCTTTTCAACCATTATATGTAAAGTTCTTGGATGGAGCTCTTTGCTGGATAGTTAGCCTGATTGTTTCAATCCTGGGAAGCCAGGATATTTTTAGGATTTTTCTAATAAATGCATTAGACTCATCAGCATTGAACAGAATGTTCAAAATGTTTTTACTTTAGGTACAGTCACTCTTATGAACTCACAGAAATTGGTACGGTTTGGTAACAACAAAGCAGGTGTGTCTGTCCTACCTGTGTGAATTGTTTCCCAACAGGTACCTTTTCAAAACCTTATTTTTTAATTTTTTACTTTTTTATGATGTTATGTTTATTATGAGTTTGTCACAAAAGGTAATGTGATAGTACTCTTTAATATAATTTAAATGATTTTATTTTTAGAGAATAAATAAAAATTGCTTCCTTGAACCAAACATTTGCTACTTCTAATGAATTTGGAGGATGCTTCCTGACCTCTACTTACTATTTACCTGCAAAATAAAAGGTAATTCTCTTGATTTCAATATCTTAATAGGATGCACTGGGAGATGAAAGTGGAGGTATATTTTTTTAATACTGGAAACTGACTGTGATATTTGTATAATTTATCTAAATAACTTTTGAATAATCTTTGGTATTATGAAAATTGCTGTCTGTATATGTTCTTAAAAGACTGTCAGATTAGCTCTTGTCAGACTCAAGATAATTTGGACCATTAGAATGCATTCATGCCCTACTCCCATTTAATCTTAGGACAGTTGATTACTTACCTGAAGTGAGAGGAGAGAAAAAAAGCAATCTTTTTTCTTTTTCCCTAAAGGAAGGAAAAAATGGAGTAGGCAGGGCTATCAAGATATGTTTCCAAGAATCATGTAGGGACAGCATGAAGTAAGTACACAGAGAATATTAAACAGATGATACGAAGTTACGTCCTTCTGTAGCAGGAAGTATTCTTATAAATTTTACCTTGTAAGAAAAAAATCAGCGATTTACTCGTAAGTCCTGTGCAATGATTTCATTTCATGTACAAACTGCCACACAAGGACAAATCAAAGTTCCATATAGCACAGTATCCATCATGTTGAACTTTATTTATCATAATTCTTGTAGAGTTAAAGCAGAAAACTCAAATCTTTGGTAGGACTATGGTGAAAGATAGGCTGACACAGAAAGACCCCGAAGAAAGGTGCAAGGACTGCTGGAAGGAGAGTTCCCAGAAGGTGTTGCTAAGCAAAAGCTTCATGTTCCAGCAATGCCAGTGCAGTACCAAGCTTAAAATATCCATGCATAAAGGAACTCAATCTCCTAACAACAGTGTCTGACAGAGGGTGTTTGTTTGGATTCTGTCACGTAAAGCGGTGACTTCTATTCTCTCACAAAAAGGAAGTCAGTGTTTTCTTTGAGTCCAAGGTCTTCATGTTGGTGTAATACCAAGCTATTTTGTTTCTGTCTACTTGTTTCCTATTACCAGGACATACAAGATAGAATTCTTCTGGTAATTTTTTTTCTCCTTCCATGTCATTTAATAATTAGAAAGAAAAATTTCTTCAGTCTTAGCAACAGAAAGAATATTTCTTTACTTGGAATATGCATGGCCAGCTGGGAAAGTCTCCCAAGCCCAGCAGAAGTATCCCACGTAATTATAGCATATATGATCATGCTGCCTTTGTGTGTGTATGCATGTATGCTGGTGTGTGTAAGCAAAATAAAAAATCTTGCCTTTTGACTGACCAAAACAAAGTGCCTTAGCATCAGCGACCTGGAGGTGGGGGTGTTAATGTTGTAGGAGCTTGGAAGATGGAGATTCACAATTGGAAACTGAGGTGGATAATAATGGCATTTCAGAGCCATTCAGTGGGCTACTCAGGAAACATTCTATTGGTAATGATTTCTTTCCAAATGGTTTTATCCTTTGAGTTCTGTAAATATTGTCTGTAAATCAATATTACCTGGGCAGCAAAAAGGAGATTTTGCTATAAGGAGTAAGGACCTAGTTTTATAGGAATGGTGACTCTTGGGGTTTAGTTTGGTTTGGTTTTTTTTCCTGATTGTCCTCTTAGTGTCCCTGTCTATCATTGCTTCACACAGCATTCAGCAAGAGGTCCAAGAGTTGTGGTGAGCTGGGAGCGAGTGTTTCCTCTGATCTCTGTTCTTGCAATAAAGATAAGAGCTGCAAGAAATTGTACCAGATCTGTCAGTGGCTATGAATAAATAGGTGATCATTCTGTCAGCTCTTAGCAGCATCAGTGTTGATCTCCCATATTACATCTTCTGTGCTCTTGTAAGAGATAGCAGAATTGTGCATTGGTTGGTTCACAATTATGGCAGATTATTTTTCTCCTCCAGAATATACTTACTCAGTTTCAGTCAAGGGTACAGAACTTCCTGTAGAGCACAGAAGAGTTCTGAATAGGGAAACAAAGGAAAAATGGTGGATGTAGAGAATTTGTACATTGTAGAATATATGATGTAAGTTAAGACAAGACTTTGACAGACTGAAAGAGTTAACGCCTCAAACACTGTGGCGACTTGAGGCGCTATTTGCACGGCGACGGCAGGTCGGCGAGCACGGGGTGGGGGTGGGGGAGAGCGGGAACGGGATGTGGAGAGCGCGTCGGAGGGTGCGCGGTCCCGGGTTCCGCCGGCCCTGACCACGTACGGGCAGAGGTCACACAGAGCTGATCTGAGGAAGGGGCTTGCGACCACCCCCCTCCCCCAGCGCCTGCGCAGAAGATTGAGAACTTTCTAGAACAAGAACCATGTAAGTCCTGAAAGGGCGTCCTTGGAGGTGGGGATTAGCCTATAAAAGGCTCGCGCCACCCCCCCCCCCCCCCCCCCCCCGAAGCGCGCGCACGCCCGCCACTGGAGGATTGCTACGTCTGTCATCGTCATCGCGGGATCCAAGGGTGGTGATACTTTTTCTTTCTCTTTCCTCCTCTCTTCTCCTTTCCTTTTCTTGCTTCTCTCTTCCTCTGCTCTTCCAATACATGCAAGTTTGGGATAAATTGTGACGGGTTGCCCGGAAAATAGCTCCGTTGCCTCTGTTCGTTCGTTAAGCTCGCCAGTTCGTTAAGTTTGTCCGTTTGTGGAATTCGCCAGTTAATAAAGTTGCTGGCCAGCCTGTTCCTCTGGGTCATTGCCGTGACTCTACCGACCACGCGGCTCTGCCGAGCAGAGATCGGCTTTTGTCGGTACACAAACCGTCGGGGAATCGAAAAGATTCACCCCTCTCGCAACCCACCAAGTGGGACGGGACACTTTGATTTCCTTTCTCAGTGCTATGTCACTTTTCTTGCAAAATGTGTTATGTGATATGGAATAGAATAGACTATTTCAGTTGGAAGGGACCTGCAGCAATCATCTAGTCCAACTGCCTGACCAATTCAGGGCTGACCAAGTTAAAACATGTTATTAAGGGCATTGTCCAAAAGCATCTTAAACACACTGACAGGCTTGGGGCATCGACCACCTCTCTAGGAAGCCTGTTCTGGTGTTTGACCACCCTCTCGGTAAAGAAATGAAATTCTATTCATATAATTATTTGAAGAAAGAAAAAAGACAAAAAACCTGTGTTACCATGAGTGTGACTAATATGTGCCCAGTGGATAGAGCAGTGGGTAGGGATTCAGGTGGCCCAAGTCATCTTTTGAGATTTTTTGCTATTAGTTTGCCTTGTAACCTCAAAGTTCTCTCCTTTCTCTGTCTCTGTTACTTACCCAGCAGTTTATCTTCTCTACTTAAAGAGGTCTTTGGCAAAGGGACTGGCTCTTATATTGTGCAGTAATGGGGAATAATTTTATTAATGTCTCTAGCCATTATTATAAACTAAATAACATCTAGTGGAATTTTTTGAGCCTTGAAATCCTGTTGGAAGGGTCCTTCAAATAGTTAATGGATTTCTTGTAAATCTGTATCCTGCTGAGATTTTAGGCAACACTTAGACAGCAACATAGGTTTTAATTACAACATAATTATAACATAGCTGTGTCCAGCATTCTCAGTCTAAACCCCTTGTTGCATAGTGAGTTCTTGATGTGCTGAGGAATCCATCCATCAAGCTCTGTGTATATTCTATGAGGTGTTCTAAGAAACCACTGCTAGCATGAAGGTACTTTTTTAGTTCTAAACCAGATTCGTTAATATGCCTAATGCACTTATGCTTACCTGGTTTTCATTAGCAATTCTCTTTTGCTTGTCTCTTCATTTCATTGCAAGTTTGCATTGTATTTCTATACTGCATTATTAAAAATAAAGTAGCCTGTCTAAAAAGAAAAAGAAACCGACTGCTTTGAAATATGGAATGAAAATGATTGTATCCCTTTTGCTTACAGTCCTCTGCTAGTTGCCATACTGCAGAGATTCCACTGAAAAGTATCACTAGCATATAATATTTTATACAGCACAGCAAGGTGTAGTCTGCTTGCCGTGCCAAATACATCTTGCAGCAGACGAGTTTTAAAGGATACACCCATGAGGGACTATTAAATGAATGCAACTAGAGGGTCAAGTACAGGAAAGAGCCTTATTCTAAAGATGCAATGTAAGCTTGAACAGTTGCTGATGTTAAGCAAGGTATAGGCTGGTTTTGTATAGAATAGACAATACAATGAAAAGGTGTAAGTGATGGTGTCCATCATCAACAGCGCTCAACAAATAAACTATTTCTTCAACTACAAATATTCACTGACTTTGAAAAGGTTTCTGGAAGACTGGGAATAAAATTATTAAAGAATCTGGAAAATTTTCTGCTGGTTCTTTTAAAGGATTTTCAAAGAGATCTTTCAGCCTAATATTGGAAGGAGAGGACAACAAAATGCATCTAAGTGTAGCGATTAACTGCATAGAGAATCACAGGTGTTTGGTCTGTGCAACACTTTAGCTGGTTTTTATGATTTGGCACACCATTGAACTTGGTAAATATGTGTTCATTGCTGCTGTTCTGCTTTTTCTCTTAGGGTATTATGAGGATCTTCAGAGTCAGGTTAAAAAATGTCTTATGACAAGTAAATTTATGTGAGCATTCTTGTGCATGGCTTTACCACTATGTGAAAGGAGACAAAATTCTAACTGAAAATCCAGACTCAATTTTCACATTAATATGGGTCTTTCCAAAGATTTAGTTGCATTCTGGATCCAGATGCTAAACCAACATATTAAGGTGCTTACATATACACTAATATTTTATTTTCTACATAGCAGAGACTATAAAACAATGCAGTTAATAATGCCATTCTAATACATGCTACCGTGCATTGAATCTTTTATCGTAATCTTGAAATTAATGGCTCAGTTACATGATATGCCAGGCATTGGTTTTAGTGTTGTTTTGTTTGTTTTTTGGTTTTTTTTTTAATTGGGCTTCCATTGTGTTTTGACGTATTTGAATTTCACAAGTTTTTTAAAACAGTCTTTCATTAACGAGTATGCACGAGTTATCACCACTATTTTGATAGCAAAAAGTTGGTCTTTATAATTGGTAATATAAATACTTTAGTGTATAAAATCATATTGATTTTTAAATGCTTCTCATTTCTTTTAATGTTATCAGCAAGGCACAATTTCAGTTCATATTTTCCTTTTATAAAATTTTTCCTACAAATGTTTTTGTATGGCATTAAATGTCATTTCCATTACAATAATTTTCTGTTGATTATCACTTCCATATGCATAAATGCATTGCAATAATAAAAGTCAGCTGTCAGTGCTTCCACATTTTCATTTCAACTTTTTAATTAATAGCTCAATAAACATGTAAATGCCTGCCATATTATTTACATTTACAGTAGACATACTGATCCTATTTGAATCTAGCCTTATACTCAAAATTTATCGATCTATATAGGAGAACTCTTCATATAGGCTGATTACAGTTATGGCTGTACCCGTTTACAGCAGAGAATCGTTCCCCCAAGCAGATTTATACAAAACCACTTGCACCAATATTAAGGTGGTTCATGATGTTTTGCATTCTGCATAAAAAATTGACAGTGAACTTCAGTCTTTGTGAGAAACAAATTATTTTGCCACAGCTGAAAATAGTTCCATAATAATGTCGTTCGTTCTTTGATCAAATATTACAGTGAGACCCCTCCTTTGCAAACATGTAGAAATACCAGTGATTTGCATGGAATTACATTCATGATATCAAAATGGCGATGACAGAGGAATATCTATAAGGATGTAAACTATTGGCTAGCTCCATATAAAATACATATAAGTAAAATTTACAACTCCATTCTGAAATATTTTGACTTGTTGCTATCTATAGGTAAAGAATGTCTACGTGTGCTGGCAAAAAAAAAATTAAAGTTTTCCTCTGCTCTGAAAAAAAAACATTACTTGTTGCCCATGAAAGGAAAAATGTCCCATTTAGTGCTTAAAAAAAAAATCTAGGTAGGTGAATTTTGTAGTTATATGGACATTCAAATCTCATAAATGCTGGCAGGCTTTTTGCTCAAATAACATGGCATACAGGATTCAACATTCATATTTCTCTGAGAACACAACATTTTGTTCTGAATCACATGAACAATAGTTATCCTTTCTTAGCTGGAGCTGCTACTGAAATAGTATTTCCCAAAAATATCACAATCTGACATGTGAAGTGCAGCTAAAACCTACAGTGTGTCATCTGAAAAGCCTGGAAAACAGAAAGGTGTTTACCTCACAAGAATCACCACACTACCAAGAAGAGAAGATTCATACTTGTGCACCACATACTATTACATAAGAAATATTAACTTAACATCAGCTGCCAAATTGGCTCTAAGTTTTGGTATTGGTTTTGTTTGTGTTCCACTATTCATATTTATTAACAGTAACATTTTTTTCACTGTAAGTCAAATCAGCTTATATTAAGGGTTTCTGCAAGAACATAGGCTATACACTTTGTTATATTGACATTTATTGTAAGTTTTATTTGCAGTTTTATGCATGTTGTTTCAAATGCTTGGTGTATTTCTATTTTTTTCCAACACAATATGTTTATGTGATGGTGCACTTGCCGAAACAATTCCTATTCTAAAAATGGGAATTTGTTCTATTTGATTTATGCCAGTCAGATGTGACTGATGGAGGCTCTAATGACAGGTAATATTTCATATGACGCGGTGCATCTCTTATAAACCCAGCACACGTTGCCTGCGTATTACGTACTGTCAAAAGTGCCAAATAAAATTTGCTAGACTTGTCAGTGAAGAATGAAATAAAATTCCTCAATGATGGCAGCTCGAATATTCTATTTAGGTAGTAAGCACTACTTATGTGGGAGCTATTTAGCCACACTTGCTTGTGATATCAAGCAGAAATCAAGAAACTTTGAAGTTATTAGTTAGCTTCACAGTATCATACACAAAGAAAGAACAAACTGGAAGGCCTAATCAGCAAAGCCTTATGGGAGGTAAATAGCTAAACAACTTCCAGCATTCAGGCTGCAGTGTTCCCATTTTCACCAATCAGTAACTATTCTCCATGCCCAGCAGTAAAGAATTGGCAACAACTAGAACTGTATTTATAAATGCTTCACGTTTCTTAGTTATGCAGTTAATGAACTGAGAGCTGAAAGTCTTGAGAATGTGAGCCTAAATACTTCATACAACCCTCAGAAAAGGTTGTCCAACATTATATAGTCATGCTGTATTTGAACAAGAGAGGGTTTTTGCCCTGAGCAGACCGGTTTTGTTCCAGCAGCTCCATGACTGATGATGTTTGTTTCCTAAGATTTAAAAATTATAACTGTTTAAACAAAGCTGTACTTAAAAAAGGGAGAAAGCATCAAACTTGAAAGGTGTAGAAAAAGAGGTAAATAAAAGTGTGATAGCATTCACTGATGATACTTAATTATTCAGAGTACTAAAAATGAGGGCTGACTGAAAAAACTGCAAAAGGACCTCAAAGTACTGAGCAATCAGGTGACAAAATAGCAGGTGAACCTGAATGGTGGTAAATATTAAAAGTAATGTACTGAAGGGCAAGAGAGTCCTAACTGCACATAGGCAGTGATAAACTCAGGAAAGAGGAATTAGTTGTAACTCCAAAAATACCCAGTAGTGGTCAAAAACCCAATGAATCCAATGCTTCAAGAAAGGAACAGAAAAACAAACAGAATCCTTATGATGGTTCTGTACAGACCTACAGTATGCCTGCAATCAAAGCCATAGAAAGGGAGAACAGATTAGGACTTTCTAGCATGAAAAAGAAATGACTGCAGAGGTATATGATAGATGTCTTCAAAAGTAACAATGTAAAATAGCTAAATGAAAATCTCAGATGGCTCAAAATAAATAAATGGTGGAACTTAATCATGCTTACTGTAGTTAAATGTTGGAATTAATTGCCTCCAGAGTGGTGCAGATATCAACAGTTTATCTAGGTTCAAAAAACGATCAGACAAACTCAGAGAAGAAAAACTTTCCCTTGGGTTTATTAAACTCAAAGGTGACATTGGGAAAATTCATTTACAAAAGTTTCCATCAGACTCCATTGGCCTGAGGAAAACTAGAGATGATGATGATACTTTGGAAAGAAAGTAAAAAAGCTATGCAAAATAATATAAGAACTATAGTCTTAATGGGAATACAGTCCTAGGAAATTCAAGAAAAAAATATAGGACACTGGAACACCAGAAGACATTTTGATGTAACCAATGCCTACGAAACATATGAAAATATATTAAAGACTTTATAACAGAGAGGCATATTCAGACTCTGTATCTGTTTTCAAGATGATCAACTCTGTCAAGAAAGTTGATTTTTTTTTTTTGTGAAGAAAGCTTTCAGTACTATTTAGTTAGTGAGATAAGATATTCATTACCTTAATTTGCTGTGCTTTGAAAATTATAACTGCAGCAACAATGTAATGAAGCATAGATCATACTCTTTAATTTCCTAAAATGAGTAAACAATAGTTACACCTCAATGTCAGGAATTTAAGAGAAAGCTGTTTGAAGAACAGATCATTTTATTAGTTCCTACTCATTTAAGCCATTAGGCTCCTTAGGAATAGCTATCAGTTGTGTTCATCAGTCTATGAAGGTTATAACAACACTCTCTCAGATGAACACTTTACAATAGTCAATGAAAACCAAACATCACCTTCTTAAAGCCTTATCCTATTAAAGGCAATAGGCACTCTCACCAGAATTCAAGGTGTGGAGGGTTGGTACCTAAATAATCTTGAGTTCATGTTTTCTCTTTTTTAAGCATACTGCACTTGTTTTGTACAATGGACAACACAAATGTCTGATACGTGTAAGTGCTAAACTGCCATCTGCCAGCTACAATTCCCCTCACCTTTTAAATATAAGAGAGAGAAAAAAATCTTTTCCTTTATGTTTACAGTAAGGCAATGACTGACAACCCATGTACATTATGGTGAACATAACTGTCTTTTCAGTATTTACCAACTGTATCATGTAGTCTTCTAGAGCCAGATACTACTGGAATGTTACAGTAGACTATAAACCTGCAATCATTTGAACATACTAAGTTCCCCTGTGACAACCTGGCTTACTTGTGATATAAAGACATGTTATTTAAGCCCAAAGGCTACTTTTAGTTGCTTAACAAACAGGTTTCTTTCTTTCTGATAGACTTCGTGGGGTTTTAGGGGGTTTTAGGGGTGTTCAGAAAGGAAGATGGGTAGCATGACTGCTATTTTGTCATGTAAATAGGAGCACAGATCTAAAAAAAAAAAGGAATGGGAGCTAGAGAAAATGGGTTGTTCTTCCATCTTAATCTTTGGTTTACTTCAAGACTTCATTAGGAGAAGCCATTCTATGTCTGAAAGCCTCTGTTAGGAGGAAAACAAATCTGCTTGTTGTTTATTAAAAAACACTTCATCTGGCAATAATTAGCTTTGAAATAAGATAAAGCCTAGGCATCTTTTTCATAGAAAGTAGCATCCCTGACCTAAGCAGCAACAGATGTGTTGCGTATTACATGTGTTCCCCTGTATTATTCATCTTGGGCTGAGTTCCCCTGTATTATTCATCTTGGGCTGAAAACAGCAGCAGCTTTGCATCTAAAACTAGAGGTTTTACTTTATCCACCAAAAACCCCCTCTGGTCTGTAAGTTCTAGCAGTCTCTTTTTTATTTTTTGACTGGCTCATTCACTGTCCAAGAAATCAAATCTTTGGAGCAGGTGACAGCACAGAGTGCTTCATTTCTTGCTTGCCATGCATCCAAATAATTACTTCATTAGCAGCCAGGATATTCCTGATGACATACTACAGTATGTCTCTGTGCTCCAGATGACATGCTTTATCCATGTCTAAATTTTTATTTTTAGGGTGGTCTACTTTTTTGGTGATGGCTCCAAGCTGACCTCACCTTGTTATGCAGACATATCCACTACACTTAGCTCTCCTCAGCTGCCACTTTTGTGGTCAGAAACCACTGAGGTTACAATATCTTTCTTAACAATGACTTGTACTTTGGCTTTAAGAAGCTACCCCATTGCTGTAGTTATTCACTTGGAAGTTTATAATTTCTCCTTTTCTCCTCTACAGATTATCTCTTTGTAGTTATACATTCGTAGGTTCCATAGAACAATTTACAGTTTCTAGATTGTCTGGGAAGTGGTTGACATTCCCTAATCTTTTACATCTTCTCAGAGACACTGAGAAGGGTGACTCTCAGAGACAGGACACTGAATTAGGCTGATCTTTGGTGTGATCCAGCACAGGTACTCTCATACTGTATGGTTAGTTTTATATAACCTTCCTGCATGGTCTGTGCTGATAATTTTTAGTCTTTACATTAACAAGTAAACAAACATTACCACCCCACTCCACCCCACCCCACCCCACATTATTACTGAAATTACTTTGCAAGGATAATATCTCAATCAGCACCACTTAGGAGAAGGAAATGGGGGAGGGAGGAATACAGGTTTTATTTTCCTTAAAACCACATTGTAATTGAAATATTCCAGAGTATTCTTGTAATTGCTTTCACTGTTAACATCATGTTCTCTCTTTCTTACTCCTTTGTCTTTAAATCTCCTTTAAAACCCTCTTTTGGATCTCCCAGTGCTCTGTGAATAGGGTTTCTGTACCTGCTATGGGCAGTGAAACTGTACCAGGTAATCCATGCAAGATACTTCAATTTGTTTTTCATATCTGAGGGGATGGTCAGGCCATTGAAGCCAGCGGGTAATGCTGTTTTCCTGTGTAAAATATAAAAGTGGATGAAGATTATTCAGTGCCATGACATGAATGCTGATGAACATTCGTTAATAAAATCAGCAAACACTTTAGAAACATTATATAGTCTAAAAGGAGCACAGCAGACTATCCAAAGGATACCAAGAGGCTATGGGACTGTCAATTGTCCTGCATGCAGTATTTCACACTTACTAGTGAAGGACTACACTCTAAATCACCAAATCATTATTGGAGTTCAGTATTCCCATTCTACCATTTTGTATACATACATGTGCGGATATTATAGACACAGAATCAAAGAGAACTCCTACATTGGTTTTCCTAATGGATAGGGTAAGGCGGTAAAATTATCCAATGGTACAGATGATCTTTTCAAAAATACATATTCAAGTGCTTGCATATGTGTACAAGTTACATATTCTGGTGCTTGCAACAGGTCCGAATACATACATGTATTGAAATTAAAGTAATTAATCTCATTGATCTAAATGACAGTAATACATCAAAGAAATGAGAAATCTTTACATCTTCCTGGAAAAAGCAACAAAGCAAACCAGAAACTACTCCTGAAGATAAAACATTGATCTATATAATTTGTGGGAGGCTAATATACCTGACTTCCTAGTCTAGATTTCCATACGTATTAAAGAGGAAATGTTTGTGGCTTGCGTATATACAAACTATAATTATAGGCAAGAGGCTGTCATGATACTTTTTAGAGCAAAAAATGTTAGCATTCAAATACCTTTTAAAGTGAAAAAATGTCGTTACATTTAAGCTTATTTCCATCAAGCCGCACATATTACAACCCATTCCATATTTAAATGAAGTTCAGTTTCAAAGATGCTAGCCAGTGGCACACCATGACTTGTTAAGAGCAGAAAAGCTATCACCCAGCTTGAGCAACATGAGGATCTACATCCTTAATTGTTTTGTTAAACCCACTAAATACATGGTCACAACTACTTTAAGAACCATTTTAACAATGTACTCCCAGGATGGGGTGCTAATCACCTCTTCAGAAATGTCAGGCAGGTCATGGACCAGCCTATCTATCTGGTAACAGCCAAAAATATTGTTTATCTTTCATATTCAGATGATATTCTTGATACTTCAGAAACCTGCCCTTGAGCAATCTTCTCACCCTCCTCCTCAGACAGCAGACACAGACAGTGACATGAAAAATTTTGATCTAAGACATACAAGTTCCATCAATGCCCAATTCATTTCTTTGTGGTGAATTTTATTCTTCTTAATGATAAATATTGGGTAACAAAAGTCTTCTTTTCTGTGCATACGTGCATACAAAATATGCGCAGACAGTACCTTGGCCAGCTTGGATATCTATGCATCCGTAGTACTGTTAGTCCACAGAATAGATAGTCAATTGATTAGTATGACAGGAGTGATGTATGTTAATGCTGTATGGATATAGTTACGACACAGATAGCCATAATCACTAGCTGACAGTAGACTTTCATCAAATTCTGTAATGTAAATAATGTCCACTGAAATGCCACTATTTTTAATTAAAAGGAAGGCAATTATTCATTACAGATTTTGGGAAGGTAATTTTATATGTAGATGACATACTTAATGAAATATTCATTTCTCCTGCCTAATTGAAAAAATGCTATCAACATATAAGAAAGCTGTGCTAGCTAAATCTAAGCGAAAAATCTGTGCTTTGCATTTAAGAAGAGGGAAGAAAATAAATCCTTCTTTACTGTGAATCAGATCTCATCAAGAGGTATTAAACTGTTTACATTTGGAAACTAAATAAATAATTTATACATATCTATATAGCTCATAGTAGGGATGCATCACTGTACCAACAAGACAATAAAGTAAATAGCACAAAGGTCTAAAGAATCTTATTCACATGCATCTGTTATACACTTTGGCATTTTTAACTGTTCATAGATGTATATTGTCGGGAATTTTTTCATCGGCACAAATAGAATGTACATACACAAGAATCTTCTGTGCTCTTGAATCATAGAATCATTTAGGTTGGAAAAGACCCTTAAGATCATCGAGTCCAACCGTTAACCTAACACTACCAAGTCCACCACTAAACTGTGCCCCTAAGCACCACATCTACACATCTTTTAAATACCTCCAGGGATGGTGACTCCACCACTTCCCTGGGCAGCCTGTTCCAGTGCTTGACAACCCTTTCTGTGAAGAAATTTTTCCTAATATCCAGTCTAAACCTCCCCTGGTGCAACTTGAGGCCATTCCCTCTTGTCCTGTGGCTTGTTACTTGGGAGAAGAGACCGACCCCCACCTCTCTACAACCTCCTTTCAAATATGAAAATCTTCTCTAAGTCTTCTATAAAACATCTTCTATGAGGTGTTTACAGTGCAGCACACATAGAAAAAGCTTGGCTTTTTAACATGTTGACTTTCATAAATTAGAGATTTAATCACATACCTAATTTGAACCCAGGTGTATGGGTTCACATTGCAAGTATATTGCAAGTAATACATTGCAAGTATTCAACATCTAAATAGTAATCTCTGGGTTTCTCTCCCAGATAAAACCTCAGCACTTACTAAGCTGTTTCAGTCATACCTACTTCCCATCCAAAGCACATTTAATATTTCTCAATCACTTATTGGAATTTTGATGCAGATTACCTAGGATTTTCCAAAAATTTGAAGATTAACCTTGTTACTACAGTCTCTGCATTACTTCTGTGAGGAAAGGGGAACTTAGCACCATAGTTCTCAACAAGAAGTTTTACTTCATTTGTGATTTGACTAGAAAACTTGAGTCAACCAATCTCCCCCCCCTTTTTTTAAATTATTGCAAATAGCAGATTAGCCAGAAAGAAAACTTGTGTGTGTGATTTAAGGAAATGATGCTGGCAATGCATGGAATGTAAAAGATTCTGCAACATCTAGTCTCTCATCCTTAAGTGTAACGTATTGGTTTCAGAACTGCCTATAACATTGGTAGGTTATTTAAAAATGAATTTTAACAGTGTTGTATGTTGCAAATAAGAAGCAAACCTAAATTACTGTCCTTTCTCTCTGAAACTTTGTATTGCTTGCTAGTAAAGCAAGATTTAAATGAGGTAGTTGAACAAACCATCTTTTATTTCTCAAATCAGAAATATCTAATTGACTGTTCATTTTGTTGCAGACCAAGATTCAACTCCTAATAATAAAGAAGAAAAAAATTAGAATTATCTTAGAACCCAGTAGCTTTAGTGTCATTTGGGATTTCCTGGAATCTCTTTGGGCACTGTGTTTTGGCTTATAAGGAGCTGATATTTTATTCACTGCCTCATCAGAAGTAAATATTCCCGTGCATGCTCTTCCACTTTTAAATATTTATACATATGTTTCTTCTTACAAACTTGGAATATTTCTGTCAATGACAGCAGTGAGACTACTGACATATGGTTAGAGAACAGATGCCTATTTTTTTAACTCAAGGTATTAGCTAGTCAACAAGTTTTAGTTATACATGATTTACAGGGCTATTACTAACAGCAGATTATCACATTTTCCTGAGAATATATCCTGTACAGTGACATTCACATACCCTATAAGCTCCAAAAGGATGCTATCCCATAACCCTCGTGCTGTGAATAATACAGAGGATTTATTGTCTCTCTGTGAATTCCCAGATGAATAGTAGGCCAGTGACATGTGAAGAGATCGTCACCTTGTGCCTTTCAGTTCCTTTAGAGCAGAAACTGTTAAAAAAGAGTATTCCTCTTTCACAGTGTTACGTGTGACACTGTGGAAATGCTGAGGGTATTAGATTTACACTGACTTGCCGGTCCATTAAGAGACTATTGTCTATCACAATTCTATTTATTTCATGCATTGGTTGTGGGGTTCAAAGAACCCCACAGAGAAGTTTGGTTTCTTATGTACTCCTTAAATCCCTGTGCTGTGGTTAGTAGAGAATAGAAAAGGCCCTATCCACCCTTGTATTGTAGCAGAGAAGGAGATAATCAGATATACCTTCATATTGTCCTTTCCAGGGATAACGTTGAAGCTATTAATAGCTACGTTTCACAATCCGTATTTCAAAAACACCCCCTCAAAAGCAAACGTTCAAACATGACCTTTAATTCTTCTAATGTCAGCAGCGAAGGGCCTTTCCAGAAATATTTAGCCCAATGGCACTCATTTTGTATCAGCCCTTGCTCATTCAAGCTCCTTGAACACGTCTGGAGGGTCCTTAAACAAATTTTTTGACACTATTGATGGAACCTTTCTGACAGCTCATTAGGCGAATGGCAGAGAATTCATGAGCTTTTCCAAACATGCCTAGAGACTTGTGTTCATCAGACTTCAGTGCTAGCTAACAGATTGTTGCAGCTCTAATTAAAATGTAAAGTAATTCTAAGCACACAACCTTTGGTAAATCAAATGCACCAACTGATTTAAAAAAAATGTTTCAATTGTAATAATAGTTTACCAAAAGAGAATATTATGTTTGCACTTAATGAAAACGAGGAACAATTTTATATCACAGAGTATCTAAAAGCCGAGTAGAAAAAGACCATTTTGAACAAGTGACAGCATATGAAAGAGACTCCTTGTTGTGATGAAGAGATTAAGACACATTTTTAACGCAAACTGCCACGATCTCTGGATGGAATTTCTAATGAAGCACACATTATACCCTTCTGATAATATTATTGTTGTTAAAAGTGTTTCAATGAAAACCCTAAGTACGGTAATAATTACAATGTTTCATAGGGAAGTGATTTCCAAATCTCAAATCGAGGTCAAAGGCCAACAACATTCCCATTAAAAGCAAAAACTTACCTTGATATTATTTCAATATAACCTATAGCTGTACATTTCATATCCAATGTAAGCAAAGAGTGTAATTTCACTATATATTAACTTAGATTGGGATTTTTTTTGTGGATGTTTCTTGCCCTAAAGAGGTTGAAAGAAGCAAAGAGAATACCAACAAAGAGTTTTCATGAAAGGTTTATACATTGTAGAACAGGACAGTGTTTTTACTGTTGTTGGTAACAATAACAAACTCGTGCTCACACCTTAAATACCATGTTCACTTGCATTCCCCCAATCACATACTGTGAGACTAATATGGCAACAGTGTGTAACAGTGTAGAACTCTATATGGGTACTTCTCTATAATGTAAATATAAAGAGCACTTACATTTTAAAAATTGACATATAAAATATATATAGAAACAGGCATAATAGAGAATAAAATGATGAGCAATAAACAAAAATATTGAAATATTCTCTTCAGAGGCTCTGTAGAAATGCACAGAAACATATCTGTCTCACAGGCTACCTTTAAAACAGCATGAACCTGAAATGTCTCATACACCGACTTAGCCATTAAGGAAATACATGCATATGACCTATTCATTCTTGCAAAGTGCAAGTCCTATTAAGAAAGCAAATATATAATTGCAAACTCCCACTTTTGTTAAAAAAAGGGCAAAAATATGCCACATACTTTAGAACACCCAAAACTTTGTTTCTAGCGCAAGAATAACTTATAGTTTGTGATCTTCCATCACTGTTTCTCTGTTTCTTTTCTCCTCCCCCAACAACAGAGGAGACTAGCAAGATTGGTGCTGTGAAGCAAGCGGCAGAATTTAGTCACTTTCTGCACCAGTGGCTCCCTCTCTTGAGGACTCAATGAATTAGGGCCTCATCAGCTCACAAATATGAAGACACAGAGAATGACCAATGATGCATGACCTAAAGGCCTGCAGCAGCATTTATTAGCAGCTGATGTGGAGAACAGTTTTGCCTTATCACAGCAGTAGTGAAATCGACAGGATTAGACTTCTGTGCGTCTCCTGTGCAAAGCTTCATAGCCAAACTTCTCTCTCATATGTATGTGTCATTGAACACAATGTGAAGCACATTTTCCCTTCCAAAAGCTCGTGACATAACAACATCCAGATAGAGAGCTGCTCTTATATAGCTAATGCATGGCACAAATGCCAGCTGCTCAGCAGTACATGCTTCGACTAACTAGTGAAATCCTTATTCTTAGTCTTACATCCAGTGAACAAGCTGACAAAGAAATTATGTCTGATTTAAGGGTCTCACTCTCTCAGAATTGATGGCTTGAAACACATTGATCCCCAGAATTTTAAGCACATGCTTAACTTTCAGTGTGGCCTTAAAATACATCAGCTTCAATGGGACATAACCGAGGCTGTAGCCAAGAAAACTGCCTTGCTGCTATACATCTCTGAGTGAACAGAGGGAATCAGTCCTGGAAGTGGTAAGTGCAACAACGTTCACTAGCATGAATACAACACAAACTGCATTCCTAACTGTACTCTCTAGCTATTAACTCCCTTGTTAACTGGGTTGTAAAAGTAAGATGAGGGAGAAGTGTCTGTTCTCAGGACAAAATTTGTAAGTCAGAATTTCTGCATGGAGAAAAACAGGGTTGAGAGACATCACGACTGACTCTCGGCACCTACATAAGTGACTGGTGGTCTGTCCCAGTCCTTATTACTGTCAGTGCCTTTCATAGACAGCTAATACCTGCTGTTTGTGTTATATTTAAAAACAAAAGAACAAATCCTTCTCTTAGAAAGTAAACCAAAAATAAAGCTCTTTACATTTTCTGGTAGATGGTGTTAACTTTCTCTCCTCTGTCTGCCTTCCCTCCTTTTTAAGATCTCCCATGAAAATGCAAACCCGTGTATAACTGTGAATTCTGAAAATACGCTCCACTGCGTGTTTAACCATCCTACCTCTGCAGCCCTGAAACTGTGTGACTCGTCAGCATATTCTTTCAGGGTTGAACTCAGTGATGTTCCTCAGTTCAGCAAATATTTTATTTTTCACCAGTGCCAGAAAAAAGGTGAACATGACAAGAAGTTGAAAAGATTTTCACTATAAGTGGCCTTTTTTCCTCCCATCTCTTTCCTTGTATTTTTTTCCACGTGTTATACAATCAGGAGACAAAGTCTTATAGCCCTGTAACTAAACATTTCTGCATTTATTTTTCTAAGGAGTGCTTTTCAGGGTCTCATACTGGTTTTGCTGGCTTTGTATTTCAATTAATCTTTGTGAACGCTAGGAAGAATTGAAACTTGTTTTTGAGATGTTAGATTTCTTTTCATTCCTGCATTGTCCTTCACTTCTTTAGGGCTTTCATATGTTTATGTAGCATGGAGAGGGGTTAAGAGGATATAATTCTATTCAGGCACATGACGATGGAGGATAGCTGATAAGCTGCATGACAATGAAATCACTGTATCTTCCCTGCACATCTCTCCCTTCTGCCACACTGATCTTAAAGGCTCTTCTTGCATTGCTCTCATGTAACCTATGGCTTTCCTTTCTGACATATTTTATGTGGATTCTCCTTTTGGTGAATCATAGGGATGAGAGGGCAGTAAGGACTCAGATTCAGATTCATTTGTTTCACTTACCATCAGAGAAAATTCTCCATTACTATGAAAAGGCTTTGTTAGGAGCTCAGGTGTGTAAGGCAAGAGGGAAGAAATTTCAGTGCATGCCACTGAGAAATAGTATTCAGTTCTGGAAGAAACTAGATGGATTTGAGGGAAAGGTTGGATAATATATGGAGGTACCATGTATAACTACAGTTCTTGACTGCTGCCAGCGGCCCGACTAAGGACTTGGATATCCTCACACATTCCACATATTTGGGACCACAGGCCTTCCTGAAACTACTTCATACCAAACCCAGAAGCAGCACAGTGGCTTAGGGTCTCTGCTTCTGTGCCTTTATAAGATAAAAGTCTGGGCAAGAAGAAAATTATACTTAATAACTTGGAACTCTAAAGGAAGTTATAGTTTGAAATTATAAAAGGCTAATTACCTAACCTTTGTTTGTTGCTCAGCTATTCAGCGTTATCTCACAAAGTGAAATCAATTAGGGCAGGATTATGGCACTCATTCACTCATTCCACTTTTTATGTCTTTAAAAAAAAAACCAAACAAACTTGAACTTTCTCTTTTAAAAACCTTGCAGAAGATCTTCTTTTTAGATTCTTGGTGCTCTGCCTTCATCACTCACAACAGGACACAGAAAATGGGTGAAACATGGTATACTACTAGGTAATTCCTTGCTGGTACAGAGTATCAGTTAATTCTTGCTCTCTAGAGCAGTCCCTAGGTATGTCTAACCTTAGTTTAGGGTGAGAGCTAGGGCAGGGAATCCAGTAAACTACATGTAATAGAGTACCTGACCCTTAGAGTGGCAAATGCTCTCATTCCTCTTCCTCCCTTCATTTATTTTTTAAAAGTTCACAGGAACATTTATTCCAGCCTCTGAACATAATCAGAGAGTTTCATAGAGAACAAGATTCCCACAAGGCCTCATAAAAGTTATTCTCGGTGTTACAGCTCTACTTCAAAGGGCAAAAAAAGCCATTTTGCAATAACCTTGCTGTCATAGAGTGCTTACAGCCAGGGTGTTCACTGGGAATAATCCATAATAAAAAGGAACCCTTTGGGACTATCCGTCCAATTGCCCTGTATAAAAGAAAGCAGAAAATAAAGTGTTGGATGCTTAGCTGTACATTAAGCTACTGATACCTGCAGTGTCAAAAATAAAGGAAGGAATAAAAAGATAGGCTAATTAGATAGCAATATCTGAAGTGCTGCTCTTTGTGGGTTTTATTTTGCTTTACATCATATCTTTTAGTTCCAATTTTCCAATTTCTTTTTTTTTAACCTTTTTGGCTCAAGCTATCGTTATTTCGAAGTTGTTCAATGCATTCTGAACAACTTTGCACTAATACAGGTCCTTTGAACTCCACGTGGACTTGAATTTGGCATGTGCAAATGCTGGGGTCGGGGAGGGACCTTAAACAATGAAGTGATGGGACCCAAATTAAACCCTACAGTTCTAACTCTCTCAAACTTAATGGCTGTTGTACCCCTGAAGAGAAATATCATGCCATTTTACTTAGATTTTGTGCTTTTTTAGAGCAGGTACATATCTAAAGACCTGGGTGGTTAAGATATGAATCTTCAAAAGCCAAATCCATAGAAGATGCAAAGGACAAATCCGTAAAGCAATATTAATTTTTTTTAGATCAGCTAAGCAGCTTTATCTTTGGTCCACCTCACTCTGACACTGCATTTTGCTCTTAAAACCAGATACTTTTATTAATGTACATAATGGGAAGCCTCTGTCCTGTTAGAGGGTATCTGTCCTGCCTCCTGTGAACCTTCATGGCCTCTTATATCCTCTCTGTGAGCACATGCATAGTGAAAAGCTGCTGTTGCATATGGCTAAACCGCATTCTATTAATCATCACATTTCACAAGTTTCTTTGAGTGTCAAATACATTTTGGGTGCACAGTCAGAAACCTCTGTGCTCTAGGAACTTCTCAGCAAGCAGCTGCTCCATAGAGGATCAATCTGATGCCAGCATAACTAGCATTGAACCTAACTTCAGTCTTTTCTTCCTCACACACCCTGAAATCTTGAGAGCAAACCTAGGGTATGCAATTCAACGAGGATTATGTACCACGACTATTTTAGGAAAGATCTATTAATAAAACAGGTCGTAGTGCTAGTGAGATAGGAAGAAATATGAGCATAAATGGAGCCTTTGGAAAGATGTGAAATGCACATATATTCAACTCAACACATTTATATTTCTTATATGGAGTTTCTGTTTCATCACTTCATTGTGAAAAGGCCACCAGATCAGAGAGAGGTGCTTTATACAGTACATTGCTTAAATGGAAGATAAAGATTCTTTTCATTTAGAAGACTTGCATTGTGATTATACAATTACCACATTTCAAATTTAGAGCCTCAGTGCATTCAGTCAGTTTACGTACATGTTTTTTCCAAGCAGTTTCCAAGTTTCCAAGCAGTTAAGTCAAAATGATTTTTTTTTGTTTCTGTTCTATTCTTACTTTTACTTAAAATATAATCTAGATTGGTAATATTTATCTCTCAGCACTTTTATACAGGAAGAGAAATTTATTTAAGAAGCAAACATGTCACAAAAGGAAAACTTTCGATCAAAGTCATACACCACAAATTAGTTCCATGAGTAGTCTTGACCAAAATAGAGATCTCTTACTTCAAGAACTCTTGTTCTAGCCTCTTTCATCTACACTCGCTTTCAACACCTCTTTTTCTTTTTTGTCAGGGGTTTCTTAATAGAATAAAGATCCTTACCACTTTATTAAATATGTAATTTCTAAGGATTAATAAGAATTCCTAAATATCCTCGTTCTCTCCCTCCTCCTTGTACACTGAACGTAGAATGTTTTCTACTTGTTTCACCTTTATTGGCAACTAAAATCTTTAAAGTGAAATCACAGTTTCAGTGAAACCAATGTGGCAAGGATTTTCTTTCTTGTGATTACTCAAAGTTTGACAACAAAATGCTGTGTGTTAATCATAGCACCTGAAGTCTAAATACCCATATCACTTAGGCTAGAGCCTCCCCTACACATAATATATGTAAGTGCAGCCGAATAATCTTATTTAATTTTGGTAGACACATGCACATGTCAAGAAGTCCACTTCCAATTACAAACCAAATACAGGACTATGTAATTTCACTGACTGCAGAAACGTTATTTGTCATTTATACCCACGTGCTTGCTCTGTCATCACTGCAGTTATTACTCAAAGACAACTGCAAGAAGAAAACTTTCCAGTTAAGATCTTCCATCATCTCTTAATTTAAAAGATGTGTAAGATCCCATTCACCAATGGCCACCATCAAATGCCTTAAGGTCATAAATTTGTTGGAGACCTTTTTTCCTTGACATTTTCTACACTCTGTAGTTAATCTTCCTTTTAGTTGTTTTAAAAATCTCCACCAGACACTCTCATTTTAACACAGGCCAGCTTGAAGTTGACACCTGATAGTTATTGTACCAAATAAAAAAGAAAATTCACTTATATTTTCTACATTTATTTTTCAGGTTCTTCCTGAAGTAGAACTGAGTTAATACCTATTTCAAACAGGAGGAGGAATCTTACCTTCCTTGGAATGGTTTGAAAAATGTTTTGAACCCTTCAACAAAGGCAAATGCACAGGAGATTCACTACTCCTTAAATCAAAGGGAGGATGATTGAATTTTCATTCACCTCTGGGGGAACAGAATCTAGCTCAGGGTGCATAAAGAAGGAAGATGCAACAACTCAAAGCTGCTTGCTATTAGCACCTGGATAAGTGAATCAAAAGGAAAACTTCAGAGCCATAAAGAGAAATCACACCAGTAGAAGAGAGTGTTTCCTAACCTAATCAAGAAAGAAACAGGAGAAATACACAATGTGTTTTAAGGAACTTTTTGAAATGTCTGAAGTGTCTTAAAAAAAAAAAAAAAAAAGACATTTGCTCTCACAGAAGGAGCAATGCAATGAAACGGATGTCGTTTCAAAGCAAAATCTATAGGCCCTGCCTAAGTTAATGAAAAAAGTGATAAAGTTTAGACTGAGGTGAATGAGAATTTTCTATTGTCTCAGCCCTACAAAGGAATTTGTCACTTCTTGAACAGCTCTGGTGAGAACCACTGAAGTACTTTTAATCAGCAGTTTGAAAAAACATTTGTAACACGGAGGTCCATGCCTATTCTTATACAGATTTTCCTAGATATTTGTCTGAAATAACCATGCACCTTCTTGTTTTATTGTCCTTGGGCCTATCTACTTATTACTACTACTGAGACACTATTAAAATTTCAGTGATGATACTTTCACAAATTTTCATTCTTTGTTCAATTTCTGAATCTTTTTCTATATCATTCTTTCTTATTAGAAATAGCTGCACAAACCTTGTCTAAATGGATAATAACTATGTGAGATGATGATTTCCAGAAATGCAGAAATTCTTCAAGCACTGTGTAATTTAATCTTCAGAAATAGAAATAAACTTTATTTCCATAGTGCAAGAGGATGTAGTAGAACGCATATTTCCATGTGCATTATGTTTTAAAAAAGAAACTAAATACATTGATGAATATGCTTTTCATCTTTTTAATAATCATATTATGAGCACACAAGTGGCTTCAGAGTTTGAATGACGATGTAATAATTCAACCATGGCACTGTCAATGATACTTGGCTTTTGGCCTCGTGCTTAAACCATGTTAGCTATAAATTATTATTTTATAATTCACTCCTTGTTGCTTAAGAAAGAGATGATTAGAGTGTATTAACTGCAAGGCTTTTTTTCAACCAGTTAAGTAAGTATTTTTAGCACCCTTTAGATTAATAGTTGGATTAAAAAATGAAGAAAGGTGATAATATGTACTTGAGAATTTTGGATAACAGCTACCAGTGCCGCCTTAGAGAACCGCAGAATAGAGAGAAATAGAATGAGACAGGATTTATGGGAGTGCTACACCAAAAAAATCATCACTATCTAGAATAGACATTTCTGAGCACATGAATAAACATCAACTAAAAGATGATATTTAACAGTCTGTTATGACTTGCTATAGAAAGTTTTTTCTAGTGCTTGGGAAATGAAGACTGTCAGAAAACTGTTAACTTCACAATATGTCTGATCATATCAAGTAAGAAAACAAAGAAATCAAACTTTCTGTGAAAACATTTATGTTAGAGCAGCCTTGTTAACTAACTTGGGTTGCTTAGCTTAAGTAAACTTTTCCAAATCATTATCAGCAGTGATTTTATGCCTGTAAGACAAACTAACTGCCAACTGTCTGAGGTCCTTCATTCAGAAATCTATGGTCCATATTTGCCATTTGGAAAAATTCTACACTAGAAACAATGGTACCACATATGGTATGCTGCATAGCCTTTTTTGAAGCTAGCTCAAATAATTGCTGGTGTAATCTAAAAAGTATAACTGATTAGTCCCTTAAAGGCCTGATAAGTGTTCATAGAGTTATATATGCTTACTATCTCTCAATGGTTAATTTTAGACAAAAATTCTAAGAGCACAGGGCACAAAATAGAAGATTAGAGACTGGCAATTACAGTAATAAGCTAGCAATATTCTCCTAATGCAGACTAGTGATTTTGTCACAGCCTGATGCAATGGTCATTGAAGCAATTGCTGTGTGCATTAGATCAATTCTTAGTGAGCATTTTGAAGAAAAGTGAAAAATGAGAATTTCAAGGGGTTTTACTGTTGGCTGTATACCATATTTATACATTTAATTATGTCTGTTTGAAGATAAGTATTTTTTTTCTCTTGAAGATTCTAGAGAGATGAGAAATCATAAGCACACTCTAAACTGTAATTCATTGCTTTTAACATGGAAGGGTACTGTCAACAACCCAAACCACACTTTTCCTATATCTTTCCACAGAGTTACAAGTAAGCAACTACAACCAATTTATTTGCTGTATGATATCTGAATGCTGTATATAGACCCTTTAAAGATAACATTGTGTTTTAAAAACAAACACATCCTAATCCTTGCCAAACAGATCCTAATGCTAGCAATGCACACATTTACTATTTGCCTATGTTTGACCTTGTTTGGACTGGAATACTAGCAAAGTATCAAGCTGCTATGCCTAGGTTTTAAACACCTGAGAAGAGGATGCAAAATATGGCACTGCCTGTCCCCTGGTACCATCTCCATTTCTGCTGCAATACACACAAAGACAGTGGGGAAAACTTTATTAAGTCATGGGACAAGAAAGAAAAGAAAAAAGACATCATGAAATCATGACAAAATATAAGCAGAAAGAGCTTACAATCTGTACAGATACACAAGGAACAAGGAATGATCCCTGTCCCCATTTTATATGGATATCCCTAAAAACTAATTCTCCGAAGCTCCTATTTGGGTGTGAGGGTGACTTGAAACCACCTTTCTCCAAGTACCTGTTCATTACTATAATGAACAGGTAGTCTGTTCTCTTCAGTCTCTACAGGTACACTGTCCTCTTCAGTTAAGAGGCACAGAATACAGACAATCTTTTCCAGACACAGATGACCAGATCAGTCTGCACTTCTTGGCCTCCTACTTTGGGAATTAAACACAGAGGCTAGCAGACTGCCTTCAAACTTGTATACTTCAGTGAATTTTTCCTCTTGGAAGACATAATCCTGCTCATGGAATTTTTGCTTTTCATAGCATGCCATTGTTCTTTTCTCTTTCAGCAGGAGTTAAAAATGTTTAGCATCATTTCAAGCTGCCTGTAGAATCTTTTTTCCTTAATTATATTATTAAATTATTACAGCTATCAGAAGAGACAATAAATTGTGAAATAAAAATAACTTTGTTGTCCTGCATATATACATTGAAAATTAAAAATGCAAAGGACAAACGATGTTCTCAAAACACAAGTTTGCAGCAGTATCTCTATTATCTTTTGTATATCTACCTAGGAAATCCATTGCTACAGTCTGCAAGTAACAGTGGCAATATTAAACCTGTGAATTTGTAAAGATGAAAATGAAAATAAAGAGGGAAAAAAGGCAGGATTGCAATTGCAAGCAAAGCAGAAAATATTTGTCCAGTGTCTGACTAAAGTCTTCTTGATACTAGCCATATTAACATGATTTAGTGATACAGCTAAACACTTAGGGGTAGACTCTGTAGAACAAGGCACCCTGTGTAGATTCAGAGGGTCTGGATTAATGAATGTCCTTCTCCAAATCAGAACTGGAATAGAACCTAAGCAAAATTAAGTGATTCTGTATAAAAATAGGTTGTGCTGTTTAGCTCTTTAGGTAAAAATTTCTTTCAAGCTAAGTTAAAGAGTTTAGGTAGAAGATATCTATATAGAGGATATTTAATCTTATAATTAATGTAACTCAACTCATGGTAATGTTTTACGTTTCAGATGATGATATGTCAAATAAGTTCCTGTTATTCCAGCATCACTTGTTATTCTGTAGAATGTTGTGGTTTCATTAATCATGCTGAAATGCAGCAATTATTAATTTTGCAATGTTTCCTGTGCAGTAAAATTGTTCTTACTGTATCTTGGTATTTTCTTATCTTATGCTTAAACTATTTTCTATTTTCACACTTGGAGCCTTTGCCTTCATTCTCACAGCTTTTGCCAGCCTTTGTTCACAATTGCAAAGCAGCCTAATCATTTCCCAGTTACAGCTCTGACACTGAGTGATCATTCATGTCACAGAGTATTGAGTTTATTTACACATAATTGTATCATACCAAGCTTTCCATTATACTACACCAGTGATCTCAATTGAATCACACACAGTTGATAATGATGCTATCCAGAGGGTTTCCCCCCTATTTCACAGCACAGTATTCATTTTTGCAGCATACTGCATCCATTCAAGGCAATATCAAGGTTTCCGCCTCACACACTAGTGTCTTGATTCCTCTTCTCATCAAAGCATAAAAGAAAATTCTGTCTTTGCAACCTGTATCACCATGAGGTGCTAGCAACTGACTCACAAGAGATCATGCTGGAAATACAGTATTTTACTTAGCTTGAAAATGACAAATATCAGATGATCCCCAGGAAGTTATTTGCATTATAACACAAGGATATCTTAGAGTCCTGCATCCACAGCTAGACCACTGACTTCACTAAGGGTTTCTCTTCTCTTTTTGCTCTATTTGTTCAATTCACATAACAGTATCATGAGAACTGACTCACAAAACTAGTTCTGGAAAATTGGAAGCCTGAATTGAACAACACCTGCACATCAGAAGAGATTATGTGCTACTCTGACTGTAGAAATTTGTGCTAGTAATGTAGAAAAATACAGCAAAGGTTTCGAATTTGAATAGGCAGTAGGAGAGTCTCGGCTCCTGCGTTTGCAGAACAAGGTCATTGTGGCACAGCACTTAGTAAGATAATAGAAAACATGTAAAAATTGAGTTAATCTCACTTGGGCTACCCATCTGCTCAGTGATGATCTCCCCCACCACACACACACTTCCTTGTGGCCTGTCTGGATTCAGGGACACAGAGCAAGTTAGATAATATATTTAATCTAAGAGTAAACAGCTGGAGAACAGGAAGGAAAAACATAAGCTTTAGTAGGCTAAGGTGACTAAAGCAGAAATACATGACCCAACAGCAAGCTACAACTCTCCCACCTTGAGGATCAACGAAGAAGCAAGGTAAAAGCTTTCAGAGCTTCAGTCTTCCAGAAGGGCCACAGATTCATCTTCAGGGTTCATGTATTTTGCAAAGTACAATGCTCATGTCTAGATTCAAGGCAAAGTAAGGTACTTGAGAGAGATCAAGAACAAATTAACTTTGTGTGGGTACACACAGCTTATACACACACCCCTCTCCCATGACCTTTTGGGATGTAGTCTACATAATAAAATCCATTCAAAGAAAGCTGTAGTCTGTCTATTAGGAAGATTGCACCAAGAATCACTTTCATCTACAAGTCAGTTCAACCATCTGCTCTAGGATGACCCTTCTGATTTATTGCAGAGGGTGGGGTTCCTTTGGCACGTTCACTGAGACTGACCGTTTTTGTACCTTCCGTCTCTGAACAGAAGCCTACCAAGAGAAACCTACATAAAAATGGAGACAAACATTGTGCTCGTGGTTGCACATCTCAGTTGACACAAGGTTTTAACCTGTAGGCTTTCAACATATAAAATTTCCTGACAAAATGGAACTCCTGACAAAATAATTGGTCTTTTAAAAATTTTGTAATTTTAAGGGAGCTTGAATGATCGTTCATCACCACTAACCTCTCCACCACCAGCTTCACCAAACCAATCTGATCAAGGTAAATGCACTATACTTATCCATGGAAGAGAGAAGTGCATAACAATAGCATCAATAGTATCTGAGTCTCAATGCTATTTTAAAATTACTTGGTCCTCTGAAGCCATAAAATGCCTGCAGTGACATGTACAAGACACAAATAAAGTTGGGAAAAACTTTCTTAATGCCACTGTAAGCTCGTTGAATCTCCGTGTATCTCCCAAACACTGAACCAGCAATTATCTTTTTTTCTGTTTTTTATTAATTTGCATATATATATCTCATTAGCATTTTTTGACTATTACATGAATTAGCTCAGTAACATATTCCAGAATTTTTCTGACAAGAAGGACTGTCCTTCCTTTACACAGGAACCAAACACACAGTTTCTGCCTGGGACAGAAACGTTTGGTGTATGTTTTACATTACAGATGTAACAAATGAGAGGATAATCAGAGCAATATCACCTTATTAAATATATCCAGAGCTACTGCTTAGTGATTTATTATATCATCTTCTTTTCAGTCTATTGTGCTTTCCAAATAACTCATTCTTTGAGAGTTACAGGAATTACATCCAAGTATTTTAATGAATTTCTAAAAGTTACCAGGCATAAGGATTGTATTTTTATGGGACCTGCATGAACTTATAAAATAAAATTGCAATTTAAAATCACTTAATTTATGCAGGTATTATAGTGCAAATACATTCCCTAATCTAAAAACATGCAAAAAATACAAATCTGAGAAATAAAAAGCCAAAAGCAAATAAAGAGAAGGATTGACCATTGGTCTAGAGGGTGTGAGGGTATAATGTATGTTTGATGTTCTTCAGGTAAAAATGCATCTGAAGAAACAAGAATGTGAGCTGAAGGGTGAAGGAAAAAGCCACTGCATTTAGTAAGGGTAGTCAAGTAATTGTGTTTGTATTACTAAAAAGAGTGATTATGTTGGAGAATGTAGAGATACTTGTTTAGGAAGATTAAAAGGAAGTTCAGGAAGATGTGGAATAAGGGTATTTTGGTGTTGCTCTGCATTGGTGGCAGCACAGCAGCTCTGTTGCAATAGGAGCACTCTGCACACCACCCGCTTTCTGAATCCTACGCTGGAGCAATAAACACCAAATGTACCCATCCCCCAAATCCTACCCCTCCATGCATACATTTTTGTCCTTTTCTAAAATACCAAATACATCTCATCTGTGAGCCTTATTTCTTAATTATCTAACAATGTACCAAAAGACTAAAAGTGACTTAAAAATATTAAACAGATTTTAAAAATATGTTGAAAAGAGTAGTCATCATTTTCTCTTTTGCACTACATCACAATTCCCTCCTCCATCCTTTCTCTGATATTTCTGTTGTCTTTTTTTATATAAATGTATACATTGCCAAAGAAATCAAAATTCACCATTGCAGCTTAACTGAAGTTAGAGTTATAGAACAGTTTTTGCAGCATTGTATTTGGGCCATTATTCCCAAGGGCATTGACCCAGGAATTCTCTGCTCCCATTTTTTCTGGTTATCTACCTTCCAGAGTGCAGATTAAGCCAAGCTCTTTGTCTTCTGTGACCAAAGTGCAATAAAAAGCAACAACTGAATTTAAAATATTTATTAGAAGTGTAGAGAATGAGAAGAGAAAAGCAACCAAGGGAAAAGAAGCAGCAAAAGAGCATTGGACAAGGTTACTTTAACTGCCAATTAATGTTCAAAAATAACCTCGGCAACAAGCACAAACATGATAGTCATGAAAAAGAATAAGGCTGCAGTGTTAATAAATACTTGATATCAAGTGCAGCAGCCAGAAAGTAGGTTTTTTTCCCAGGATTTCCTGTATCGAACAATGCATTTTCCCTCACTTGTCCTGAACAGACACTAAACGTCCCAGGCAAAGGTTCAAAGCTCAAAGGACCCATAAATTTTGAATTCCCAGCCAGTGCACTCTGAGCAAGGCCTGTATCGGGCAGCCTCTGTCTGTCAGTATAGGAACAAAATAAACAAAACAGTATGTACTAGTTGCCGAGATAACTAATATGAGGATCCATCTACAGCCTGAAGTTTACAACTCACTTTGCCACTGTTCTGCTGCATCCTCTTGGATGCAGCAAGTGCCCCTTCAACATCTTGTCTGTTTAGATGGGAAATTCTTTAAGTATTTTACAAACACACAACTATAAAAAGTACCTAGCCCAACAGGGCCTACGGAACCGAGGTAGAAAAATCGATAAAAACAACAGGAACATCAACCCTTCTGTGAGACTGTTTCTTTACCATTACTGTGTTGAACTGTTCCGAATGACTCGTGCATCTTGTGGTTTTCACATACCACACTCCTCTCCAAACAGAATAGGAAGGAGCCAGTGCTTCCATTGCCAAACTTTTACGCACTTGACTTTAGATCTGAGTTTTCTTTTAATTGTCTGCCTAATCCTATACAACCTGATTAATTACATGCCTTTTTCCCCATCAGCATCATGTGTTTGAACACTGGGTTGAATTTTGACTTTATCTAATGAGCCATAAATACTGTCTTTTATAATATATCAGCTTCTACCTTCGGGCTTCTGTTACCTAACACAAACTTGTCCTATTATTCTTCCTGTGAAGTCCTTCACAGTTTATAGTGCTCTTTCAAAAATATTTCAGTAACTGTCCTATTTTCAATAGCTGACTTCCCTAACAGTCATATTCGTAATTTAAATTATATATTTTTTTAAAGTTTCAAGTACCATTCTGTTGAAATCTTTGCTATATAAAAAGAAAAAATACTTAAACAGCAAAATGAGCTAATTAGCAGATATTTGTGCTTCATTTCAGAAGAAAGAATATAGTTCAAATATTAAAAAGAAAACAGTACTTTAGAAAAGTATCAGGTGATTTAGGATCTCTGTATTAACTTTCAAAAATAGACTTAAATTAATGTTTCCCAAGTTCTTTTTCACCTAAAGATACAGCAAGACTTTCAAAAACTTTAGAGACTTGTCCCTCTGAAATCGATATTGGAAAAATCTTGCCCTAGGGCTCTTAAGTCACTTTTGAAAATGTGACAGTATTGAAAAGAATTCAAATTGCTTATTAAAGAGCTTGAAATTGTTAGTGGATATAGAGTTGCAATTAAAGACAAAGAGGTTAATGACATTTAATCTGTGTCTATGAGTTTGTTGCTTGGCAGACAGATAATTTCTTGCCTAAGGAGCTTGCTAAGAACACACAAGTAAGTGGATGGAGGTGATGGGAACACAGAGAGGAACATGTTTCATGCATATGAGCCTGTCCCTTCACTCAGAAATATGCTATTAAATCACTTTGATTATGTTAGCACTTTTATCATGTAGTTTGGGCAATAATCCTTATTTCTTGTTCTTCACATATATAAGTCTCCCAAGATACTTATGCAGGAGACATGGGCTAGAAAAGCCACGGATTCTTAGAAGCTGCTCCCCTTTGCTTTCCACCCAGATGAAAAGAATTTTCTAATTTTCATGAAGGAATGAGAGTTTTCCAGAGCCTCATGTCCTTGAAACTTTGCTCTGTGAGTGAAGTTTTCAGCTGTTATTTTCTTAGTGTAACATCCATTATGTGACACATGTTAAAAGTTATATTTAATATAATATTAGCTGCTAAGTGTTAAATATAGGTATTTCAATACAAAAGATTTATATTTGTGAAATGTATCATAAAGTCACAGTATCTCAAGTTGGTATTATGTTCTGTATAATAGCTAGCTTATTATACAATTTTTTACTCTCTGTTAACCCTTGCAAAAAGGCACAGCAGCCTTGTCTCCTGACATCTTATCCAACAATCCTCTACATAATCAGTGTGGCAGAATGAGTCCAATGCTTAACAGTCATCATGTTGCATATCCAAGAACAAATTTCTAATTAACTGAGAAAGGTGAACATTGCCTTTGTCTTGGCATAAAACAAAGTTTTCATAAATTAAGGTTTATCCATTCTCTTTCATGGAAAAAAAATATATCAGTTTTTTGAACAAAGTAATTTAATATTTGAGTTAACATTGAGACAAGCTAGACTAAAATATGAATCTGTTTCAAAATTTCTTTTGAGCTGTAGCTGAACGCTAGCAGAAGGAAAAAACTGGCACAAAAAGACAACAGTAAGGAAAAGACAAATAATATTATTTGATCTAATATCACAAATCCTCATATTACAGTAAAGGCTGGTGTCCAGTTTTAGAAAAGAAAATATAATTTAAAAAATACTTGGGAAAGGGTCAGTCTTGATGGCTGGATTTACCAGTAGCATTGTGTTTTCTCTCCCTGCATTTTCCTAAACCTATAGGTTTATAGCAGCCACCCAGTACGTTTTTCAAGGAAAGCATTCCTAAACTTGATGGACAGCCTTAGTGTCTGTACAAACACCTGGTACATGCCATTGGTCTCACTGTATTAATATTTATTTCAACTCCACTTATTTGCAGCAGATAAAGGTGAAAGCAGAACTGGCATGGAGACCATGCCAACAAGAATTTAATCTAATTGGACTTTCTGAGTATGCAATGTTAGACAAATGTCTCACTGTTGCACATGAACCAATAATAACACAAATTGCCTTTTTCAAGGCTCAATGATTAAAAAAAAGAAGTAGTAGAAACAGAGGAGATCCAATCAAAACATGTAAGTTTTACATAATTCTATTTCTATCCTCACTCTTAGACTTGTATTCTTTACATCCTGGTTACCAAATCCCCTTGCATTTTCTGGCCCCTGAATACTCCTCTTACCACTCCATTCCCCTGCTACTCATTACCCATGACTGATTCAAATAGATTTGATACACAATTTACATTTTGCATATAGGAGACAAGGTAAACCTGCAATTTTGACTACGAGTACAACTGGAAATGAACAGCATGGCAGTAGTGAGTAAAATAGAGTTCTCTAATGGACTACAGAGGGATAACTGGTTATTCAAACGCAACTTTCTGCTCATTTTTCAGAGAGTGAGTGAGTGAATGTGGAGGGATCTACCTCCAGTAAGAATAAGCTCAACAAGTTGCAACTAAATAATGACATATTGAGAGCTAAGGGTACAATTTTCAGAAGCATATTGGACCAGAGACTTATTACAGAATCACATATGTCAGTTTTATATTCTGAGTTACAGAATTAAGTGAAGATGTCATACACACTGTGTTTCCTGGATTCACACATTTAAACTCATGCTAATCTTATTACCTTCCCAATCAATGTGATAAGTGGTCAGGAGAGTATTTTTCTTACTGACTGTAATACAATGTGGTGTATTTTGGGGGTGAATGTACAGCAAGGTGGAAGACCCACTATATTTAGATCTGTCACGCTGTAGGTTGGATCTGCACTCCCACTATGTGGAACATAAGTAAATTGATCTTTAGAAGTATGCAGATAGCAAAAGGTATGCCAGAGTTTCTTTCCATGGACAGTCTCTTTCCCATCTAGAAAAGGGAAAGAAACCACGGTGTATGAAATAAAAAATGTCCTTAGTGATATGTCACTTAAGACAACTGCACCACTTAGAAGCTTGTAAGTACTGCTTACCTTTTAAATAGAATATGAATTTTTTTTTTTTTTAAATACCAGTATTTAAGTGAAAAATCTTTTAGCTTACCATACTCTTATTTCAACAGGAATTCAGATATTCATACTCTCTCTCTCTCTCTGCTAACACATCCTTAAACATTTGTGATTCTCAGTATTTTAGGGGTCTCTAACTCACGACTTAAGCATACAAAACTGACTGCAGTAACAGCCTAACAAAGACTGCAGTATCTCATTAGTTGTTCAGTGCTTCTATAGCTAGGATCCCCCACAGAATGCAGGACTGCTGACAAATAAAGAGGAAATACTGACAGAACCATTTCTACCTCAGTGAAATTTCACTGGATCTAAAACATTTCTATTTCAATAGCACATATGGATTGCTGGGCAAAAATGGAAGAAAAGCACTATAAAAGATAAAATATAGCCTAAATTGGGTGAAAGCCAGGTTCAAGTTCCTTATTTAGGATTATTTAGAATGATACGTATGAAATGCCCTGCTGTATCTCAGTCAGAGTATCCTATTCCAGATCTTTCTGAGTCAAGACTTAAATCTGCATCTCTCACATCCACGGACAGTCAGTGCCCACACCTTTCTTCAGCCAGACACCATTTTCACAACAAAATGTTTAGAAGTATTTTTCTCGTTTAACGCTAATGAAAACAAAACTGCAAAGCTCCAGACTATGCTGCAAAGCAGAATAACTCAGCTGTCTCAGAAAGACCCCATCCTGACATAACCAGCTAGAAATCTAAAAGTTGAATAGATACATCAGATGAACAGCTTTGATTCATGGCACAGAGGGTTCAGGCTAACCAATGGCCTTTGCCGAATCAGTCTACAGCATACAAAGGATATGGTAAAAATTGCAAGATGTGTATTCACAGTTAGGGGTATGTAGACCAGAAAAAATACAGACTGAGCATTAAAGATACTGAAGTGTGATGGTTCATACTGTTATTTGTATCTAAATAGTTGCTAATCACAAAAGAGGCCTTCAAAAGGCCTGAGAGAATTTCCCTTCTAAAAGTTACCTCTAAACCTAGCAATGCTATGGTTAATTGCAGTGATGGGAGAGATGGTTGCATTAGTTTCTCTTCTCATGGGCCTTTCTGAGTTGTAATAAACTCTTATTTTTCAAACAATTACACTGTACAGGTACTCAGAGTCAATTCAGAGCAAGAACCTTTCACCTATAAACACACATACAGGGCATTACTTTTAAATCAGTTCTCAAAGTAACAGCGCTTAAATTAATACATGAATTCTGCATCCCAGACTACGTATCTGTCTTGAAAACTTCAAATAATACCACAAAACCAAACATGTTCTTCCCAACTCATGTTGCCTTTGCAAGCCATTGTGCAAGCAAATGTGCTTAAAATAGACAGTGATTATATATACTTTTAAAAGATGCCTTGAATTCTGCTGAGTCAGTATTGGCTGCACACAAATTGTCCTTGAGGATTTTGATTGTTCCATAAAGTATCTCTGGGACTGTTAGGAACACTGCACACTCTCCTTGCTACCATTAAATGAAATGATGCATTGTATACTGGATGAGAAATTCTGAAAAATTGGCTTGGGTTGAAGGGGAAGATTCTTGCACAAGTCTGGAAAATTGAGCAATTTTGAAAATCCATAGTAACAAATAGTTTGTCTAAATTGAGCAATACAGAATGCATCTGAACTAAAGACCCACACGGAGATAAAAATCCCTTCTGCATATAGAAAACAACGAAAAAAATCCCACAAAATAACAAAGTACTCACTGCTATTTGCTCTTCAAAAGTAAAAACTGTAGCAAAATTTTAAAATCACTGTAAATAGTGCTTTGATTAAAAAAAAAAATACACACCACAAAGATACAGTTAAAGCTTAAACCCAAATGGTCAGCATTTTACTAAGGTTCAAAGACAATCCGTCCTTACAATTGACAGAGAAAAATTCAGACATTTAAAAGCAAATGGTTTGGGTTTTAATTAAAAAAATAAAATACCATGCTCAGAATTAAACTTACTTCTCAGTTATTAATGAAAAAGCTTTGGGGAAGGAGGGTATATTGTCTCTCCACTTGCACTCCTGTTTAAAATCTATTGTCAGCTACTATTAGATCACAGATGAATTTCAGTAACTTAAATTTCCCCAATAATGCAATTTCTTTGTTCCTGAGTGTAACTGTAAGATTTGAATACCTTTCAATTCCCTTGTAAAGCTCATCTTGAGGGTTTTAAGGGGATGTACATTAATAACATGCATAAAATGGGATGTTTATAATGCATGCATGTAAACCTCTAAAGGAGTATATCAGTCACTGGTTTAAAAAAAAAAAAGTGCATTAGAGCAGAATAGATGATGATTAGGCCACAGTGCTGAAAAAAAAAGAAAAGAAAAAAAAAAGGAAACAGTGAAAAAATATTTGGATAAATTAAATGCATGCAAGTTGACAGGACCTGATGCAGTTCACCCTAGGGTACACAGGAAACTAGCCAATGCAATCTGTGAGTCATTAATGCTTATTTTTGAGAATTTGTTGAAGATATAAAGAGAAGTTTCTAAAGGACTGGTGAAGGGCAAACTTCATGGGTATTTCCAAAATGAGGAAAAGGGCCTGGAAAATTATATATCAGCCACTCTAACTTCAATGTTCAGAAAGATACTAGAACAAATCACTTAAGAGTCAATTTAAAAGCACCTACAGGATAATAAAGGTGATAAAAAGCAGCCAACATGGATCTGTCAAGAACAAATCACATCAAAATGATTCAATTTCCTTCTGTGACAGGATAATGGGCCTAGCAGATAAGGGGGAGGCATTAGAGAGAATCTGTCTTGACTTCAGTAATGCACTTGATGCTGTCCCTTGGGACACTCTCATGAGTAAACTAGGAAATTTGGTTTTGATGAAGACAACAAAAGCTGGGCACAAAACTTCATATAAGTGCAGTAATCAACAGTTTGCTGCAAACCAGGAATGCATTTTAAACAGACTTCTAGAGTAGTCTATCCTGGACCCAGTTCTACACATATTTTCAATCATGACTTGAATGATAGAGTAAACATTTAAAATGTTCACTCATACAAACCGAGAGATTACATATAACTGAATAACCCGATAGACTCCCAAATGGATTAAAAAAAAAAAAAATCAGTTGTAGTAAGTTCATAAACCACTGTAGTTAGGAAGATGTTCAAAACATTATTTTGCAGCAAAACAGCAGTGTAGAATAATTTTCCATAACCTTTGAGAATGCAAGACTGGTCTGAGTATGAGGACCATCAAGTCCTATTTTATGCCTTCAGGCAAAAGTCTGCATAAACCTTTGTACTTTTTCTTACATGTTCATATTAAATTAAAAAATGTTGTTCAATGTTTATTAAATTTTTCTACTGTCCTGAAGTAGTAGCCACAGGAAGTGCACTTGGAGGACAGGTTGTTTTATTTTAGAACCCTTCATATAAGCTTTCCTTCACTTCATGACTTCTGTCAGCAATCTCCAGATTGAAATGTATTTATATTTTTCTGAAGTGTATTTTTTTTTAAATTTTGAAGTAGTGGCTGTGACATACTGAAGCATAAGGCTGAAATTTTCCAATACAGCAAAAGCAGAAAATAGAACCAATCAATAATTTACATAAGTTATTATTTATACAACCAACCTGTACTGGTATAGCCTAAACTTCCTTCATATCAAAGTAAATCTGGTCTATCCAGTAATTTTTGCATTAGGTGCTCACAGATTAGAATATAGAAAATATTCGTGCTCAGGTAAAATGACACTAGTATTGTAACAAGAAATATATTTATCAAGACTGTCTTGATACATTAAGTTACTAAATTACATTGCGTCTTGAAAGTCATTATAAGCTTATTTCTCAAAAAAAAGTTGCAAGTCCTCCACCTGCTTTAACCCCCACACATTATAGAGCTTGAGTGAGTAGCTTCAGCTTTCATTCTATATAAAAAACAATTGAAAATTCTTCCTCCATTTACCTCCCTGTGCTGAATAATAAGTTAATCTCTATGCAATTATTTCAAGCTGTAAAAATGTGCTAAATATTGTTATTAGATAACCCAAGCTGGGTAAGATACAGAAAAAATACCGTTGCATATATTCTATCATATCAAATTGTTATGCCTTGCAGTAAAAAAACTAGCTGGCTTAAAGTGAGATGGAATAGTGAAAGGAAAAGCTGAATTGAGCTCTAAAAAAAGAAACCAGAAAAGGATTAAATAGAGATATCAACATAGAACTGACAGCTTGTCAGGACAGAGGGGAAAAATAGGCATGACCCAGTCAGCAAGACAACCACACCTCCAAGCCAAAGACAGCTCAGCTGGAAACAGATCAAAACCTTTAACAAATGTTCAGTGTGATATCAGCTATTCATTTAAACAGGGAATCCCTAAACCCACAATCTTCAGCTATTTGTAGCAATTAAGAAACTGTATAAAAACTTGGAATTTGCAGAACTGCAGAGATTCCTCTAGAACTGCTGCAGAGGAGATGATGGGAGCACAGAGTGTAAAAGATGGAAACGAAACCCCATACACCACAATGTAAGGGTAAACATAATATTTCTGCAGCTAACATAGTTCTTTATAATGTCCAGCAGGTCATCTACCTTGACAATTTTTTACTTTTCACTGTCAAAGATGAATAGAAAGAGAGGGAGAGACATAAAGGCAAATTAAACATCAAATATTTCTGAAAGTGAAAAATGGTACAGGTTTGGATGCAACGTTAAAATCTCATTACATTAAAAATGGTATGCCAAAATGCTGCTGTTGGAGCACATTGGAGGGTGAACAGTGACATGGACACCACATATGCAGTCCCCATGTTTGTTGCCACAGATTATTTTTTTCTGTAATGGCACTTAAAAACCTAGGCCCCCTGTATTCAGGGAGATAGGTAACACATTTTTTGATTTACAAAGGCATGCTAATGTGTTCTGCTACAAAGTTTTATGGCCTCGGATACAGCAATGAAGCATCCTGCTGACCGAGTTAAAAAGATCAGTAATTGTTCAGCCAGACGTGGGATGAAGAATGGTCAATCGTCAGAGGAGGATAGGGATTTGGAGATTACATTGCACTACACAAAACTGGTTTTTTAACCATTAGTGACAACTTCCTGTTTAGCATTGCCAAAGGTGGTTTTTTTCTTTTTGCGATCAGTAAAATGTTAGCACTTGTTGTCTTTTTTACCACCTTAAGTAAGCTAATTTTAACATATTTGTTAATTGTAAACACTTAGAATTTCTATAGAGATTTTGTAGATTTTTCACTGCTTGAATCATCAATTTGACAACTTGTGCAGGGAGAATCAGTATTGGTAAGGTTGAAAAATCCTGTTCTCCAAGGGCACACATGAGTGACAGCAGTAGAGATTTAGAAAAAAATCAGCTAAAAAAGGCCTGTGGGTGACCCAAGAATAGACCAACCATCAGTTAGCTTATTCAGATACATGCATACTATATATTCACCCCAGGCTAGGGCTCCAAAAGACTTCAGCAGGCCAAGATAATGAGCATTTAAATATAGATTTGGGTTTTGAACATCCACGGAAAGTGTGTTAGGACTTGTGCCTAGGGGTTCTGCATTCCTGCTTTTCCTTCCTCTGGTGACTAGCTTTGTCCTTACCACCTATTCATCCCATTAGGAGGTGTTGAGCAGAACTATAATTTGAGCAATCTTTAGCTGTTTAAGCATGTAAGGAGAAACAGGTTTATCCTTTGCTCATTGCTCTTCAAGTAAAGGACCACTCTTCCTGGAGAAGAAAATCTGTAGAAGAAAATCTGTAGAAGAAATAAGGTTAGTACAGTCTACAGGTGTAAATTATCTCCTTTTTGTGCCCGTAGCATAAGCTATACACTCAAATCCCAACCTGTTCTATCTATAAAATCCTCCAAAATGAGAAAAAAAATTACTTTCTTCTTGCTACCTAGTTAGTCATTGAAAATACTTTCACTCACTTCTGCTAACCTGTAGTGATTTATTTATAGCATGGTTATCGTGACTTTAACTCTCTTCAGAGCCCACCATTTCATTTCTAACTAGTTCCTGGGCTAAACAACCAAACAGACTTCAGAAAGTAAAGCTTCCGTGAACAAAACCCTAATCCTTTCCTACATCCAAAAAAAATGTCAGCTTTTGTTTCCCTGACCACAGCTCTGTCTGGGAAGGCACTCCCAGTGGTCGTGGAGTTAATAGGATAGATTAATATGTTCCTACTGACATTCAGAGAATCTTTGGGTGAGTCACTGCAGCAAGAAAAAGACCACTGATTCATGCCAGAGTCACTCTTCTGTGTTCAGGAGAAAAGACAGAAAACAGATGAGAAAACTTATTCTCTCTCTAACTTTGCTCAAAGATTTCAATTTAAAAATCATAAGGTAAAAAGAACCACTTTTCAGCTCAAACACATGGATTTTCTCCTAAATTTTCTGCGAAATTCCCGTGCACTCTTTATCTAACTAGGAGAGAACAGGTTTCTATAATAAAGTGGTGCAGCTGATACCATGGTAAAACCAGTAGCATGAGAGGTTCACATCTAGTAATTTATTCCTAAGCCCATTTAAGGGTGCACACCAATTGGCTAAAGAATAGGTGGTTAAGTCTGGAAGATCAAGTGATCTTTCCATTGCAGTATAATTCCAAGCCGATTTACACTGACTATTCAGGTGATATCAGAATCAAGACTATTCATTTCCAGTACAAAAATAACCTCTTAAGCAATAATACACTGTTTCAAAATGACATTATAAACTGCCTAATAGATACAGAAATAAGAAAAAATATTAATATCCAAGGAAAGAGGTACAAGGAGAATCACAAAAAAATCAGCTTATCCCTGTAGTAATTTTTTCTTAAGGTAGCTAGACCGAATGCATATGGGGGAACATTAGTTTCCACTACACATTGATAATAACATTAGAAGGAGAGAGAGTGGGACCAAAATTCTGGGCATGGTAAGTGTTACGTTAAGAGTTACTGTCGCGTAGGAGTCTGAGGAGTGGCGGGAGGGGGAAACCCTCCCGTTGAGTCACGAGGTTCAGACAGGCCCCCCCTTGCTTTCTAAACTCCTTCTCAGAGGGGAGTCTGTGTGCTGCTAAGTCCAGTCTTAGTCTCAGACTTGGTCAATGGTTTATTTTCTAAGGACTGTTTATGTAGCCACCCATCAGAGTCAATGTTTGCCTGTCAGAGCCCTCTCAGGGCTTTCACTGAAACAGCTTCACAAAGTTGATTAAGGCGACAGTGTTAATTTGACAATGTTATAAGTCCGGTCGCGTTCAGTGTACTGAACTTTCACGATTACGGATTCACAAATAACGCGATGCACCCCCAGTCTAGTCGTGTTGCATGAACTATCACGGCCACACTTAAAGAGTCTGGTCACGTTCAAGGAGAACTACCACGGCTAGGTTAATGAAGAGTGCAGTTTATTAGAGCAACAGACACACAGGTTCTTTTGGATTACCGGTGATAAATTCACTGTCTGCAAAGCATGTGCAAATACCAAGAGTATGAGTAACACTGCCGGCTACAAACGCGTTAAACGATAATAAAGCGACTCTATAGAGATTTCTAAGTTTCCGGGGAGGCACTTGGTATAACCAAGCCTTCGAATCTTAGGCGTCCAAAGGCGTCCCGATGGGGGGGGAAAGAGAGGCTCAGCCCGTCGACTGATCCTAGAGGTCAGAGTGGTACATGATGGTGTCTTCCCTAACACTCTCTCTCTCTCTCTTAAGCTATTTTATACTGTTTTTCACCTTTCAGGTGGAGCTTGAGTGACTGTAGTCATACATACCTTTGTTTAGGATTGGTGTAAAGTTTTCTCGCTTCACTTTTAAAGGTATAAACTAGGAAAATTCAAAGCACAAGCTCCGTGAGGGGTGGTCGCACCTTGGAGGCGGGTAGCTTTTGGGATGGAGGTGTGTTTTGGTATTATAATGATGTAATAATGAGCAAAGTTCACCAAAAGGACAGCATTTTGTCAAAAACATGACGGGCTGTTGGCCCAGGGTAGCAAATACGCAGCTTATCAGTTCCATAATACCTTTAAGTTCCCATATAATCGCAGAGCCTGGCCGCGGTATCTCCACACCGCTCCCCCCTCCGAGCAGTGCCTCTTAGAGTCAGCACACCAAGTTCCCCTGGCGTTGCCGACATCTAAGGTTGCAGGCCTAGGGAACTTCCGTGGAACGGACTCCTTGCATGTCAGCCGCATTCCACCCGGGAAACTTCTTCAATGCTGTGCCTTACCTAAAAGTGTGAATATAAGTTTAATTTCTAAGTCACCTTCAGCAATTATTCCAGCGTAAGCTAAACTTAAAACTTTTATCTATTAAAAAAAATGCAGAGCCAAGGTAGATTTTATTAAATGCATCTATTTGGGTACCCATAACCAGCAGAAATCATAAAGGAAGATGTGGTGCTTTTGTTATTTGTTGGAAATCCTATTAGGGCAAAGAAGATAAGACTATCTGAAATTCATTTCCCCTCAAAAATTAGGTAAAGTAATGGATTTTTGTGGCTATAGCAGTAATTAAAAGTTAATTAATGCTGAGAAACTCAGGGTGAACAGAGATATCTGTTGAAAATGCTGAAACAAAAACAGTATTCCTCCATTCTATAAATGAAAAGGCAGAAACTATAGCTGAACCAGTGCAAGAAAAGGCCAAAATTATCACTGAGGTAAATTCTTGAAACAGAGTATCAGGATAAAGAGGGTTGAGCAGAAAAAGGCACAAGGGAGAAAAAAAAAATGGTGAACATAGTTTTGTGTGATGCCTAAAAAGTACAACTAGAATGCCTAGAAATAAGAGAAGCTTTTAACATAAAAGGCACTGCTGAATGACCAAAATCAGTGGGTCAAATAGGTCATAGGAATGCCATTCTACCATAACAGGCTATAGAAACTAAGAAGATCATTTTTTTAAGTGGGGATAAACTCATAGAATTTCTGTGGATGTAATTCCCAAATTAGACTAGCACAGTCTAGTACTGTTAGGACGAATAGACTAACACTGTTATACAAGTAGATTTCTGATTAGGAAAAGGATATTTAGTGCACATTGTTGAGAAAGCTAAAAAAAGGCAGGAGTAATGAGAAACAGGGTTTGCAGAAACAATACTTTCACAGAATAGCTGTTTCTAACACAAGAGAAATACAATGGAACTGAGTGCATGCCCATCATTTTACAGGAAAATAATGTGAAGATTTAGGTTCTTCAATACTCAGTTTCCAATTCCTATATATAACAAGCCTAAATTCTTTTAATTTAAACATTAGTTTTAAATTTCCTTACACTGTGATGTTTATTTTCAGAAGTAACAGTATGACTAAGGCACATTTGTATACTCTAGGTATACAAGAATATTCTCAAATTAGTGGGATTTTATTTAAAATTAATAAATGCAGGAATTCAAACACTAGTATTTAGATCATAAGTAGACACTGAGTTACAAGAAGTATCAACAGCACAGCATTTCGTATCTTTTTCTTTTTTTTTTTTTTCTTTTTTTATAAACTTTGGCCTTAGTAATAGTCAGCATGCTATGGAAAGGCAAGCAAAAAGACATAGTAATTCTTGTTTTCTATTTCCTAGTACGCAAGGACATAATTCAAGGCAGGTAAACCTTACTTTAATACTTGTAGAGGTTTTATATGTGCACGACAGCATAGTAGTCTCATGACCAGACACTAGAGCTCCTATCTATCAGGGAATTTTAACAGTATAGTGTGTTTTCAAAATTTTAGAATGAAATTTCTGAAAAGTTTCACTTCAAAAGTTCCAGTAGGACTGAACCAAATTATTTTGAGCATAGGACTGACCAAACCAGAGCAGCTGAAAGATTCATCTAATTCAGTCCAGTCCACTGCCTGAGACAGTACCAAAGCAGATAAGAAACAGGAATGTAAGACTAATACAGGCATACATGATACTTTCTCCAAGTAGTCTGAAATCTCTCTTTGCAGCTCAGGGACTGCCTGACCTAAAGTTGTTTCCATGGATTTGGTAACTATCAAGGAATTTCTTTTGGCAGTGTTAGGTTTATGGTTGGACTCGATGATCTTAAAGGTCTTTTCCAACCTATATGATTCTGTGATTCTGTGATTCTTCCATACACTTCTCCATTCCTTCACTGAGCTTCAGAAAATTTTTCTTATCCACAGCATTCTGCAGAAAGTAATTCCGCAAAGGGTTCATCTTACAATAAGACACTAACAACTTTTTTTTCTCGTTTTGAAACTGCCGCCACCTAGCCTCACTTAGTAAAAACGGAACAATATATACAGCATATATAACAGATCTATTACATCCCATTACAAATAAATATAAATTAAGAAAAAAATATTAGACTTTTTCTACTGGATGTTTCAAAAAAATAGATACATGTTATATAACTATTTTGGAGTAATTTATCCAATTAAGACTATTTCATTTTATAAAAGAAAATAGAAAAGGGTGAGAAGCTAGTTCTATCATCTCTATTGTGTTTCTAGCTGGGCACATCTGCTGGATATCATGTTCTGTCAGTGAAGTATAAAGCTATAATGCAAGTAAAAAAAAAATAAAGCTATATTGGAGTGTGAAAAATACAAGTTTTATGTCTTTAGATAATATCTCCTCTACTTATACCAACCATATATCAAGTTCCCATTATCTCTGTGTTTTTCTTCCAGGATAATGAAACATTTGGTGTCTTTTTGTTGTTGTTATTGTTGTTATGTAATGAATTACACAACATATCTAAATGTTACTTAAATATGCAGCAGAGCTCTGCTCCCCTAACAGTTAATTTCCTGTCTGTGAAAATGTGCTGGTATTTAACAAAACAACAGCTCTCAATCAACCTTTAAGTGTAATGGCTAGCTTGGGTTTTGATAACAAATTCACTGGTAAGATCGTAAACACATCAACATTTCTACAAATATCTTAATACTGAAACAGTACAATATTGTTCCCCGTAAAGTCAAAGATTAAATGACAAATCATTAACTGTAAAATTAATCCGTTTCACCCTATTTGACATGAACAGCAGTTAATTGATAAAAATTGGCCTGAAGGGTCTCAATTAATACCAATGGAGTTGAATGGAGAGACCCTCCCATATTTTAGGATTTACTTGATAATGAATATGGAAGAAGAGGGACCTGGTTAATTTTTTTTTACTCTAGAGAACTAATCATAATTTGTAGACATAAAATATTACACAAAAAATCTCTGTTGAAGCCAGAAGTGGTTTTGACAAAGAAATTGACAGAAATCATATCTATGAAGGAAATTTTTATTTCTCTCACTCTCCTAAGAGATTCCATGTTAAAAAGTATTTAGAGATCCTTTTAAAGTGGTATCATGAATCCTCCTTCTAAGAAAAAAAATGGCCTTTGGAGTAAATCTCTTTTTAAAAATTGTGAATATATTTTAAGCTGTTATGAGCTTCTGTGTCATCGCTCCTGCACAACTATCACACAATGCACAACATCCTTTTCCTCTCTTCCTTTATGTGCCGATTTTGCCACTTCCTTCCCTTCTGTTCTACAGCTGTAACATTTTTACTGTCCTTTCCTTCAGCTTTTGCTCTTCCAGAACTTCTGGGGTATTCTACAGTTTGTTTTCTCCCGCTAAAATAACAAAATCAAAATTATATAATTACCAGGGGAAAAAAAAATCAGTTTACATTAAGGTATTAGAGGATAATGCATAAAACAATCTGTTTCTTTCTTAAGCAGAGTTCAGCATTTTATTTTCTGTTGCTGTGAACTCACCTGAAATCTGTATTAATCTCTCCATATTGATCCTTAAATCTCCTGAGGAGAAATGTTCCTGAGGAAAAAAACATTCATTCAGAAAACACCCATGTAAAGGAGGAATTCAGATCTCTCCTTTCTACCTCTTTGATCTTGCCATGTTTACATTCTGCACTGATTTGTGCTGCTCAGCTATCCAGACCTCCTGAGCTGATGGGTGCTGCCTGAGATGGGGCTTGCTCTCTACTCCCAGGCACTAGAACACTGGCAGAGAAAACTACAGAATTCAGATTCCAGTCTAGGAAACATTTGGAAAGACCAATCTCTGGTCAGCCGCCTTGATTCAGTTTCCTCTCTTTTACCCACGGCTTTCTCTTCTCTCTGCCTTCTGCTTCTCAGGCACCACTTTTTTAAGAAGTATTTCTTCACTGCAGGAGCATAAAATTGGGTCCTCTTTCTTTTCAATAGGAAATCTACCTTCTGTTCCTTCCATGAAGTGCGGAGAACAACAATGTAGGTGTGAAGAGGGTTGTGGGTTTTTTTTTTTGGGGGAGGGGGTGGTTGTTTTTTATTTGTGGGGTTTTTTAAAAGATAGTTGCACATAATTATCTCACAGCCTTGATCCACAGGAAATCTGGCGCAGTTCTCATCTCCCCACAGTATTAACACTAACAGCCCTGTACAATCAAAAATGAGAGAAAACAACCAAGTCCTGGATGATATTGAAACAAAATTCATGGAGACTACCCTTTAAAATCCAAATCTCCCAACAGGTGAATCGGAGTTTCAGAGTGTTCCCGAAATAAAACTCAATAGCAACGGAGTTACTATTAAGCAGGCATCCTTTATTACAGCGCTGGGCAGCACTGGGGATCGCTCCACCATAAGTGCTCCGACAAACAAGCAAGATCGCAGAGGTTATATGTTGCAAAATCATACATATTCATAAGATTAATTTATATAAACATGAGATTTCTTGGAACTCATTAATATATGTAAATGTCCCTGACGCATGCGTACTTAAGTCCTTAGGTGGTCGTTAGGGATCCTCTGGTGGTCGTTGGAGGAAGTCAGTAGTCTTCATCACTGGGACCGCTGACTGAACTTTGTCTTTACGCATGCTCAGTCCATCTTTGTCTTGCTCATACCTTCCTTGCATATCCAAAACCGGGTGGTTCTTGTGTAGTTTCTCCTTATCAGCCCTTTCCGGGGACACAGGGCCTGAAGAATTTCTTTTTATCTATCTACATTGCAACTATGTCAGCTAACCAAGGATTTAACACAGGCAAAGCATTCTTACTCTAATGATTAGGTCAAATAAAGAATGCTCGTTAGCAATTCTACTCTCTAAGCTTCCTTACTTAAGGCCAACAATACTGGCAAGCTAGGCTAAATTATCTGCGAAAGGGAAACTAAAAGGAAACATTGAGCAACCAAGATATTTACAACATTTCTTTTTGTCTTTGGGGATTTTAGCTCTTTTCAATATCTTCCAAGGCATTACTTACAGGAGCTAAGAACAACAGAACTCAGATTATCTCAAACTTAATCACATAGTTCAAGAGTCTCTTCAAACAAAGCAAATCAAAACACTTCTAAAATAAAAGTGGAGTAGGAAACAAAGCTCTTCACAGTTACTACTCCCTAATCTTAATTATTTTAATTAATATTTTATAGGTTGCAAATGCAAGGGATTTTATGCTTTGCCACTTTTGTGTAATCAAGTTTCTTTCACTATTAGCTGATTAATCTCTGCTTTCTCTTTCAGATGATTGCATTTGTTCAAAGTCAGAGTTCAGCTCAAAATGGCACATTGTAAGACTAACCTACTGAAAAACTAATCCTTGTTGGTAATTAGCTCTAATGACTTCTAAATGGAAAAAGAAGCAGCAAGTGGGGGGGAAAAAAAAGGTGTTTTTTTTTTCTCCACAGTATTTGTGTCTTAAAGATATACTGCATTAACCCCCAAAGTTACAGGCTTATTTATTAAATCACAGGTGGTCTGTTGTCAATTTGAGACTTAAAATACTGAACATCCCTATCACTTGTGACATCTAAATTCCTGAAATTAAGTGACTATAATCTGGCTACATTTAAATTTTTTAAGCTTACCAATTGCTGCTCTGCCCACTATATTTACTCTCCGTCTCTTTCTGTGCACCTTGAAACATATATATACATATACATATTTATATACACACATGTACTCTCAAACAGTGTTCTTCTAATTCTCTTGAACTAAATCCAAACATGACTATGGAGTAAGGGAGGAAAATGAGAGGGGAAAAAAAAAAAAGGAAAAAGAAAGAAAATGCAACATTTGTTCTACTGCCATTATCTCATGGGTTTTTGTTAATTTTCCAGGTATTGTGTGAGACTCTCTCCCTCAGGTTGCAAGGTTCTCTGTGAAATGAAAAGAGTTGCTTCAGAAACAGCAGTATCAAACGTCATCAGGACAGAGAGAATAACTGGGATTTCACAGTGAAAAGGGTACAGAGATTATTCTTACTACTTCCTCCAGTCCTCTGGGAAACTTTGTGTAACCCAAAGTAGAGGGCTGTCATACACAAAGTACTTGCTCTTGGTTGTTTGTAGTTTAACCACACACGGCATCAAGAAGATGCACTCCTCAAAACAAAAAATTAAGAACTTTTAGGAAAATGGAGTAAAGGCAGATAAGGAGTAAGACAGATTCTTCATCCATTTGATAGACATACAGAGAAGAACAAAAGAGGGAGGGAAAGAAAGATCAGTACCATGAGATCAGAAGAAAACTAACTGCAAAGAATGGTAGAAGAGGCTTGTTTGAAGTTCTTAGATCTCCTGTCAGTAAGTTTTTAAAACTGAAAGGAAATCTCTCCTCATTCTCCTCCCTCCCTTCTAGATCAAAATGAAGGTCCTTTGAGCAAGAAGCCAAACAGAACCCGGACACAGAAGTGTAACAAATTGATAGAAAGGCCAGGGCCAGAGTGAAAGCATGAAGAGGATCAGAGGATAAAGGAAGAGTCATGGAAAAGTATCAGGGGAAAAATAAAAAAGTGAAGAAGACTAAATAAGAGGGATAAAGTTTAATGTTAAAACTGGACTTTTTGTGTCTGTTCCTAGAATTGTTGTTGCTTAAAATATCAAGGAACATACTTAGTCCTGATTCTACTGTCATTAATATTCTGTATAATAGCATAAGAAAAACCCTGCAGCATTCCTGCACTCAAGGAGAAAACAGTTGTTTTCAGTCGATTTTAACATGCATTTGGTGACTTCTGGTATTTTCATCCCAGCATGCATCCATATGCTGTCTTTTAGTACTAAGATTGTCATCTGAGTAACTGGCTTATATTTAAGTTAAATACGTGACATATTTTAATGCCAGTTATATGGGTAAACAGTTCCTGACTGGAAGTCAATTCAAATAAATGGAACAGTTCCTATTAGGTCTTCCTTTTCTCAATATTTTTCATTTAATTATCAAGGTAAAAGTTGTAAGGCAGATGTAAGGCAGTGTTATTGCATCTTTGCAGATTATTTTGGGGGTTTTTTTAAACGTTTCCAGAGATGGATATTTCCACAGTATTTCACCACAGAAGACAATTATGGCTAATCAAAATAAGATGTGAGAAAGGGAGGTACTCAGTATTTGTTGTCTAATAGAGAACGACATCTATGAGAAAAGGAGAGAGAAAGAAAGCAAATATACAGATATCCAGAAAAAAACAAAAGGACCACTTAACGAAATTAACTGGTGATGTGTGTTGACCTCCACCATATGTAAAATCAACAGCTTTAATGTTAGGATGTCACCCCTACCATTGGGGATGGGGGGTTGGGGAAAAGGAGGAATGGGAGGTCCTTCTGTTGTTCATCTAGCTCAATGGGGAAGGAAATCCTACACCCTAACATATCCCTTTCCTTTCTCAAATATCTCAGTGAGGGCAAACAAGTTACCACTTTTTACCCTTTTTTTCCAAAAAGTCCAGCCTGCATTGTTAACTTCTGTTCATTCAAGCCTCTGCAAAAGATTCACATCCTTTGTGATTGTCTCCTCTCACACAGAAATCTTATTTCTCCATAAAAGAATACATTAAATTCAGATACTTCTGAGAGTAGAAAAGAAAATTTCTTTTAAACACACCAGGGGATAGCCTGGCCAGTTCAGTTCTATGGCTCACCATGACAAACTAACAGTTGTTAGATAACTGACATTTGGGATCTTGTGCCAGAACAATAAGTTAATTTTCAATGTATAATGTCTATGTCCACAGTCAAGGAACACCTAAATATACAACAGAAGCATGGGGGGGAAAAAAGAAGACTGTATCATAAAAGGCATTAATTTTACATTGCCTATATAAATAGCCTTTCAGGAAGCTTTTCTAATGAAGTCTCAACTTATACTTGAAATTCAATTATACCTTAGATGATCTGACAACAGGAAATTAATACATTTAACCTATAATCCATTTGCTCTTCAAGATCACCTGTTCAAATATGGGACTTTCTTTTTTCCTGTCTGTAAAAGAACTGAGCGACAGGACAGAATGATATGATAACTGCTAACTAGATTTGAGTTACACTAAGCATATTAGTGAATCATGAATTATTTCAATAGTTGATAAAATTATTTTGAAGTATGTAAACCACATCACATAAGACTGGAGAAACATTTAGAGATTTGGTTTCACTATTTTTAAAATGATGTTTTCTATCCTGAGATGTAATATGCCTTCCAAAAAAATGCGTAAGGATAAGACCAATTATTTTCTTTGGTTTTGGTTGTGTTGGGGTTTTTTTGTTTGGTTGGTTTTGGATTGGGTTTGTTTTTGTTTGTTTGTTTGTTTGTTTTAAATGGGATTAAAAAATACCAAGGCAAACACTTTGGTGTTTTTTCATGGAGAATTTTTATAGAAAGGTACTTAAATTCTATCCAAGATGCCTTAAGAATGAAATCTGAATTGTTACTATTTCACCAAACAACTTAAAGTAATATGCAAAAGACAGACAAAAAAATTCAAAAGTAATTAGGGAAGGAAATACAGGTAGTACAAATACCATAGGACTGCATGCACATTTGTTCCAGCCACTTTGTGCCTTAAAGAGCAGATGGTGTAAAATGTAAGGATTCAGAATCAAAACCCTCAAATATTCAAGTCTCAGCTAGTTTTGTTTATATTACAAAAGCTTTTATCCAATCTGTCTTTCAGCTTCTTGCAAGCAACAGGTAGCAAGAAATCCGTCAAAAAATATTCCATTTTCCAGCTTGACTGCAGTTCTTTAGCCTTTCAGACTACTAGAAGACTATACAAAGCTTGTTGCATACTAATATGGGTTCTCTAGGGCCTCTGTCCTACCCCCTCATTTAGTATTAACAAGATGATAATGAAATATAGTTTTGTGTGAGAACCCACACAGACAGAGCCCTCAACTTGGGTACAAATTAGTGTTGGAGTGTCGTTTTTTCCCTGGAGTTGAAATGGAGTAACACTGATCTTTTTTCAACACCTAAGATTCAACTTTCAGAGGGTTCAGAAATGGCTTGTCTTTACTCCCAATAAATATCACTTCAATGCTAATTTCTATTAGGAACCTACTTTAGAGATCTTCATGGCCTTCAGATTTAGCAGACCATACTAGAAAACAGATATGTCCTACTTTGGTGTAACTTTTGTCCTGAATGTGTATTTTTAGAGGGAACACGAGGCTAAGGGAGAAAAGGCCATTTTTCCCATTTAGGATATCACTGAAATAAACATACTCAATTTAAAAAAAAAAAAAAAAATTGTTACATTTCATAAATCTCTGGAGCTGCATTGTAATGCACCAAGACCACCCTGTTTCACATAATCAACTATGTTCAAATGGAACACATAAGGAGATAACGTGAAAAGGAAAAAACATTTCCTCTTTTCAACAGCCACTGAACCTTTTGCAGTAAGATTGTTAATTCATAAGTATTAAAGTATATTGCCGCCTGTAGGATAGCACCTAAATATAGCTTCCAAAAATAAAGCTGTGATTATTTCCTTTATAGCACTTCCTTGTGATTTGCATAGACTGAAAAAATGGTGGCATGTGGGTACCATGATTTTATTTCTGTGTAAATAACCAACAGACATTTCATCATTCTAGCACAGCCACTGCACAAACAACTGTGAAATGTTAATTAGATAATCACTAGTAGAAAAAGATAATTCCATTTATTGTGAACAGAGGAGACAGCACACGCACCACCACAATCCTCAGAGGACTTTGAAGTAAGTACTATCTAGGAAATGTTATATGTTCAACAACAGTTACAGTGTATATCTTTTGCTTGGCATTCAAACAAGTTTTATCTTTTAATCTAGTTACACTACATGCTACACCTGGAGGACTTGCTGGTTTTGCTATGAGGCTTCAGATTATCTTGAAAACATGACTGAGACTTATTCTTATGTGGTATTTTCTTCCATATTGGCTTTAATCTGCACTTAGTACAATAGGTATTAATAAATCATATCTGGTACTAAAGTCTGGTGATTAATAATCAAAATTACAGCCATACTTTTCATTGTTTCTACCCTAAACATCTTTGTTGTTCATCTTTTATGGTTTTGCTTTGCCTTAGGATTTTCTGCTTTTTAGTTATTCTGACTGGATTATTCTGCGAATTACTGAGTTTCCCATTTCACCGGGCATCATTCATCTTCTTTTGCAGTCAGATTTGCCTAGATAGGCAATTGTGCAGACATGCAGACATGCTGTTACTTGAGTGCTTGTGTCCCAATTCAATTTCTGTGGATCATGGTGGAAGCATTAGTACAGCAAGCAGAAGTAATAGGAAGTTGCTTAACACTGTTATTGTGGTAATGTTGCCTGAATCTCCTAACCTGTGTTGCAAATTCCAGTCTTTGTCAGTAGCACTTTTTATGCTTTTCTTCCTGTTTCCATAAAAATTAGTTCATGTTATTAAAAATCTTGTTACAAAGCAGAAGTCAACATCAAAAGATATTGGGGGGGGGGGGGGGAAGAGTAACATGTTGGGGCAGTGTATCTGCAAGACTATCTCTACTCACCTTCTGCACATTGCTTGAAAAAGATTACTAGATTGCATGTGGTATTACATTTAACCAAGAAGATATTTTTATGTCTCTATAGTAAGAACCCAGATTTCTCTGTATTCAGAGATATAGAAGTCAGAAAAAAAAATTTAGACACAGAGTCTTAAAAATCTAGAAGGAGCTTCTCCTCTGGTTTCACTGCAGAAACAGAATGATTTGCAGCAAGTCTTCATTATTTTCTCTTTGTCTTTTATGATACTGATGTTCGCATTTGGTGTATTCCACACTTGTTCTCACTGATTCAGCTCCATAGGTTTTAAATTCTAGAAATACAAGCCCTAGAAGGCACTTGAAAGAACACTATCCAGGCAGTGGCCAATCAATATAGCACTGTTAATAGTAGCAGAGAACCTGTCTTAGGAAGACAAATTTCTAGCAGAACAAACACTTTTAGGAATGACAGCAACAAAAACTGAAAATACCCATGATTCTATATCTTGTTGAAGATACACAATGGGCCTGAGATTGGCCAAACAATATTATGTAATTGTTTATCTCTCAGCATTAACATTTTTGCCTCTTGTTACCTCGCTGTAAAACAACTCCCAAAACACACAGAGTATGTTTAGAGAGGAGACATTGCTTTATTCTGCGCAGGGTGCAGGGTGGAAAATTTCCACAAATCAAGCACACCTATTGCAACTCTTTTTCAGTATTTATACATAAAAGTTAACACACCATGCCTATCTAATACATAATCATTAGACTAATTAATCATCCTCTTCTTCCATTGGTCCGTATTTTCTCTGCTTCGAATTAAAGTCACAGTATGATTATAATTCACTGTGCATGCTCACAAGGAGTGGGGGGGGCAGTCCTTTCATCCCCCAATTCGGTCGGTGGTCGCTATCTTCCCCTGCTGCCTTTAGCTTTCCCCTAGTTACTGTTATTCCTGTTGTTTTCATGGTTGTTGTCGTGTCTCTTTGTCTTTACAGCTCTCCCAGTAAGAGGATGTTCCCGTTATTGGTCTTTGAAGGGTTACAGCTTCACATTCTTTTAGGACAAACATATGCTTGTTAGTAAAATATGCATTGCCCGTACCCTCTTATCTAACTTAGGCATTATCTATTACCTTGAAGATTCTACAATGATACATACAGTCAATGATCAATGATCATTGACAATGATCATTGACAGTCAATGATCAATGACAATACAATGATCATACAGCCTCAGTATGCTAGTTTGCTATTTCTGTCTATGATTCTCACACTCTAGTATGCTAACTTCTATTCTAACTGTGATCCCTTCTTAACTACTAATAACTCTTATGCTATTTCTATTACTATTTCTATTTCCTTCTAAAATATTCTGAAATACATGCTCATATACTAAAATATTCTAAGATGCATACTCGTTACACGATTCAAGGTGACATTGTCCTGTGGTCTGATAGATGTAATTTTAGCTAATATAAACAGATGTCTTGTTCTATGCATTCAGATATATTGACATATATAATATAAAGATCCTCAGCAAGTGCCTCATCACAACTTCAAAATACGTGAGTTCACCATACCTGAGAGATCCAGGTGGAAACTTTTAAATGAAAGTAAACAGAAAAAAAAAATCTACTTGTATAGGATAATATAGGTAGGTATTGCTTAATAATTACCTTATCATTTAAAGATTTAGCAATGAAAAGTAAATATCTTCCATAACGATGGCAGGTCAATGTCCAGCAAAATTTTCTAGAGTTATTCAATAACTGAAAGCCACTCAGTGAAGAAGAAATATCTGCATGTCCACAATGGTATGCCAGTCTTTTGGGCTTATCCTGCAGTTCATATGAAGGCTCAGCTGTTTTTTGAAAGATTCTCAGCAAAATGAATGAAAGGCAATTATATGTAACAAGATGCTATAGACTACTTTTATTTTCTTCTTTCCTAATAACATTCAGTAATACTTAGAGGGACATCTTTCACCTCTTACTGAACAAGAAAGATATTACCTCTCCTTACAAGGTCTTGCTTCACTGAATTCACAGCAGTTTTCAATGAAAGAATTATTACATGAATCCAGGTGCTTAACAGTTACATAACTTCTAACCACATTAACATGCTTTCAGCACACCCACTTGTGAAGCCATTCCAAACTCATGCTGAGAAATGCACTGCCTGTACTATTTGTTACATCATCACATCATTCTGGAGCAGTTTATCTCATGCATAATTTTATAGTATATTGGGAAAATGCCCTGATGAACAAGTGGGGAAACTTTATTGTCCAATCAAGACAATCAGGTTTTGCATTTTAGCAAAATTCTGAGCAGACAAATCAAATGGGATGGTCTAACTTCTAAACATGCATGCCAATTTTTGTAACAGGAGTTGATCTGCTCTTTATTAAATTAGTTAAAGCAATGTCCATAAGGAATCTTAAAGTATGATCCAGAACAAGGGATACAGAACCTGTGCATCAATCAGTGCCTAAGGACATATCATAATAAAATAATTAAATATTACATTTTCCATCAATTATCACATAATTGTAAGTACACAGTACGGAAGAGGAGTTTGTATAACTTAAAATGGTCAATAATCCCATAAAGAAAAAGACTTCAATTCCTCAACATCACTTCAGCACTTAAGAAAAGTTAACAGCATTTCTGTGCTTGTTTCTCTCTCCAATGTCAAGGAAATGAACATATTGCCAGGCTCCCACAAATGGGTATTTTCAAGTTTGCATAGCTTTGTTATTTCAAAACCAATTGCTTCAAAAAAGGCAAAGCGCAGATTACTCATACTCATGTCTCCTGCTGAGCTTGATGCTTTAAAAGAGAGGCTTTTAGACTTATGTAACACAAAAAAGTGCCAACGTTTTCTGAATAGCAGAAAATACACTTTTCCTCACATTATTATGCTGTAAGTCATGGATCTAGCTGAATGTTTGTTATGGAACTTTCCAAAGCAAAGTCGAATTTAGACCAATCAGATGGAAGTTCAGTAAATCAATAGTCAGTAAAAATAGGATTATTGAGGGAAATGTCTTAGAAACTGAGCATTGATATTGCTGAAGCAGGCACTCCTGGATATTTTGATTCTGCACTGAATTACCAATCTGAATGCATAAATCTGTACTTAGCACACAAAACAGAACTGAAAATGTTATTTTTCTGACAATACCACAGTGCTCCATGAAGAATGTTGGTGGTATCAAAAAGGACTGTCCAAAATAATGCAATTTTATGAGATGAAGGTTGTCTGTGCATGTAAGACTTATGTGCTTAGCATCCAGAAAACGCAGACCAAAACGGAAAGACCAAATAAGGACCAAATCTATGCTTTGGATTACCTTTGCATCTTAAATTAGATGCTGAGCAGCATTAGCGCAGTTTAGAAGACCAAAACATTAATTTCATTATCTTTGTTTTTCACTTGAATCTTAAAAAAGAATTTTAAAAAAATCAATCTTCATTAAGAAATGCTGCAATTAGTCTTATTGAAACCTATGTTAAGAAAGTACCACATTTTGTACACAGGAGAGGAAGTGCCGTGTGTTGGGCTGAGAGGTAGCATGAAAACACTAACTTAAAGCAAATGGAGACTGATTTTCCCATCTTCCACGTTACAATTTTTTAATCTCAGGGTAAATACAGCATGAAATACTACCGAAAGTTAAATTACTAGTTGAAGTTTACACAAATTTTCAAAAAAATTATAAAGCGAGAGTGAATTTGGCCAGCTAAGATTTTGCTTCCCTCTGAGTTACCTAACTGTCATGATGACATCATTCAGAAAGCTAAGGCAGTAAACACATACTAAGCACCCTGAATTCCTTTTAATTTCAAAAGCCAGGCAGACTGTTTTCAGGATTTGGCTTTCTAAGCATTTACTTTAGTTTCTAATATTCCATTTTATGCAACCAATAGTTATAGGTGGAGTCTTTAAGTATTCCAGTTAAATCATTAATGAAGGTATTGCTGCTATAGCATAGCAGTTCAAAAGCATTTCTAACAGAGGTTCTAGTTTATGGCAATTGCACAAAACTCCATCTGCTGGCCCTTCTTTCTCAATTACCAGACTAGAAATGCCAAAGAATAATTCTGTCTCTTCCTTTAGTCATGCAGCCATGGCCTTTGTCCATTTTACCAGCCAGGTGTGCTACCTAGGAAAATTAGAAACCTAAGTCTGAAACCCACTGAGTGGTTTGATGGAATCAGAATGACCACCCTCTAAGCACTTCAGTGATAGAAACACAGAAAATCTACGTGATACAGCCTAGATTAGTGGTATGAATCATCAAGCACATACCTGTGCTTAGTCAGTTAATAACATAATTGTTATTTTTCGTGCAATGAAGTCAGCATGACTGAAAGTTTACTGTTGTGCTGCAAATTTTGAGAGAAGCTGCTAAAATAAGCAAATGATAAAATTATCCGTAATAGCTGCCTTTGAATCATGTCCACAGTTCCATCAGTAAGGCAAAAACAAACTGCAATAAATGATGAGTTGACATTACCACTGACACACAGCTGTAGCAAGATGGAGCATCTGATTTGATTCCCAAGTTCCCCCCAGTAATTAACACATATTCAGCAACTTACTTTGAAAGACAAGATATAGTAATATGGAATTTAGAAAAAACTAGTATTATACAGGTATGACTTTTCATTTTTATATAAGGAGTAGACTATACACACCTCTCACACTGGCATTCCCAGCTTTTGAAGGTACATTTCTTTTTCTCCACCACCAGAGAATGTACAGAACACAGTGGCCATAGGTCAGTGTAGTCCTGCCTTAGGGGAAGCACTTTCAGGTACGATGGGCAATGCAGTTGCTGTATCATTTCACCACTTACTGGTTGTTTTAGATGTCCAAAACACCCCATCAGTTTGTCACACTCCAGCTTGGTAATCCCTATAGAAATGGAGAAACTAGTGCATCAGAAGATAAAATAGGGGTATGTTCCATTCTCTTTCCTCCTGGTCAGCCAAAGCAAAGAACGCATTTTGGATGGGGTTAGCAGATTCCATTCTTAATTTATATTATCATACCACAAAAACATAAGGGAAAGGAAGTGAAGAAGTCTTAGAGCAGAACCTAAATGAAGTATTGATGGGGCACCTATGCCCAGCACCTTCCCTACCCCAAAGGAATTCTGCAACATTACCTTGCTCACAGAAAATCTACATCTGTACCTGGCCTTAGTGTTCTTTCCAAGATTTTTTTAAGCTCCAGGTGTTTGGGGGATTCTAGTTATATTTATCCTACCTATAGTTATGAAAGGACTATATAAACATAAAAATATCTTTACCCTTTCTTTAGAGAACTTCAAAAATAAAGAACAAGAAACATCCACACCTTTTCAAACTTCCGGGTAAATTTATATCACAAAAGAAAAAAGAAAAAAATCCAGGCAGAACACCAAACCTTCATCAAGAGATTGGGAGAAATTCATCATCATGTTGTCCTCAGTTTCTAGAGAATATTCACTTAGGTGTTTCTTTCATCAAGCCTGGATGATGAAGCTCTTCCAACATCTGGGACAAACATGGATTAGTAGAACCTGAAGGAAATGCTGCTCAAAAAGTGTAGATATTTTCTGGACAGAGCAGAGGGCTTAATCAGGGAAAAAAATATTTATCATGAACTTATTTCAAGAAATAATGTTATCCTGCTAAAATCAACAGAAGTTGCACATAATTTTAAGAATGTTCTTTAATTGTATATGATTAATATAAGTCTCCTTTTCCTGATTTACAAGGTCTGAAGTAGATAAATCATTTCAAGTAATATCTGGACCAAAATACTTTGGCACTGTATTGTTAAGAGATTTTGATGTTGGATATGTGGTAGGAGCAATTTGCTTCTCTAGCTTCTCTTAAAAAAAAATCTAACAAACAAACAAACAAAAAACACCAAACAAAACACGCTTTTCAATTGTATAAGCCTGAATTGGATATTTAGGAACTGTCCAAAATCAGGCTCTTCCCCCACAGTCTGGACATGTTTCTAGCTTAATACAACCAACCTCCCAGACCTTTCTCCCCTCAAAGAAAACCCCTAAGCTCAAAACTCAAACTTTTATCTTTCCTAGTTATAGTCATTCTTTTACTTGGCTGACAGACTACAGCATGCCATGATGGAAGAGTAGCATCTTCTTAATTGACTTGGCAGTACAGAAGTACAGAAGCTAGGACTGCTTTGTCATCTAAATCATGCTGTTTAGGCAGAATTGCTATTGCTACTTTGAAACATCTGGCCCAATTAAAGCAGGACAGTGTCCTAGCTCATCTGAAAGGCAGAGGAAGGTTAATGTTACATGCCCCAAAGGCAAAAATCTGTTACATGCAGTATCCAGGATGTTCTCACCTATTACAGAAATTTTGGCTGGCTGAGGGAAGTTTGTCAAGCCAGGCAGGAAATCAAAAGTAGAAAAATAAAGAGTGGTTTCTAGTTCAGCACGGATAAAAATGTTTGCACACATCAACTTCTGCTGGTGCAAACAATGCTTAGGACTGCAGACACATTTTCTTGGTTATTTGTATGCACAAATGCGTGTAAATGTAGCTTCTGCACATGCAAAACGGATATCAGGTTAAAAAAATTTCCACCGAAAATTTCCAATAAGAGGCACTGCATAAGAGGCTGGGCTTCTTGCACTCCCACGGAAACCCATTCATCCCTATAATGTACCACATGAATCTTCTGTTATGGGTTCAGTATAGAGTCTCTTAGTGAGCTCATTTAGCATGCTTTATAGGTTTCGAACAATGGTTTTCCAATAATTCACATCTTAGTCACAATGGTAACAATGTGGTGATCTGTTTAAAAGATAGAAATTCAAACAATTTATTGTATTAATTAGCATCTCCTCTTTTACTCTGAGATACTTGTTTTAAGTAATCTGACAATTTAATTGAGGAGATCATTGATTTTAATTAATATTTTTTCTTATGAGAAAGACTGTTACTATTGGATGGTGCTGGAAATTAACAGTAAGGCAGAAAAAAAGAAACTCTAAGAAAATTATAAAGGCAAAGAATACTCTTTTTTGCCCCCACTGCACAGTTGTTTTGAAATTCACAGCCTTTTCTCTGGTTAGCCTGTACGATTTTGATACATCAAAAATGTAGGTGGAGAAGCACTAATAAGTCATAATAACTGAGACTATTTCAGTGATGGGACCTGATCATTAATCAAAATGGAGTCTACATACATAATATCACATTAATTGGTCTGTATTCAGACCCAGAAAAACTACTGTTTCCTTGCAATATTCACCAATTTACTTTTGTTCCATTGACTAGTTTTTCATAGTTTTTGAAAACCTGAATCTGAGCTTGACCCTCAGATTGAAATGATTTCTTACTCCAATCCATCCGCATAATGTAAGCAAAAGATTTGTGCCTTAACAAGACTATTTAAAAGAATGTGTTTTATTTTTATTTAAGAGACCATCCAAAATTTGTTGGATAGAAGCCATTAGCTCTGAAAAAAAGAATTGTATTTATACATTGAAAATAAAACTCATATTTGAAGGGGCAGGAAGTCTCTTTCAGGTTTCATAACAAAAGGATATATTGACCAAATCCAAGATGGCAAGAGCAGATCCCTTTACAAATTCTTTCCCTCGGTTCTTTGACACAACCCTTCCATTTGTCTCAGGCTCCAAGATAATACAGTTGCATCTTTGTGCAGATACGCATTCTGGAAAAGCAGAGCAACATTCTTCTTTATAGGCACTAAAACATTTTAAAAACACAGAGCAGGGTAATTCAATTGCTGTTTGTCAAGCGTGAAGAGCACTAGCACTTCAAAGGAGAGAAAAAAACCCACCACCATTACCAGATGAATCAGAACCAGCTCACTAAACATTTCATAGGCAAACTCTTTTTTTTTTTTTCCTATTCATTACAAAACCAGAGGAGAGAGCTGAGAAATACTCAAAGGATACAATCTTCACATATGCAGTATTATTCTTGTGGGTTTTGCACAAAGATATCTAAAAGCATTCAGGAAGAACAACTAGAAGACCTCCTCGATGGCTTTAGTTCAATTTAACCACATTCTTAATTTATCTCTCTCTTCAATACCTACATACAGTCATGGCTACTTGTAATTTTATACTTGCATCCTACACAACTGAAGTCAATGAGAGATTTGTTACTAACTTTGTTCCAAGCACGTATTGCCCCTATTCATGGGCAGAGACCCACAGGTCCAATTAGATTTAGACAACAGATGTAAATATTCAGTACTTGTTCTTGTCCAAAGTTAACTGCTTTACCTTTTTTATTATTATTGTTTGCAGTGATAATTATTGACAGCAGGCTCCCCTGTATATCACCCAAAGCAAGCTCACTGCCCTTTAGCTATTTTCATCTGCCTTTGTGAATGAAAGACATCAAGTCAGAGTTTGTATTTAAAGGTGGGGGAAGAAAGCCCTTTGGGCATTTGAGATTTCAGGTGGCATGCAGAAGCACTAAGGTGTCTCATTCCAGTCACTGTGCAGAAAAAGACAAACCAAAGCTGAATGCCTTCAAATAACACTCCCCCTCCTCCTTGTCCCCCAGTTTCTCCTTCTGCCAAACATTGGAAAAAATTTGAAGGATTTTCTTTCACTTCCATCCTATCCACAGTGAGAGATTTTGAGTATTTGTCTCTTGCTTTTAAAACATCAGATGCAAGACACAGCACTCCACAATGCTTCACAGTTATTTTTTGCAGGTACACTGCTGAATTATTGTCATAACAACATTGATTATTTTGCTGTTAACTCAGGTTATTGTTCTCTTTAAAGGACATTTTCAAAGAACTCAACCTAGAGCTCATTTCCTCTTAATTACACATGAAATTAAGAGCATGACAAACCTCACCAGGCTACTTGATTGCTTGAAGTTATAAACCAGTTTAAGTGCTTTCCTGGACTGGTACATACATGAAGATATGCAAAATTATTCAGCCATTAAGAAGCTAGCAAGATTTAAGGAATCTTCCATAGCTACTTTATACAGTAAAGGATTGTTGATCTGAACCACAATTACATAATGGGCCAAAACTTAAGCTTTCATTAAACTCACTGTGACCTTACAGCATCTACAACTGCTTTATCTGAATTAATAGTGTTTTGAGGAATCAGAACACTTGCAACATCTCTGATGACTCTGCCACTACTTCAGGATTTGAGAGATGGGTGCATGTACACAACAGAAACCCTCCCGAAAAACAAACCAGAACAATTGTTCAGTTTAAGAAATATTTTTGATCATAATGTCTGTTGTTGGTTTTGGTAAATTTAGCCAGTGTAAGAAAAATTCTCACAATATTTATATGATGGAACATAAATGGGTTGTTTATTGTGCAGTAAAATTATGTATTTTACTTCTAGAAGCCATTAATAATTAAAAATACTTTGGAAGAGAATATAGGCAGCAAGATATTGCTCTCATCTCTACCTCCTGCAGCTGTGAAAATAACTCTTGTTCAATTTTTTTTTTGTTTTAGTTCACATATTACTCCTTTAAACAAACTAACGTATATTAAAATTCTATATAAGCCATGGAAGAACAGATCCAGAATTTTGCATTCCCTGTGCCAGAGTACAAAGCATAGCATGTGATACAGCAAAATTATCCCACCAGTTATAAACTGTGTATAAAGAAAGTCTTTATTGAGCCTGAAATAAGAAATATACCTAAGATCCAAGTTTGGACTGACAGATGTGGTCTTAGACAAATCAGTTTGTTAAATTCCTAGAGCATTTAAACTCAAGAGGCAGTTACACTTGTAGACCCTGGAAGATTGTCAGATTTAAACCAGTCCAAATGAGAATATCCACTTACAAGTCAACCCACTTAATCGTTAGTAAAATACCTGTATTTACTGCACAGTAAGAGTATGCAAACAGGCAGTCACCCCATCATAGCTGATGGGCCCTATGGCTGTGTTGCCATAGAAGGATCCCTCCAGAAGCACCTCCAGTTTAAGAGGTGCTATCCCCCATAGACACCCATTGCTTGTCCTTCAGGCTCCTTGACTTGACATGTTACTATGCCCTCAGTTATGTCAGGCTGTGTTTCCACACAGATCTGTTAATTATTCCAATCTTAAAACTGTACAGAATCATTTACTAGACTGGTTGATGAGGCAGAAACACAAACATTTCACTGACAATAACTAAGATTGTGGGACCTTCTGGCATGGGACAAACAGGGATTGCAAACCAAATCTACTTTCTAGTGAACTTTAATACTGATCCTCAACCAAAGTATTCCCTTTGTGATACTCTAGAAATCTGACTTTTATTTTGAAATAATACTTTAAATATGTTTTTCTTTAAAAAAAAAAAAATCAACTTCATAATGAAATGTTTCTGTGGACAGCCAACTAACCTCAGCTCACCTTGAGATTAGCACAAACACAAAATAGGAGGATTAGAAGTAAATGCCAGTGATGTCAGCAGACTTACAGTTGCACTCTGGTCATAAAATGTCACAACATGCCTTAAAAGAGGTGTATAGTAGTAAACCCTTCATAAAAAATTGTAACTGCTGTGGGAATCACTCTCTCATCCGTTAACCACTTCTGTGATCTGTTTCTGCTGTAAATTAAGGGAAACAGAGTATATGGAACATAATGAACTGTGGGACCAATAAGCAGTGACCATGGAAAATTGATCCCTGTTGAGACATATGCTGCATCTTTGGGATCATTGCATCTCTCCAAGAAATTAATTCATCTATTATTTGTATTAGTGGTCATAGACCAGAAACCCACCCTATGAGGCTCCGTATCAAAAAATTCAAAAAAGTTTCAGACCAATTCCAGACTGCCCTCCCAGTCGTGTGCTTAATTATTCTACTGCCAGAAATGCAATTGCAGGAATTATTTAGACCTACACTGTGATTTTTTTTTTTAAGTTTAAAAAAGCAAAGAGGAAAACCTCCCATTAAAAAAAACCCTAAGTAATTTATGCAGGAAGAGTAAACTCCAGTTTTCCCCAAGGCCAGCTCCACTACAAGACCTGAGTCAGCAGCAACCTATGATAGAATTCAGCAAAGCCAGGAACAGCTCAAACACCAAAACTGTGCAGCAGGGTTTCACATTTTTTGGTTACACCAACAGCTTATGATTCAGCCTCCTCCTCGATGGAGTCCCCCATTCTTCAGAACCAGGCATGTCACAAAACTATGATGGCAAACTGCCACCCAACCTTCTCTGTTATACATTCCTGAAGCTGGAATACCCTCAATGAGGTTTTGTGGAGAGGTTTTGAAAAGAGCATTCACACAAAGTTTAGCAGTGTTGCACATTTGATTTCATGATGCATCACAGGAATTGTTTAGCCTTTTGACAATAAAGCTTGAGGGGTACTCTCTGAAAGTCACAGCAAGAAAAAACATGAGACTCAAAAGCATGCATCCCAGAGGTGACACTCTGTGGGATTAAGTAAGTGGTGAAGCAATTTAAACTGATGATTAATTCTAATCAGCTGTAATACCACCACCACATCAGACAACAAACATATTATATCCTGTAGCAAAAAGCTTTAGTATGACTTTCCAAAGGGATCTGGAAATATATCATGACCTGGTTCCACAACGTGTAGTATAAAGAAAGCTTGATCTCAATCTTGAGTCAGTTCTCAGTAGGACCATTGGTATTCTGTGTATTTCTAAACAATTTCTTCATTTTCCCATCATTTTACGCATCTTTCTACTTAGTTTGTAATCATTTTTAATGGGAATTCTCTCTTATTCTTTGTCTACAATACAGTATAGCTCAGAACTTCTCTGTAAGGTACAGATCAGCAACAAAACCAACAAAAAATCCCAGTATACCAAGATGCCAAATTTATTTTGAATCATTAACTTTGAGTAGAGATCTGTATTCAAAGCACTCTCCATACTAATTTCCTAGCTCTACCTGTTGCTATAAGAAATTTTTTTCACAAAACTACCCCTGAACCCGTGGTAGACTTTTGAAATTATGTGAGTGCATCCAGATACACTTTTAGCATTTTGTGGGTTGTTTTGTTTTTAAACAGAACCTATAATAAGCCATTCAGAACCTTCAGAGTTGATATATGCCTGGTAAAATTCCTTTTCCTCCTGTCCTTCCTGCTAAAGGACATGAAGACTTTGTGTTTTTCTGTGAATATTTTATAACACTCCACTTCAAATAGACAACCACATAAAATCACCCCGTTCAGTCCCATCCATATAGGGACCCATCCAGGACTATACTACTCAGAAGGTAAGTTTCATATTCCTCATCATATCACAAGAAGCACTGATCCATAAAGGAGCTGAATTATTTTGTCTTAAATTCATAGATACAAGGTCAGAAGGAAAGCCAGCAACAGAACTGAGATTTTTAAACCCCATCTTTATTCACTAGGCCTCAGAATATGCACGTGCTCATACAAATATTTTTATTATAAGGCATCTCCCCACTAAGGAGGTTGAAGTTGAGTGCTAAAACTGAAAAAAACCCAGCAGTTATAACCCAGATGATTAGGTTGGCATTGCTGCTACAATTGAGGCTGTCTTTACAGCTGTCAAAGCAATGGCCATGTGAAGACAGCATGCTGAACTTTGACACAGATGATGGAAAACTGGAGAACCATTGTCCTGGGTGAAAAGAGAGAGGGTTCAGTGAGCAACAGAAAAATCTATTCTGAAGATGTCAAACACTGTGGGCTAAGCCAGCACTTATCCATTTTTTTACCATTAAGCATACTAACACATTCCTATTGACTTCAATAACCCTCAGTAGTTCCAACCTAGTCCCTCTGTGGGCAGGTACTTAATTTTGGGATTTGTGCCAAACCATACTGCATGAACAGAAGCTATTTGTGTGCCTATAATTAAGTCCATGTTTAAGTGCTTTGTTGGAGTAGGTCCAGTGCCATCTTCGGAAGTGAGCACTTAATATGAAACAAAGCACTTGTAAGTATTTTTAAGGATGTTTCGGAGTATTATACATGCTCTGCCATCATCCTGTAAGGAGAATTCCCACTGTAGGAAATAGGAGCTCTGTATTAAAAATAACGGATGATAGTCATATTGAGCCAAATTCTAAACCAGACTAAGGCATCCTATTGTTTGTGAGATAAGCACAGTATGTGCTAAACTGTGCAACTGTGAGTCACTGTTTCATCTATTGCAGATTTTATTAAGTTCTTCTTGAGAGGAAACCATTAGGCAAAAGCTGTATTCAGTCTGCAGGAGCAGAGAGTGCAGATGGCCAATGCATTACTCTCAAACAGAAAAGCTAAGCACCCTTTTGGCTACATACAAAGTTCTGGAATGAGAATATATGAACAACATGATGATTTGGACCAGTAAGCTTTAAGCCAGAAAAAAACTGCCAGCAGTGACCAAGTTTTCAGAGCAGTCTCATCCCAAACTAGAACACTGCACAGTTTTTTCTCTGCTCCTGAAGTAGTTCAGTATCAGAACATCTCAAGTGCTACACAGTTTATTTAAAGATTATTTTTTTTTCTAACTGAATCTTGAGTGAGTCATCAATCACTGAGCTATTCCGTGCTGTTTTTCCTCTATCGCAAGCTAACATTAAACTTTGTCTAACCACTTATAACAGCGTTTTCCAAACATTTTTAAATGCAACCCCTTTTGCCTCATCTGTCTTCCTGCCACCCTTCCATTCCCTGCAGCCCTCCTCCTGCCCAGGCATCAGCACCTCCATTTCTCCTCAGCAGGGGAACAAAACCAGGCTGTAATTACTATCTGCAAGTATTTACTCATCTTAATGGAACCGAACTGCTGATCTTTCCACAACCCTAAAACAGGTCTCAATCCTCAGCTGAAAAAAATACTGATTTACTAAACAATGCAGTCTCCAAACATCCCAGTACTATCCCATACCACTTACCTCCGTGCCAGCAAGTTAAACAAAAATATTTGAATGCCTATCTTTACTACCATTGAAGCTTTTATATATGCAGGACTAAAATATATGGTAAACCACTATACATAGGACATGGGGGTAGTGCAAGGAGGAAGCATTTGGGCAGGAAGAGCCTACACTCTATTTGAAGAGTAGGACCACCACTAAGGTTTGAATACTACTAGACTGCTGCAAAAAAACCCAGCATTTTTGACAAAATTGCATCACAAAGCCTATGTCTACATTGCCTCTAAATTGGCCCAGTAACCTCAGCTCCTGAAGTACTCAAAGCTTGATTTTGTTGTTAGAGCCATGCAGAAAAATGTATCTACACTAGCAAAACAAGATTAATTCCAGACACTGCTTAGAATTTCCCCTTTAGATGTGTTCAGGCAATGTTAAGTTCTGTTTGACTCCAGACTTCAATACATATTTGAGTATGGTCTGTGTGTATGTGTAGGTGGGTGGAACATGGAGCAGAAAAGCAGGGAAAGGCTCCTTCTCTGGAGCAGTCAGAGTAAGCAAATTACTTTGTGCTGACCAAAGGACAAGTCCCTGAAAAAAGTGGGGAGGCAGAGATACCAAGCACAACAGATAGGTATGATATTTCTGAATTCATTCAGCCTCTCTGCCTTAGAGAGTGAGGAAGCAGTAGGGAAGCAAATTGTTCCCCACCTTCAGCAGAAAGTCAAATGAGTGGTCATTAAAACATGAACAACTTGGAATGCACTTTAATACCATTTTAAATGTACAGTTACCCAGAGAGATGCTAGGCAGTCAGCCATCTAATCAAACTTTTCTCATGCTATACCTGCTACACACAGTGAAAAAGGAACTAAACTGAATGACATATACTGGAAATGAATTACTTTGATTTTAGGAATACATTCAGAAAATGAATATGAAACAATTAACAAGAAGGGAACGAGCAGTAATTAGTGACTGAATCACTGTAAAGTGTATAGCATATTCTCCAATCAGACATATTCAATGTGCAATCAGCAAACTATGGAGATGGGTGAACTCGGTAGGCTTGATATCTTCTATTGGCTTGAGAATCTTGCCTCAGATGTAAAACAAGTGTAAAGAAAGTTAAATTCCTTTTATTTACATCTGCTAGATTTCCCTGTAACACCATTGCTCCTGTAACACCACAGGCTGCAAGACACAGCCCCCAAACAGGCTCCATCCCTCATGGCCACAGAGGTGGGATCATCTTACCTGCATTACCCATAAGGACAGAAACCTGTTGAACAAAATGCCGAGGTGATCACAGCAAGTGGACTGAAAGTTGTTCTATATAGGAAAGCAAAATAAAAGCCAACAAGTCATTACCAAACTGACCAGGGAGAAATTCCTTCCATGCACCACATCTGGCAACTGATTTAGCTCTGTATAGATAAACTTTACTAATAAAATTTACTTCTATCTACACTCACTTCTAAAAATTCTCAGGAATGCTCTACAGAACAGAGTTCGCAGTCTCTTCCCAGGAAGACTTTCTTTTGTCAAAGTTGCAGACAGGCTTACTACAAAATAAATAAGACCGCAGTTGCCAGCCAGACTGTTCTGAAAAGCCATTATATGCCCATTTAATATATGCAAGACAAGCATTTTTTTTCCCTCTATAGAGAATGGGTAGCTAAATTTCTTTTTACTTAAGCATGGCTCTATTAATCTCATTTTAATGTTTTCGCTTTCTCTGGTTCCATTTCCTACATCATTGCAAGACTGCATCTCATCACACACATCTAATTTGTCATTTTAGTTTGAGTCATTAATCTCTGCCTTTCCTTCAAAAGATAATCCGTGTTTAATAGCTGTATTATGTAATCTGCATCAAGGTGCTGGAAGGACTATTTTGCAGACTTTGGGAGAACATTGTAGCTACACCAAATTTAATTGCACATTCAAATATAATTTTTAAGAGGCCAAAAGTTCTCTCTGTAACAGCAAGAGCTAGGAATACATTATAAATAATTTCTGCTTGAGTCTTGGGAGAAATGAAAGAACACAATTGGTTCCCTCATGTCCCTCTCCCCCAGGCCAGTAAATGTTATCTTTTAACAATAAAGATAAGGATGCAGTTTTAAAAAGACGTTAGCAATGATAAATATTTACTAACCCAAAAGCATCCTCCCTGAAGAGGCAGAACACTTATAGAAGATTAGATTGTCAAATGAGTAAATAAGCCTTAAGTTGATCTTTCATACCTTGAGACAGAATTTAACCTGTGATAAGCAGCATGTCAGCATGTCTTCAAACATTTCTCCAACTATCTGCCACTACTTGCTTGCCCCATAATTAGTGATAGCACAGCCTAAGCACTACCAAGCAGGTATCAGACACTAAGACATAATATCCAAGAATCATGTTACTTTCATAAATTGGTATATTTAACAGCTTTGTCTTAAAGCTTCATAAATATTTTCTTCTGTACTCCAACAACACTGGGTCTCTTCAACACAATGTTTTAGCTGACTAACATGCCCAAACACTGCCTCACCAACCACACTCTAGATTTCTCCAAACAGTTAAAATAGAGGAAGTAACACAGAGCTAGAAACACAATAATGCACAAATATATTTAGATGGTTGGCTCCTATAGCCTTTGCCATTGGCAGTAAATTTAATAATCACGTTTATTATCAATAACTGAAAACATCTCAACTCAGGAAGAACTATTTCCACCCCCTCACTCCTCTCCTTTTCTGTACCTAATCAGCCAATATATAAACACAACTGCATTCTCCAGTGTCAGGTGGGTCCCTGTGTATGGGCTGCTTTCGATTTCTTCTTAGGACTGGATTCACAATTCCTCTGTGTGCAGTTTTGCTTCTGTTTTGGTTCTTAACTTCCAAGTCTTTCCTTATGTCCTGATACCAACAGTACAAACACTCAAAATCTCCCTAGCAATATGTGCAAATTTTAAATGTGAAAAGGTGGCTCTTTTTCCTTTAAAAGCTATGTTTTCAACATACACCATCAGCTCTCTCCATGATTTGACCCAGTCCCTTAAAGCCAGATAAAGACTCATTGATTTTAATAGGAGCTGGCCCTTGGCTTTGGAAAGTCTATTTTCTTCAAGCAAAGGACTCCACAGCTTCCATAAGCCCCCTAAGTCAGCCTGACACACCTACTTCTTAGCAGGTCTGAGCATGTAGATCTGACCCACAACTTTATACTCAAGAGTGAAACAGAGCATCTGTCACACATCTTCTAAACACAGGGGTTTTTGGTGACTTCAGAAAGATTGAGATAAAGTTAATACCAATACACATAGTACAGTTATAATTAGAACAGCTACAAAATTTTATTTTGACAGATCCTTAGCTGATGTAGATGCATGTACCTATAATATCAAAGAAAATGACTGAAAGTTGTAAGAGATATAAGCACGGGTGGGGTTCTTTTTCAGGGTGATACTGCATTTTGATATAACTCCCCACTAACACTGTGGTCTCTATTAAACAGCATACAAGGTACCGTGGCATTTTTTGTTGCAGTTCACTAAGAAATCAGTAAACATCCTACTTAATGTTGCTAATATAAATTTTCCATCACAACAGTCTGTAGTAGTACCCCGCTGACAAACCGTAATGTCATTGCAACACATCCTTAAAGCACTGTAATTACTGCTGTATGCATGAGGGCATATGAGTTGGAGCAGACTTGAATTGAATGAGCAAAGTTCTTGGGACTATGACTGGGAAGCTGCAAGGCCTTATTTTTTAGGCACTTGTAGACCTTCTGTGCTGTCTATAAGGTGCAGAAGAAGATAGAGAGATATACCTAAAAAGGAACAAGAAAGCTTTTACCAGCAATAAAGTTTGTGCCAGTTGCCTGTCCTAAGCACGCACTGTGCATGGCTAGAGCACTAACTGCTGGAGGACCTCGCATCCACATTGCAAACAGGGTGCTCTGGATGGCACCGCTGCATGTAGGTTTGGTCTTGATTTCACTAAAAGTGAGACTGTTAGGAAAGTACCAGTGCTGGAGTCATGTGGTATACACACAAGCAAGCACAAGTGGAGTCACAAGGTACATTTGTAACAGAAAACTCCTACACACTCAAGCTCTTGAGCTCCAGACAGTAATGGTATCCCCAAAACAGCAGATCAGGTCTTGCTGCAAGAACCCCTCTACATTGTTAATCTTGGTATGTTTTGTATACAACAGAGCATTGAGCAGCTCAGCAGCATTGATACCATGGTACTTCCAGAATTATCTAGCAAACCAGGGGTTTTTATAGATAAAAGCACTTATGCTTTTGATACTAGATATAGATAAGCATGAGTGCCAATGTTGATTTAAACATAGGTATTACAATCAGTTATAGAAATCTCTTGTTGATCTAGGTCTACTTGATTTTAATACATCCATGCTCTACTCAATGCTCACAATGTATAGTGCAGCTCATATGAACTGTAACTGACAGAGCTTTATCTTCCTTGAACTTTATGCTAAGTTCCCCCAACAGCCCTGAGTTCTTTCTGGAACGTATTAAGTGACTACTTAATTCAAATGCCACTTACTTAGAAGTTCTTAACTTCTAGGGAAATGTGATGAAAGGCATCCATATGATGGATTAGATGATTCAAGACAGGGAAAGAAAAACAATGTATTAATACCCTGCACACCAGTGCTGCATGTGTTTTACTGATATTTAATACAGTGAATAGTATTTAACGCAGTGTACTAAAAGAGCTTCAGGGCTTTGGAAGATTCATTCTGTGAAACAAACAAATTCCTATTAAATGCATTTGTGCTAGTAATCTCCCTATATTACAGTAAAATAATCTGTGCAGAAATCAGAATGCAAGACATCCAAAATGAACTATGGGACAGAACAGAGATATTAGGGCTGGAAATTTTGCATTTAAAAAGTTTTACATTGAGGGCCTCCACTTTATCAGCAGCTATCACAAAAAAGCTTTACAAATTCGTACAGATTCTTGGGGAAAAATACATGTTACATTCATAAACAAATCATATGAGAAAGGAGTTTAGACTGGGGGGTAATGGAAAGCAAGGCATATGGGATATGGTGGCTGAGGAACTTTCCAGGCTTACAACAGACACTGAAGTTTGTAAGATAGCTCACTTTATTTTCCCTAAAATAATTTACCTCAAATGATTACTGGAGTGCATTGAACCTATACAAACATTATTCCATTATATTCTGATACCTTCTGCCAATAGATGACTTTCCATTTAGAAAAAGCCACCTAAGAAAAAACATAGCCAGGACTGTGATCAAAATCAAGTATCTCTATCCTGCTACAAAATTGACTTCTTTTAGGATTACATTGTGCAGCTTTCCAGCTCTTATCCACAATGAATAACTACCCTCAGTCATTAAAAATACTTTTTCTAAGCTGTTTCAATGTGATTATTCAGCTTGCAAACACTAGAAAAGATTCTATTTTATGCCTTGGGATAAAGCTTTCACTAGTCAGGCATATAAATTCTTCAATAACTCCATGTTGATCTTGAAAATTTCAAGCCTATTTTCTCTGTTACTGAAGATTCATTTAGAACTATAGTTAAGATTCACTTGATCCCAATTATAGAGAGGTGCTGCACAGGAGATCCAAGCACATAACTGTAAACCAGCAAGAGTGTACAGTTTCTTCCCCTCTCCACTTTCTTTCCCCGCAATCTCACACTTGAAAATATTATTATTTGACACCAAATAACTCTTAACTTCTGTGAAAGGAATGCTTGAAATCTGCAGAAAATTGCATGTTTACAGTTAACACATCCCTCAGTTGAAAGGACATCTCAAGCTATTCAGATGTTCTTTGTGCTGCATGTTTATCTTGCAATAACTAGTTGGCAAACATACAGCTGGGAAGAAGTGATTTATTAATGATATAAAGTAGTTCCAATGTGGATTTGCTAAAAGTTCACACAAAGCTAAAGTATAATGAATTACAAAGACAAACAACACATTGGGGGGTTCCATTAGTTTATATTACAGCTAGTACAAGTTTACTGGTTCCTAGTGAGGTAAATCCTGACAGCTTCAATAAAAGAAAGAACAACTGTCCGTAACAATTGCCAAAACAAACACATGACAAGGATCATAGTAGTTCCTTCTAGGACTAAAAATTATAAACCAAACAACACAATCAACCTAAGGACAAAGGTTGGCTGCTGAAACTTGATTACTTCAGGACACTTAAATCTCAAAATGCAGGTCATTTTATCAAGGTCACACTTTTCATATAGAAAAAGATTAACATTGATATCCACTAGATCTATATGATAAGTGCACTGATACTGAACAGCAGAAGAATTCTGCATGCACACCCAATTACTTTTAAAATCATGGATGTACTTTTGCATGCTATACAAAATCACTGTTGCTTTTTAAAAGGTGATGTTCTCACAGGCAGACCAAAAAAGCCAGAACAGAGTTGCACACTGGTTGTTGCAGCTTCAAAATCCCCTCATGGTTTATTCCCAGAATGTGTTTAAATACATCTCTGACATATTTTTTAGCACTGCCAAGCACAAACATTAAAAAAAAAATCTAATTCAGTGCTCTGCAAAAATCCTAATATTGCCTTAAAAGCCATGAAACTTTGTTTGAAGAAAAATTGTAAAGTTTCTTCCCTGCCTTCTACTTTTCTGAGGCTATTAGGTGTCCTTGTTTCATTTTTTCAAGGCTTTCTCCAAACAATGGTCAGAAACAATTTCACTGAAAATGAAAACTGAGATTCTCATGAACTCTGTTGACCACAGAAAACAAAGTGTGAAGAAAAGTATCACAGAACCATGACAAAACCTGACAGTTTTTCAGCTCTGTATTTTTCTTCTTATTTCTGACACACTTTAGTGGTAAGCAGCAAACACCTCTTTCCTGGAAACACTTCTCGTGTGTGTGTGTATTCACCTGAGTCTTCCTGATGGATTTTAACATTATGCTTGAGGCTAGGTTAACTTCTTTTACTCTAAGAAGATCAATTATTTCTTTCAGTAAAACAGGGTCACCTATCAATGCTTAAGACATGGATGGAAAAGATACAAAGACTTTATGATAAAATAACAAGACTTCACTATGTAGGACATTATGTGGTTAAGCTAAAAACATTCCTTAACTGCCTATTACAGCAACAATTGCAAGCACTGATACTTTATTTTAGAAATGGAAAAAATAGAGTGTCTTGATTTAATAAGTGGCACTAAGGTAAATATATTCATATGCAATGATAGGATGCAGGAACAAACACATATTCTGGAATCACTTATGCTTTCAGAAAATCAAACCATGCTGATTTAGGGTTTAACCTGCATGACAGATGGAAGAGACTGCCAGTGATTTCACTTAACTTCAGATGCATTATGTCCTTCTACTGTAAATCACACGAGACAGAGGCAAGCACTTACAGAATCAGCACTGTCTTGTCTCCCAAGCAGGTGATTTCAAGAATGACCTAACAGCTGAAAAATAAGTCTCTTAATTTCAAGTCCTGTTTAAGTTAAAGAATTTTAAAAGCAATGTGGCATAGAAGCATACACACGAGACACAGTCCATATTGCTTCTAGAATACTTTTTGTGAAATTATTTTCGTACACTAGAAAAAAAGAGCAAATTGTATCTGCATACTTAGAAAATACCTCTTCCAAGTCTCAAGACTTGCAGCCTAAATACTAGGATATGTTTCAAGTAGGTTCTCAAAGCACCTAAATACCTGGTTTTCATTCATCTGTGCTAATATACATCCTCTTGTTAAGGACAGTACTGATGCATAACAAAAAGATCCAAAACCTTACACTCAGCATCTCACTGCCAAATAATGCACCAGATTTTCCACTTATGTATATTGGGCAGGGAGTCACTAACAACAAAAGTTACATGTTTCAGTAATACACAAACTATTTTCAGCAATTATTTAAGAGTGAAATAAAATATGCATTAGTTGATAACTGTGCTGATACTTGAAATTTGTGTTTCTGTATATATGCCTATGTTTATAATGTGATATTGAACGTGTTACCATATTGCACTGCACTCCATATGTGCACTGCGTTGGAGATGGGATGAGAGAGAAAAAATTATTAAATTCTTGTAAAATTGCCAGAATATGGCTCCAATAGTTGCTGGTTACCTTTTGAATCTAAGGAAGGTCTTGTATTAATACAGAATACAGTTAATTCTTCAACTGAGCAATAATCTGTTATTTCCTTGCAGGACAGATTACAAAGCACAATATTTATGAACTCTTTGTGATGCTAGAAGGCATTTAACATATCTGAAAAAAAAATCCATCACAAAAACTTAGTAAATGCATAACAGAACACATACAGCCTTTTACAGGGAATGGCATAAAGAGTTAAGGTAGGAAAACAGCTGCAGTAATTCACCCATTTCCAAACACAAAGAAAAAAATCAGTTACTACAGTTAATTGGATTCTCAGAGTTGTATGTGAGCATTTTATTTTCAAACACCAATACACAAAAATAAAGAACTAAATACTATTACTTTTTTCCCCTTCATTTTTCCCTGAGTCAAATGTAAGTTAAGAAAAGCACAGATGCTTTCATCATTATCTTAAAAAAAAAAAAAACACACACAACAAAAAGGAGTGTTTTATAATATATGTGACTAAAATGTAAGAAAAGGTCTTTCTCTGCCTCTGTCTCCTAAAGATAGGGTGGTGCGTAAAATGTAGCTTTTAATTGGTTAAATGAGTATCAGCAGCTACCTATTGCAAAGACATTGCAATACTATTATGCACTTACAGAAATAATAAAACACTTTTATCTTTGTGAAATTAGTCCTAAAGAACTTGACTGCAAAAATCTCAGAGAGTATGCAGTGTTACGAAGATGGCAACAAACCTTTCTTTGATGACTCTCAAACCTGGAGGTAACCAGCTTTGAAACCAAATGAGTTTGCCAAGTAAAGCTCCCCACTCGAGAAATATTACAAGCATCAGACCCTAAGCATGCAGTTTCTTGATTTTATATTGTTTCTCATGTTACTTATTCTAAACTATTTTTGCTAGCATACCATGATATTTGTTGCTGCACTGCCTTTCACAGCTTTTTTTTCCACTGCATTTTATGTTATGTTCTGCACTGCTGTTACACTTCCTTTCAGAAAGTCTGACTGTGCACAGAACAGAAAAAAGTGTATTTTATTACCTAGCCAAAAAGTCAATTATCAGAAGATAATACAGTCATGCAGTCAGGACAGAAGCATCATTTCCCTCTCCCCATGGAACTGAATATGTCTTAAGAATTTTACATTTCATTGATTTGTTTAACTGGAGCTTAGAAATGAATCATCAGGCACAGATCCTTTTTGCAACAGCAAAAGAATCATGCTGCAGTAAGTTTAGTAGGGCTGTTACAGGACACAGCTGTGATTTCCAAGAGAATTGAAAGCCATTGACTCAGTGCAAGACCTAGTGCTTTGCCTCTGACTTCTTTTACTGTGCCTGGGTCCTTGCGCAGGAGGCATTGAGCCTATCCATGCTAAGAGCTTGTAAGATGTCCAGATTCTGCTTTGATACTAACTGAAAAAATGTTGGGATCTCATTATTTTTATCTCCTAATAGAACACGGTTAAAAATTAAATCCCATATTGCCCTTAAAAGGCACTGAATGAGTCAAATTGGGACTGTCTTCTAAAAATAGCTCTGATGTTGTAACCAAGCTATTTAAAGAACAAGATCTTGTTCAGTTTCAGTTTGTTAAAATATCTTATACTTTACATAAACACAAATCCATTCTTTTACACAGAAAGCTGTTGCAAAACACAACCTGTTAACTCACATTATGGTTATAAAAAGATCAAATTTTAAGAAAACAAACAAAACATTATTCACATCTCCCCTTTAAGGATATCTTCAAAATATACAAATGCATTTTGGTTTTTAAAACTTTCATCAGCGTGATTAGTTAGAAACAGTTTTCAGCTTTTCCAAATGGTTTGGAAAATATGCATGTTCATATAAATAGACAGAGCAAGACAGACATTCTTTTACTACTATTTTTTTTTTAATATCTTTCCTCCTCTCTCCAGATGAAAATGTTTGCGGCATTGATCAGCCTTATGACGCATGTAAATCATTTTGAAATCTATCCATTAATGAATTGAATCTAGCAGTACTGTGGAACATAAACATGCCTTTGTTTCAAATTTGGAAACAGTATTTAACACTGGCCTGGAAAGGGAGAACTGAACAATCATTTTGGCCCTATTTATTGCAGCAATCATCTTTATTCTAAACTGAACACTGGAAGAAAAGACTACTGGCAAAATGGTTACATTTCCACTATGTAAACTGTATTACCAAATGAAGCAAAAAGAATTCCCTTTATTAAAATAAGGTTGCATATGAATCTGTCATGTTTTTTCAAAACTACAGATTCAGAGTGACAGTCAAAACCAGAATGAACTAAAACTCAGCTATGTAAGACTGTATTCTCATTTACACTAGTCAAAGATTGTCATAGGTTAACTGTTTTTTTACTGTCATGAGATCAGAAATCAATTGTAACACCACTTACAAACTTAATTTTTTCATATATGTGTACACAACATTTCATATATACGTACATGTGTATACACATATGTATGTGAAACACTGAAAGAAGAAAGAGCAACCATCATTTTACCAGTCCTCTTCTCCTCTGGTTTTCTGCTACAATTACTCTTCTAATGCCTTGAAAAGAAAAAGAGCAGAGAGGGAATAAACTCAGAAGAAAAAAAATCATTATACTCTTATCCACTACTAGATTTTCAATATCACAATCTGTTAGTGGTGTCATCTGATCTGTATTGGCATTATAAGACCATACATTTACTTTCCAGTTCTGAGGCAATATTTCCAATATATGTGACATATATACACATACAAGTGCACACACACAAACTGTGATGTCTTCCCTATGTTTGCATAACTGTTGACAATTTTCTTCTGTTTACTAAAACAAAAATTGTTCTCTTCAATTTTATTATTTTAAGTTCAATATTATAATGTCATAAATAGGAATCCCAATAAACATTCAGATGACATCTGACAAACACTTACCTAGAATTTACATTCTTGATTAGAATTTGCAAATTACATTATGTGTACATTTAATATACAGTGTATTCTGTATGAAGTGCAAATGAATACTTCAGAGTACTATCAATCAAGATATTTCTCCCATACAAACACAGGGAGCATGGCTAAGTCTTTCCCCTCAAAAATGCACACATATAGGCTAGAGGCAAAAATACAATTAATTTAAAAAAAAAAAACAATTGTAGGCTGGGATACTGAAACTCCTCTCAGAAACCAGCTCAAAGTAAGGCTTTGCTACCTGTGCTGCTAGTGACAATGAGAAAGAATCCTTTGCTTATAAAATTTAACTGTCTGCGTATTACAGAAACAACTAATTAAAAAAGCGTAGCTAGTGGCTAAGCAACATGCATACCAACAAAGTTCCTGATTGCTCCTCCATACTCTTCCCTTTTCTGATGTTTAAGGTCTCTTCATCTTTCAACAATGTAAATGGCAGCTACTTAAAAAGCTGATTTGCTTGTTTAGGGATTGTCAGAGATTATTATTGTCAGAGATTCTTATTACAATGCATATTTGAACTATATGATCCTTAGTATGGCTTGATAGGCATCTCAGGCTCTAGAACACAGTGTTTTAGAATCAATCTCTAGTTTCCATCACTGCTGCTTATGTGAGTCTTGCTTCAAATCAGCTGAAGGCTAAGACTTACTCTGGTCCTGGCATCAGTCTTATCTGTTTGGGTGTATCAGCTGTCCAACAGTACTTCACAGCTGTCCTCATTTTCATCTCCATTACAGTCCTGAGTTGACAGGTACCTCTTATGATCTGATCTCCATCTTCCTATACATAACCTTTTTTACTGTTTTGTGTCCCAACTTGAATATTTAATCTAAACTTTCTCTCCCATCTGTGATGGCCAGGGATCCAGGCTAAATCAGGCTGCTTGTCTAAGTAGGCCTCGATCATGTGTCTGTGTATTACTGTGTATTACTGTGTATTACTGTGTATTAGTGTTCTCCAGACTGTTAAATCTCTGAGACCTGGGGACAGAAGGGGGGGTCCAACAAGGCAGTAGGGCTTGCTTTCTATTTTGCCATTTCCATCAGCTGTCTGATGGCTTTTGCTGACAATCTCTCTTCCCATTGCTTTGTGGGTACTCAGAGGAAGTCGTTTTACGTCCTCTTTGGTGCTGAATCATTTGAATTCTGCTTCAGCGAACTATAGCTTATTGTCTAGTCAGTGTCAGCTACCTTTTATACTGCAATACATACTTTTAGATTTCTAATCACAGCACCTGTCTGAGTGACAATTCATCTTCCAGAAGTGGGAGAAGTAACATTCCGAAACATAGATTCCATCATTAAAAGAGAACAAAGAGGAAAAAGATTGGACTCGGACTTAGGACAGAATTCTATGGGATTGGATGATCTCTTTCCACTATCAGTCCATAATTTTTACATGACTCACACTGCTTTATGCATGCCCTTAGGGATTCACAGCTAGCCATAAGATACACTCCCTGCCTTGCCTTATTCCTGACCAGCTGTGAAACACATTTCTCCACAATGTAAGCTCTTAAATCTACTAGCATTATCCAGTTTACACTACATCCCCTTCTACAGCCACAGATTATTCATCTGTTCATATCAAGGCAGAAAACATCCCATCATTTGAATTATTTTACTGCTTGTAACACCCTATGCTGTTTATTAGAGTGATTGATTAAAACACCTCATTTAAAGATATAAATGTAGTGTAACAAGCTGATGTGTACCATCTTTGAGTTCTATCTGTTATGTACTATGGAAGGCATATCCAAGTCAGTTTATTCATCATTAAAAGTGATCATCCAAGGCAGTACTTTATCCTCCCACCATGAACCTGCAAGCACCACCAACAAGTTATTTAGTTGGTTACTGGAATTTTGTAGTGGCTTCTTTGTTATGCTTTTTAGTAAGTTGTGATCAGGTGGCATGGCCTGATGTCCAAAAAGCGTAACAGTCTGCCTTTTACCGGAGCATATGACTTTTCTGCGTCTGTGACAGCTGCATTCTACCTCTGCATTAACACTGTATCTCTGCACCCCTGTAGGATAACACACCATTTCTCTATTTGCTCTGTACAACATTTTAATACTAAAGCCTTACTAATGGCTTTTTTTTTTTCCATCCAATGCCTGTTTTTGGGAATTTGCCCACTTTTTCTCATTCATCAAGTGTCCATAGGTGCATGACAGGCACATTGAAATTTGAAAACCTTGGAAAGTCACCTGGGCCTTTCTTTAATGATGTTTTGTTTCTTGGAGCATGGCCAGAGTCCCTATGACATTAATAAAGGCCTCAGTTCTCCTCAGGTTTTGCTTGACTACTTTCAACAAAATATGTCACTACTGGGTAGAGATGTCTTAGCTTGGATGCAGTAGTCCTGATCTGGTTTTACCTATGTGTTCTCTCATAAAATAAGAATATATTTAGCTAGAAGAAACATGCTCTTAAGAAAACAACAATAGATTAAAGACAACCAAATCCAAACAACTAAATAAGAGATGTTAACAGTTTGTATCAAAAGTCCATAAATAAAAAGGCAAGGGTATGTTCTACAAGATATTGTTTTACAACTTAGAGCAGGGGGGTCAGAAGTGACACAGAAGCTACAGTTATGTTGATAATTGGAACTGATCTTCAGGCTGTACTTACGTCTTTAACCAGCTACAATGTAAATTCCTTAACTTCTCTCCTAGCAGACTTCTGAGTGTAAAATCAACGCTTTCCTACACAAGTGTCTCCAGAATAAGAACTCTGCTGGCTACAATCCCACTCCTGTTCTTCAGTTGTTGACTCTCCTTTTCCGTACTTATTGGCACTAAAAAAAAGTTAAATAATAGACTGATTCTCAACAGGGCTCTGCCTGACAAATGAGCACAACAATGTACATGAACAACTTTTTTGTTCATAGTGTCCCCAGGTGAACAAGGTCAACTCTAAATACCAGCAAAAACATTTCCATAAGTACAGAATGAAAATGGTATCTGAGCAAGCCCGATTTACTGATCCCATTATTACTGCAGACATGGACAGTGAGTTTCACCTCACCTAGCTTTGGACATCTATAGTGCAAATATCTACATCTGACCTAAGAATCTAGACTTCACAGTCAACACAGGGCAATACTATAGCCTGAGTCAGCCGTCCTTTTTCAGTGTGCACCTCCAACTGAGATGACTTACATGAGAGAAATCCCTACTTCTCTGCTGATTATGAATCGAGTCCCGATGGCTAGCTTTTAGTGCACATTTTAGCCACATTTAGTTACATGAAACAAATCCCACCACAAGCAGCCTTGCATTTAGTTTCACAAAGCTCACTGATAGCTCTACAGAGGAATTCTTTAACTAATAAATGCTGGGTTGACAAATTAATTTCAAAAATTGTTTTGGATTGCTTGGTTTAAGATAAATTCTCCTCAGACACTGGTGGATATGGACTCAGCAAACCTCACTGTTTCCTTAGCGCCACCAACCCAGTGCTTCTAAATGGTAAAGGCCAGTCTCAAAGTACGTATGAGTCATGCATTTATAAAGCTACTAGGCCTAGGGCTGCATTTAAGTGGTACTCAAAGAGAATGGTGAGACAAGAGCAAAAACCTAGCAAGCTTGTGGCAAAAAATGTACCAGAAAATGCAGAGCAGTCTGTTAAAAAGCCGAAACAAAATATAGGTTCTTGTAACTCCTGATACAGCAGAGACAGCTACTTAGAAGAAATAAAAATTTACTCTTACTTTCTCCTAACAGATTTTCTTCATACAAACACACTTAGTGATGCCTGAGTTTCCAAATATCGACGGTTGCTCTATACCTTCTTCCTTTCCTCCTGACTAATGAATTGTGCTAAAGTAACAGAAAGCAACCAACTCAGTCAAACTTTTATCTTCATTTTAGCTTCTTAAAGCAAACTGTCATTTCTTCATCAAGACAGAAAGCTGGTATAAAGGAAGACAAATAAAAACATGTATAGCAAGGAATAGAGGCATAGCAAAGTCATTTCCTTTGCAACAAATATTCCATGTACATCTTTGATTGTGATTGTAATTTGCATAGAAAAGCAATCCTAACATGATATTGCACACTCCTGTACATTTTAACAAAACATGAGTGATCAAAGATGTCTTTAAAATTAAATATATATATATTTAAAAGGGGTGGAATAAAGGAGGATAGAAAGTGGTTCCCTTTTAAATTCCTAACATGACAAACTATTTTGTCATTTCTTATCAGCCTACTTTGTGCAATGCCATGGCTGATTATATGTTTTGATGCAACAGAAGCTAAACCAAACCTGCTTTTCTTAAACTTTTAATAAGCAACTGGAAGTAGCACAATACCCACTGCAATTGCAGGTCCCTATAAGTTCCTGTGCATCAGTACTTCCCATAACTCTGCAGTGCTTGGCGTGGTGGTGGTGTGTTATAAAATCTGCTCTGCTTCAAGGAAGAATGTTCCAAGTCATTAAATGCCAGATCTTCCATACACAAATAAAAGGCTTCTGAATTCTCCTCCTTAGGATACTGGTATTGATATTCCTTCACGACTCTATTTAGAGTAATAGATGCTAAACAGTGAAATCACTGTTAGTAAACATGTACTTTGTTCTACAGTGCCTGTTTGTGCAGAAGGGTGGGTATGTACTGAAACATCTCATTAAAGTTTGATCCAAAACCCTCCAGAATAAGCAGGAGTTAAAGCCCCATATTCCACAAACCGATTCTAAGCATGAACCATTGCAGATCAGACTGGATTTCTACTCAATCGTTATATCAGCCAGGATATGGACATCAAATCAGACTGCAACTGAGGGACTTGGTGATTTACACAGAGAAACGTGTAGGGTTTTTTATTATCAAGTTTGTATACATCCTTATGATAAAGTTCCATGGAATATGCAAACTGTAAGAGCCCTTATCTCCACAGGCTCTCACTCTTCCTGTATACAACTGATACACTTCTACTCTCACAGTTGCTTCCTATGAGGAAGTAACCCCCTTGAAGAGAACAAACAGCTAACCCCTCAAACATTTCCTTTTTCTGCCTCTTTCAGTTTTTTTATTCCCTAACAAAACAAGCCCCTTTCTCTTATAACTCAACTTTTTCCTTGTTTCCTTTGTGTGACAAAATTATTAAAACAAACAAAAAACCCAACCTTGTCCATTGTGAGTTGTGTCATCTACACAGGCATGTCCTCAAGACCCTATCTGAACTCATCAATTCTAACTCTATTGCTGAATCTCAGAAAAACTGTTCTCATCCAGTAATACTTATAGATGCACTTTTATTTCCAAATAACTTCATAAATGTTTCCTGAGATTTGTGTAATAGCTCATTTTTGTTGCTTCCATCAGTCTCTGATCATCATTACTGCTGAATCAGCATGTATCACATTTCCAGGACAGTCACTATCTTTAAACAAATGAAATGAAAATTGTATACATTTCCCACAAACTCCTTGTTTCATTCTCTCAGCTTGCTGATTGCATTAGCTGTTGCTGATTGACTTTTAAACTTTTGGCTAAATCACTCTCTGTCCATTATTAAACTGAGCTACTAAGTTGATATTCCCCAGGCCATTAACAGGATTTATTTATTTTTTTTATTTCCAAATAATTTCAGTGATGAGCTTGCCATTTTTCTCAGAATAATTAAGAAGTTTCAAAAGAAATCCCATCCTCATCATCATTTGGGTAGCTCTAATTACTAATTCCTGGAAAAGTATATGTGATTTTGTTACAGTCTGAAGACCCAGTGCCCGAAGTGCCAGAAGACAAAAAAAGTGACACAAAATCAATTTCATCATTATGTGAGCTATTCTTTACAAACAAATAAAAACAGACTTAGTTGAGTCAGAGCTGCCACTGACTCTCCTACTGCCGAAAAAGATGATTTTCTTTCAACTTCCTCCCATGATTTTTTCTCAGCCGCTGCCTGACATGGAAGGCTATCTGCAGGAAATGTCTTTGAAGTTCAGCTCCTCAGGCAAGAATTCTGCTGTGGGAAGGATATATGCTTTAACTCACACTATCCTTCCTCCTCAGAAGTCTTCCTCTCCCCCTGGACCCCTCCCAGGGAGTTCATGCCGTTCCTCAGTCAGCACGTTCATTCGGCCATGAATTTCCCTTTGGAATGAGGCAGTTTTCTTGCTAAAATCTCTGAGATTTCAGAATGCCCTTATTCTACACTGGATGGAGTCCAAAACCTTTGATGTTTTTTCTGCTAATTAAAAGATAGACAGCCTGCCCCATAATAACTATCTTCTGATAAAAAAATAAATTGATCAAAGGAGATTTCTTTCTGGTAATGGACTGACTACTTCACAGATAGATTTCTTAGATAAGAGACCTAAAATCATAGAAGAGAGCAGCTCTATTATCACCATTATTACAGAGAAGGAAGAAAGAATAATTATTTTGGGACTCTCTCTTCATGACAGGATCACCAGGCACCCAGTACCCCCGCCCACCTCCTTAAGGAAAAACTTCTTCTAACCACAAGCCAAAAGCACCTATAGGCTCTATACCACCAAAGCTATGTTTTAACAGAACATAAACCAGCAGATTAGAATAAGATACATCAGATGCAATGTGTGAGCCCAGATAAATAAAAGGTTTCAAGAGAGGCATTCACCACCCCCTGCCCACCAGTCAGGCCAGCCCCCAGCCCAGGCTCAGGGAGGCTTCCAGAACCACTCGGGCTCTTCTTGGTCTCCTGCCAAAACCTCCCTCTTCTGTCACCCCGCACAAACATCCCCACACATCTGCCAACGGCCCACCTGCTTGGGCTGCTGCCCTCCTTCCTGGGGGCCTGTCCCTCATAACTGCCTCTGGGCAGCTCCTGCCAAGGGAGCTGGGCTGCCCGCAGGCCCCACAGCATCTGGGACCCGGTTCGCTGCCCCCTCCGTGCTCCTGCACTGTGAAACATCAGCAAACCAAGGACATGATGGCGCTTTCTGCTGCCATCTCAGCTCTGCTGCACCTCAGGAGGTGCCAGTAAGGAAAGCAAGGAAACATGAGGAGAAAGATTAAAAGCTATCACCAGGTTTGCATTTCTTTGGAGCAAACCCCCATTTGCTCTACTGCATGTGTCTTGGCCACCTGAAGTTTTCATCCCAGTTCCTCTTTGTCTTTAATTAACTAGGTTAGAAACAGATCATAATACCTTCCAAGAGCAATGAATAGTTGGAGAGGTCAGGACCCTTGTTACCAGAGTTGGAAGACATCATGTTTTTGTGTGCTGTTGGCCCAGAGGCAGACCACCAGAATCAACCCACCTTCAGTGGGATCCCTCCCGCATGAGCCACTTCATTACCCTAAGGATATTCTGGGAATCTTGTTTATGACACAGATCATGAAACACGTAAGTAAACCCAGGAAGCCTACAGCAAAACTCCAAAGTTTAATAAAAATTCAGAGGGGTAAACAGCCACATGGAGGCATGAAACCTGAGCTAGTTGGAGAGTTCTGCTATCTGTAATACTCCGTAGTACATAATATATGCACTGCAGCAGATTTGAGAAAAGCAAATGAAGCTTTGCTGATATACCTATCTACTATCCAACTGTCAAGAAATGGCATGAATCATGCTTGAGAACTACCAGATTAGTGGACTAATAAAGCAAAATGCAGCCATGTCTTATTGCACTATCAGCTGTAAAGTATGTTGTAAATAAAACGTTATGAACATATCTGGGGCAGCTCCCAACAAAGCCAGAGGTAAATATCTCAATGTTCCTGTATTTTACTAAGGCAAGGAAAGCTGTTTAATGATTAATTGACTCATTAATGAACAATGGTACATGGAAAAAGTATTTTCTATTTATATGCTAAACTGCGCAGCTTGCTAAATAACAATAGTGGATGTGTCAAGTCAATGGGAGACAGAAGGAGAATGGTTTTGTAATGAGTCAAGCCAGAGACAAAATTTCAAGATGTCATTTCTCTGCAAATGGTGATCACTTGCCCATAGCTACTCAGAAAGACTAAGGGAGATGGAAAGAGAAGCCCTGGTATCTGATGCCCTCTGTCACAAAACCTTCTCCAAAAGGATCCGGTGAAAGCTGACTGCAGTAAAAAGACTTAATGATCTCTGAATCAGGCTCACTCTTCACTTTCCTGTGTCATTGAAAGTTGATTATGGGCTGTGGCTTTTCTCCTGACATCTGGTCAAAGGTGCAGCAAACATTTCAGCTGCAGGGGGACTGCAGTGAAGATGTGAATCTGGGAGCCATTCTAATCCCTATTGAGAGCAGAACTTGGTAAGGTGTCAGCCTGTTTAAATGCATGAAGGGGAAAGAAGGAAGAGCACTAATGAAAATACTTTCAAGGATACTTCATTTTGTCAAACAGAAAGACATTGGCAGCCCACTTTCAAGCTTTTTTTTTTTTTTAAATGAAAATGTTCTCTCTGTTTTATCTGAGGCCAAGAAAAGTATCAGAGCTAAAAGCTACAATTATAGGAAATGGCCAAATTTATCTTTTCTGATTTAGGATGACACACTTTAGCGAGATCAGGGGAGGTTATTTAGTTTCATCATAACTGGATCTCAAAATGTTGTCTCAGTTTGTCAAGGAACGGAGCACTCTGGCTTCCAGGCTACAGCATGCAGCTTGAACACAAACATCCGTTAGGAATACAAGTGAAGCCAGCAGGTCTATCTACTCCACCAGCTCTGGCAGAAAGCCTGTCCAGGCATCCCAGTCCTCCTTTCCTGCATATTGTTTACACCCAGGAAGCTGCAAAAGCCAACTAGACCAAACTATAGGGAATTTCATATGGTGAGAGAGGAGAAGAAAAAGATAAATGTGGAAAATAGATTTCACTATGTGTTTTGTTTAAAAATGCTTGGAGGGGAAGACTGGACTTTTAAGGAGACCTTATATATGGTCAAGAAACAGGAAAGAACTATATTTGTCATGCCCACCACAGTTAGTTTTGGTTAAGTCATTTATCCTCACTGTGTCTCAGTTTATTTTACTTTGGGTATATATTTCCCTGTTGCTACAGTACTTATGTCAGGACTGTAGGAAGCATAATCTAGCAGAAAACACATTTGCTACCCAAAGAACTCATAGTATAAATATATCACACCCTCATATTAAGGTTGACCAAATTTGGTAATTAAGTACTTTGAACCAATTCTTGAATTGGAGTTAAATAGAATTAAACTTTAATTAGAAATATCTGAAAGTAATAAATAAAAATGAAATTAATTGATAAAATAAAAAACAAAAGTAAAATTTTATTTTAAAATACTCTATTCAGTTTGAAGTGCATATTATATCACTGGAACGTACTTATTCCTTCTTTACTGCAAACTGCATATCTACATCAGACACCCTTGCTTTTGGTATCCTTACATTATTCTTTCACTGTTATAAATTAAGTTGCCATAGACCCATGTTTGGTCATGTAGTGTTTTCTATGATGGAAGTTGTAGGATTTTGGATTTGGTAACCACAGGTAAAAATCATGGCCCATGAAACACTAACACTCACAGCCACATTCTTGGCTAAAGAAGCAAAATTGACAGCTACAATGATGGGAGATTATTGACAAAAAAGAATCTAAACCCATGAATCTTACCATAGAAAGGGCAAAAGGTAATATTTCATTTGTACAACTTATTAGAATTAGAATGTTATTTTAAAATTACTTCTAGATTAAAAAAGAATGACCATTCATTGAGCATGTGTATCTGAAAACATTTTGAAGAAAATGAACACTGCTGTGGGATATAAAGCACTTTCTATGTTATATTTATCTACCTGGTAACTCAATAAACATGCAGTGTCTTATGCAAGCTCTGGGGAATTAAAAAGGAAGATGAAAAGATACATGCACAAAATAAATAGTAATGAGGGATTTACCTAGACCTACTTATATTATGAAATTCACAGTCTCAAATACTGCTTAAAGGGATACTGTTTACAGACCAAGGTATACCATTTGCATAGATTGGGAATAGCTCTATAGAGCTCAGACATAAGCCCTATATTTCGGAATACTTCTTATTACGAAGCTATGCCTTTATGCACAGCAACATAGTTGTCTTTGAGACTGCAGTTGTCTTTCATCCGGGCTGCTTAAAATGAGGGCAGTGGAACTCAGTTTCTGCAGCTGTCCGCACTGATACAAACCAAAGATAGTCTAATATATCATTGTGTAGAGTCTTATTACAGCAAAGTTTGCACCTGTACAAACCAATTTCTTTCTTTTTTCCTTTCTTTAAAACTCTTTTAATTGCAGGTTTTGTAGATATTTATCAGAAACTTTGTGAGACAGGACATATAATTTCTGACAGGACATATAAATTTCTGTCATAATTATATGTCTGACATATAATTTCTGTCATATATTTATAAGGATAAATATATAATTATAAATACATTGAGCAGTGTTTGTACTTTATGCTTACATAATGTACATAATTTTCTTACACATAATTTTCATACATAATTTTCTAACACAGGATTATCAATCAGCAGATCAGAGGTCTGGCCACAACTTCTGCTGTGATCCCTACTTAAATATCTCTGGATTGGTTATCAGACAGTGACAGATTTGTGAGAGAATCATTAGCCATGTAATATTTAGATATGCCAATCTTCTTTTCACTCCGATGCCAATACAATTAAGTTCACCTTAACGCAAATGGAAGGGTAAAAAAGTAATCAATTTTTAAAAATTGTTTTATTTATCTATTAATAAATTAATTAAACCATTTAATAAACTTCATTTATCTAGTTGTCAGTAGCCAAATCACAGGCCATGTGCTTTATCTGTGCAGGCTCTGACTTTCAATTTTTTCATTCTCAGGAGTGCATCCAAATATGATACTTTATGGCTGGCACTCCTAAAGCCATTATTCCTGTACTCAAAGTCACCGTACCAGAACTTTTAATTTCATCTCCCCCAAGGTAGTAATGAGGTAAAGATATTTCTCAACCTGTCCTGCTTCCAAACATATTTCAGCCATGGAAAACTTTTCACATTAAAGACAAAATAGCCTTCATTCAAATTAGTAGCTCCAGTGGCTCAAAAAGGAATTCTTCCATAAATGAAAACTACTTGTGTAAGGATGTGCAGGATCCGTCCCTTAAGCTTTACACAAGAACCTGCCACAAGAAGGTGGTAAAATGAATAGTCAAACCACATTTATTTCTTCTTTTGTTATTCTGTACAGAACTTCCAGACTTTGCCATCAAGTGGTCTTAGTGTCACTTAAAAAAGTACTTTTATAAAAAGAACATACTGACAGTATTTATCTTATAATTTAGTGATCCTTTTATTAAAGCTTTCAACCAGGCTGTTTTATTCTGAAGAACTTCACTTAATATGTCTAAAACATCAGGATTTTTAAGGTGAAACTTGTAGAGTAGGAAATTTTTTTTTGACACAGCCTCAGAAAATTGTATTTCTACTCAAACACATTAAAGTAAATCCATAATATTATTCAAGGAAATTTAGTTTTCATAAAAGGAATAATAATAATAATAATAATAATAATAATAATAATAATAATTATTATTATTATTATTATTATTATTATTCTTCAAAACTGATGCATTATCCTGATCTTTGACAAGTACTGGCCAATGAAATCTTTTAGGATATGATATTTTCATCTCCAGAAATCACATTTACTTCTTTATTTTACAAAAATCGGTGGTAGTAAGTAATAAACTGAGACATGGTATGATCTTCTTTAGTTTGTTTTAGCTATATTTATATAGTTTGAAGTATAAGCAGCATTACTTATTACTATATATTAATTCAGCATACACTTTGGCTGTAGTTTAAGACTTGAAGAGTAACCACAGAAAAATGGTGAAGTCACTAGCTCCAGTAATACACATGGTTTATGAAGTCAGTTACGATTTGTAGCATAATGAACATCATAGCAGCTGTTCTCCAGCCTAGTTAGAAAGACACCTGTACTGTTACTATGCATAAAGAAACAAATCTAATGGTAGTTCAGGTTACTGATGCAACACTTAAATCCAGACTCTTCATTGCTTTACTGGAAAGAATAGAAACTTCACTATGCTAATCTTTGCATATAAACAGTGATTTTAATGTCATATTCACTAAGCTGCTGAACAACAAAGTTCTTTTTTTATTTCTCAGGTTTTGTTGAAGAAGCAAACAAAATAAAGGGTGCCTGATTAGTCATGTTTTGCAGTTTGCAAGGCACAGTCAAGCTCACTTGCAACTGTCTGTAATTTCCATGCAACAGCTGGAGCATACTGGGACTCCAAAGCATTTCTAAGATATCAGAATCTATTCTCCAATTTTTCCCAAGTACACATTAGGAAATAATGTCTTCAGATAAGTAAAATAATTTTAGGAGGCCATATGTTAATCCACCATAGGCAATACAAGTCAACTGGATGAATTGACATTAAAATAAATTCGTCTTGATAAATAAGTCAATGACAATCTGGTTTAGAATGTGAAAATAATTTTCTAGATCATAAAATGAGACTGACCCTTAAACAATTAATGGCTCTAAATTAAATTAATCCAATCAATAGATTGCTCCTATGTGAAAAGAAAAGGAAAAAAAAAGCAAAAAAAAGCTTAAAGGTTGAAATCTCAAATTGTTCTTTCCAACAAATGAACTATTTTAAAAAGGAGCAAGTGAAAAAGTTCTTTCCAGCAGCATGAAAAAGAGCATTTTGCACTTATCATTAGTTGTTTCCCTGTATTTTCTCTACTTCTGCTTTTAAGTTTGAGTCACAGTTGTCACTTTGGTATTCTTGATGAAAAATCTATTAAGAATGGTTTTTTATGTGCAATAAAATAAGCATCCCTTTAGTTTGACTCATGGGTTGTCAAAGCGCATTTCATTTGCTCAAATGTAAGCTCACAGTATATGTTTTCAAGAGAAGAATGGGACGAAAAAGTAAAAATAAAATTAAATTCTAACTTTGCTTAAATGTGAGGATGAGTTTGAATCAGTAGCTGTGAGATATCTTAAATGTTACATTATTTCTATTGTATTCTAATATCTAATATATTCTAGATGTATAGAATCACTTTTTAGGTTAGATGCAACACTTAACTCCTAATGCAGTTTTAGCAGTACAGCCATTTCAAACTGATACAATATAACTATGTCTGATTTAGAAAGAAATTCTGTTCCCTAACTGTGGTAGGGGTGGTGGAGGGTCACTTAAATGGGTTGCATTAAAAATTCTTCCCTTTATCAATTTCTACTCATTGGTTCCACAGGAACTTCCTCTGAGCTAATTATGAAAATATAAATATTTATACGATGACCCTAGGAACAAGCTACTGTTACCTCAGTACTTACCAACTGCTGAACTGTTATTTGAGCTCTGAGAAGAAGAGTCCTGCGATTTATCTGCAGCACCTGCTTGGTCTGCTATCCAGGATTACACAGAGGCCTTCAAGCAAACCATTGCAAAGTTCACACGCACACATAAGAACAGGGTTTTTTATGCAAAGTTACCAAAAGAAAAACTTGTTCCTTCCATCGCACTAAAATTGTAGCTACTGAGTGCATGTAACACAGATTCCTACATTTTTGCTTGACTTGACCTGTCAGTCTTCCAGTTTGCATAGCAGAATCTGTCACAGAGCTTTGGCTCTTGTAGGATAAATATTTGTCTTTCCCTCTTTCCCCCCCACCCCCGCCAAAGACAAATGTGTTTGAAAAGAAAAGGCACAGTTTTAAGCTAATGGTAAACCATCTGTAGAGGCATAGGCAACATAGGCTGGCTCTTGTAAATTATTAGGCCTAGTGAAGTAATAAGATAATGGAGAATGACCAAATGATAGCCATTTTACGATGGAGGCTCTTTGAGGTGTTATAGTAGGCAACACAGCTATGTCATGTGGTTCTTTGGGGGATGACAACAGGGTTCTTTGGGGGATGACAACAGTATATTTCTTAATAAACTTGTATCCTCAGGACAGAACTGCCATTGTTCAGCTCCATCTACCACTTTGAGATTGACATGCAAAGGAAATTTTCTGATTCTGAAAACCTCAGCCAGTGTGACCCTTCCTGCTTTCATATCCCTAGAAGAGTTTAGGGATTCTTTTCTCCCTCCCAACTTTTAAAAGGACTTCACTTTAACTTTTTTCTACACCAACAAAACCAGACATTCACAAGCAGGATCAAGGCACAACAGGGAACCACTTTAACTTAACTTCAGGTCATCCTTTTGCAGCAAAGTCTTAGAAGCTTAACATTGAGAATTGTCATCCTTTTGTGAGCTTAAGTCACACCAGGAAAATTTACTGTAGCTTTTGTCTGAAAAACTATACAGGTATTCATGTTACATACCATATACAGAGTCTGAACCCATAGCACTAAGTCAGTGGGACCTTTGCCTGAATGAATGCAGAATCAGACCCATATGTTATTATAACTGTTGTAGTAAGAAGACTGGCTTATGTATATGAAATCTAGCTAAAAGGACACATACTCCAGGCTCTAAATTCGTAAAACACTTAACACTTATTAAATATTAACAATATTAAAATAATCAGCATTACTGCAATGGAATTAGCCTCTTACAAAAGGAAAAACAACCTTCTGTTGTTCCTTAATCATGTGGAAAGTTACCTATAAAACAGAAGTCTTGCTTCATTCCTGAAAATTTCCCCAGATGTGGACTGTTTCAGACTATGAGGAACTGAAGTTTCAACAGTTCGACAGTCAGTGATCACTAAAGAATGAGATTGTATGTAAAAGAGTGGCCAAAATTATATCTTGCCTCCACAGAAAATTATTTCAACAATAAATTGTTACTTAAGTCCATCTCACTATGATGAATAACATGAATAATGAATGCATTATGATTTAAAAAAATAATTTCTATCCATTGTTAATATCACAGCTATTGTACCTGAGTGGGGATTGACACATCCTTTCAGCCCTGTAACCATCCTTTCAAAGACATGATGATAATTGTGATTAGCATCACAGGGGGCTAAGCATACTCATGCTAGTTAGTGCATCTCTTTTCCTCTCTAGAGACTTTTTGGGGGACAGCCCACTAGGAAAGCAGGCAATGAATTTTTGTGGGAAACTGTCAGATCTTTGTCTTGTTCCTCACTTCAATTGCTGCTGTGGAAGGAGGAGGAAAAAATTATAAATGAATAGCAGCAGAATGTTTCTTGTCATCTAGGAATTATGAGGACAATTGGATGGGCTCCAGATATCCGAGTAATGTCATAGATATACCTGTTGTTCTTTAAAATAATCTTAAGTCTCAGCAGAAACAGTGTACAAGTCCCCTACTGGGCAAACTCATAAACTGTTTTTTTCGTTTTCTGAAAATGGAACAAAGAACTAAGATGACTATGCTTATAATGCATAACATCAATAGATTATTTATTTTATTTTCTTAACATAAGTTTATGAACCTATCATAAAAATTGATTACTTTATTTAAAAAACTTTCTGCTCAGGGTCATCCAGACCTGGGTGACCTAAAGAAAGGGATCTGTTTGCTGGTGGCAAAATTTATAGAGCTCATCCAAGATCTATTCATTAGCTGAACTTGAAGTTGGAGGATTTAACATATTCATAATATCCAAGTCCATTTCATACTTGATAAAAAAGAACTGCATCTTCAGATATTTAGACCTTGCAGTGTATGTACCTGTATCAGCATAACAAATAAAGGTCTATTGAATGAATAAACCGAAGGGTATATTTTGATCTACATGCATTTGTTATATTTTTAATTTGTAAGAGCTTATTCATAAAGTCTTTACTCAATTTTTATTTCTTCAACATGCAAAATAAAAACTGGAGCTAATAGCAGAATAAAAGTTCATTGCATGTAACAGAATAATTATTTCAGCACTATTATATCAAGAGAATTGTTTCTCATTTTGTGTTTGATTGAACAGTGATGGAAGAATAAAATCTTCAGTAATCCACAGTGGCCTGCATTCAGTCTCAAATGCAGCATAGCTCCCATTGAAGTGTTTGTGCTTTGACACACCATCTGCATTCATACAAAGTATTCTACATAGTCAAGAAATCTCAATTTTTAAATGCTTGTAGGAGGGGTATGTGTGAAAGTCTTCCAATTCCATTATGGGAGTAACTGATTATCTACTTAAAACACAATCATCCTTACTTTTTATTCAAATACTCAAATTCTTTGTGTTCCAAGTATTCCCTGTTCCATACAAGCAGCAGGTTTCGAGGTCAGCTCCTTAGTCAGCTTTAATTGTCATCAGTCTAAAATCCATTTTAGAAAAAGTAAAGGGAATGAACAAGCTTTAAGGGTAAAGCTACACTGTAGGTAGTGAAAGCGTTTCCTGGCTCCAAATGTCTGCTAGAGCTACTTTTGTTTCCATGTGGGAAGCAAAAATCAGGAGTACACTGTGCACATGCTTTATTTTCACACAAAGGCAGCTCAGGTATTTGAGCCAGAAGGAGCTTGTGGATGATGAAAGCATGAAAGCTATGAGGTAATTTACAGAGTTCAGCTGCCCCACAGCATAGTCAGGGCCTACACGCATCAAGATGACAACTGTTCAGCCTGAAGTCAATAAATTCAGCCAAATTTATACCCACATGTTAGGACTGGATCACTTTTATAGAGATACTCTCTGACTGAGTAGGGAATAGATATTCATTTCCTTCAACTATCAGGTCATAAAAAATCAGGATTCTAAAACCTGAACAGATATCACCTAACTTATTTATATATTCTATTAGGAGAGATATAACTGTTATGTTAATTTTCTTTCATTTCAAATTGTTTGCCACAATACCAATTAGTATTATTAGTCAGCTCTTCCCTTTATAATACATATCTAACTATATAAATATGTAAAGTTGAAGAGAACAATAAGTTTAGCACTAATGTCAGGAATTACTTGCAAAAATTACTTGAATAAAAAATAAAGGGGGGTGGGGGAATAAAGCAGCTTCCTAAATGAGGTGACTACTTTGGCAAGTTCATTGTTTTGCTTGATAAAACTAATAATATTGGTGCCACCAGAACTAATTCATTTTTAAATATTAAGGCTTTCACAATCCTAATACAACACTTATTAGTGCAGGTTGCTCTGCCCGAGGGCCGAAACTATTTTATTCTCGGTTCCCATGATGAGTGCCATAGAGAGTGTTTGATGCTTGCTGACTGAACTCATTCTGTCAGTAGAACTGTTGATATTTCACACTAGAATGCTAACTGTACTTCAAGGACAAGTCATCTGATCAAAGGGTACCACAAATCTTCACAGAGGATGACAGATGGGAAATGGTAAAGTGTTATTTATGTGAACGACCATTATGAATTTAAGATGATCTTCTAAGCCATTTCACCATTACTCATTCACCTTTTAAATAACCCCTAATTCTTGGCATTGCAATTATCATTCAACTGCATAATATTATAGCCAAATAGTCTGTTTATGTGACAACAGCATAAGCTATTGTATACACACAAATACAGACACACATATATACATATGTTTAGAAGCAATTTTTTTGCTTTATATTTAGATGTTGTAAATACTCAGTGATCCAAGAGAGAAAAATGACCTGATAGTTAAAAAAACATGAGGTGGTCAAATATCAAAACTAATCCATCTTCCCTGTTTAAACAATCCTTATTTGGCATGAAGGAATGTACTCAGAAATGACCAATACTCTTTAGTGGACTTTATCATCTGGTATACACTTCAGAAAACCACTGGCTGACTCGACTGATGCAGGTTCATGATCTCCAAGATGAGACATTTAGGGAGGTAAGCATTGTTGAATGAAGGAAAGAGAGAAGTGAGATAGAACTGTCAAAGAGGAGAATAAATCCTTCACTAAGGCCTGTTCTATGGATCCAAAGCTTGTGTCCTTGGGACAGAATGTGACGCTGGTCAAGAAAACTATGACTGGTATGTGTCCTCCAGCTAAACAAACATGTTTACTATAACTGCTTGAGCAGCAAATCCAAACTGGAGATACCGAGCACAAAATTTTGGTCTCATTAATATTCCAGATATCCTCTAAAATTCAAAGCAGTGATCTCTTAGCCAAGAAAGCATGCATCACCTTTCATCCATCTGGAAGCTCAGTAAGTATTCTCAATGTAACCACATTATTCCTCTGAATGAAGGTGGCAAAGATGCAACATAACAATTCTTTTCAGCCTAGTTTCCCTATTTATAAAGGGAGAATATTCAGTGGCTGCAGAACATGAGAGGCTGTCAAGGATCCATTAATCATATTGACTTGAAGAAAAATTCTAGTATTTCCTTCACACAATCCTTATAGCCACAGAGGTAGCAGAATGTCTACTCTTTAAGAAGGCATCAACATTTTCCTGCTAGCTCTCTATCATCTTAGTCCCTCTCTTGGACTTTAGAAAAAGGTGGGGGAAAACCTTTTTTATATTTAAAAAAAAAATCAAATAGAATCAGTGGAAGAATTTGTGTTTGTCTTAACAATATTCCTAGAAACCTTACATGTCTCTAAGATCAGATTTACAACTTGGTCCCTAATCACCTTTTTTACAAACTCAAGGATGTTTTACCTTTACTCTAACATCTAGTATCATCTAGGTATATTAAACATCTGGAATATACTATTCAAAGAACAGATATGAACTAGACATCTAAATTTAAATATACGAAGCAGCTAACAGGATTTATATCTGACCCTTGAAAATGAATAAAAGATGTCTAAAGCCCTTTAGCATCTTGGAAATCTCAACTCCAGACTAAAGACTTTGTACAAATTTTGTATACCCCAAAACCAGAAGGCATATGTGAAAGTCACACCCAGGCTTTCCTGACTGTAATGCATCCAATCACTTGTCAGATATCAACAACATTCAACCTGTATCAGTTTGATCTTTTGCTCCCTGGGTTCTCCCATATCACACTTTTCTCAGTCTCTATCATCAAATTGCACCAAGCATCATCTGGATGATTTTGAGGTCAGCGAGTTACTCAACAACATGTACTGCACAACAGCTACCACAACGAAAAATAGTAACAAATACTGCATACTGGCAAACAGTAAGTCTAGATACAACTTTGTGAAAAGTAACAAGTCTGAACTGTCATGTGTAGCTTGGAGAGATGATATAACACTGTAGGGTACCTGGAAGGGAGCAATCAATCCCCGCAAAGCCATTTCTCCCTTGCACGTTATGCCACAGATTTTCTACTGTCTTTCTCATGACTTCAAAATAATTCAGAGTGATTTGCAAGTATTTATAATGTCCTTTCAATTGATTCAGCTATACATAGTAAACATGCATGTGAATCGGTAATGTTCTCTTATTAAGAGGAAAATCACAATATGTGAAAAGTGGCTGAGAAAAAATCCCACCAGAATCACAGTAAGCGAGTTCAAGAAAATGAGCATGACAAGTCAGATGTAGTGTTGTACAAATAAATTTCTTGGATAAATATTTTTCTTAGTCATTGTTTCTTTACAATATTGAAATGTGTGTTTAAATCACTCAGTGTTATCTGAGGCAAACATCATGAACATCTGAAAAGTGAGATATTCCAAATGACTTTTATACAAACTAAGTAAAAAGAAGAAATGGCTTAGAGATCATGACACAAGTTTTTGTGCACATAACATCATCACAGCAGAATTTTCATGCTTTAAAAACAGACCAATAGTTATGAAAGTGTAGAGGGTTTAAGAACTTCCACCAAGAATGTCATTTACTAAAACATTCGATATAGCAATGAGAAAAACATTTTCTACTCATTTTCTATTTCTTTAAGTAGACCCCTCCAACTAACTAAAATGAAGGAACAGACTTATTTTTAATTATAGTGGAACACACAACAAGCTTGACCTAAAATAACACAGGTACCAGTGTAAACTAGCAATTTAAATTATTCAATTCATACAAACAATGTGCTCAAATCCAGAGAAATTATGAAAATTAATCTTTTGAGTTCTGACCCAAATCTTCTTAATATCACTGGAAGGATTACTAGTGTTCTTAACGATGGTTGGATCAGGCTGGCAGAGGCTAATAAAGAAAATACGCTGCCCCTGCCATACATGGCTTGTTTTAGAGAGAGACCACATCTTTTGCTTGGTAACATTCCAGTCATTCAGCATCTGACCAGTGGCCCCTTGATTTATATACCTTGACTTTCCTCTCATCAGAGTGAGACTATGTATCAGAATATGACTGAGATCAGGAAGAAGTCAAAGCAAAATGGCAGCAAATCCACAAGAAATTTCTAAGTGATCCCACTGGATTAATGTCTCTGCCACTGTTCTGAAAATTAATATCCATGAGAAATCAGCAGGAGATTTGTTTGCACTGACTCTTCAAAATAAAAGACTTAAAAAACTAATCCAACCTGAAGAGACAAATGTCTTTCCTGAAACAACTCTGAGACTGTATTCATGTAAGTGAATGTGAGAACAATAATCAATCCTTCAGCATTCACACCATTTAGATTTTCTCCAATCTGGGAAAAATATCATAACTCCTTTCCATCTACAAAGCCCTGGAAGTGATGAAGAACCTGTGTATTTTAGAATAGCTGTGAGGATGTTTGAGATAATGGCGTCACATTGCCTGGTGTATCAACATTAAGCAAGTTTCTGGTTCACAACAGGACCAAACAGAAGCTGAATCACGTTAAAGACAGACACAAACTGGCTGGCAAACCATTGCAATAAAACACATCTACTTGACTGAACTGAGCTTTGATTGGACCATTTTGGCTTTGAATCTTTCATTTTTTAATCTTAGAAGAGGAAAATATCAGAAAGGATCAATATGAGGCACATTTTGTAATAGAGAAAAGCACATCAAGTGCAAAAAACTTTGAACAGATCCAAATATAAAGGAATGATATCTTTAGACTTTGAGCAGCAAGAGTGAAGAATATGTTCATACATCAAAGTCAAGGGAAAAAAGAACAAGGGGAACAGCTCAGATACTGAGGCTATGGAGTAGAATTAGTGGGGAAAAGATATCTCTATGGAAGAGCTGCAGATTAGTCTCAAAGTCTGCTGGTTGTTAACTATCATATCAGATCCCTGTGCCAGCTTTGCACAGATATAAACAACTGCTGATTAATTTCCATTTCTGAATACTTTATAAGCCAGGCAGGTTGCGAAAGGTACATTTTAAGTTCATCCTACAAATAAGGAACCATATTTTTGTCCCATTCTCACATCTTCCTTTTCATCTTTGTTCCTCCTCATAGTTCTGTAGTTATTTTCATCTTTCTCCCATTGTAGCTGTTTAATGCTAATGAGATAACACTTGATCCAACCCTAGGTAAGTCAATGTGCTTTCTTTTGTCTGAATATCAAATACCTGGATTCACACTTCTATGGTAAGACACAGCCCAGGTAACTGTGAAAAGACACTTAATTCTTTGATAGTAAGGGTGACTGACTTACATTTTAACTAGTTATCACCCCAGAAAAGGAGAAAGAAGGTTACAGAAGCCAGGAGAAAATTCTTTTCTTCTAGAATGACTGAGCTAGGTGGGAAGGAAAGGATATAAATACTAAATGGAACAGAATCAATATCAAGGTATAATTACCTGGACTTGTAGGCAGACCAATGCATGCTTTTTTATGTGGCATAACTTCCTGCATTTAATTTAAAGTCAGTTGAGGTCAATGGAAAAAGTCTTACTGAATTTCCTAGCATTTGGAAAAAGCTGTAAATCTGGAAGCAACCACAGTGCAACTATTTGTATTTTTGACATGATAGGTTCACGGGGGATATGCATGTATTATGTAGAACACCTGTCAGAATCTGACAACTAAATGGTCATATCAGCACATTGCACAGAATCTGAGCCAGCTCACACAGAAACCGATGGTCAAACTCACGCTTCCTTTGGAGCTGAGGGACTCAGAATGAGGCTTTGTTTTGGCCCCTGAATTGGTCCTGTGACTTACAGGGATGGGTATTCTTCTGAGCAAGAGTGGAATACCTTGAAGTAAAAGCTCCAAGAGGATCTAAGTCCATGAAAGACTCCTGATCTGTTCTTGATTCATGCTGTTGCTCTCTTGATGACTGACTTCTTAAAGTTTGGTGTTTCAATTAGAGCAGTATAAAATACTGCTCCTCAGTCTGAATGACATTCAAAAGTATAATTGTTTCCAACTTGAGCTGACTTTCTGAATTAGTAGTGGACTGCTTGATATACTTTTAAAGTCTGCAGACTATTCACTTGCACTGGAGAGGAACGGTCTCAGTCGACTAGCTTATCTTGAAATGTTCTGAACCTGCCATGCATTTAGAGTTCAAATTAAGGTCATTTGAGAAGCTCGCATGCTACTTCAGCCCCCACTTGGTTAACTCTACTTCTGGAGACAGGAAACTGAGTTTAATTATCTGAGTCCCTAGGTATTTCACATACTGGTATACCCAATGATGCTTAAAAGGAGAGTGTTATCATTTTTCATTTGTAATATATTTGTATATTGCTATCTATCAGGTCAAAGCACTAAACTCAGGCCAAATAGGTTGGTGCTGTAGGGCTGGGTGCAGTGACCAGGAAGGACTGTTCTTTCAGCCTCCAGGATGCAGAGATATTAAGAAATTGACTGAATCTATTTTCTGAATTCTTTTGGGTTTTTTCCCCTACTGTGAGCCATGAAGAGGCCATTTTTTTAATAACATACAAAGGAGCAAGAAGTATTATCCACAGCAGCTAGCAGAGACAGCCAGAAATACAAACTGTGGTTCACTAAAAGCTCTCAAAAGCATTGAACTGCTTCACTTCCATTGTGTCCTGGTTTCGGCTGGGATAGAGTTAATTTTCTTCCTAGTAGCTGGTATAGTGCTGTGTTTTGGATTTTAGTATGAGAATAATATTGATAACACACTGCTGCTTTAGTTGTTGCTAAGTAATGTTTACACTGGTCAAGGACTTTTCAGCTTCCCGTGCTCTGCCAGGTGCGCAAGAAGCTGGGAGGGGGCACAGGCAAGACAGTTGATCCAAACTGACCAAAGGGCTATTCCATACCATATGATGTCATGCTCGGTATAGAAACTGGGGGAGCTGGCCGGGAAGTAGCGATCGCTGCTTGGGGACTGGCTGGGCATCGGTCGGCGGGTGGTGGGCGGTTGCATCACTTGTTTTTTTTCCCAGGTTTTGTTCCTCTCTCGTTCTCTTGTTGTTTTCCTTCTCATTACAATTTACTATTATTATTATTATTATTATTTTGTTCCAATTATTAAACTGTTCTTATCTCAACCCACAGGTTTTCTTACTTTTGCTCTTCCGATTCTCTCCCCCATCCCATGGGGGGGGAGGGTGAGCAAGCGGCTGTGTGGTACTTAATTGCCAACTGGGGCTAAACCACAATACATATTATGACATTAATACTAGAAAACCTGAGGGGTCAATCAGCACCAAACACTCTCTGCAGTGCACAGCTATATTTCACTGGCCCCAAGAATCTCACCTTTTCCCCACCTGCTTGGGATCATCGTTCTGGCTGATACTAACTAAGCAGTACAACTGCTTCTGGAAGAACACTGTAAAATTTGATTTGTGAATCAAATGGTAGTGAAAAATACGCAAATATCATATCAGACTGAGGACACTAAATGATAATCAATTCAGTTTGGCTTCCCATTATTATTTGCTTAATTCTGAAACGTGGCATGCAGGCTGAGCACAAATGGATCCTCCGTCATCTCTGCTTCACAAAGCCAAACATGGAAAAGTCTCACTGAGCTTTCTGTCAACAGAATCTTCATAGCTTCCAGATGCTTTCTAATTAATAGATTTAAATTTGGTTGGGAAAAATCTGCCTAGTTCATGGAACCTTATGCAAGCATTTAGCTTGGAAAGCTTCCACTTTCAAATTATAGACCACCATGCAAATGAGAAAAATTACTAACATTTTTCTCAGATTCTTGTGAAATACTTATCTCCTTGAAATGTCATTCCAAGGTTGAGAAAACATAGTGATCATACTCGTAATAGACATGGAGGAAGAAAGTATCAACTTGATCATGACTTCTCTGAGATAAAAGAAAACTACCTCCATAGTAGCGCGTTCAAGGGATCCAGCTTGTCAGAACGACAGACATTTTCAAATGTACAAGCTGTCAGGCCTCCTAGTAAACCAGAAGAGTAAAGAGGAAATCATACAGGTCAAATCCCTGGAACAAAAATCCATAAAGTTTTTTGTCATCATTGCTGCTATCATCTTTCAGTTAGACTCTGCTCTGAGTTGCCTTGTGAGGGAATCTCTCTCTTTCATCCCCTCTTTTGGGTCTATCATAATCCTAGGGAGATTTGCCTCACCATTTAAGAAACTAAATTAGGCAGTGTATATTCTCCATGCCTCCCCCAATTTTTCACAGTTATACTGACTGCTTATTTATTAGATCCTTTGACTCAGAGCTTTTCACTGTGATCCTATTTCTCTCTCACATTGAAAAAACAAACTTTCACCTGCTTTTGGGGGGTGGAGGGGGAGGGGAATGAAATGTGGTTGGTTTTATTGTGTATACACATATTTGACTGCTGCTAAGCAATAAACTTGCTTTTCAGTTTGCAGCACTCAGGAATACAGAGCGTAACGATAACAAGTGGCAAAAGAAATGCAGAGAAGTGGCATTATTTCTGAAGCTGAAGGTATAATGACATGAAGTTGGATTTTTTGGACTATTTGTGACAAGCTACTGCATGCCTCTTACCAATAAGTGAATGAAATACTCAAATTCCACATCTACTCAGATACTCAAAACCAACATATGTGGTCAATGGCTTTTTACGTCAACTATTTAAAATGACCTAAAGACGAAAAAATCTACAACGCGTGTACATGGAATACAACTCTCAGTCATGAAAAACATGGATAAGTTATTATAATTGAACTGCTTTATGCTTTTTAAGTCCATTCAGGCACATAGGTTGCAGTAGATAACTCATTAACTTTGTCCCAGCGTTGTATACTTGCTAGCCTAAATCATGAGTTCAAGAGATCATGACAAGAAATAACTGTCTTTCCAAATCAGTCTTTCTTTTAGGTGAAACAGAGGATAAAGAATGTCAAAAAAAGGAAAAAGCTTCTAAATAGCTGAATTGCAGCTCTCTCTCATAATTAGAGATACAATCCCTAACGACAGAATGATCTACTAAAGCCTACAGGGAAAATAAACCTAATTTGCAAAAGAGGATGTAGACCGTGGCTGTGGCACCCATCCTCTTTGTTATGATAGCAATGGCACAGCTTATATATTGTGATTTTTTTTTTCATCTGTTGAATTTAAATACACATATCAAAAATAGAAACAGTTTTAACATGTTTTATAAATGGAGAAGTAAGATGATGGTATTTTACACTGAAAGTTAAACACATGTCTACAACTGTCCTCAAGACACAAATCATTTCACGTACAACCAAGAATACCCCAAGAACAGGTTCAGGCATGACTGAAGGTCACTGGAGCATATAGGAACTGCAAATGTGAAGCCATTAATCATTGTAGCTAGATCAAAATTTCTTTGGAACCTAAGAATTTCACCTGTCTCTCTGGATAACATGGGTAAACCTTCTTTTCTTACACCATATTAAAAGTCTGTGCTGGAATAAAGTTGAAGAGAAAATGAGTTATAAAGATCCTTCAATGCAATATGGGGAATAATAAACTGAGTTGAATGGAGTTGTCATTATACTGGATACAATATATATTAATACCATTATTTGTTTTGCAGCAGCATTAAGAGAACAGAACACAGCATAAAATACTCTTCAGACACCACAAAAAGACCCCAAAGAATTTCTACTAGGTGCGCTAAATGCTTTGATAGGCAACTACTCTGGTACAAACTAACAGATTACTGCAATTCATGAGTTCAGCATGAGTTGCCTATGACAGGCTAAAGCATGTAGTACCAGTACAGTAAAGGTGCAGGGAAGGTTGTGGATACCAAACACAGATCATTATGTGATCTGGGAAACTGATACCAGAGAGAGAGGTTTTTTCCTATCACCTTTATATTTTTTGAGCATAAATGACAGAAAGACTTCACCCAGCAGACTCCTAACAGCTTTGACAGCAAACCAGGATGACTAAATTAAATACCAAAGACAGACCAGAAAGCAGAAGAAATCTTACAGGGAAAAATACTACTTTATATAGTTTTCTTCTTCCTTCATTAAAACAGCTATGAAAAATATCATTGCAGTTGCAGAATAGACTTGCACTGGTAAATAGGAAGAAACAGTTACCCAGTTAAATCAGGAGTTTGGAGAGTGGCTGTAATGCACAACTCTGGTTAGAAACTGAACATTTTGTGCAGTCAAATTTAGGTAATCAGTCCCCCAGGATCAAAGACAAGATCTCTAATTTGATCCCAGGATAACATGCTGGTATGCCACCATTCCTTCAGAGAGGAAAAAAAGACTAATTTGTTTGCTTTAGTGAAAGGGGGATAGGATCCTAAATATGTAGTGTTTATTTGGGACTTTCTGGTTGGGCAGCAAACAAAATAAATACAACTTTATTATGACACTAACCTTAGCTTACTACTTCTGGTCAAACCAAATGTTGTATTTAAAGAAGGAATTTGATTAAGGTCATTCCTCTCTGATTCCAGCTTACATTAGTATCACTCTGCCATAATGCAATGCTAAGAGTACACTTAGTCCTGCAAAAATCACTGCTTTGTTGGGTTTTGGGGTGTGATTTGCTTTTGGTTTGGGTTTTTTGTGGTTTTTTTGTTTGGGTTTTTTCATTTTAGCAAGGAAACCAAGTGTATAACAGATGCAATATTATTAAATTATGCTGACCTTAATTTATTAACAGGTCCATTTTCTGCACATTTAGGTTTTAACATAAACAGGACTAACTGTGTTAAACTGCAGGACAGAGTATTAACAAATGAACTCCTGATTATTATCTATATTTAAGGTGCTGTTCAGAAGGCATTTCTTCAACTTTCATCTTGTCACTTCATGTTATGTTTAGGACATGGCTCAATTTCTGAGGGTCATACTCATTTTCTAGAGTAAGCAGTTTACAATCTTTTTCCCACTGTTAGGGACTGAGAAGTATAATGTGAGACACAGCTTTGGTTTTTATTATTCATGCTTATTTGTCTTACATTAATCCCATTTTTATCCAAGATAAATACGAAGATTTAGAAAGCCACTATACTAAGGACTACACAGAAGCTGCACAGAAAGAAATCCGTCCTCAAAGTGGAATTTAGAGTCTAATTTCAGTTTGGATCTTCTTAAGCTTTGCAGTGCCACTGCCACCTTGCAGGCATGAAGAACCATCAGCCAGACACACATTAAACAGTTAAGTACCTCTTGAAGAAATTGTCACCTTTGCTAGATCTGTCTGGGATATAGCGGGATTGCTAAGAGTGCATTTAAAAGCAACAGCACTTTCCTCTCTGTTCCATATTTGAAAGAGTCACTTAGATCACGTCATTTCCTTTTTTGTTTGATGGACGTGAGACGTACTTTCGTACATCACAACAGCTTAATTCCATTGAATTGGTTTCAAGATATATTTAAATCACTAAGTATCTACTATCTAAGCCTAATCCCTCATTTAGCCTTCTGAAAAACTTTATTCCTAGCAAATATGAGATGCATTATTTCACCTGCTTTGCTCTGTAAAAATGTAAGCCTACGATCAGCTCACATGAACACTTACAGATCAGAAAGATTTTTATTTTAAGAGTTGTTTTCTTACAAATCTTCAGAAGAGAGTTATCATTTGTTGCCAAGTTTTCCTGGACAGCTCAGGTTCTCATAATACATACTCATTCTGCCCAAAAAAATGTTTTGGAACGAAACTGAAGTGAGGGTCAGATCCCCCATTTGGTTACAGCTCACTTCTTTTTCCATCTCTGCTAGTCTAGGGAAAATGCTGCCGAACTCAGAGCGCAGTTCAGGAGCTCATGTGCCAGATATTGGTGCTCCAGGAATCTCCTCTCCTACCTGGTTCCCTGGCACAGGTTCCTTTCCTTTTCAGAAATGAAACACAGTTTTGGTAGATACTTCTAGTCCAGTCTTCATACAGAGAAGGTGAGTGTTCCTATGTGAGACACCATAAAGCTACAAGATGTTTAACTATTAGCAAGTATTATCTTGCTATATATCTGTGCTTACAGACACAGGCAGCAAGATCCAAGCAAAATCATTGTAAGGATCTGGGCAGATGTTGCTAGGTGCAGCAATGACTTTGAGATTCTCTTAATAACCTGAACACACATGAAGTCATTTATTAGCCATTGATTTTGTGAATAATACAACAAATTATTCTCCTGCATAGCTCTGTTAAGAGCAGGTGCCACTCAGCTGCCTTATGATATGATGCCTCTTGAATAAAACACTCAGGAGAGGGTGAGGGGGGAGGGGTAGAAATAGCAACACACATCAGAATCTTGCTATCTTACTTAACACAACTTTAGTTTCTGCGTGTCTACATAGAAGCCAGCGTATCCTTCTTCAAGTACAGCCTCCATCCTGAGGAAGCAGTGCCTTAAGGTCATCATGAAGTAAAGGCAGTATCCAAACCATTGTGTTTGATGGACTGGTATCCATAAATTTGTCTAATCTTCTTTAACCACTTACAATTGTAGCTTCTAACTTAATTTATGCTGTGTAAAATAGCTCTGCATTTCATTTGTTTTAAACCTGCTGCTAATCATTTCATTGCTAGTGAGTTACTCAAAATTCAATGTATGAATTAAGCATTTATACAGTGGTGAAACAGTGTCATCCTGCTTCTTCTCTGTTCCTCTTCTAATCATTTCCAACATTCTGGGGGCTGTGAGCTCAGTCCTCATCTCCCCTACAAACACATTGTAGGAACCTGGGCAAATAAGTGAACAAAACTTTGTTAGGATGGATACATCAGTGTCATAAGAACTAATCTGAAATTAGTCTTTACTCTGTATAGAAGAGTTTATGAAGGGTCATTAGTAAACCATTAATTAGATCAGAGGTTTGGATTTAAAAAAACCCCTATTTATTATTCTGAGCAAGTATTTTATTTATATTGTAACTCACAGGGATCTCAGAGATTGGACAGCAGGTCTACTTAGTCTTCCTTCCTATGGCTATTATTGCATAGCTTTTCTCATTATATTTGGTGTCTGGTTCAACACAATAATATGCATGGCCACCTATCTAGACCATTCTATTCTTGAAAAGAACAAAAATTGGCTTTCTAAAGTTTATCTTGTGTCCAATTTACTGGTTCTATATTCTTTAAAGTTTATCATCCTTTCAAAAGCTTTTTCCTCTTGTATTTTTCATGCAGAATTTCAGGACTAGCATGGAAAGATTATGTGAGAGCTGCCATTAAGTTCACAATATGAAAATAAAGTAATTTATTTGCTTGATTGATGGCCACAGTACTCTCCCAAGATGTGACTAATGCAAGCTAAAGAGCAGTGGAGGGAGGTCATTAAGGCTTGTATTGATTTCCTCTGAATTCTCGATAATATATCAACAATCTTTGCTACCTCCACTTGAAAATTTTAATTTAAATAACCAGAACCTAGCAGTCAATCATTTGCTTCCCTTAGAGCTGAGGCCATTTTGCATTGATATTTCAGACGGAATAGAAACCATAAAGCTGCTTTGTGTTATTGACGCTATTGGTAACATTAAGACAGTGATATTATAGCGCATGTAAATAAGCAAGGGATACACTACATAGAAGGTTTTTGAATGGTTCTGCCGCTGTCTGACAGATCAAGAAATTGGGTAGAGCTAAAAGAAATTCACCTTTTCATGAAGCAGCAAGATGCAGGAAACAATATGTATGCATGTGAAAGAGAGGGAAGAAGACAGGCAGACTACATCTGTGTAAACTTTGCTAGAATAGTACTGTGAAAACATAAGCAATACTGCCTTTGTGTTAGAACTCTTGATTTGGACTAGAAGACTCTGAAAAGAATGAATATATTGTGGGGCCAAATTCACTCAAGTTTTAGGAAAGCTGAATTTCACTTTGCTGAATACTGTACTTGCTTTTGAAAGCTACAACTTTCACATGCAGAAAAAAAACCCCACAAAAGAAGTCAGCGTTGTACCCATTTATAAGAGTGTCTCCAGGACACAGAAGTTCTAAAACTAGGTCTAATTTATACCTCTTTCTCTGTGTCATTTTCAAAGATGATATATTTTCATTCTCTCCTTTGGTCGAGCAGGGACCACATATCTCTTGACATAAGATAGTAAAATTAAACTAATTTATTTGTTACTCAGACTGATTGTCTGAGGATGTGCGCATGTCCTTGACATTTATTTTGGCATGGTAGTCTGCCATTTGCAAGATATTATGTGCAACTTAACATAATGCTCATGCTCAAGGATGGGTGGTCTTATTAGCCTCAAACTACTTAGAAATTATAGCTGTTTTCTTTATTAGTTCATTCAAACCAACTTGAACAGGCTGCTGGAGGATGTCCTACAGCAAAACAACCAGTATCCTTTGAGGCATTGATGGTTTCTTCCCTGTGACACTCTCCTCCCATGATTTGCATTGAATGCATCCTAACAGCATTCCTGACTTTCTTGTCTCCTTCCTAGTAAGTCAACTACTAATTAATCAAATACTGATTTTAATTGGAAACATTTTCTCATTAATTTGAAAGATGATTGAAAGAGCTTTAACTCAAACATCACCTTCTGTTCTTCCAAATAAAACTGTGTGGCAAAACTCCCGTTTCAATAAAGTATCATAGTAAACTCACAGATATACTAATGTAAAAAGAAACAAAAAACCTCAAGAGCAGTATTTTTGTAATACTTCATAAAATCAACAGGAAGGCATTAAACCTGCAAATTCAAGAGCATTCAAACATAAGAGTTGCTTGCCATCTTTAATTCACCATGTTTTGCTGGCTTTCTTACAAGTCTAAGGCAAGCATATGATCACTGACACCATTCACAAACATGCAAAGTGCAAAATAACCTCAGGGTTATTACACTATGCTACTAGATGCTGAGCATTTAAAAAAAAAAAATCCCCGAATGATGAAGTGGATTAGTCTGACACTCATAGAAGATCTAGTCTTTGTTTCATTTTTAAGCAGCAGTTTACGAAAATTTGTTGTCCAGCTCCCTGATCTCTGATCCAGGTAAAGGCTCTTGCTAGCACAGAGTTAGAGCTGATGGTCATCGCACACAAAACATCCATAAAGCATTTAAGGACTGGCAGTGAAAATGACAATAATTCCCCATCCCCACAAAGAAAAGGCATTAAAAACAATCTGTAGGGAAGAAAATTTCAGGTTTCTTTGTAACAAACAAACAAAATCCAAAACCCCAGCAGCATGTCCATTCAGCGTCAGAAAATATTGAACTAGGTCGTTGAGGCCAAAAGATAAGACCCATATTTAGATCATTATTAAAACCAGACCAATTTGTTTAGATACTGAGTAGCCACCACCTCTTGCCTTTTCTTGTCTTCCTGCAGTACCAGACAGAACCTATGAGATCTCAAGATCACTGAACATCATCCTACATTTTAAAGTGATGATTTACAAAACACCTACAAATGTTGAGCAGAGTGGACTCCCTCTGACCTCCCATGAGACTTGGATCCTTTGAGTTTTAGGGCCTACATGTGTTGAACTTCAACACCTAAAAATATTAGCCCTGTGATCTACATAGATGTTGAATAACAATTGTAAACAGCTACTCGTTAAAAAAAAAAAAAAATATATATATATATATATTTCCAGCTTGAAAACCTATTAAAAGGATTTTTTTAGTGCAAACTTTCAATGCTTTCATGAAGCTTTTTGAGCCTATGCAGATCATCAGCATAACTGAAAAGGCTAATTGAAGTTCTGATATATGAGGATATGTTTTTGGTAGAACAGATTTTAAGAGTTTTATCTTATGTTTACTTTATGTCCTAGTTTCAGCTGAGATAGAGTTAATTTTCTTTATAGTGGCTGGTATGGGGCTATGTTTTGGATTTGTGCAGAAAACAATGTTGATAATACAGAGATGTTTTAGTTGTTGCTGCACTAGTCAAGGACTTTTCAGCTTCCCGTGCTCTGCCAGGTGCACAAGAAGCTGGGAAGGGGCACAGCCAGGATAGTCGATCCAAACTGACCAAAGGGCTATTCCATACCATATGACATCATGCTCAGTATGTAAAGCTGGGGAAGAAGAAGGAAGGGGGGAACATTCGGAGTGATGGCGTTTGTCTTCCCAAGTAACCGTTATGCGTGATGGAGCCCTGCTTTCCTGGAGATGGCTGAACACCTGCCTGCCCATGGGAAGGAGTGAATGAATTCCTTGCTTTGCTTTGCTTGCGTGCGCAGCTTTGCTTTACCTACTAAACTGTCTTTATCTCAACCCACGAGTTTTCTCACTTTTACTCTTCTGATTCTCTTCCCCATCCCACCAGGGGGGAGCGAGTGAGCGTCTGTGTGGTGCTTAGTTGCCAGCTGGGGTTAAACCATGACACTTTACTAAACAGCATTGAGTTTCTCTTAAAACTGAGTTTTCTTTTCGTGCTCCAGAGTATATTCCAAGAGCAGAACCTGTTTGTTGAACATGTCCCAGTTCTTAAAACCTATATCCTTCAGTAATTGAAAGATAAAGGTATCTGTAATAACGGACATGGTTAGACTACAATAAATGCAACAAGGTAGTGTTGTTTGGGGTTTTGTTTTTTCCTCCTTCAATGGTCATAAGTCAAAATTTATTCCAGTACTTGGAATATTCAGGCATAATAGTGCAATGACAAAATCATTTTGAGAGCAGACTGAACCCTATGGATTAAAATAGGAAACTACAAAAGCTTTCAATAACACAATTTTACCTTCAAATTAGATCTTAGAACTACATCATTCTTCTGATTACTGGATTCAAGTAAAAGGACATTAAAAAAAAAAAATCTTTATTATCTTCTCTGCATGGCTGGCTGTTTTCTAGTCAAGCATGCTGACTGCAGCATAAAGCCACACGTCTTTATTAAAATGTCAAATGCTATTCTTTCCTAAATTTCCCTGAACACCAAAGAAGGTTTCGGAAGAAATACCTGACCATCAGTTGGATTTCGAACCATTAAGGAAACAAATTGATAGAATAAAACAGAGAGGTAAAGAGGGCTACTGTACTGCATTGTAGTTTTATTTTCCTTTTCTAAAACTACTGATTATTCAATGGTCATAAAATAGCATCCACAAAAGACGAAAAGGCACCAGTTCCATATAATGCATATTTATTGAAATAATAAAATTATCTGAACCAAAGGCAATATTATTATTAAAATGAGACAATACACACTTCTATAGCTCCATAACTTTGTGCAGTACTCTGCCAAGCCTAAAACAGAACAGACACCTATTCCACAATTCTAAATGCAAGTAACAAAACATGATGAAATTCAAAATAAAAGATAGGTGAAAATAAAAATTCTAGATAAAAAAACAAATAAAAGGAATGCATGAAATCACAATTTCATCAACATTCATATAAAAACCTCCCAGTACAGTAAGTGAGGCCAGGATATTTGCCTTCATAAACTGCAAATAGTTTTTTCGTTGTTTTATTTTAAAATACATTTTCCTGACTTAATACAAGAGAGAAGACAAGACCATGCAGGAAAGATCGAGAAAGACTCTGTATACTACAGAGTATTATGACTATACTGTCTACAGTGTGTACAATGAATCCTTTCCATGCAGTGAGGAAAGATCTGTCACTCCAGTCAGATTGCAAAGCCATTCCCATGATACAAGAGGGGCATGGAGAAGACCATAGAGAAGTGCAGGTTCCTTTTAATTGCCATGTGAATGCACAAAGGTACAGGAAAAAGGAAGAGAATGTCTTTTCACCTAAACTCTGACAATTTTCTCCAGAAAAATTATTTTTATTTCAGAAGGTATATCGTTGTGTATCACAACAGTGCTTCAGGGATAAGCATGTGCTTCGACTGTAGCTGGACGATGTTGCCTTTGCATCAGCTGGGGCTGCAATGGTAAGTACCATGGAACATAGGTGAAGAATCTGCCCCATAAATTTGAGTGCAGGAGGATGAACCAGATTTCTCCATTGACCTTTTCTGCCAAAAATTTATAGATGAAGACCAATAAAATGCATATTTGAGGGCACTCCATTTTTTTTAAGGAATGTAGAATCTTCTGTTGAAAGAATCCAACTCCTATCAACCAAAAGCTAATACACCAGAAAACTGCTCAACCAGTTAGAATTTAATTTTCCTTTCCCACAAATGCCAGTAGCCTCAGTGCTCACTAACCAATTGAAATAGAGAGAAAAAAAACAAAGATAAAGCTCACAGGTGTTAGAAGTTTCTTTTAATTTCAGAAGTCATGATAGAACAAAACAGATTTGTTAGCATTCATATTTTGCTTAACTAAAGTGATAATGGACCATCTAGCTTGTCAATCTGGTGTACACCAACATTTTTCCACTGACTACCCCAAACTAATTTATGCTAACTGAGAATGGAGCTCAATGCATCTCATCATTATACTCTGTGCCATGTAATTCAAAGATAAATACACACATTTTTATCTCTGAGTAGGATAAATCTGGAATAAGCCTTCTGAAATTAATTGGGGTTACTGCAGTCTTACTCTGATGTCACTCATATCTGTGTGTGGTCTAGAATAAATACAGAATATTTGCACAATAGTAAATGGATTCTACTGCAGGAAGGGATTCAGATATTTGTAAACAGCACGGCAGTTCATCACCTGAGAGAGAGATTAAGCAATCACCACCTAAGAAGTGAGGCAATTTTTTGGCCATGTGCATATATTCAGTTGTTGCTGCAAAGGGGTGACTGTTGGCTGACTGTGGGTCTTCACAGTTTTCATTGTGTTCTAGCGTAATAAGGCTGACTTCAAATCAGCATCTCAGCCCTCCTAGAAAAGTCACAACTGGAAGTTCTAGACCTTGAACTTACGAAAGTGAAAAACTCAGTTATCCCAGTCTTACACTTTAGTCCACGGTGGTCTGCATTCTTCACTTCTACAGCACCACCAATAATGAAAGCTTTGAAATGCATAGAATTAAAACTAGTTTTGCAAGCCTCACCTAGACTAAATAGCATATAATTCAGGCTACAGCCGAAGAGAAATTAGTTGGGCTGTTCTCTGAAAGGAAGAAAAAAAAAGAAAGAAAGAAAAACTTATTTAGTAAGAATTAAAAGAAACCAGACCAGCTAATTAGGAATAGGGAAAGAAAGCTAATAATGCAGTAAATGTTAGAGTAACTGTTTCTCTCTTCCTGTTCTATTTAGCTGACTATTACATAGAATTCAATGAATAGTCCTGGCAGTAGGAGTCTCTCTCGATATTTAGGGGATTCACATGCATGACTTCATTTAGAGTCTGATCAGCAATACGCATGATATACCACAAGAGGACACAAATAACATGCAGCTGGGACCAGTACAGGTTCCATTGATGCTGATGGAATTTTGATTGTTCCCTTTCGCGAGGCTGACAATTTTAATAATAAAGATGAAATCCCAAAGTCAACCTAACTATCATCCAATATAACTGACACTGCAGGAAGTGCAATATGCAGTTAGAAAGAAAATTAACTGTGTTCTATATAGCATATCCATCATGCACAAGAAGTGTAACAACTTTGGATAATCGCAACTGCTTTTTTGATTTAGCTAAAAATATATATTGAAAACACAAGATAATCATCCATACTGTGAAAAAAATATATTCTTTCCATCTTAAATTGTACTGACATCCATCTAATTATCAGGATGCTCATGAGCAAGTCTCCCCACTAAGGGATGAAAGACAGAAGACTGCTACTTCCTCAAAAGACCAAGTCATTATAGGAAGGTTTTTGATAGTTTCTCTATGTCTATGCAAACCTTGTTTGCTAGAAGATAAACAAATGATTTGTCTGATACAATCTTAACACAGAATCATTCTACTAGCTATAGCGTTCTTCTGAGAGACTAACCCTATCTATGCACACTAGCACTTCTGCTTCCCCACTACATGATTGCTTATATGTCCATGAGACACATTTACTCCTGTCAACCCCATAGCGCCCTGTGTACTCATTGTTGACCCATGCAAAGACATATATACCCCTGATATGCAACATCCATCTCTTAACAGAACTGACACAAGGAATTACCTACATGGCTCAACACAGTAACAGCAGGAACAAAGAGCACGGGAAACATTATCTGCATTTCTAAATTTATCAATTATTGTGCCTCAGTTTCCAGTCAAAATATAATAACTTCTGGCATTCACTTTCACATACTGAGACAACAGGAAAAGATATTTTTTCAGTCAGTTATTACCAAACTGCTATATTGGAAAACATTGCTTGCATGTAATGAAAAATTAACTAGAAACACACACACACCTCAAAAGACCCAACAATTACAATCCAGAGACAGCACCACTGTATGTTGCAGAAAACTGACAGTTCCTTGGACAGAGGATTCATTAATTTAATGAATGACTGATGTATAAATGAAGAGTTCACCATAACATCTGATAAAAACAGCATAAGACTTTATAGTGAACTAAGATTAGAATTACAGGTTACCCTGGTTACAGCTACTGATGAATTTCCAAAGAAGCTAGAATTAGTTTGAATCATTCATTGCATGCATTAGCTAGCATATGAAAGAAAAAAACTTGACAATGAATTATCACTTGGGAAGGCAATTTTGATCTGAACTGCTGTTTCACTAAATGTAAACAATTTTTAATTAGTTTTTTCAATGACTTCAGGTTGTCCTATTATTGATAGTACCCCAATTGTTATTTGCAAATAAGTAGAGGCTTTACTAAATAAGTTATAGAAGACTTTGTAATTAATTTTGGTGTGATCTACTCTACTTGATAAATCCTCTGGGAAATTAACTCAGACAGATATTAACACAATTATTTGTATTAAACTCTCTCTAATCTTCTACAGATAAGTTTACTTTGATAAAATATATGGACCTGGAAGATTTCACAAAGTTGAGTTTCAACTAACCATTTCAAAATTCAATGAAATATTATGAAACTTGCTGAAAGAACTTATTAATTATTAATACTTAAGCAATTATGAGATAATTTAACAATTGTACAGTTATAAGAGATCAGGCAGACAGGAATGGTGGATTTCTTAGCACCCTGAATACAAAAGTGGATGTGCAAGGAGATGGAAAATAAACTTTGTTCTTTTCTCTTTAGAACAGGCAGCACTGTATCATTGTAAGAGGGAGCAAGTCAGTAAAATGGAACGTTTTCAAGAAATTTTCCTACAGTATAACAATAAATTAATAAAAGATCAGAAAAAGGTATTATCAGCTGGTCCTATATTCAGGGCAATGCCTACCAGTATAACTAGATCAGTGCTGACTTTCTATACATATTAATGTTTTACAGAAAGCAAAATTTTTTTCTACACAGTTGAGGGACTTATCTTGGAAGATAGTTACATATAAAATTTCCTACTGCATTCTCAGATCATCACATACATGTGGAAATTATTGTCTTTAAACATCCATATTGTTGTTTCCTTTGATGGATTAACATACCTGTCAAAAATATCTCTTGTCAAGGGCAACATGCTGTTCTGTAACTGCACTGGAATAATACTATTGATGCCAGTTGACCCTATCCTGCAATACTAATTTTGTCTCTTGCAATTTCATAATATTTCATCTCCTGTAGTATCAGGAGATGAAAAAAGTATTGACAAATCAAATTTAAAAGTCTAGAATACAGTGGATTTTGAACATTTACAGGAGGTAACGTCATAATCATGAAAATTATGCAATTAAACCTGCCATCTTAAAAACAACAGTAATTTTATAATCACTAAACAAAATACTAGCAAAATTAAAGACTGAGTTTTCAATTACCTTTCCACAGAATATCAAGAGCATGGTTTGGATACAGATTCCTCTCTAACAAAGGCAGCATTTCAGGCTGTTAATAACAAACAATTGCATCTTACAAATAGAATGAAGCTGTAAAAAGGGTATATAAATGAATGACTTCTCTAATTTATGATTCCAGTAACAACGAATACAAATTAACATCACAAAACTCTTTAGACAGACCAACTGTTATTCTATATAACAGAATAGAAATACACTTATCTTATAGCAGACATTAAAAAAAACCTAAACTGTGAAAATATTGTTAACTCTTTGTAATACGTACTAAGGGACCGAACATCAACAGGGATAAATGAAAAAAATCCATTTACTGCTGTGCTAATACAGTAATTTCAGCCAGTTCAGAATCAGCTAGCACACACAAAGATTATCACTCTTAAAATATGCATGCTAAATATTTATCCAGATAATCAATGTCCTTTCTTTTAGAACTGACTCATCTTTAGTGGTACACCTCCCTATAGTATGGGAGAGTTCCTGACAGAAAGATTTAATGCTGGAGAAGAGAGATTAAGCGAGACATTTAAAAAGACTAAAAGAATTGTATGGGAAAGTTTACATAGCGTCAGTCTTTGGTGTGCCCGAAGCTCAAACCACTCTGAGGATCAAGCTCTTTTAGCTTCACAAACTATTTTGGCCATCATTCATAAGGTATCATTATAAATGACCCTCCTTGGCAAAAAGTCAAAAAATAGAACCAAACACAGTGTGATTTGTAGGTGGAAGTCCCATAATGAAAGCAATCTGAAGATCAATCACTGACAATTCTAGCTCCTACTAAAAGTCAGCAATTTTATGAATAGCAACATTTTCTAAGCCAAGACCTAACAAGGCAAACATCTCCTATTATGCAAACGTCTTGTTATCAATAATCAATTCCTCTACTCTTCCTATCATCCTCCAAGAAGGAAAGAAACAACCATGGGTTTACTTGTAATTGATGCCAGGTTTGGATACATTTGAATTTTCCTCTAGTTGTCAATAGCTCATTAAATGTAACTGCTTCATAACCAAGACATGAAAATGCAATATGTAAATTAAGGCATTTTAGTATTTAAGCATGTGTTAAAAGTCTTTGAGGTATCTAAAGGCCAAAAGCTTTCCAGAGTAACAACAAAGGTCAATGATTATCAGTCCAGTTTCCGAAAGTGACATGGCAGTTTTAACATCTATGTGCCAGAACCCACACAATGCTAAAGTTCCTTGAGAGTTCCATGAGAACCCTGGGCTCATAACTTGTAGGCACAAGTCAAAAGCTTAGCAAGTGTGTGGTTCCTTTTAAAGACCGTTTTGTGATGGTGCTGCTTATGTTTAGGTCTATCTATAATCAGAAGACCCACATATGATGCTTTCTTATGCTTCTTCAAGCCCATATTTCCCACTCTCCTAGATATCCTACAGTCAATGGACTAAGTTGGATGAAATTGTTCTCCACCCTTTCTTTTGAAGCAGGGCTAATATGAATTCAGTGCAAGATTCTGAGTTAGTGAAAATAAGGAAAAATGGCATAAGTTTGTAAGACAGCTACTAGGAGAGTTCTCTAAGAGGACACGTCTTGGGTCTCTGTTTCTAACTTCAGGAATTATCACATATTTCAGTAACCAATTGTCCAATGACTCTTTATGATGACACACAGTTGCGTTTCACGTAAACGCTTCCACTTCAACAACCCTTTTCTACTGCTGCCCAGCCTTCTCTTTGTAGCGAGTTCTAGACCACAGTTGTAGGTTTTACGCTGCATGTCTCTCCCTCATTTAGTCCCTCCTGACTTCATTATATTTACACATAAACCTTTCTTTTCCCCTCTATCCAGAGCTTGGAACTACCCTCTGCTGGATCCCCTAAGAGATCCATTCTTCCCACTCGGGGTGGATGAAAGCTATGTATATAGTTTTATACCAAACAAACAGGAACAGAGGGTCAACAGAGCAGCCTGTACTTTCTAAAGGTAATCTAACTATCAAATAACCTAAAATTTAGTAGCAAAGCATTCTCTGAATTGTCTAGCAAATGCAAAACTCATTCCTTAAGTGGGAAATCAGTAAATAGACTCAACTAGTACACTCTTAAAAGTGAGACAGACCCACTTGCACCTGGTATGCACTTTGCAGTACAGAGAAGATAACACTTTATGCTCAGTAAGGGATGCAAGAGGTTATCTTCTTCTCACTGTAAATGAAATCCGGAAACAGCTGATGGACATGTCAGTGAGCAGCAGAACCGGGGTTCCTCCACAAGGGTAGAGAAACCAAGAACTGAAGTTGATCACAGCATAGCAGGAGCAGCAATCTTACCTACCAGGGTGCAGTGCCACAGTACCTAAGCAGGGCTAGACTGCTGACAGTAACAGGCTCTAGCGGCCATCCAGTGATCATCAGACGTGACCAGCTAACAAACCAAATCCAAGGTAAATTCTGGAATCCCATTTAGCAGGTCAGTTGGACTAGTTACTGCACAGCTAGCTACTACACAGCTCAAGAAAGAAGTAGGAGCCATGACTACAGCTTGACTGTAGCTCCTGAAGAGGAAGAAGAGCAGAGGGTGTGTGGGTGGTGACTCCAGGTGAGGCTGCTCCAGGCAATCAAGGCTTGTTGGTGTGCTCAGGGCCCTGGAAAAATGTTCTCCTGCAGAGAGCAGTCTCCTTTACTAGCAGATTGTGTCAGCTCCATCCTGGCAGGCACCAAGAGAATGGGAAGAGGATGGTTGTGCCTTGGAAAGCATGCTTGTTTCATGCACACCTGGTCCCATGGCAATCACATCAGGGCCTCCTCAGGTCTCCTTGTACCCCATGAGAAACAAGTGCTGCTGCTGAAGCCAGCCAGAGCTAGGAGCTGTCAGCACCTTCTTAAAGATGCTTAGTATCAGGCAGGGGTTTGAAAAGCAACATTGTTGATCTTGACTGCATATTCCCTATACACCTTTGCATTTTAAGCAAACTTTATTGATTCTTTAACAGAGTAACCTTCTTTTAAACTAGTGGGTTCAGATGGACAGTCTTCCTAGACAAATAGCTTATACAAGCAAAATTATATGTTGACAACAATTCATCTTTCTTTTCCTCAGCCAAAATATTCTTTCCTGGTACCTGGTTGAAATAACCTAACCTATCACTTCTGTGGAGCCAAAAAAGATTTATATCAGCTGAAATCTGCCTGTAGTCTACATTTTAGCTCGTAAAACAATTCAAATGCAGTGCTGTACCGGAGGCTTTTCATCTACAGACAGAACTTCTTTAAAAGAAAATAAAACCTGCCAAAAATAAAGGTTCTAACCAATACAATCTGGCTTGATAAATCCAGGCACAGAAAGAAATTTGCTGATATTCTGCACTGTAGCTAAGTGAACTAGGAGATGGGAGCAAAAGGTTACTTTCCACTGTATGTTTAATCTGCATTTCATTTTGTTCCTAGGTGAAAAAGAAAGGCCAAGAGAAAATAGCAGAAGTGGGGAAACTGGAACACATAATTTTAGTGGAAGAGTATAATAATTTTCATCAGAAATATATCTATAATAAAATGTAAGTTTTTAAAAGTTATTAGTTCTGCCTGCAATGCAATCTTGATACTGTATGATTCACGTTTTCTATTTTCTGAGCAAGCATGTTAAAAGTTATTAGATGAAAGAGAAAGCAAACCATAGAACACTGTAAAGTATTTCTAATCAATTTTCAAAGTAAAGAGCATCAAAAACTGTAATTTAGTCCTAGGCCTTTACAATTTCCTAACAAAAGTATCATTAATATGATTTTTTAAAATCTGCTTGCAATTATAAATACATAGTTCACTTGATTTATGTCAGTGAATCTACAAAAAGGTGAAGAATTTGCAAAGAGAAAAGAAATTTCTATAAACAAGCTTTTAAACTATAGTTTTAAGGCTTCAGAATTTATAGGTACAAAATTACAGACACAGATGGTTTCATGAGTAAATTCACACTTTTAAATATTTGAGAAAAGAATAAATACTTAGCAGGTTTTTGAGACCATTCCTTGACATAAAAAAAATCCACAGTCTGGCTTCTACTTTCATTTCACAGTGCTTATGTACCAGACATGTTCAACCTTGCTTGATTCACAAGAGCGTTTCACTGTCCCCTCTCCTTAGTGTATCCTATCGGTTAACTAAGCTGCATCCCCGGAAAGGCTATTGAGTGTTAGGGACACCTGCCTAAGTTACATAAATCTTTCCATGTGTTTTATAAAGTGTGTAGGCCTTCAGTTCTCTCTCTGCACCAGAGACACCTACAGCTGACTGCCGAAGTGCCCAGTGTTGTGGCAGCCACATCTGCTTTGGGACCACTGACTGGCATTGCAGTCACAGCGCTGGTACAGGGCATGTCCCAGACTGGAGCCATAGGCATACATTAAACATAGGTGCCTGGGAATTTCCAGTGCCTCCAAGTTTAAGTGGCAAATGCTAGAATTGCAAGTATCTAAATTTTGCCAGCACGTAACTGGCATCCAGATCCAATTTTTGTTAGCTAAGCTTACTTAGGGAATTAGCTATTATTACCAACATGATTACAACATGAAAAGTTTATAATTTCATTTCTATATTTTAATATTTTTTCTTTATGTCTTCTTTTTTTTCAGTTGAAATTCTTTTAGCTACACTTACTCCTACTGCAAAAAGAATCCACCAACTTTCATCAAAGCTCTGGCCTTTAAAGGCAACTTGATATGTCATCAAAGCAGTAGTATTATTTTCTGAAAAGAGAGAAAACTCTGCCCTCTAAAAAAAAACAAAGAAGGAGAGGAAATTGTTTGAAATATTAAAATGTGTCTGCAGTGAGCCATTTAAAAGACAATAGCAAGAGAGACCTTTACTGAAAAGATAATGAGAAAATCATTTAGCAGTCAGTACAAAGAGTGTTTATATGTGAAGACTTTCCCTTGTAGCTTTCTGGTTTCAAAAAAACAAGCAACAGTTGAAGGATACAGACACAGGAAAGAAACTAAGTCAAGAGACTAAGTTGTTGCAGTTTAAGGTGTTAACAATCTAATTGGCCATGCCTCCAGGATTCCCTAGCGTGAAGCAAAACGTGTTAACATTTGTTTTAAGAATTTTTCTTCTTATATGAGATGAGCTAAATACAGGCATATATACTGGTAACATGCATACATTCTACTGATGATAACAATTTGTTAAGTGTTGTGATCATCTGTTCATTCCACTTATCTTGAAACCATCAGCATTACACTGTAAATACCCTTTGGTTTGCAAATGTTTCTAGTCACATTTTGCCTAGGTTTTCCTCATTTATTTTGCTGTCAAACTGACTATTTTGCTTGTTTCACTGACTACTATTCAGAGGAAGCAGGATCTGATTGGGAAAGGATTTTAGGGGGGTTTACATGTAATTTTGTGTGAACTATTAAAAATAATAAAAGCTAAGAAACAAAGAGTGGGACTAAATGGAGTAAATTTGGGGAAAATGGTTTTCATAATGGAAGAAATATGCTGCTCTTCAGCCTCAAATAGCTGTAGTGTTTCACTGATATAATTACTCTTTCAGTCTTCGCAAAGTAAGGAAATGCCATTTCTTCCATTTTATAGAGGAAGAATTGAAGCGCTACATGGAAAAATTACGTGGCAGCATCAATATCACTCTGGAGTACTGACTTGAACCTGTGACTCCCAAGATAAAGTAAATGGTAGAAATAAAAATTACAGCTAATTTCCTTTCAGCTTCCCTTCTGCTTGTTGAGTAATTTGAAAGATTGCAGTCTGTTCCCAATAGACAAGAGTCCCTCTCCTCTTAGTAATATTCCTGTATCTTCTTCTCAGGGCCAATGAGATGTGGCAGCTGCACCAAAAATTTACTTATGAAGCTGGTCCACCAGGCCAGAAGTAATAAAAATCCTTGTTATATCACTACAGTGGAATAATAGAGCATGTGAGTTCATAGAGACATCATCTGAACACTTTCCATTACCATTAAATTCACTTCTCAAATAGAAAAGAAATTCAATGGGGTAAAATAGCCTCTATTGACTAACATTTTCATTACATAGCACCATACAGCTCAGAAAAGAACGGTCTGTTACTGCTGTTTTCTAATGGGTGTTTATTATCCCCATGCATGCTGCAGTGTGAGAGAACTGTAGGTGATTAACGATTTTACCTGCTGCAAAAGAGTGATTAGAGATATGTCCGTTTCTCTTATTATCTGAGAAATGCTACTAAAGTGTAACTATCCAAGTACTTGTAGAGGACACTTTGTAACCAGTAATGCATAGATTCAGTCACCTTAAAAGCCATATAATCTGGAGTTTAGAAGTAACACCTTTTATGAACTGACAGACTTTCCCCTGCTGATGATTAAGTTACAGAGTAGTTTCATCTTTCAGATGAAGATGTTTTGAAAACATCTTGTCACAGAAGGAACTATGCTAACTATGCTGAAAACTATGCTATCTACCCAGTCTGGGGATGAGCATGCCACACGCATTACAAGTTGTGGTCCTTCTAGTCCTGCAATAACTCCAACTTTAGAGTCACACTGGTTTTAAATTGGTTCTGCTGAGACGACATAGTTCACGTCTACGTAATTCAGTATATATATTAGTGAGGCCAAACTTTTCTGCAGACCTCAGTGAGGCCTGACTTCCTCTTTCATACCTGCCAATGTTTTTGTACCTGCAAAATGAACTGCAGCTGCCTAGGAGTTCCCATGCTGTTAGCAACTTAATGCATGTCAAAGAATTGTTTGGAAGGAGAGAAGGAATAACTACAAACCCCAGAGGTCAGACATTATGGCATTCATCTAGCACATTAAAAGTACAGGTTCAAGCTATTAATTTAGAGCAGTAATTAAAATCTGAGCCTCCCATATGACGGATTCTAAGTATTTTAAGTGCCTGGTGCATGGCTGTTCTCAGGTAGGTGGTTTTCTGTCTCATTTTCATTGTGAATATTGGCCATTTTGTGCATGTCTTTATCTCTCATTTTGACCAGACCTTCCATTCTGCATCTGTCCAAAGTTTGGGATCAGGAAAGATTCAGTTTAGGGGAATCAGCATTTTTCAAACAGAAAACCTTTAAATCTTTTACAGAATGTTCCCAGCTGATTCTAGTTGTGAACATTTATTACCCTCAGGGCTTCCACCCTACTGAATTTCAAAGGTCTTTTGCAAGCAGTTGAGGTGTTGAAAACGTTCAGATAAAGGTTACAAGAACCTTCTATAATATGAAGTGGCAGGTAGCCTAAGTATAAGAATTGCTACTAGCTCCTCCAGCAAAAATTAGCTAGGATAGCACTGTTATAATGATGCCATTAGAGAATATGAATGTCTCTCATTCCCAGATGGGCTGTTGTCCTGTAACCTACAGATCTGTCTGGGATAATTTCCTTTTTCACTGGCATTCATATCCAAGTGCCTTAGTAGCTATCCATGCAGCCCCAAGAATGTCAGAGATGACATTCTGAAGAACAGCAGCTCCAGTGATGACATAGCCTCCCTGCTCCAGCTGCAGTCTCACCATATATCATATATTAATATCAGTAAAACTTGCATAACTCCTAAAGCATAACCTGATTAATTATCAATACCAAGCATAAGGGTTTCATGGCAGCTTTTAGGTCATCATGACAATAATAAGAAAAAGGATATTGTATAGCCGTGTGTCAATACCCCTCTGGCATCCACGGTACTATTTCTATTGCTTCCTGTTTAAATTCAATTCCAGGGATTTAGATTTGAGTCAGGACATTTCAACCAGGAGACAAAAGTCCTAAATCCCACACCAGCTTTAAGCTGTGCAATTCCTCTGACTCCTGTGGAGCAGTTTCTATCATACAGTGATGCGAATGATATCAGAATTAGACAGAAACTCTCTGAACAGTCATGACTGCTTCTCTCACGTATCGTCACCACTAATGCTGTCACAGTGTCTTCAGGTCTTGCTGACACACCTCCTGAACTTCCCCTTACAGCAATTTGGCTACAGGAGATACTGTAAAAACCTGTTGCTTTGGCATCACATTTCTTTTTCCCCTACTTTGTCCTTCTTTAATGGAATAATTCTTGTTTCCTTTTCCTGAAATTACTTTTGCAGTATTAAAAAAGGAACATAAAAAACCCTGTAGAATGAATCTTCCAACCCTCCCTTCTCATTTCACCAATCGCAGATTGTTCAGAGCCACATTCTCTTAAGCAGCAAGTGCTTATGTAAACCAAACCATCACTGTATTTTTGCCTCCCTCTTTCCTCTCAGAGAGCTTTTAGTATATCCCCCGTAATACTCCCTATCTAATTTCTTTCCTCCATTTTTCCATCTTGTAAACAATGGATGAAACACAGTTGCTACCAAATAACGGCAACAATATCTTCTGAGTCTCTGGTAGCCTGGTGATTGATTTCTCAAACAATGACTCTTAAATTGCGCACTGGATCTCTCTCTCTTTTTACATTGCTGGATATCTACTTGTTCCCTCCCAGGCTCAACCTTCCAGCTAACATTTGGTCTATGAAAACGTGCAGAGGCAAATGGAAATTAACCTGGATTCTCATCTCTCTGGGTCCTCAGGTGTTCCAGCAAAAGCAAAGCAAGTTATCTTTGGCAAAAATTGACAAATCCTCAACATTCCAAGAGTACTTTTTCTACATCTTTCTAAAATATTGTAATGAGATGTTTTTGCTTTATATTTTTGCTTGGTGAGAGAAACTATTTGTACAGCTTTTCCTTTCATCTCAACCGAAGAAAATCATGTGTCTAGTACCTGTCATATGTACATGGCCGTACTGGCAGAAAACTTGCATAAAACACATTTGCTTGTTTTATCTAAATAATCTCATTACCTGCCAGCAAATAGTGTAAACAATGCAATACACAGAAACAGATATCAAACTGGATTTGAGTCAGTAAGCTAGGGAGGAAAACACTAACTTATATTTCAGAGTATGGGTAATACTCCTCGCAAATATGTTTGACTCTTACTTTGTTCACATCAAAACCAGGTTGCAGGGGCAGCTCATTTTATTTCTCTGCGAACCAATCTATGGATGGGATATTCACTGAAAAACAGGTGGTTGAAGACAGCCAGCAGAGACTAAATACCTGACTTTAAGGCAACTTAAGCATAATGACATGAATCCTCCGGTTTCTAACTTTGTAGTTTGCTTTTTATCAAACACTTTAAAATGTGGCATTTTATAGGGCAGGGAGAGGCAGGTTAGAAGTGTAATGTGTCTCTAAACCAGTAATAGGTACTCAATTGATCCAATGTGTAATGAAAGCAGTCAGTAGTTTTCCAGTCTTGTCCAAATCTGTCATACATTTGGCTTCTCAACCCACATCCTCACAAGCTGGTCTTAAAGCCAAATGTGCTTTTTTTTCCCCCACAATCTTAGGAGGATATAATTGCTCATTTCAAAGCATAGTGAGGCAAAGAGATATCAGGAATCTGTAGGCAATTCAGAGTGAAGGGGATGTCAAAAGAAGAGAATAGTGAAACAAGAGGATGAGAAAAGCATAAAGAATAAAGGAAAGAGAACAGGGAAGGGAGAACAAACAGAGGCCTTTGATAACTGCATAAAAACTGGGGAGGCCCATAAAGACTGGGAGGAAGTTAGTCTAGTGAAAACTAACCTGGAGATCTTGTGTCACTTCCTAAGCTACTTATTACCTAGTCTTTTCTTGCACAGCATGTGTGCAACTGGGTTTTGGTCCAGACCAGCAGTTAGCGGTAACAGATTTAAGAGACAAGCCTACACTGATACAGGAGACACACAAATATACATAAGACAAATTGCAATGACAGGGCCATATTTCTATTGAAGGGTGTAATATGTGGCAGTGAAAGAATACCCCTGGCCAAACAGCTTTCAGTGAAGCTCTGCTAAAAGATCTTTGTGCTTCTGAAGGGTTCAACTTAAAAAAAAAGAAGTGATATGTAAGCTGCAGGCAGCATCCAACATACCCTACTGTAAACCCAGAACTCAGTAAACAAAGATGGTTAGGTAGCTCACAATGTGCACAAAGTTTTTATTATATTTAAATTCTGAACATTATTATTAACCCAAATAACGATATACTAACTCTGTCACCGAGCAGAGAAAAAAATTACAGTCCTCCACCAACAATCTAAACGTGGAGCTGAAACAATAAGAGCAACATGTACTTAGCACATTACCCTGTTGTGGGTTTCAAACCTCAAACACTTTCATCTATCCCATCAGACTACTATGAATGAAAACAAACATTAAAATGTATTAATTCTCTTTCTGTAGTCTTAATTCAGTCCAAGCATGATTTGAATATGAAAATGTGAAGATCAGTTTTCGCCTTGTGCTGTAAGAGTGAATTGTGTTGTTCCCTGAAAAGGATTTTGTTGTGAAAGGCTCCATCCCTGCAGAAAAACCATGAAATAGAGTGTGAATGCATAGGTGAATGGATAATAGAAATGCTTTTGAGAGCACAAAGGATGAAAAAAAGGGGCTAATATCTTATTTTGTTAAGTAAGCAGCGTCTTAGGGTTTTGCATAGCATTTCAAATGGAACCAGGAAGTCTCAAAAATTTAAAACTATACTTCTGCGTAGTCCTGGCTATCATTCCTCAGTTCTTTCCTACCTTTGAAGTTACATCACTGCAGATACAATAAAATATACCCAGGACAGAATTGGTTTACATACCTTTCCAAGGAACCACACCTAAAGTCACTTCAGGGAGGTGTGCACCACTGAGTGTACTGGGAATGTTGCTGTTAGCCTTAACAAGCAGAGTGTTAAAGCTTTAGTGTGTAATAAAGCAGCCCACTGACTTAATGGTGCTTCTCATTGAAAGCATATTATATCTGTGGTCTGTGATCTGTGCATATTCCCAAGTGACTTGACATGCTGTAGGTTTTATCATCAAATGGTTTAAAACTTGCTCACACTGGCCAGGAATGTAAAACTCCAAGAGACAGCTGTAACTCCTTCTCTCCTTCAGTCTCACTTAACTGTAATGAGTTTCTTTAAAAAGGAATGAAAAAACAAGGGGACATTCTGTCAGCTGTTAGGCAGAGGGAATTTTAAGGCTCCAGGACCTGCCAGAGGTGGGGAACAAGTCCTGTTATGGTAGTGAAGGGAGGATGGACAGCAAGGGATGAACAGGGAAGAGCTGGCTGACATTCTTTAAGACTACCTACTATAGGTGGGTGACATTGACCAGCAAGGGAAGTGGACCCCTACTTTTCCCCATATCCTAACGCAAGAGTTATCAAGCTTTTTTATCATATACCACCCAAATGACAATCTGCTGTCACTTCACAACACAATTTGAGAAACACTTCCACATCAGTTCTCAAACAATGGGGAGGAGGAAGATATTAGTGGGAATAAAGATGTCAAGAGGAAATCCCTAGGCATTGTGGCAAGGCTGGGACTGCCTTTTATCAATTTATCTGGTTACTTCCATTTAGCTGGTTATTCCTGCAAAAGTAATCCAATTTAGCTGGTTATTCCTGAAAAAAAAAAAGTAAAATTCTTCCAATTGGAAAAAGATATTCTATAATACAGTAAGCTTCCTGAAAAGTTCCAGACTAGTTATTTTTTTAAACTACTTTCCAGAGTAGTACCTAGTTACACAACAACTTTTGAGATAAATTGAGATAAATTTACTCTTTTTTAATAGACATGTAAATCATGACTTCCTCGTAGGGGAGACAGTAAATGCCACAGGGGAAGGCAGTATCAGAATTTTTATTACGTTTCAGGAGTTTATTTTCTGTTCACATGTCCAATTGACCTTGAGAGTAGATTAATTATGTAGTCTTCTGACCAAAACAAATCAGTGATTTCTTTTTTCATTTTCATTGAAAATATACCACAGCTTTTGAACAGATTTTGTCAACAACAACAACAAAAAAGGCTTTTTGTCTGCTTGCTTATTTTTCATACCAAAAAGCCAATTGTTTTCAAGTAATTTCTGTGCTCTCAAAGAGCCATTTTGCATTTAAAAAAGCACAGAGCAAAAATTTTAGGACAGGTGCAGGCAGAAGGGTTTTTTGCCCCGCCTCTTTTCTCTGCTAGCTCATTAAAAGCACATAATATCTGCTTCACTATATGGCTATACAACACAGCATTGCACAGAGGTGCTCAGGCTAAAGTTAAATAAGTTTGGCTGGATACTGAAAGTAATGCCTCCCTGTTAGCATAGTGCTGTGTCTCAGTTCATTAGCTCTGGTGAAATAGCTGGTAAATCAGCATAGGTGGAGGCATGCTAAAATGGCTCTAGAGCTTTCTAGTACTCAAGCTGGCATATCTTTTGCAGATCAAGCTAGAGTATCCCCACTGAACTGGGCTTGTTTAAACACATCTGGTTTAATGTAAAAGAGAAGCAAATACTAGTAATTGCTTCCTCCTTATTTTTGTTGCTGCGGTCATAACACTTAATTCTAAAAAGGAGATAATAGCTTCCAGACAATTCATCCCCCCCCCCCCCCCCCCCCCCAAAAGTCTGTTCTTAAAATACACACATATAGAAAAACACAGGCAGAAAGGAAAATAATAAAATAGTATCTGGAAAATATGAACATTCTGTCTTTATATCTTTGGGGAAAAAAAGGTCAGAGTGGCTCCAATAATAATCCCATTGTACTAAACACTGAAAAACATATAGCCAGCATTTTTATTGCAAATCTTCAAAACATACTGTTTTTTTCTCTTAAAGAATGTCTTTTTGGTGGTCATAAAGACTGTGCAAGAATTTTTACTTTCTTTTAAGAGAAAAATGTTCGATTCTTACAAGACAGTATTTGAAAACTTAAATCCTGAATGTTCAAACACCTACCCTCAAATGCAGTTAATTCTCCCCAAAAAATTTGAAACTATCATAATTTTTGAAAGACAGCAGTTGACAGTAGAATAATAAATTCACAATGGCTGTACCCTTAAGAATCTGAGATCAATTTATTGTAAAATCTAGAAAACCTAGAGGAAGTTAAGGAGGCCAAAGACTTGCTCTTCTCAGAAAGACAGAAAATTTCTGAAAATTCTCAGGACCCTCTCAATTAAGGCTACTTTTTAAGGACTTAACACAGACCTTAGAGAGTGAAAACATTTGGTAAAATAAACTTCATTTTACTTCACTTCTCATTACTGACAACTGTAACAAAATGTATCCTCGTAATACATCACAAATGAGGTTAGGACTCATTGTCAGCTTTCTAAGAGCTAAGGTCAAATTCAGCTCTCAAGCTATTTCCTTCTTTTATTCACAAGCAACTGAAATCCACCTTATACAGCCTCTCCCTTACCATTAGAAGTTATTCTGAAGAGCCTTGCAGCAGCTTTTCAACCAAGCTAAGTATTATCTTGCCTGAAGTTTATCATGTAACTTTTGCATCCATACACGCCAAATCTTCAGAAGTTAATACACGAGCATGAATCACTTTTGGCTTTTGAACTGGACACCTAAATGTAAATATTCTTTGGGGCCTGAAATCTGGTTTAGATTATGAAAATTACACCAAAACACGCAAACTATATTCCTACATGTTTTGTTGACAGATTTATACATTAGCCAGAATCTTTTCTGCAAGGATTACACTCTGCCCATCTCATCAGGATGGAAATTACTGAATATTTCTGGCAGACAAAATACATGTGAGACATGATGCTTCTCAAGCATTTGCAATAATGCTATCTCTAATCTTGAACAAGCACTGAAGGCAGGCCAGCAGTGCCTTGTCATACAGGATGCAACATCAACATCCAGACTGACAGACACAATGTTTTTATGGGGGGGAGTCTGCAGCTGAAGGCTGCCATGATATACTCTGATTGCTGTGCTATTAAAGCATGTGTATCTCCTCCTCTCAATCCCCTCTAAGGGACAAGGAACAGTAAAACCAGCCACATCACCTGTGTACAATTCACAATATACAGAAACACTAAGATACAGACTAAGTAAAATCCAGGCACCTGCAAAAGCATATGAAAAATCTTCCTCCATACTTATATACCTTTATTCATTTAGTACTTTATCACGAAGTGTTAGATGGACCCCCATTAAAATTCAGTGGCGGGCTACAGAGTGATGAAGTGCAAATTTGCATACTAATTTACAACAAAAATTCTGCAATCAGAACTATCAAAGACACATTGGACTAATCTCTGAAGGGAAAAAGTTCTGATTCTACTTCATTTTTTCTAAAAATAAGAACCAGCTACCAATTATAAAGTATTCCTGACTGACAGATAAAATCAGTTTGGTTGTAAGTAATTTAAGCATGTCTAAGCTCAAATCGTGTCTTCAGGAGCAACTTGTATGACATAAAATTTCATTGCATTAACGAAATGAAGAAAGAAAGACTTCAAAATTGTCCAACGTGATTCTGTGCTGAAAAGAAAGGAGAAATTAAGGCAGAACTTCTGTACATCTGTGTCCTCCACCAGCTAGACCATCATGTGTGGACGTATTCTGAATACGGTGAAAGGCAAAGGTAATCTCTTTTCTTTTCGAGTGACAAGATGTAAGACTCTCATCCCAAGAGGCAGCTGGCCTGTCTCCTGTTTTGATAGCTCACATGGCTCATGGGTACTGTATTTTTTACCTGTTCTGGGGTGAGTTTTATCCAGGCTGAATATTTCCTTTGTCCTTTTATCCTTCCCCTTTCCACTCTTTATTAATATTTAAAAGTATTAAAATATTACATTCACCACTTCAGTTAGAGAGCCTGTCTTGTCTAACATTTTGCTCTTGCATTTAAACCTTTCAGAAGCTTTGAATCAGGTGGCATCATCCATTGGGCAATAGTAATAGCGCGAGCAGTCCCAAAAAAGTACTTGTTAGGCAGACATTGAACTGTTTCCTTTATGCTTCCATGAAAAACCCACAGGATATGCAATGTGCAATGACAACAGGAACTGGCTTTTGTGTTTAAATTTCCAATTACAGCCACGTGGAGAGGCCCTTACAAAACAGCCCATGCAATATTCCTCAATTGCATGGAGGGCCCTTCACAGTGCAGACCCACGTTTATGCAAATCCCGCCACCCCCAGTACTCAGCACAGAGGGCTCTGAGCTGGCAACGTCAGCACAGCAGTTGGAAAAAGCTGTGGGAGGCTCACTTGTACCTTCCTTCTCTCCTACACTGCTCTGGATTGTTTAGGCTTAGTCTAAGCTCTTGCCAAAAGAACAGCTCTATGCTACCCAGTGCTGAGGGTTCAACACCTCTAACGTTCAACTCCCCAAAGGCCAAAAACAGGCACTTGAAAATGAGGAGATGAAAACCATAGAGTATTCTTTTGAAACTATAGGCCTCAGTGGCTGGTGGCCCTTTGTAAGAAAGGAAGCCTCCTGTGTTATGGAGGTTGGACAGGCATGGAAATGCTAAGGGTGCAGGAATAAAGGCCCGAAATGCAGAAACAAAAGCATTGCTTTGCTTTGCAGTCAGTTATGGCATGTTGTTTCTCAGTAAGATCTGAAGTCCATGTCTAACATTACATGTATGCTTAGAATACTCTGCTAGCTCAAAGCTTAACAGATATATGTTGTGCAACAAAGTCACCATTATATCAAATAAAAGAAAGCAAAAAAATAAACATGACATCACCATCTTAATCAGCAAAATTCAGCATCATTTATACATGTGGAAATATTGAACTAAATTTGTCCATGACTTAGTTTTCCCTCTTGTTCATATTAGTTCATCTGGTGGTGTAAACTCATCAGTGATATCCCTTACATTTGGCATTTTTGTTTTATTTCCTCTTGTCTGAGCATTATACCTTCAGGTATTCCAGTTATATATGAAAGATGGGTCTCTTCCTTTTGCTTCACTGTAGATGTTTTTCATTTGCCATTTGAACTTTGTAAATGAATGTTGTCAGCTTTACTTAAATTCAAAAGCTATGCTTCCGATCTGTCCTACCAGAGCTTTTGATTTTTAATGTATAATTTCGTTAGGTTTTAGCTATACAGTTCTTCATTCTATACTGATGGAAGGAATGCATACAATAAAGTACACAATGCAACAGCAGCTGTTATTAAAGAAATCACTTTACAACAGTAAACTTGGAATATCAAGCTCCATGAATGAGAGTAAAAGAGAAAAATACAGAAAAGAAAGAGAAAAAAGGATACTAAGAAGCTACAAAGAAGAATGAATTAAAAGGAAATAGAAGCTGTCCCAAAAATGTTAGTTATTTGACCCAGGAAATTTCAAAATTATTCCAGTATCATAGAATTTCTGAATGACATTTTTTCAGATTTTCTATCAAAAAAGGAATTTAATTTTCAGAAGCTGGACAATAATATCAAACTACAGTGTCCTGGTTTCAGCTGGGATAGAGTTAATTTTCTTCCTAGTAGCTGGTATAGTGCTGTGTTTTAGATTTAGTATGAGAATAATATTGATAACACACCAATGCTTTAGTTGTTGCTAAGTGGGGTTTACACTGGTCAAGGACTTTTCAGCTCCCCATGCTCTGCCAGGAGCACAAGAAGCTGGGAGGGGGCACAGGCAAGACAGTTGATCCAAACTGACCAAAGGGCTATTCCATACCATATGATGTCATGCTCAGTATAGAAACTGGGGAGAGTTGACCAAGGGGTAGCGGTCGCTGCTCGGGGACTGGCTGGGCATCGGTCGGTGGGTGGTGAGCAGTTGTATCACTGGTTGGTTTTTTTTTTTCCCTTGGGTTTTGTTCCTCTCTTGTTCTCTTGTTGTTTTCCTTCTCATTACAATTTATTATTATTATTATTATTTTGTTCCAACTATTAAACTGTTCTTATCTCAACCCACAGGTTTTCTTACTTTTGCTCTTCCGATTCTCTCCCCCATCCCACCCGGTGGGGGAGGGTGAGCGAGCGGCTGTGTGGTACTTAATTGCCGACTGGGGCTAAACCACAACAGTCCTTTTTTGGCACCCAACGTGGGGCTCGAAGGTTTTGAGATAATAACAGATTAACCAGAGTGTATTAAGGAATTTGGATCTGTTAATATTTGCGGGCCACGATATTGATTCATCTGTTCTCGATATTGGTTTACCTGATCTGCACCATGCTTATATTTTTGCTGTACATGTTAAAGATCGGTGTTGGTTTTTGCAGTTTGCTGTGCTCTGCAGTGATTAGTGATGTTTTGCCTGTGAGATTTGTTATTAAAACAGTGATCTTGGGTTTATTTTGGTATCTAAGTGCCGTACTGAAACCATTACTGTACGTCAGGTACCACCTCATGGAGACAATTAGCAATTATACTTCTTCCTCTGAGAGTTTTTTTATGGAGGAAATGCAGAATGGCACCTTCACTACTTTCTTCTACAATGTTTCCTCCTTCATTACAATAACTTTTCAGTATATTGAACATCCTTGGGTAGTTAACATACATCTATTGGCATTGCTTGGGAATATTGTTTCGATTTTGTCCAAGATTAGTAAACAATTTAAGATTATCATCCAGAGATTTGCTCCAAAGCTGGATAGTTATGAGTGGCAGGGTGTGTGGGATAGCATGGGCAAATGCCTAGGACGGTGAGCACCTCCAGTGTTTTGGAACTTCACCCCTGAACAAGTGCAGAACCCTGAAAAATTAGTAGAATATTTGGAAAAAGTATGCTGTCACCCTGACAATTCTAAGGAGATACAAATCACTGCAATGTGCTGGGGTCTGGCCCATGCCCACCGAGCCCTGTTCAACACTATTCAGAACCCTCAAGGATCTGGTGACAAAACGACAGACACCGCGGCTACTCCGGACACCCCTGCAACAGGCACTGCGTTCGCTCCAGCTCGCCCTGTGACAGGCACTGCATTCACTCCATCCCCCCCTGTGACAGGCACTGCAGCTACTCCAGACCCCCCTGTGACAGGCACTGTGGCTATTCCAGCCCCCGCTGCAACAGATAACGCAGTTCAACCAGGGAACCAACCCGTGTCAGTATCAGTCGCCCCTATACACAAGAAGAAATCCTGGAAGCGAAAGTCAGCTCATTTAGAAAGGAAGATGAAAGAGCAGGGCCATCACAAGGAGAGGAAGAGGAAGAAGATGAGATGGAAACTACTTGATCCCTATCCCTGAGTGAGCTGCGAGATATGCAAAAAGATTTCAGCCGTTGTCCAGGCAAGCACGTTGCCACCTGGCTGCTCCGATGCTGGGATAGCGGGGCCAGTAGCCTGGAATTAGAGGGTAAGGAAGCCAAACAGCTGGGATCCCTTTCTAGGGAAGGGGGCATTGACAAAGCAATTGGAAAAGGGGCACCAGCCCACAGCCTCTGGAGGTGACTCCTGTCAGCTATGAAGGAAAGATATCCCTTCAAGGAAGATATTATATATCACCCCGCGAAATGGATCACCATGGAGAGAGGTATCCAGTACCTGAGGGAATTAGCCGTGCTGGAGGTGATTTATGGTAACCTGGACGACGAGAGGTTACCCAAAGATCCAGATGAAGTCCAGTGCACATGACCCATGTGGCAGAAGTTGGTACAGAGTGCACCATCATCGTGTGCCAACTCATTGGCAATACTGAACTGGAAAGACGGAGAGGGTCCAATAGTGGATGAAGTGGCTAGTCACCTCTGGGAATACGAAGAAAGTCTCTCTTCCTCCCTTGTCTCAGCTGTGGAAAAACTGTCCCGGAAGGTCCACCAACTCGAAGATAGGTCCTACTTTCCACCTGTACAGACCAGTATCTCAGCTATTACGAGTCAGCGTTCCTCTGCTCAAGAGAGAGGATATAGAGGGTACACACCAGGGGGCACCCTATGGTTTTACCTGCATGACCACAAAGAGGACAGGAGGAAGAGGGATGGAAAACCTACCTCGACCCTAGAGGCACGGGTACATGATTTGCAAGGAAAAACAATCACACAAGGGGGTTCTTCCAGGAAAACTGCTGCTCTGGTGTCCAGTGGACAGTTCCCCAGACAGAGTAAAAGGGATGATCTTACTCCTAATTTTAAGGAAGGAACTCCTGACTTGTGTTTACAAGAAGTGGGGAACGAATACTGTGACCAGGACTAGAGGGGCCCTGCCTCCAGCCAGGTGGAGGAAAGGAACAACTACGTTTACTGGACTGTGTGGATTCGATGGCCTGGCACATCAGACCCACAGGAGTATAAGGCTCTAGTAGACACCAGTGCACAGCGTACCCTAATGCCACCAAGCTATATAGGGGCAGAACCCATCTGTATTTCTGGAGTGACAGGGGGATCCCAACAACTGACTGTATTGGAGGCTGAAATGAGCCTAACTGGGAATGAGTGGCAAAGGCACCCCATTGTGACTGGCCCAGAGGCTCCGTGCATCCTTGGCACAGACTACCTCAGGAGAGGGTATTTCAAGGACCCAAAAGGCAAACGGGTACTGGTGGGTTTTTGGTGTAGCTGCCTTGGAGACGGAGGAAATTAAACAGCTGTCTACCTTGCCTGGTCTCTCAGAAGACCCTTCTGTTGTGGGGTTGCTGAGGGTTGAAGAGCAACAGGTGCCAATTGCTAACACAATGGTGCACCGGAGGCAATATCACACCAACCAAGACTCCCTGATTTGTACCACTTCCTATCCGTAAGCTGATTCATTGACTGGAGAGCCAAGGAGTGATCAGCAAGGCTCGCTCACCCTTTAACAGTCCTATATGGCCAGTGCAAAAGCCTAATGGAAAGTGGAGACTAACAGTAGACTATCGTGGCCTGAATGAAGTCACGCCACCGCTGAGTGCTGCCGTGCGGGACATGCTGGAACTGCAATACGAACTGGAGTCAAAAGCAGCCAAGAGGTACGCCACAATTGATATCACTAATGCATTTTTCTCAATCCCTTTGGCAGCAGAGTGCAGGCCACAGTTTGCTTTCACTTGGAGGGGCGTTCAGTACATTTGGAATCGACTGCCCCAGGGGTGGAAACACAGCCCTACCATTTGCCATGGACTGATCCAGACGGCACTGGAACAGGGTGAAGCCCCAGAACATCTGCAATATCTTGATGACACCATCATGTGGGGCAATACAGCAGAAGAAGTTTTAATCCAAATCCTCCTGAATGCCACTTTTGCCATAAAACAAAGTAAGTTCAAGGGACCTGCACAGAAGATCCCGTTTTTAGGAATAAAATGGCAAGAGGGATGTCATCAGATCCCAATGGATGTGATTAACAAAATAACAGCTATGTCCCCACCAAGTAGCAAAAAGGAAACACAAGCTTTCTTATGCATTGTGGATTTTTGGAGAATGCATATTCCAAATTACAGTCTGATCGTAAGCCCTCTCTATCAAGTGACCCAGAAGAAGAACGATTTCAAATGGGGCCCTGAGCAACAAGCCTTTGAGCAAATTGAACAGGAGATAGTTGATGTAGTAGCCCTTGGGCCAGTCTGGGCAGGGCAAGATGTAAAAAATGCGCTCTACACTGCAGCCGGGGAGAAAGGCCCTACCTGGAGCCTCTGGCAGAAAGCACCAGGGGAGACTCGAGGTTGACCCCAAGGGTTTTGGAGTCGGGGATACAGAGGATCCGAGGCCTGCTATACTCGAACTGAAAAAGAGATATTGGCAGCATATGAAGGGGTTCGAGCTGCTTTGGAAGTGGTTGGTACTGAAGCACAGCTCCTCCTGGCACCCCGACTGCCGGTGCTGGGCTGGATGTTCAAAGGGAGGGTCCCCTCTACACATCATGCAACTGATGCTACGTGGAGTAAGTGGGTTGCACTGATCACACAATGGGCCCAAATAGGAAACCCCAATCACCCAAGAATCTTGGAAGTAATTATGGACTGGCCAGAAGGCAAAGATTTTGGAATATCACCAGAGGAGGAGGTGACGCGTGCTGAGGAGGCCCCACTGTACAATAAACTACCAGAAAATAAGAAGCAATATGCCCTGTTCTCTGATGGGTCCTGTCGTATTGTAGGAAAACATCAGAGATGGAAGTCCTGCTGTATGGAGTCCTATACGACAAGTTGCAGAAACTGCTGAAGGAGATGATGAATCGAGCCAATTTGCGGAACACTATCCTGGGCCTTGAAAAGCAAGTCCTATGGTGACATGGAACCCCAGAAAGAATTGAGTTAGACAATGGGACTCATTTTCAAAACAACCTCATAGACACCTGGGCCAAAGAGCACGGCATTGAGTGGGTATATCCCATCCCCTATCATGCACCAGCCTCCAAGAAAATCGAACATTACAATGGACTGTTAAAGACTACACTGAGAGCAATGGGGGGTGGGACATTCAAACATTGGGATACGCATTTAGCAAAGGCCACCTGGTTAGTCAACACTAGGGGATCTGTCAATCAAGCTGGCCCTGCCCAATCAAAACTTTTATGCTCTCTCGAAGGGGATAAAGTCCCTGTAGTGCACATAAAAAACATGCTGGGGAAGACAGTCTGGGTTACTCCTGTCTCAGGCAAAGGCAAGCCCATTCGTGGGATTGCTTTTGCTCAAGGACCCGGGTGCACTTGGTGGGTAATGCGAAAGGATGGGGAAGTCTGCTGTGTACCTCAAGGGGATTTGATTTTGGGTGAGAATAGCCAATGAACTAAATGGTATGATGTTAATTGCTATGTAATACTGTATGTCATCACTTTTATGGTTACTATACACCATATCAACAATCTTTCGGTAAGAAGCACCCAGATTAATGAAGAATGAACTTTGATGAAACCAAGCAAAGTGCAGCAGGGATGGAACCAAAACTGACTTCAGCATGCAACAATCCAACACCACACACCATCTCTCCTGCCCTGAAAGACTGTTATAACAGATGGAGCCCAAAGTCATGAACTACATGAAGTCAATGGGCATTTTAGAGGGATGGCCCGTAGACTAAGGGGATGATATCTGTGTGTATACATTAAAAAGCAGGAAAAGTGGTAGTGATTAATCGGAATGTATTGGAAAGGGTAGAACCTGGGCATGACATAGATGGTATAGAATAAGGGGTGGATACTGTCCCGGTTTCAGCTGGGACAGAGTTAATTTTCTTCTTAGTAGCTGGTATAGTGCTGTGTTTTGGATTTTAGTATGAGAATAATGTTGATAACACGTTGATGTGTTAGTTGTTGCTAAGTTATGTTTACACTGGTCAAGGACTTTTCAGCTTCCCATGCTCTGCCAGGTGCACAAGAAGCTGGGAGGGGGCACAGGCAAGACAGTTGATCCAAACTGACCAAAGGGCTATTCCATACCATATGACGTCATGCTCAGTACATAAACTGGGGACAGTTGGCTGGGAAGTAGTGATCACTGCTTGGGGACTGGCTGGGCATCGGTCGGCAGGTGGTGAGCAGTCACATCACTGTTTGGTTTTTTTTTCCTCTTGGGTTTTGTTCCTCTCTTGTTCTCTTGTTGTTTTCCTTCTCATTACATTTTGTTGTTGTTGTTGTTCCAATTATTAAACTGTTCTTATCTCAACCCATGAGTTTTCTTACTTTTGATCTTCCAATTCTCTGTCCCATCCCACCGCGGGGGGAGGGTAAGCAAGCGGCTGTGTGGTACTTAATTGTTGACTGGGGCTAAACCACAACATACAGTTTACCATGCTTCTAGTTTCTGCTTTTTATCACATTGTAAATTTAAAGAAAGGGTTGAAACCTAAAATTTCTTTAAAAAAAAAGAAAGAAATTTACTGGCCATCGCTAATCATAAAAGTTACTCTAAACATATAATGTTTTATCATGGGTGAGTGAAATGATTAGGAATAGTTTTCAGATGCATAGAATCTTGACTTATAATATCTTGAGAATGTTTCTCAGCTACAGTCTTTGTCTTATTTTCTTCTTTCAGCTCATTTGACTTAATTTCCAACACCTTAAAATCCGCACCTGTTTTTTCAATATAGTAAAAAATATACCAATATACTACTAGGTTTCAGCAGAGTCTGATAATGCACTGACAGCTTGCACACTCTACTGTCAGTTGTACTTACTTTCAGGAAAGACCAGTGTGGATGTTGGCATTACTAAAAACTACATGCACAGGCAAGCTTTTTATGTTCAAGCTCAGTGATTTTTTGTTATGGTTTTTTTAATCTTTGAAGTGTCAAGGAATCCATCATATAATAAACTAAAAAATTCAGTGCACTTGGCAGCATCCTACCATCCCTCAAATCTCAACTATTTTCCTTAATAATTTTCTCTCAAGATTGTGTAACTTTGTACAACTCCAAACCAATGCAGAACGGCCTGATTCTGTTATTTCTGTGACCAATGGCATAGCATAGCTCCTGCCAGTATGGTGTTCTTTATCACCATTGACCACTGACTATCTCCAGTGAGAACCAGGTCAACCTGGGTTCAGCAATATTTACATCCCTTACCGTATTTGAGAATTAAATTGTAGGAACATAGCAAATTTTCAAAACATTGTATGAGCACTAGCCACAGTCTTGCACTCCAGACAAAGATTACTATCCTTTCACTGTTGATGCAGAAACACAGCCTCAGAAAGACTAGAGGTCCCTTGGCCAGTCAGGATGTTGGTTACACCAGATTTATCTCCAGAACTCCAACTTTACACTTATATCTTCCTATAGAAGCTTTTAGTTTTATACTTTGGATTTTTTTGTTTGAGATGTGTACAGCTGCTTGGTAGTAGCTATTCAGAGAAGAGCAATTTGGAGTTTAATTCTCCTTTTCCCAACTTTCATATGGTTGAGAAAATGGTTCCTGCTTTCTCCCTTGCATCAGCTCTGATGGGTTTCTAGTCAAAAGTCTTGAATTTTGGATTGGAAGTGATTCAGAATTAGAGCTTGGGTAGTGTGAGTTTTCTTGGTTGGTTGAACACTAGTCAGACATTTGTGAGTCTGGTATAAATTGTATGCCACTCTACAGTGGTCTGTTAGATTGATTTGCCATACTGAATTTTAAATGGTTTACCAACTAAGTTGTTTAATCTGTATGGCTGGTATTTGTGCAGACGTTAGTCTACTTCAGACTTTTAATTTAGGATTCCATGGACCACAGTTAAAAGATTATGTTCCACCCATGGATGTCCTAAGTAGGCATTATGTTTCTCTCCATAGATTTTTGTCTATCCCTTTTTCTTCTATCCTAAATAGCACATTGCTGAGTAAGCTCTTACGTTAATGTCTTACATATCCTTAACCAATTGCATGAGAAGAGCATCTCTAGTTTCACCTCAGCTAAACTTCTGCTCACTAAGCAAATTCTATTTTTCTTTACGACTCATCAAATATTTCATTAGTTTTAATTTACAGAGTTTTCAATTCTTTATGTTTCTCATGAATTTATTCCTGTTCTGAAATTTTGTCACAAATATTTTTGTCTCAGTATCATTGTGATAAATATGTCCCTGCTATGTTCTGGTACCCAGATTATTGTATAAAAGACTCTGCACCATTTCTGGGTATGCATTTTTCAGAAGCCCCTCCTCCACACACACTGACACTTCTGTGAATAGACACAAGCAGGAGTACTAAGTGCATCTATTCTCAGTAAGAGGTAAGTTAACAGAACACTAGCAATCATGACCATTCAGCTCCTCTAGAGTTGAAGCATTAAGAAGTTCATCTCTATTTTGCCTGTCAGTATATTCCTTCTATCATAACAGCAACCGCCTTACTCCTTTTACGAAGCGTATGCTCTGTATTTCACTCTTTTCATTACCTTTTGAATGCCCTACTCTGCCCTTTATCTGTCTCATTAATGCAGTGCCTATCACAAGAGGCTGATGACATCTGAAACTGCATAGCAAAACCTGAAACATAGAGGTGTATTTGGAGGTAATTCACCGCAGCAGGTGACTATCTTAACGTACCTGGTTGAAAACTGGCATGATGTCCAGGCCATGGCAGAGGTGGACTGTTTGGTGAAAGTGATACCGCACGTGTTAATTACTGCTAAAAGAAGAGAATATAACCAAAGCAAAGACAGCCACAGGACTCGGTGCTCCTGTGTTCATTCTCACCTCCAACTCACTCTGAAAGGCACGTTATAAAACTGTCATCTCCGAGGTGTTAAATACAGTACTCTGTGTGCTTACCATTCACATTGTCTCCATGACAGCTGACTGACACACAGACGAGCAGCTCCCGACACTGCTCAGCACCTAAGGACAAGGACACACACACCACTCCGTTGTTGGCATCCCCAACACAAGATCAGCAGGACATGGAGATTTCTGTACTGGGGACAGGCTGTGTTCAGGTGTTTTTTGCGGCTATCAGTGAATGATTTGTAGATGCAGTAAAGTTCACATATTTTTACAGCCTTTCAGGGATGGGAATAAGACAGGTAAAATGACACCCAGACCAATTCATATCCCCTCCTACAAAAAAGCAGGGCAATACTGATACAGTAGGTGTCAAACTAAAAGGCGTAACAGGCAGTGGTAACAGAATGATAACAGATTGCTGGAATTAAATCCAGAGAAAAAAGTAATATACTGTGGGAAAAGGATATTCATGAGGGCAAACAGTGTATTCTAAATGAAACGTTAGATTGAATCTCACCTCCAAACTGAGATGGGGAGGTGAAAGGAAGTAGGATTTTCTGGTGAAAAGAGAACGACTATAAGCAGTAGGAAACCCTTTTCTGGCATGTCTGTTTTAAACAATATGACATGTAAAAGAATAAGCCATTACACATGTGAGAGAGATGGGAAGATAGTTCTTAAACAATTTCAATTTTTGCATTGTTTTTGAGCTTTGCAACTAAAAAAAGATACCATTGCTATTTTTCTATTCTTTTATTTTTTAAATCATGTTTGGCAAGCAAGCAGTTCATGTTATGTTACTTCGCACTTCAGTTCTTTTCAAAGGTATATATAAGTCAAGCAGAAGAGCTTGTTAACCTTGAATAGGATACTGTGCATGTGCTCTTGCTCTTGAAGACTTCTAATACTCTGCTACTTTGGAGAAGGCCACATTTCTCCCAGGCATGTGATATAATCAGAACACTTCTTCTTTTGGGTATCTGCTCCTATGGAATGAGTGAAGTGAAAACTTAGCTGTGAAAACTATCTATCTCATTCATCTGATGCATGCTGAACCTTGAACAGGAACTGTAGTCAAGTAGCCCTGTTAGTCTCATTTTTTTGACAGATAAGATTATATCTGGTGTATGACACTGGCCATAAACCTATAGCTGTTTTGTGCTCGATTTTCCCTAGTGGATTTCATCCTTTTTCTAAAGGAGTGTAAAGCTGCGACTTGGGCAGATTAAAATAGGTTTCTAGATTTTCTGACACTACCTCATGGACCTTCAGTAATCCCCCTTTCCCAGAATCCTTTGCTATATCCATATTTCTAGCCATTATTTTCCTTTGTGCGATAACATCACAATGATGCAAAACTATAGCACAGTACTAATTTCAGACTCCACAGCTATACAGCTACAGGGGTGTGCTCTAAGTCAGGGTCACAGGGTAATGCACAACCTTGAGTACTTCTTCAGATACTAAGGTGTTGAGGTCGTTCCAGCTGTCCTTGAATGTCTATAGATTCTGTATCACAGCATCCAGGCACCTTTATAGACACAGGTGTAAAGAAAGATTTTGAGGTCAAGCCTCCATCCTCTGCCTTATGTGCCAACCAGAGGCCACCTAAAGAGGCAACTGAGCACACAACATGGACATGCCGGTTCTATTTGAAACCCCTTCAAATGAAACTGCACCTGCTCCCACCCATGCTACAGCTCTAAGCTATTCAATGAATAAGTAGAGATAAGTTCATATTTTCAGCTGGGCACTACACTTTCTGAAGTATAATAATAATAATAGGTGATGATGAAATGTGGCATTACAAACAAATTCTGTTTGATATGAAAAATGCATTGTCCCCTTGAGAGAAAATGTAATACCGTGGCTGTAAATCTGCAGCTGGAGCTGAGTGAAAATAAGCAACTTCAGGTCAGAGAACTGCACAGGGATGGTGTTGGTATAGATCATCTTATAATTTAGAGGCAATGGTTGCAAAGTGCTTAGCTCTGACGGGAAGAATTATTTACAGCAAGTGCAGAGAATAATCTAGTGGTATGTGAGGCTCCGCAGTTACATAAAAGAGAGAGATTACCCTTTGATCCAAATACCTGTGCACTCTTATAGCCCTCATTACAGACGTTGATCAACCAAGCCTTCTGCATTGCTGCCAGATGAAAAGAGATGAGAGTGATATTCTCTCTCCTGCTCAGTAACTTATCTATGGGAGTTGTGGAATTATTTGAATGATGGGACATAGGGCTGTACAAAAAATGGAGGCCGTAGTGATCACTGTTCCTTGGCGACTTCACCTTGGAGAATGAATGCAGCGAGTTCTGCCACACAAAACCACTGTAGAGCAAACAATTTTTCACCCTGAAATAAAAACTTCTCACAAAAATACCAACATACAGATGTAGTTTTCTTTTCACTTATTGCATTATGCTTATTCTGTTCACAAATCATTATTATTACTCAAATGCTTTTCTTAAATAGAACACTTTCCTATCACAAGCATAGCCAAAAAGTCATATACAGCAATCTGTATAACAAGATCTCCAATAACTCACTCTTCTCACTCTTGAGAAACTTACATTTACATAACTGAGATCTAAACATTAAGCTTGAGGATACTGCATGAGAAGGAAGATGAAAAAAAATACATATAAATATGAGGATGTGAATCTACAGAACCTATTCTATCAGAGGAGCAGGTTGTATTCACTGATCATTCCGAAGATCCTGTTGTGCTAAAAGCTGCTTTACTTGCAGACTTTAGCCAATACCATTCAACCATTTTGGGTGTGAATCCTCTCTTGCATGGACCTCCTACCTCCTTCTAAACAAATAGAAAGAGGAATCAAGTGAGGTGGAGTTTTTTAATGTAATTTTCCTCCATAGTCAATAACATCAATTTTCTTGAGAGGTCTCACTTCTATTATATTGTTAGCCTGAATAAACTAAACTCCTCAATCAGTTTGTATTACGGTTGGTACTCTGAGATTTATGTGCTTTTAGTCAAAACAAGAAAGCTTTTCTGAAACTTGCTTTTAATGTAGTAATGCAAATTTTATGATGGCAGGCCAACAATTCAGTAGAACTAAACAGGAAATAGTTGGGTAGGGACAGCTTTCCTTTGGAACATTCTCTGGATTTCCTAATTTGTGTTGTTTCAGATACTGCTCATATACAAAAAAGAGGAACCTACTGAATTCTCAGTATGAAGATGGAGAACTACTGATTTTTTTTAAAGGAACTGCAGCTGCAGAGAAAATTGCCATCGATAAGATGATATATGATCATTTATGCAGCAGAAATAACTAATAGAGCTGAGACTGCACAAAAGTACAATGTTCATCTTGCACAAAGCATTTTTCAATGAGACTATATGCAAATCAGGTTTTGTGCTGTTGAAGATTCTGATTAAACTTATAATTTAGGTTTTTAATTGAACTTTTTTATTGGATTTTTCACAATAATTCTGCCCCATTTATATGAATAATTAACTACAGTAAAATAAGTTGACAAAATAAATTCATAAATTCTACGGTGATCTTTTTTTAAAATTCTGGCAAATTTCTGCAGCATACAAACTCTGAGCATCCTATGTCTGGCTTTTACTGTGTTCCATAGAGATGAACTTAACAAATCTGTACACGAGGATGGAATTTAAATAATGTACATCTGTAAATGGTGCAAACTAATTATGATTTTAAAAAAAGATATACAGATACATACATAAAATAAATCATAGAACAATACAATCAGTCATAAAGATGACTGTTGTCCTGCAGAATAGCTAGCTTTGATACTAAGGTATATATGTTATATACAATGGATTGTATGATGAAATAAGATGAAATAAGGACACATTAGCATCAGTAGTCCTGAATTTAGCACTAGTATCTCATTGGCTTACAAATTAATATCTGTCAGCTGAGTTCAATGAGGGAGTAACTTTATAGTGCTAAACATCAGGGTGATGCACTACTTGAAACTCCAACAAGGTAAAGGAAAAGAAAGTAAAGCACATTGGACGTGAACATTCATGAATGAAATGTAGGAGAGAAGCTCAATGATTTTAGTCATCAACTAAATTAAAATACTTGATTTCAAGCTTTTCAAGTTAAAACCCAAGATTCTCCAGACAGGTAAAAATAAGACTAAAAGCAATCACAATGCTAACATGTCAGACTGAAGGGAAAAAAAATTCTCCTGCTTTGTTTGTACATAATAAAGTATAATATGGTAACATCTCATATTCAAAGAACATGTCATTTGAAGGTTTAATAAAGGATTAATAGTTGATAACAGGTCATGAAAAATTTGACTGCTATGTATTTTTTATGATTATAAATACACAATCAGAGAATGCTAAAGATAGTCCATGTTTCTCAGCAACCCATTAGCCCTTACAGCAATCTATAACAATTTATCAGCCATTTATTATCCACAGGGGAGATGATCTAGTGGACTAGCTTGAGAAAGAGGGAATGTAAAATAGAAACTGCTGGAACCACAGTGCTAGCTACTGTGTAATGACTGCATTACTGAACAATCTCTAAGTATACAGAGATATCAGAGGTTTCCAGGAACATCTAGGAATGATCCTCTGACATAAATGAAGTTCATTCGACACTTGAACTACTCTCAGTAGCTACAAGGGACTTATTCAAAGTCCTGTAATGACTGAACTGAAAAGGCATCCATCTGACCACGGGTGTGCCATGCTAATAACAAATAAGACCATTGCTTTTAGAGTCCTTGGCTTGGCTGAATTGAGATTGCAAAGTTAGTGCCACTTTATACTAGGCCTTGGAAAGAAAAACGATAGCACTACAGTACAGAATCAAGCCTCAGACTTCTTTTTTTCTTTTAAGAGGAAATTGGCTCCAAGTTAACTGCCTACCTAGAAATACTGAATTCATTTACAGTAGTATAATTCCAGAAAAGCCCATTAGCTTCAATGAAATCATTCCACTTTTATGCTGGCATAATTTAGGTTAAATTCTGAATCAATAACTTTTAAATTCCAACTTTAAGGAATTTAGTGTTTCTTTACATCCAGCAAAATCCTGCTTTATTCCCTACTGTACACAGCATTTTCACAGATCTGGGTGCTAAGAAATCTATTAATTATGTTACCTGGAATTCCTAATCCTGTATATCCTTTCTGTAGTAAGACAGATATTCAGCTGCTTGTTCATAACTTACTTACATTAGCAAAATTAAAATACAGTCCATAAACTGCTAAATAAAATTTTTAGTAAAGCTGAAATAGAAAGCAGTATGGATCAGCAAGTGAAAGACATACCAGAACGCAGAGAAGAGTTAGTGGGTTTAATGCTGTAGCTCCTGTAAGATGTAAAATGTCTTTGGTTTCCAACATATTCAGTGTTTTCTATGAGGAGGCATATACTATATGACTTAGCTCTGTTGTTTACCAACTCTGTAAAAACAAGCCACTATTTGGAGGCAGCCCCTAGTTCCACAATGGAAAGTTTGGCTGTCCGGGGCCGTGGAGGCAGGCTTGCAGTTAGTTGTGCAAACCAGTCACCTAACCTGCTTGTCAGAATCAAATTCTGTTTAGGCTCTTTTCCCTTTACAGAGAGAAAGCTACTCCTACTTGCTGCTGCTCTTGCTGTAACCACTTGCTACTAAGAAGAAGCCTGGGAAGATTTTCAGCAAATACAACTGCTGTAAACACTCTCCTGAAGCTCTACCAGTGTTGCCAACTGAGGCAGGCACAGAGCAGAGCAAATTGTAGAGCAAAAAGGAGAAGGGAAAAAAGTATTCCAAACCAAAAGGAAGGTTTTTTTTCCATTAAGTGTTTTAAGCCTCCTGGGTGAATTTGTGGAATCACTGCAGCAAGTTGTGAATGATGTATGAAATGAGAAATCTCTGCCCAGCCAGCTGAATTTACAGACAGTGCTTTACAATCGTTTACATGCTCTGCTGTTTGATGTAGCATTCAGCCAAGTTAGAACCACAAAAGCCTGGCGATCAGTGAGATGATAGCAGCTTTTTTTAAAAATGGGGAAGGAGTCTTTTTCAGCAGTGAAAGTGTGGAAGTAAAATCTATTCTTCAGTCTATGGGGGGAGTACAAAAGTTCAAAATCTAATCTACATTTGTACAAAACAAAATTGATAAGCAAGTAATATATGTTTAATCTGAGACTAGAAGAATATTTTTATCATTTGAGTTGCACTACTTAAAGTTAATAAATGTAGAAGAGTTTCATTTCATGTCATTTCATTTTTATAATCTGACTATATTACATTTATTTTGTCTATGTAAACAAATGCATTCTTTGAGATATAACAAATGGAGACACAGTCATTTAGGAATATGAAAGAATTCGGTATTTACAAAGGAGGGTATGTATTTTCCTTAATTGCTTAGTCTTTTGTGTATAAAAATGTTGTTCAGTAAGCACACAACTGACCTCCTTTTGACTTAGAGACTTTTAATTTAAAACATATTTCAAGCCTACTTCAAGGTTTTCTCACTGAACCGTTTCAGAAGTTCTAAGGATCAGAAACCCATTATATAAACCTTAACAATTTCAAGCAAATGTGTTCTTTTAATTTTTAACTTTTATTCAAAAAGTAAGAAAAGTGGTTTTATTGAAAAACATTATAATTCAACAAAAAATACTAATAAAAGATGTATGAAAGAGATATTATTACTATGCAACATTATTATTAATTAACCACATCACAAGGTTCCCTGGTTTTGATTGAATTCATTCTAAGTGGAAAGTGTTTGCAAGTAAGCATGCATTTTTGACTTAGGAGCCTTTTGCTCCTCAAACCAAAGATGCAATCCTCAATCCTCTCTGTGAAAGGGCAGATTGAAAGCTCTTTCCCTATTTAAATTAAAGAACAGTTTGCCATTGGTTCAAATATGGCAAGATTTTTAAATGTAAATAACTATTGAAAAACCTGGTCCTAAAACACTTAAGTTAACCTACTATTTAATGATGCCAGAAAGGCTCTAGTTGACTTTGGGGTAAGGCTGATATTAAAAGGAATTTGTGCATGAATGAAGGCATATTTATATACATATTAATACCTAGCCCCTGTATAGTTTTTATCTGTAACAAGAACTAATAATTAGACCCCAGTAATTATCTTGCAACCTTTCATATGGAAGAGTTAGTGGAAAAGAACAGATGTTCCATTGTTTAGATTCTTCTCTACCTAACAGGGATTAAGCGGAAAAAATAGTTCTAAAACTATAAAAAGCCCCAATACTGTATTCACAGAAACAGTATAATTCATCAGACCTTGTATGATTTTGTATGATTGACATTGTATGATTACATATTTTATGATTATATGATTGACATTGTATGATATCACATTGTATAATTGTATGAACAGTATAATTCATCAGACAGTAAACAAACTTCCACAGATGCATTCTAGCAATGACCAAGATCACCATAAGACCTAGACATGTGCTCTGTCCCAGCAGTAGCTCCCTTGACTACTTTGACTACTTGTAGGGTAAAGTCTTGCTTTCATTGGTAGCTTTGCTACCAACTTCACTGTGGCCATGATTTCAATTGGCATGTACAAAGTCAAAAACATGACTTAATAATGGAAGGCTCATGGTCTAGTTTCTAAGATATGTAGTACATATCGGAAGTAAAACTGACCCTCAATTTGTTCCCTCTATGGCAGACAAAATAATTTCCACCCAAAAAATCTGTGTCTTAAGAATAATTTTTAATTAATGATAAAGGTATTATTTGTATATATTTTTCCTAAATACAGCATAGAGAAATTTTTCATTTATTTGTTTGTCAGAAACTGGGAAATCCGAAATGAGCATTTCTGCCATGAGATTCAAGCTCTATCTATGTCTGTTCCTCTTTAAAAAAAAAAATCTCCAATTTCAACTGGAAGATATTAAATAGTATCCAGACTATTTAGATCAGCTATTTATTGCATTTTTATTTAGCAGGTCGTAACTGAGATTAACTGAAAGGGCAGCTAGTGTTAAACTGGTACTTATATAAACTTCCTAAGAAAGTCTATTGTTTTTAACTGATATTACTGTTATGGAATTATTTCCTCTTCTCCTCCTTTGACTTTCTACATGTTGAAGTGCAATAGTCTTTCAAATAACTGTAGTTATGTATTAAAAAGACAGAGCTGCCCAGCATTAGAACAACTCAGTGGAGTTACATAAATACAGTTTCAGAAGCTTTTCTTTCACAATCCCACAGTCATCAGAAATGCTTAGAAATAATATTTTAAAAATGTTTAACAAACATTTTGGTTGTCTGGGACTTGGTGAAATGGAGCTATATTCAAAATGACAGTGGATTACGGCAAGGTGAGCAAAATATTTGGAAAAAGATTCCATAGGTAAGTCCACTGCCGTCCATGTGGTTTAAACATGAGTGTCACTTATTCAAAATGTCATCTGTACAATCAGATTGCCTCAAGCTCTGGATTAGCAGCTGATTCATTCATTGTAATTTCTACAGATGCCAGAAGCAGTTCATGACCTTTGTTGTCCAAATGCATTTTGTCATAGCAAATCCCAGTAAATAGCTAATATTTTATCTTCTCTTTGATGGGGCTTTACTTTCATGTTAATGTACCTGATTTTAACCTTTACTAATTGTCTTAGTGTCAATTTTTTAGTTAATAAAAGGGGCCATATTTCAGGAGTATATTTGGAAAAATATTTTTTTCTTCATTCTTTCCAAACTGTTTCCAATTAAAGCCCCTTGGAGTTAAAAGAATTCCTCTGGACCTCTGAACAAAACCTCTTTTGTGCAGTTCTGAGCAAAATTATGAGGGATACACGTGTCATGTAATGAAACTACTATTACTGAGATATACTGGCAATTAAATGCATTCTGCATTTATGCCATGTCTTTACTATGAGCTCAGAATCACTAAACAATACTTTAAATCTGCACTGTGCTGGTAGTGTGGATATTAGATCCAGACCGAATTTGCTTTCTGCTACATGGAGCGTTTCCAGCCATTCAGCAAGAGAACATGCCCTATGCAGCTGTGAACTGATTTGGCCCAGAGCTACTGTGTTGGAGGAAAGTGAATGCATCCTGTCAGCAAGAATCAGAATTACTTTAGGATGGAAAAATAAAAGATGTCCCTTTTGCAGAGACCCCAGCTAGGTGAGATGGAATGGGGCAACCTCTGTTTAATATTTTAACTTTCTACAATGTTGACAATTGTTAGAAAATGAGAAAAAAAATTATACACAACATATTTACCTGCCTAGCCCACTCTAAGTGAAGAATCTCAGGTCCAGGTGTGGCAAAAGAAAGTAAATCTGCTGGCACTTGTTTCTGAGGCCAGAGCTCTGAAAATACAGACTCAGATTAGCACTAGGGGTTCAGAGTTTGAGTGTTGCTCTTCTTTCATTTCTCAGTAACATCAACACAGCTTATGAGCTACTCAGGATTCAAGTGAACAAAAACAAGGACAAAGATTGCAAACTAGCATTTAGTTTTCAAAAGTTCAAGTAATTATAACAATTTTTTGCTTCTGATTGTAAAAAAATTAGGCTTACATGCCTGAAAAATAGAAAAGATATGTCCTGAGAAATTTACTGTGAAAAGAGTTAGACAGACAATTAGGAAGAAGTGCCTGCAACAGAAATGAGAGGTCTCCCCCCAAAAAAATCAGCTGAATTGTAACAACTGACAATAGCAACTGAATTGTAGTACTATAAAATAGCTGTACAGAATCTAACTTGTCAGAGACTGATCACAAAGTATTTGCAGCTCTTCTCATTCACCAGCAGCAGCAGAACCTTCAAGCACAACACATCATCCATGCTGGCAACAACAACATTGTCTAATTCTGTAATTCAATTTATACCAACTGCTGCTCTTACAAAGAATCTGGCTGGATGCAAGCAGCAGTGCACATTGCAACCATACAACCACTATCTGGCTGGAAAGGACATGGGTAACGTTCTTCAATCTGAGTACAGTCATATGCAAATATGACTCAAGACAAAGTATTTTTGTTCCTTTGTGTAAAACTGGTCTGTTCTCCTCTGATTGTCATCTGAAACTGATTCCAGTGTTTCCAAGAACACAAACAGCACAGAGCTTAACTTGAGAGCTATCATATCACACACATCCTGAAAATGTGACGGATGGCTTAAATTGAAAGGGACTACTAGAACTGGAAAATATCATTTAGTCAAAATACTTTTTTCCGGCAATTTAACAGAATCTGCTGTTGTTCAGAAGGTGTAGCGCCAAACTACAAATTATCTCTGCTGAAAGGAGCTGATAAAGTCAGGGAAGCTCAATTGTCTGTAACTCAAGAAATGGAAGTCCAGACATTAGAAAAAGTGAGGCAAGCGTACAAACAGATATGAGGGCTTGTCAAGAACAACAAGCAACCAATACTTTATACTGGATTTCTAATTCTTCAGTCCTTTCCAATAAATTGTGACCCAAATGCTCTTATTTATCTTATTTAAGAACAAACCATACCTCTTACTGCATGAATCATCTTAGAGAAACTTTGGGAAAGAATTCTGGTTCATTTCAGCACTGTCATCCATCTGTACAGTCTAGTTCTAAAGCAAAAAGTTTTCAAAGCAGTGTGCAGGGTACACAGAAGGCATTCCTGAAACAATTCTGGTGAGAATATGCACCTGATATCTGTTCATCAAAGAATTATTATTCTTACTGAGCTCTGGGCACAGTACATTCCTTTCCTGGAATGTGTTATGAAAACAAATAAAAATATTACATATTGTCTCTACATCTAAATAATATAGAAAACCTTACAATTCAAGGAAACACCAAATATTGCAAGCATTCTCAAAAGAAACATAATTACGTTTGAAATTTGCCAGAATCTAGAAGAAAGGAATTTGCTCAGACAGCTGTTGGCTGTTCTCTCAAATTTTCTAATGAAATAATTTATTTTATATTGATGACACATGAAGAACTGGTAACTGTATGATCCCTAACAATTTCTCTCTACATTTCAATGCAGGCAAGCCTGCATTAGCTCTGTTGAATTCAGTATAGTGACACCAACGCCTGGTCCTTTCCTATTTTAGTAATTACCGCATGGGGACACCTGCTGGAGAGGTACAAAATTTATTAAACTGAGGATAAGTGAGCTAAAGGTGCTTGCAAATGACTCTTTTTAATGTGTACAGTTTCACCATGACCCCATACAGTGTTCTCCAATTCAAAAGACTGGCTGTTTGTCTTACAAGGACTAAGTTTTATAAAGCTCATCACAAGAAATGGAAAAACACAGTCTGGTTTAATGCACTCTCTCCACCACTTCTCTCCTTGTACTGTCTTCATGATGTGACAAGCACCAAAATACCCAACCTAACTCTGGGACAGGATGAAAAGTGCTTGAGCATAGATGGAGAACTTTTGGAGACAAATACCCAGGCAGCAACACTTCTGAACTGTGCATGCTAACACCTGATTTGTATCACATAATTTGTACCTTTGATTTTTTTACTTGCTACTCACTTAGTTGTTTGAACAGACAGTAAGGATGAGGGCAGAAAGCATCAGAACCATAGGGGTAAAATGTGTGCTTTCTTTTACTATGCCAGTGAGAAAATACAGACAAATTAATCCTTTGGAATTATTTTCACTGAGGTCCATTGTCCCTTATACAAGGATGATATCTAATACAACACTAGTGTGAACCTCTTTTCAAACAAGGATAATTCAACATGATGCAATAACTCGAGGTCTCGTTACAGTCCTCCTGCATGCAACCTTCAGCCCTGTGCCCCAATTCCCTTTGCAGAGAGGGGAACTAGCTTGTCATTCACAAGGTCATATTTTGTTCCTGTTGTAGTGCTGCCGTAACTTCCAGGGCCTACATGGCTCTTGCAGCATCACAGGCAAAAAATTCTTGATATGGTTCTGGAAGTTTTGCTTGGCATACTGTACTTTTTTAATCAGAGTTACTCTTTTAGTCCTTAGAAAATTAATTAAATTAAAAATGCCATGCTTGAATGTGTCATGTATCAGTTTTGAAGACTTAATTATAAGAGGGAATTAAGCTTTGATTAAGCTTTCCTTCTGAGAGCAGTAGCTGTCATTCTCCTTTGTTTTAAAACGAGAGAATCTTTCTGGCTCAGTCTACAAAAATGCTACCATATTATTTATTCCTGACAACAGTCTAGAAGTCAGCCTTGTCTGAAGACAAAAGCTGCAGGTACAATAGTCATTTTCTGCATTCTGCATCCACAGAGAGCCATGGCATTACATTCTCCCAGCAAAAACTAGGAGAAAAGATCAGTGCAAGGCGGCAATAACAAAACATTTAGGATCACATAGTTTGGATCGTTTTGTTGAGGGAAGGTGACATTTGAAAAGGAAATAGTTTGTTGTGTCAACCTAGGTGCTATAAATTTCTATTGGTTTTTTGAGCCCTTAGGCATGATGAGAATGTGGGCAAGTTGCAGAGAATCTTGTACTTAATTGATACAGAAAAATCTAAGAAAATTGAGTTAATTAAAAATAAATCAGGAAATTTCAGAATCAGCACTCTGAAAAACAAAGCACTACTACCTGAACTAACCCTAGCTAGAATGGGGGAGGGCAGGGACAGGGACGGACTGTGAGGAGCAGTTCCAGCTGATTTAACTCTTAATTTGCATGTTGGGAAGACACCTTGGAAATACTAAACGGCTTGAAATCCAGCAAACTTATGAACTCTACAGGTAGCCTGCTTCACCTATTTGATGTATTCCCATGAGAGCAAAGCGTATGTAGAGTGGCACACAATTTGTTCTCAGGCACTTAGATCTTTTGAAAGCACTCAACACTCAGCACCCAGTAACAAGAATTAATCTGCAGTAGGAACAGAGGCTTAGTTTGAACAGAGACTGAAGGTTACTTAACAGGGAAGGAAGCAATACCCATAGAACAGGACCACTTTCACATAATGCACATGCCAACCATTCTCTTCGACAGATTCCTATCACTCGAAGTTCTGCCAGGGGTATACATTAACTTTAATCTGGAAATAAGGTGCTACATTTAATTCCAAAATAATAATTAACAGCCTCCCCTGGGTTAAAGCAAACTAGATAGCCTCATAGTTTGGCAGAGGAAATGTAATCCGATTGATGCAAAACAGAAACAGTGAGAGCTTCTGTTATTGTATTATTACCACAATTAGAGGGCCCTACTACTGTATTTAGAGAATGGAAATCAAAGCTGCATGTGTACAGACCTGTATTGTTACAGACGATACTTGCCTGAGAGAATAACAAGGAGGAAAAAGAGAAGCAAAAAAGCAAGCATTCTTCATTTTATAGACAGTAGCAAAGGCAAGGAATTCAGTGGTTTCATACCACCTAAATACAGTCAAACTAATTGAAATGCCTTAGTTAAGGATACAGAAGCTTGAAGCTTTTTGTATATCCAAGGGGAAGAGCCTGGTACAGCTACGCAGAAATGCCACACTTTGTCCATTAACTCTTCAGAAAGCCTCAGGCAACAGCATGACTACTTCGTGTCTCATTAAATATCAGAACTTAGGTGGGATAAATCCAAGCCAGAGAGTTTAAAAGACTTGCCCAGGGTCAGAAGGGGTGATTCAGCAGAACAAAGCAGTGAATCCAAAACTGGGAGTCCCAGACCACTTCCTTGGTCCCAAGTCATCTCTAACACCATTAGTGAAACTGAAGGTACATAAAACTGAATTTAGAAATATCCTTGCCTAAATGAAGGCACAGATAGTTTGGTAAAAGCTAGGCATGCTGAGAATCCCAAGCATACAGCCCTTTTCTGAAAAACTCCCACAGGGAGCAATTGCAATAAAACATTGCTCCTGCTATCTAATTGCCCCCAGGAAAATGTAGAGTGCCTCAGAGCACAGACAGAGTTTCCATTCATTTTTATATTTGTTTAGTGTCATGTATAAACCCTTAAGGCTCAGCTATACCACAGAGAGGTTACTCGACAAGGAGGCAGGTCAAGCCCTCAGGAAGGGTGCAAGCGTCCATTTGTACTCTGATATTTCTGCTTCGGCTTTTTTTACCCAAAGGAAACTCCATGGAAAGTGAGGAAAATAATGAGGTACTCACTCAAAGCATGCCGTCTTTGAGGTACTTGGAATAGATGATTGATATCTGAAAGAATGAGTTAACACTGTCTGTAACTGATGCCTGTCTTAATCATTTTAATTTCTCTTGCATTACTTGTTCTTGGAGTAAGCATAGGAAAAGTTAACTCTGCAATCACACAGAGATTATGGAAACATAGGAGGAGGAAGTAATAAACAAAAATAAACCACTAATGAGTATCAAGAACAGTTGATACTCAACTCTTGTTGAGTATTTGAAACTCTTCATCTTGTTTACTTTCTTTGCAGTATCTGAAAGTCATGTCTGTGTTTGCTATTACAGCTTAGGTTCTGCATAGCTCTTTAATGTATTTGTAGAGGTCTCATCGACAGCAAGAAAAATTAATACAGGAGCCGGTGGAATGGCTCCTTGATGAAAACAAGATGAAAGATACATGAAACTTGTATCATGAGATACAAGAACAGTTATTTAACATATCATCTGTGTGCAACCTATCTAAATACTGACTTATTTACTTAAACGTCTAACCTATTTGGATTATAATCTTCTCAAGATATGGACAAACTCCCATACTGAATCTGTACAGGAACTACTACAGGACATTCACTGTCTCATTGGAGCCCATAGGTCCACTGAAACATATATTAATAAGAACACTTCAAGTTCACACCAGAGTCCTGATTCTAGCAGTCACTAAAATGAGACGATGCTTCATCTAAAGACAGTAATGCAACCTATAGAACAATTTCACTATATAAAACAATTCTTTAGTACTTCAGAGAAAGGTGACAGACAGTTCTCATTAATCTCTTTACGCTCCACAGTTGTTTGCTTGTTGCTGAAGGAGGGAATTGCTAGATGAAGGTCAGCATTGTACCTAACTGGTCCAGCAACTGCAAATGACCTGTAATACTTCCAGCCAGACATTTCATACTCTAGTCAAGTCGAGGAAACAATTATAGTATAGAAAGCTTATGACAGAAATGGCTTTGCAATATTTGTATTTAACAACCCCAAATAAAAAGTTACATACAAAGTACAATACATCATTTCCAATTCTATACATATGCTCCCCAGAGCAGCCTACAATACCACAGGAATGCAGGATACACCGTATCAGAGCAGATGATTGCTCTATCAAGTCCAGCATCCTGCCTGCATTTCAATGATGGGAGAAAGTATGCCTTGATGTAGTTTGTATTATAATTTTTCAAGGTTACTGGGTACTTCTGGATCCTTCTGAATGAGAAGTGCCATGTAAGCACTGAAAAATATTTTTGCTATACATATGCAGTTGTAATTTCGTACTAAAGGAAGATAGGCCATGGAGTGCAGTTAAAACTCTTGGAGCTCAGAAGCAAATAATTTTAAAATTTTTTTTGGCAAATAAACTGAGTGGGAGAGCCATGAATTCATTAAATCATTCTAAAAATTTGTTTATTTAGAAATATATTATTCCTGAATGCAGGCTTTGAGGCAAACTGTTTTGAATACAGTTGAGTCATGTTGGGTTTTAAAATAAATAAATAAGCAGGAAATTTAAAATAACCTCAGCGTTATCAGTGCTTACTTGGTCTTCTTAGGTAATTTCCAGTTTGCTTTGATTTGTGCACATTTTCAAGCAACATTTGGGCTTCTCAACACACTGCAACATATATAGCACATACACAGTTCAAATTCTCCACACCAAAATCAGCTCTGAGCCGAAGGGCATAGCCTACATGGTAGAAAGAAGTGTGAATTATGCACCAGTTTAGTCTCACTTCTGCTTTTGGCCTTACGATTGTAAATCTACACTAAACACATTAAATGAAACATGTTTCAAAATGCCAGGTGGAACCAGATGGAGCAATACCTTGGGCAGGCTTTGGAAATATTTATTCAATGGAACATGAGAATAAGTATAGTGGTTCACCTTCTTAATCCAGTTATTCTAGCATGCTGTCAACAAAAGCCATCACTACATGCCCCAGAAGAAGGTAAAAGAAAACCTCCTATGTCAAAAATATAATTAGAATTTTAGGATCCCTAATAAACAGTGATGTTGAAAAAAACCTCAACTCAACTTTTATAAGTCTTTACCCTGAATTGTTCTGTTCACAGATGGCCAGGGACTGGCAAACTCTCGAAGGCAAAGTCCAAGACAATAGTACCTGTGCTCCCTGCTTTTTCACTTACATTTTCAGGAGTCATGAGCAAGTTTCTTACTCTGTGACTCTGTTTCCCCATCCATTCAAACAGGTCATGGAGGGTTTTATTATAAGAGTTTGTTGAAAATAACTTGTTAACCATCTAATCATCCCATAGCCAGTTTTATATAAATATTGCAACATTCCAACAAACTTTTGCTGAACCTGAGTGCTGCAATATCAAATCCTGTTTTTCCCTGTCTGCCTTGAAAGAAATGCAACACCACCATCCACTTTTGAGAGCCCTTTCACTTATTTTTCTCACTTTCTTGGCTCTTTAAGGCACTACACTATTCATTTCAGTATTTATCCATTTTGCTTTTCCTTTTTTCATACCGTTCTTTCCTGACACTGTCCTTCTTCTTTCCCTCCACTCACATGGCACTCATAATTATTAAATTCTCACACACACATTTCAATCTTAATCAAACAGGCTTTACATGCATGATGCCCTAAATACATCCAAATTCCTCCTATGAGCATAGTTTTATCACAAAGTTTATGTGAAACCTTATTGTAGCACTGAGGGTAACACTGTTCTTATTTTAACCATGAACATTTCCGTTCTCCAATTCAGACAGTTTATTATCCTGGGGAATTATAATCTCTCCCATCACTACCCTCCCCTCACAGCCTACTTTGACCTTCTAACCTACTTCTAACCTTTTTTTGAATGTGATGAGTCACCATTTTCCAGGTAGGCGTTATGTATTCCACTGGCTCCTGTATTAATTTTTCTTGCTGTCGATGAGACCTCTACAAATACATTAAAGAGCTATGCAGAACCTAAGCCATAATAGCAAACAGACATGACTTTCAGATACTGCAAAGAAAATAAACAAAACCATCTAGCACTTCTGACAACTTGATAACACAACATATCTACCCTCTTCAAGTGATGGAACTTGAAATTACTTTATCCAGCAATATAACTAACTTTAGGTTTTTTCATGCAAAGTCAGGCACATCATACCTGTACCCTCTGCAGAAGACAGTTTACTGCTAACTATGACATAATGTGTTAGTAGTCATAAACACAATAGTAATAGGTTCAGAGTTCATTGATACTAGCTGGAATACATGTGACATACTTTCTAATTAAATAATCTGTATGTCCCAGCAGGAATTAAATCTGATAAGGCATGTAAACAGGAAGCACCTATTTGTGCAATGTTGCAAAAAAAGCCAACCTCACCTTAAAATATTCAAACAAAAGTAAAAATACATCTTTGGCTGTAAGTAGACAGTCTGAAAAATGGGGGTGATTAACCTTTGTGTGAACTTTTGGTCATTAATTTCGCCCTGTGACTCAAAGAAGCAGAGGCGGTTTTAGAGATCTTGTCTAGTTCTGATTTTTCTCTGTGGTCTCCTTCTCTGAAGCTCATTGTGCACTGTGAGACAGTCATCTCCAGTACTAGTGGGGTGGATTCCTGGTGACAGAACAAGTGAGCTTCAGGGGGTCGACATTTTGTTTATTAAAAAGAAAAAAGAAAAAAAAAATCCCTTACTTTTTTACAAAATGCCAATTCATGATCATGCTTATCTCTTGTGATTTGAACTCTGGATTTTCTGAAGGGGTGTGCTTTAAACATACTCATGGCTTTTTCTAGTTAAAGAAAACATTCTGGTAGACAGGAAAAGTATATGCAATGTGTTATTGGCCTTTATTTTAACCTTTCTGAGCTCTGCTTTCCTGACTGTTTTTCATTCTGACTATGCAGCACTTCACCTCCCACCATCCTTGTGTTTCCCCTCTTTACCTGTGTGACGGAGACACTTGACCCCTAGCCGTACTTTGGCTCAGGCTGACTAAGAAGCAACAGGTCTAAGCAACAGACTAAGGAGCAACAGGAGCAACAGGCGAGCTGGAAAGCTCCTGGCTCACGTACAAGGGAGTGAAGCTGCCTCAGAAAAATATTTCGAAAGGTGGTTTCAAAGCCCAAAAATGCAAGATAACCAAAGTACAGAATAAGACACCAGAGCTAAAACGAAGACTTCTATCTTGTCTATACTATTAACTAGCAGCCAACTACTTCGCTCTATAAATATTACCATCAGGATGAGCCCAACTGGAGCTCTCCCTGAATTGCAGCTGGCCTGCACATCAGGTGACTCTCCCCTTGAGCAGGGACACCTCTCAAGGTTTGAGATCCCTTACCTGAGACTAATTGATCCTTCCTTGCCCAAAGTGGAGAGATCCCTTACTCATGACAATCCTCAGTAAGTGACTGATAGCTTGCTGAATTAATGCTAATGAAACATTACTAATCCATGTAGCTACTCAATATTAATTATTATAAACTTTATATAGATAATTCCATCAGACATAAACCGTTGTCCAAGTCTGAGACTAAGATTGGACCTAGCCGCACCTAGGCTCCATAAGTCTTTATGTAAAATACTTCATGTAAAATCCTTATGTAAAAGTCTTTATGTAAAAATGATAGATTTCTCACATGAAAAACATGACACTGGATGCAAGAAAGCCTCAGCTACATTCAGACAGAGAACGGCAGCTTCTCTGTATTTGTCAATAAAGGAAAAGTAATGGCACTGTAACATGAAAGTGGAACACTCAGTACTTTGCTACAACATATTAATCATCTGGTATGTACTAGAGAATGAGAAGTGGATTTGATTTTTCAATACCTAAATATGGAATGACTTCCGACAAGTTCTCCTTTCAGTTAAATTCACAAAAAAAAATCCTATCGAGAGCTCAGAAAGGATATTGGTCTTGAGATAAATGCTTTTCATTTTGTTGTATCTCTAGTAAACTCTGCCAAACTGAAGGAAAGATGTTTTAAATTTTCCTACATAACAATACATGACTAGTTTATTTCACTCTTGTTTCCTGGTTCTAGAAAAGGAATTTTCTAATATTATTGAGGGAAAGAACAAACAAATCCCATCCCTTACTAAAGAAGTTAAAAACTCTTTTCTTACTACATTTATGTATTTTTAACCTATGAAACAGGTAACAATCCCAGCTGCCTCTCACCTTCACTTGCCAAATATATGAAGAGAAACTTAGTTGCCTTTTCTTTTAAAGTTTAACCTTTCCTCCTATGGTGGATAAGGGTGATAGGGCCAAGAAACCAGCCTGAGGTTTGCAAAGCAGTCTAGGAATTTAGAATAAACACATACAGAAGACTTGTATTATTTATCCAGGGCAGCTATGCAAATCTCAGCTACCTATTACAAGCTCCAGTTTGCAGATATGCCACCTTAAGTTCAGAAGCTTTACCAAAACTTTTCTTAAGTCGGTTTCCCTGTGGAGTGGTGTTATAATTTGTTTTATCTGCAGTACTCCAAACTAAACTCATTTTTCATTTTGATTGCAAATGGTACTCACTAAACACCAATTTGCAGAGTTTTCATTAAGACTGGGAACACTAGGACAGTGGTATTTCAGCAGAAGATAATTGCTGTAAGACATACTGTTACTGCAGACAGTTCTCCCAGTAGAAATACAGTAGCACCAACAGCCCCACTGGAAACCTAGTTTCTGTTTGACTCGGGAGAGCACAACCATAGGGTGTGAAACAGGTTTTGCTACAGAAAGCTTACAAAATAGAGAAGGGCTAGGAAGAAAGCAAATGGCAGAAAATCAGAGAACTTAGTTATACTGCTAGGAGAGAAAGGAACAAAATTCAGATCTGTTGTCTCAGAGTCCAGTACATTTTCTAGGACCAACTCTTACTCTAAGCATTTAGCTTAACACGTGATGCACACTAACAGTTACCCTTCTCACATGTTCCTGTGCGTGGCTGCTTTTCTTTGTACTATCCTCCTCCCATGTGGAATCTATGAAGTCAGTAATGTCTTTAAATGCTATGCCTCCATATGGCTGAACACAGCTTAAACATTTTGGGTGCTGTCATAAAAAAAAATAATTATTTAAGCCTTACTGATTAACAGATTAAAGCTCCTGTTGTACAAGGGTCTGGACACAGATTGTATTTTTCATGGAATAAATCTGTTTGAGTCTTTGGTCTTTAGGGACCTTTTTTTTTATCAGCACCATTTAGCATTTTCTCAGCTTTTAATACTCTCTTGTTCAGCCATGCATGACATGCTTCCAATGGTAAGTTAGCATAACAACACAACATGTTTTGCCTGCTCATTTGCATTGTAAATATTTGTACTGCTTGCTATCAACAGCTTTGTGATTCTGTACCAGGCTGCATATACATATATAAAAAGACACTATATATAGAACTAGATACCACATTTATGAATAAACATATTTAAATAAACATTAGGCAAAACCAATCCATGTATAATAAGGAAGAGCATAATTTGCAGGAATGGGCAAGTCTTGAAATTGAAAGATTCAGGATGTTAGTGGTTAAGGTACCCACATTAAAATATTAACTTTCATCCACAGTGGCAGAAGCTGGCAGATGTGATTTTGCTTGTGCTAACTCAGAAAACACAGGTCAAACCCAGTTAATAAATCAGCTATCACTAAGTGTCAAGCAGTTCAGTTGCTCAGAAAGAAGAAGAGAGGTGAAGAAGCAGGTTTATGCTTCTCTGTCATTCAGATGCACGTATCTCTGCCTGTCATTCTCAGAATGTAAGAAAAAAACAGAGTTTCTTTCCTCATTTGATCTCACCCAGGAAGAGACACTCAAGTTCATTCCCTGTTGCTTACATTACAACAGGACTGATCCAGCCCATTTCCTGTGGGACTCAGCTTGTTCAAAAAACTGGCGGTGGCCATGGAGTGCTCTGACAGCAAACTCCTTGGGCAGCACGGGGAAATCGCTCCCTTACATGAGGGCCTCCAGCAGCAACCAAATTACCATTGACAAGTAACAAAAATTTTATCCAAAATGGCTTCTTAAAACATCTAATTGCACTAATATTTAAATGAACGACTAATAAATTTATTACCCACCTCTCTGATGCCTCGTACCCATCTCCCTAGGTGGATGAGTAACAGCACTGATACAGAGGAGACCAATCGATTCACCTTTTCAAAGGCACAATTTCTCTACGTGACTATGCTGACTTCTGGGTAGAATTTATGATGACACTTGCTGGCTTCTCAATTATACCTGCTCATTACTCATGTTTGTCTTTCCTCGATTGAAGTGAGGTGTGATGGAATTTTCCATAGTTAAATATGGAAACTGTGTGATCCTGACTTCACATGTAAGATTCAAATCCAAGCCCTTTTCTCTGGATTTACTGGGAATGGAATCAGACCCAAATACTGGGTAACTGCTGATCACCACCCCACTAATAGCTAAGTTGTGGTATGGTGGAAGTATATGTTGACTTCTGTGTCTATAGAGGACACAAGCTGTTCAGCATAGGCCACTTTTTTGTTTGTTAATGGTGGGAGACTGGCCAAAAATAAGTTAACAGTCTATACATAAATCTATCGGAAGTAAAACACACTGCAGGGCTCATACTGCATTTTTTTAAAGGTAATATTAATCACATATGACAACAGACTATCAGTGTATTATCTGAACACACTGGGGAAGGTAGAAGGTCATGAGTCCTGTGGCTGGAATAAACCAAGATTTGGAAAATTTGCATTCCCAATAGGATTCATCTAGTAGATAAATACATCCTAGGTGAAAAAAGGCAAATGAAGGCATGCTGAGCAAGGGTAAAAACGTCTCATAGTCAGCACGAGAAACAGCTGATTCCCATCAAAACCGATGGGAATTGCATAAGGAGTATGTGTTAGAGGGGAACATTCAAAAAGGAAAACTAGACAGAATAGGATTCAATGCCTCATACACACAAATACAAATTCCAGACTCTGTGATACACTGGAATATTGGGTTGTAAATTCTGCACGTTCCTCTTAAAAATGAATAAATATTCTGGCAAAAAATCACAGAATACATTGATCAGTGACCTGTGTTAGTTTTATTTTTTAGTATCTCCACTGATTGTATATGGCTCTGTCGTGTCTGGATTTCACTATCTAACAATATTTATATTGGACAGATTTGGCGGACGTAATCACACCTATAGTTACTGGGACTGCCGAGGCTAAGGCACAGAAAACAAAGGCGATGGTGATAAAAGAACAGTGGTTAAGGAGAAGGGCACAAACACATTAAATCAGTGCTGCTTTACAGATTCCCAAGTAGACTTCTCCACTGGGAGGAATAGGCAGTTCATATCTCCCAAGCCATTGGGTTTTTTTGGCTAGTCATCAGCTGAATAAAATGTCACTTCATTGGTTATATGCCTCATTCAGGTTTCATGATTATTTTTTACTAAAAACTAACTTTGTTTTGCTGTTACCTGACTAGGAATTTGAACAGTATCAAAATTCATAGTTGGACAAAACAATGGAGTATTCATAGCAAAATAAGTGGAAGTCAAATGTGAAAAAAACAGAAGCATCATGATGGGCCCCAAATTTGTATTTAGTCTCTTAAATAGCATGAGTGATTTTTAACAGACTGGAAGAGCTCTTAGCAGAATTGCACATTTCCATTAGCAACTCTTCCAGCACCAGGGACCAACACTGCTGCCTGCTGGAACTTTGCAGCGTACTGCAGCAGCAGTAGGATTAGATTTCTAATGCTTGGCTTGCTCCAGAATTGTCCTTTTTAAGCTACAAATCATTTTTTTCTGTTGCCTGAAGTCTCACAGATGGACTATTAAGCAGGCACTGTAATGTCTACCATACTATAAAAAAACAAATCACAAAAGTCTAGATGCCACCTACAACCACAGGCCTATAAGCCTCACCATTAAGTGACGAGTACACCGAGGGAGTGTAGTGGGCAGGGTTTGGAATTACACTAATGCACAGCATAGAAAATCACCTAGATGGCCATGGATAGAGAACTATACCACAATATACCAGCTTGAAGACATTCTACAGCAAATCATATCCCTCTCTTCTCTTTCTCCTCATGGCCAAATTTGGATAAGGTGGAGGGGTGCAAATCCAGCAGAGATGCTCTGCTGGATGGACTCAGCAAGGAGCAGTAGCAGTTTGAGAAGACAGGCATTAAAGAGCTTTCAGATGGTTCAAAATCCTAGTTCAGCTATCTCATCTTATGAAATAAAAAAAAAAACAACCAACCAAACATATCTGACTACTCTTTGAAAGTATCCAGAGATCTAAGTCAATGTGGAAAACACACATTTGTTTATTACATAGAAAAAAGGCTTTGTTTTACTACAGATGATACCAATTGGTCCCCACGTAGACTTACAGGTTTTGGCTATGACCAAAGAAGCATCCAGAGTGCAAGTACACCAGAATCACGCTGAGTTAGTTAGAGACACTCAAACAAGTTGCCACCATTCACTGGAGCAGAGCGCAGCCCTTGCAAGAGAACAGCTAGTTCCCTGAAGGTTGAATTAGCCCAGGACCTGCGCTGTAATTGCACAGTCCTGGGGGTAGCTCACTCAGAGTCAAGAGAGGTACAACTGCACAGTGCTACACTGCACAGTATTATATGTGCTCCAAATAGCTGGGGAGCTGCCTGGATGACAGACTACCTGAGATACTGCTGAAAAGTAATTAAGTCTGAGGTAATAAAAATACAAATATTTTCAAAGAGTTGCAAAGAAGATTTTGGGGCAATATTGTTTGCTTGTTTTTCTAAAATAGATTTTTAACATGGCAGTACTGTGCTTCACCTGTTACCTCACCCTCCTTTCCTACACCATCCCCTGGAAGCTTTACTGTTCCCTTAAGATGGCGTGGCAGGTCCTCAAATCCCACAAACGTTGCTTGTGGCTGCCAAATGGGACTCACTCTGCCATAGACCAAGTCTCTGAGGCTCTTTTTGAAGTTTACAATGCTTTGAGTTTATTTTGAAATGTAGTCTTCCCAGAGGAAAATCTTCAAATTGCTGTCAGGACAGTGATGGTCCTTTGTGATGTTACAAAGCCCTATACTTTGCCTAGCAGGCATGAGACGCTTCATATGTGTATGTTCTGTTTTTACCATCTCTATCTCCTTCTGCATCAATGTAGAGAGAATGCACAGTTAACAGTAACAAATTTTTTTTTCCCTTCCTTCTTTTGCATTTTTTCAAGTAAATGTTAAGTGTAGTGCTTCTTTTTCAAGCCAAAGTGGCCTTAAAAGCTAATAGCAATAAGAAACAAATTACTGAAGGAAATGCATAACATGTCCAAGGAAGAAAGAAAGCTGGCATTGCTACATATTCCTCATCCAGCGATAATGCAGGTTTTACAAAATGCAGTCAGGTAGCAATAAAACTCATTCACCTTTCTTATAGCCTGATCCAGATTACTGCAGCTATAATGTAAGAATACGTTAAGTATAGAAAGAGAAAATATCAGCTACTGCATATGGTTATTTTAATTAGGACCTTGAAAACCTGAGTAGTGAAATTTTAAGAGTATGTACTGACATTTTAGGCATATGCATAATGAATATTTAAACAATTCTGTGAAATACCTGCCTAGAATTAGAACTACTGCCTTTATTAGGACCAGTGATATTCTTATTAGCATGGGTTTAGACAGTACAATGTTTAACACTTTTACGCAATAAAAGGCTGCTGCATTAGGTGTGAGTCTCAATTTACAGATGTAGAATGATAGGTATCTAAAAAATTACCTCATTACAGTTATCGCATCACATGAGATAGCAACCATACATTTCCTCTGTGCTCCTAAATGCACCAAAGAGGCTAGATGTTTTCAAAATTGTACGTTAAAGATAGATAGATAGATAGATAGATAGATAGATAGATAGATAGATAGATGCAGAGAGAAAGCATATACACTAAAGGGTGATTATTATATACATAACATTCAAATGGCATATTGACAATATCCAGGGTAAATATCTGTAATGGATCATGCACAGCCCACACCCCTCTTTTTGTATAAGGCCATAACAAATGAGGTCCCGAAGTAGGAAAGCAAATAGTGTACTATTACTACACTAATTAGTATTTAGTAAGTTATAACTTGAAAATATTCTGTTTTCCATCTTGCACCCTGGGAAGCTCCTGGCCTTGGTTCCCAAGACTTCCTGGACTATAGGGCTGGATTAATATACTGCAAAATGCTTTCTAATCTTAATTGTAATATTTGTTATTTGCTTGATGCCCAGCCCGGATCAGTGATTGTGTTTCTGCAGGGTGCAGAGGCTCAAATTCACAGAAAAGTTGGTCTTTTACAGCCTCTATAGTCCACCAAAAAGATAGAATTCAAAATAAGTCCCAAGACAAGAGACAGCAGTTGTAATACAGTTTTACAGCGCAGGAGAAACAAAATGTTCTTGCTGCTAAATACTTCAGTTAAAACAGTATCATTTTTATTCCCTGCATTCTCAAGGAATACTGCTTTCTTTTTCTTTCTGCTCTTTAACAGATCTAGTCGAGCTGACACTTACTGCTTCAGAGCCAGAGAATACAAAGATACAAGGCAGAAGAATTTTTTTTTCTTTCTATGCCCTATATTCAAGTTTAATATATAATACTCTTGAGCACTACACTTAAGATTTTTGTGGAGTATTTTTACTAGTAAAATTGCTACTTCCACTTCTGCATATAGATTTCTGTTAGTGTAGTGCCTTACCAGAAAAGCAGTAAACTTTCTCCAAGTACAGATAGACAAGGCTGTGGTGAAGTCACTACAATTATATTCATTTACACCACAGTCTCCAATTCACAGTCTCTTACACCTCAGTCTTAAGGATTTTAAAAGATGTTTAACATCACATTTTATCATCTTATTCTCCAATCTTAAACAAAATGGCTGAGGAAGGGCAATTGTCAGAATAAAATGAACCAGAAACATCCACTTTATGAAAAGCAGAATTATGCTAGCCATACTTAATGGCTGGCAATTAAGCATAATTTCTGGTGCCATGGCAATAGGAGCAAAGAGATTTAAAGGCAGACAAGAGAACTGGCTTCATGTCCTAGACAGATATAGTACAGTTTGAAAGATTTACAAGTTTAAAATTACAAAGTATTTGCCTGGATAGTTACCTGAGTCCAGAAACACAAATCCAATCAAGCTTCAAAGAACTGTCCTTAACCTGTCCTTTGCTTTGAAGGTTGCTGCTTCTATCTAACACATGAAATAGAAAGTAGATATCTGGGGGAAAAAAATGTTAATTTTTCCCAGCCACATAATTTACTCTAACAAAATCCTTTTGCCTGTTACCTATGAGTCTTGCCTGTCATATATGTTGTCCATTAAATGTACACGAGCACTGCTACAGGAAGGCACAGTCTTTAACCACCCTGTGGAGCTGCCCAAGAGCAGTAGGTCTGACTGCTCTGAAATTTGAGGGCCTGGTAGCCAAATAAGCAACAAAGAAAAGTCACACGTATGACAAATGCCCAGTTGCAGAGGGTTGTTAAACCCAAATACCACAGTACTACTATCTAACCTCTTTTTAACATCAGCAAAAATAAAATAAAATAAAATAAAATAAAATAAAATAAAATAAAATAAAATAAAATAAAATAAATGCAGGCGTAGCACATCTCATCACTTGTAATCAACTGACACATGTAATATTCTCAGTGAAGAGCACACAGAGTTTAAATGAAATCTTCTTTAACAGATACTCTTATAGTATATCACCATTTGAGTGGTAACAAGCAGCATTCGTTGCACTTTAAGTATGCACATAACAGTAAAACACTGAAGCATGAAATGGAAGTCATAGACTGTGGGCTATCTTGCTAAGTAGTGTTTCACATGCCCACTGGAAACAGATCATTTGAGGAAATGGCAGGAGCTTTGGCAACTATTGAAGCAGAGAAGCTCTAAGGCTACAACCTCTGTCCCGGCTGAAAAATCTGTTCATTCTGACTACACTGTAATGCCAGAATGGAGGTTATCATACAAAATTCATTACTTATCCTAATGCTTTATCAATATTCCACTAAAATCAACATGTTTATGCTTTAAAACCTTTGTTGGGCATTGCTAAGCATAAAGCCAATGAAGTAAAGGCAGAAAATAGAAAAGAACAAATGACAGGAAGAGAAGAATATTCCTATTCCTATTTGTTACATTTCAGTGTTACCAGTCACTGAGAAGAAGTTTGGTAATGAGTCTAACAAATCCCGATATTCCTGACTGTGCTGTGCCACCACCACCAAATTTAGAAATATTAGGGAGGGCTAATTTCTAATATATTCCAATGTATGTAATTATATGCCAAGATGACTGGTTAGTTTTTAACAGAAGCCTGACCTTCGTCTTACTTTCAGCTGACTCCCTCTGGTAAAGCCAGAGTTGGTAGAAGAATGGGAAACATCACTCCAAACAGACATGAGCTCTTCTTGACTTTGAGAAATTATTATAATTAGCATGCATATACACACACATATGTTAGCATAAGCTTAAGCATGTCTAACTATGTTTGAAATATGACTAGCAATACTGAAAAATTAACATACTAGTCTCAGAAACCCATATTTGCCTTCTGCTTAACTGTGACAACATGGAACATAAAAATGCACAAATTTAGAGCACCATCTGGAAATATCCTATTAAAAAAATTCTTGGATCTTAACTCCTTAGCAAGCAATGAAAGTATTAATAAAAAAGTACAAAATAATTATTATACATAAGCTAACAGAGCATACTCAGAAAGATTTGTTAAAGGACAATACATCTACTGTGGGAAGGACAGAATAATTAATATAAATTGCCAGTTAGTCTAAAAGTTCTGTTTGTGGTATAAACATGGTTCTAACATACAGCATTTCTGGTTCTTTAGGCAGTAGATAACTTATGACCTGAATTATCCCCAATGCTTTGTCTCTTGCTGTTTTCCTGACAACTTCTGGACTTAAAGTATTTACTAATTTCCACCCCTGCCAACATACCTGTTATATGGTGTCCTCTGTAGGCACACTACTACACAAAACAAGAAAAAATAAAGAAGTAGGAGTTACTACAAAAGAACAAGGGAATGACTGCATTGCTTTAAAGCATTCTGATAGAGTTCCTTCATTTAGTAATATTTTTTCAGTTGTTCATATCCTGCCCCAGAGCTGAAATACATTCAGCATGGATGAGAAGTCTGCAAAATAAAAGAGCTTACTGCTTCTACATATTTTCTTGAAATATGTCATAGAATAATGCCTTTATGCTTACCATTTACATAAACACGCAAAAGGTAGCCTTACTCCTTGAAAATTATTGCTAAAATCAACAAGGTGGGTCAGATTAGCTGTTATATAAATGATGGAGGTCCATATTGATGAGAATACGTCTCATCATTCGGGATGTCAAACAGGGACCGATCAAAACGGTATACTCAAACAACGTAGCCTTCCAAAGCTCCAGTAAGATAGAAACACTAATCCTCTCTGATAATCTCCTCAAACCTTTCAAAATTAGGGGATTTATGGATGTTGATATGAAAACATCTGGTTTATGTGTTTGTTTTGTAAAAGTTTTACAGTAGCTGAAAGTGGGAAAAAAATAGAAATGGAACTTTTAACAAAACACTGTTTTGAAAAATATAAGAAAAATACTATTCTTTAAATTAAAAACATGAACAAAAGCCTTCTTTTCCCAAGAGAGCAAAAGATTTAGAGGGGCAAAAAATAATGTGTGGGGGGGGGTGTTTTTAAATTAAGGTTATGAGCTGTCAATTAAAAACTCTTTGGGCTTATAAAAAGTTCTTTTTTAAAACATACATTCACTAAACATCTTTAGAATAAGTGTGCTTCCTACCTTACAAACAGGTCTGAATCCTAAAAGAATCGACATTCATGCTACTAAAAAAGAACTTTCATCCAGATAGTGCTTCTATTGCTGGCCACACACTGAAAGAGTTTTTCAATATAATGATGATGAGTACTATAAAAGATAGATAGAACCACTTCTGAAAGAAATAAGGACAGATTTTTGACCTTAGTCTGAAAAAGGAATTGCATTGTCAAGGGCATACAATGACATTTGACTCCATGAGAAATATTAAACACATTTGACGCATCTAGGGCTTGTTTCATGGAAACTTGTTTCTGGTTTCCTGAGGATTTGGTTAGATTCCAAACAACTGTTAAATCCAGCCATGTTTTTAGTCTTTATATTTATTGTGCTCTTAACATTGAGGTGACTGAACTCTCTTTTATGTATTTGTGTGATTGAGTGGTTTATTATTTGAATTTTTTTCTTTTTGAATGGTTGTTTTTTGGGGGTGACATTCTTTTATATTTGATGCTCAGTATTCTACATTTGCTGGATGCTTTTAAAAATGATTTGATTTGAAAACAGAGTCATCTAACGTAAGGACTAGTAAGGCTGTCTTGTGAGATTGCTGAGGTTATCTTGTGACTTAGATGACGATCATAAACCATTAACAGAATACATCACAAAACAAAGTAAGTGAAATGAAAAGATGTTTAACTATCCCAAGAAGCAGGAATTCTTTAAAATACATGGTGTATCTCTATGGAAAATGAATATAGCACCAGGAATTAATATCAACTAAGAACAGACAAAAGGGCTACATTCATCAACTAATCCAGACTCCAGGATTAATCTAGCTACCTCTCATCTCCTCTGACTTCAGTTAAATCCCTCTGCCTAGTTTCTTGAGTTGGTAAATCTTCTAAAATGAATTCCACACTCTTGTTTGCAAGATTGTGTTTTACTTCTAAATCTGGCTGGTGTGGCTGAGAGTCTGGTACCTAGTATATCTCCTCATTTGCTTCCATCTTTAAAAATGGAAACGGCTGTTAAAAATGTTCTTCATGGCTAAGAATTGAGTTTAAATGTATTTCTAAATCCAGTAATAGATGATCGCAGTCACACCAGTTACTTTGAAAAGACCATGTCCTGTAAGCTGTTCAATTATCCTATAAGGATTCAACTTATTTAAACTGTTCCCACACCAAAACAATCCTGTAAATCATTCCACAATGCTTTACCACATTTAAGTACTCTCCCATTTCTCTTCAAACATGTAAACCATTTCCATCCATTATTCTTCTGCTTTATGGGACTCTGCAATTTGTTTTAAAGAAGCTGGTTGGATTTCAAATTGGAGCCAACATAAATCTATCATGTGTTTATATTACTGAGGAAAGCATAGAAAACTCCCAGTGCAGTGGTGTCCTCTGCCCATATTAAATGTCAAGTCTACCTCTACACTGCTTTATTCTTCCTCTCCTGCTTTTCCTTTTGTACAACACAAGAGGGAAGTTCCTATAAGCCGGGCTGCCTGTGGCACTTTATTCCTGACATGCAGTAGAGCAACTGACCGCGTGTGAAAATCATCCAGTTCAGAGCGGTATGGCTGAATCTCTCTCCATATCTCTAACCATGACACCTGCATGGAAACAATCAGCAGGTTTTTAGGTAGTAGCAGCACCACATGATAGGCTATAATGCATCCCCATGGCCAGATACAAACAATGCTGGACTCTCTTTGCCATGCGAGCCTGTAGACTAACCGCAGACATTTGAGGGTGAGCAATCCACAGTACTGTAATCTACTTCCTACCAGTTCCCTGTAAGCATTAAACAGAAGGCAGAAGCGTGTAATATGTCATTAAGAAATTGCCCTGCTTGCAGAACGGAATCACCTCTCACTGTGACTGCCTTGTTACATCTCACCGCTATCCTCAGCTTCCCTCAATCTGTCAGGAGGAGGCACATACTGTGAGCTTTCCAAGTCTATTGATTCTGACATGCCTGCCATTTCCTTAGCAAAATAACTTGCCTGTTTTCTACATAGAACCCTGGCAAGAGAACATTTACCATCTGGCTCTTAAACAAGGGTCAAGGAGCAATGCCAAGACATATTGTTCTGCTCAAACATGTCAGCGATCCCTCTATCTTCAGATGGGATTTGGTAAGTTGCCTTGACTAGCAGGACAGCATCTCTGCTGTTTCATTCTCTGCCTTTGAAACAGAGAAACTGAAAGCCCTAAGTCCTATATTGCACCCTCTTAAATCGGTCAAGGTAAATAAGTATCCTGCTACCTGCACCTTCCACAAAAAAAAAAAAAAAAAAAAAAAAAGCCAACACAGACCCCTTCCAGCCTGGCATATTTCCAGCCAGCTAAAACACCGATGGCCCCGGTGAGAGGAGAGAGATTACAGACTTCAGTGGGCAAGGTTGCAAGATTGACCAGCAGTGAATGAGCAGGTTTTGATTTAGTTCTGTAAGATTCAAGAAAAAACATGGCTCTCTGACTCTAAATGATGGTGTTTAAATGAGTTCTTGCATCATTTTCTGGTGAGGAGTTAATGACCAAGAGCAATGGTCCCTTGAGAATAGGGTCTAACAGGAACCAGCTGTGAGGTTTATCAGGAGCTGCAGGACAGCCCTGCACGCTCTAAGCGTGCTGCCACTCACATCTATTTCTGTGTGGAAATCAGAACATCGGAGACTTTCCAAATGTTCCTGTATTGTCTCACCTGTGACACCGTCCTATGGAAATGTAAGATCTCCACAAACAGTGAGTGGTACTTATCACAAGTACTCACTCATTTTACAAAGTACCTGGCATAACCGTGCCAGTACATGTCTGCACACTTTGTTAATCACTCAGAAATGGCATATTTTTGATGGAATCAGAAACTGCTCGACAAAATGGAGGGGCTGATTTTCCAAATCTATTTTCATGGAGACAAAAATCAGCCAACAATCTGACCACATCTGCTCCATCTGCTGATGATCACAGCTGAATTCACATCTGCACAGGCAGCTATTTTGTGTCAGTGTCACGATGATGTCAGAAAAGAAGAATGTCAGTAAAATGTCAGAAGATGTCAGTAAAAGAAGAGGTCTTGGAATAATTTATAAGGGTTGAGATATGGCTTAACATGGTAGCAATTAAAAGGCCAGAGAAGGTGATAGTATTGCTTGCAAAGGTGTGTATGAATTTGTATGGTTATGATAATTAAAATTACGATAATTAATTATTGAGATACAATAAATATTAGAGTTCATTAATTTACTTCTAAGATCGACACCTCAGGCAAAGAAGAGTGAATATCTTCTGAAATAACATTAAGAAATGTTATTTCTTAAAAATTATAGGAGCTATCCCCCCACTATGAAGAACAATGGATATGATACACTTCACTCAGAAAAATTAACCACGTGCTGAACTAAAATCAGCAAAATCGTGTACTCGCAACGAGTTGTATGATAAGGAACTCCATAGGGAAAACATCTTAAAAAAAGACTATCAGAAATGTCACTTGCCCACTCAAATAAAGGAAACAACAGTCTCTTGCAGAATTATATGAATGGAAGAATAGAGCTAAAACTATTTAAGCAGTAACTTATTTGATTTTCTACACTTCTATCAAATTCTAAAATTCTGAAGCAAGATTTGCTCTGTTTTGACTATACAGTTGCCTAGAGGACAGTAGAGGTACTTGGACATATCAGGAAACAGCACATTTACGTGTGTAGCTTGTTAAAACTGGAGACAGCGGTTCAGCAAATCCGTCAGAAATATCAGAGCCAGAAATACCCAAAGCTACAAATAAGACACAAACATTTGGTATTGCAGATTTTGGTATTATTTAGCTTTGTCAGGAAGGGTAAGTATACACACACTTTTGTTTTCCAAATTGTCACTGACATATCAAAGGGGGGAAGATGAAAGGCTTAGGACTTAACTGGTACCATCAAAAAGAAAAAGAAACTTTAAATCATGGCTTGCATCCAAAATGGCGTGCTAGTTCTGAAGCTGGAAAATGCCCTCTGGAAACTATTTGAAAGAGAGCATACTCTTGAATTGAAATTCCCTCTGTTTTGTTAGGGAGTTTAAGGAACTAAATGGAACTAGTCTGATTACATCTTCTAAGCTACAAAATGGTTAGAAGAGAGAAATCAGTTTATTTCAGGTAAATGTCTGGGACACACTGCTTTTACTGAGAGCCCACTCTGAAAAAAATTATTCAAGGTCAATTCAGAGACAGTAGTCTTGAGCCAGAATTTGACTTCCATTTGTTTTCTACATGCATCCTTTGTGACCACCCAACTGTTGCAGGGTGCGCTGTATGCACTTGTTCCAAAAGGTGAGCAAATTCAACATCGACCTGGCAACTCTGCAACACAACAGGAATTTCTTAAAGAGGAGGAAATGTTCAAACCTCATGCTGAGTATATATATCAGCCATATCTATTTCCTGAGAAAAGGAACCAACTCTGATGGCACAGAACTTAGCTAAAGCAAGAAGAAAAAAAAATTAAAAAAAAAAAAAAAAGAAGAAACACAGACTTTCCATCTGGTTTCCCAGCTGCTTCTGTAAAGACAAATCTCTCCCTGTTGAAAATTACAAAATTGTTGTTGTAGTGCAGCTTTTTCAGAAAAAGGCACAAGAATTCTTGACTGACAAGCCCTTTCAACAATGGCACAAGTCAAGTTTTGTCTTGCACTCATTACATTATTTGCATGTGAGAGACTTTCAGAAATTACACAGATGAGAGATGAAATAAGACTGAAGGAATTGTAGGAATATTCTATAAACAAAATAATAACTTTAAGTTAAAGTAAAAGAATAAAGGAAGCACAGGCCAAAGAGCTGTTTCTCTAAAAAGATGTTTTTATTTCCTTGAATTTAAATTCTGTGAAGGAATTTTAGCTGCCTGATGGCCTGAAGTAGGGAAAGATGAGGGAACATAATAGTTTTGACTGGTCAAAAATGGACTTTTTTGAGTAGAATTTTTTGAAAAAAATTAGGAAACCATTTTTTGTCAGAACATCCCACAGCAATGTTGGATTACTTGGCAAAATAAACAAAAATGAAATGGCATTATTGCTGAAAGCCAAATACTTCCACTCTGCAAATGCCATTGTAGGTCCCTTGACTATGAGATGGAGGTGTGCCCTTCCCCTCTGCAGCCCAAGCTCCTTGGTCAACGTGTCCCAGCTGGATAACTGACCCCATGTTGGAGAATGGGGGTATAAAGAATCCCAAATCCATCTCAAATGTGTTGCATTTACACCTACTATTATTATTTTTCTTAAGAAAGATATTTCATATTCTAGCTTTACTCGGCAGTCAGAAGAAAGCTGGCTCTTTACTCCATACTATTCCGCACATAAAGAAAAGGCAAAGGAGGGTACGCCCCGTGCGAGGTGCTTGCCACAAGCTGCTCCTGTGTGCAGAGCTCTGCGGCACAAGGCTTCTTCCAAATCCTCATAGCACCACTTCTGGCACCTTTCTGATCTCTACCCGTGAGCCCCTTCTGGCATGCAGAGTCTTTCTCAACACATAATCAACCAGTGCTCCTCTGCTTCATCTGGCACGTTGGCACAACAGCCAACTACCCATTCAGTCACCAGTCCAATCCTGTCACTGCACGCCACCTTCATGTCCCAAGAACCATTCAAGACCCAGAGGAGGATGTGGACATCCCTTTTGCTTGCTAGTGTTAGAAGGTGTGCTCATACTGTCTCATTCTATCACAAGTAGAGCTTGTCTTGTATAACACACTTTTCCCCACTCCAGTCAGATCTCTGCTTCCACCAAAACCCTTTGTTTTCAGACTTCATTACTGCTAAACTGCATTTTGAAATGCAGCTTGACGGTCTCATTCTTCCCTTTTGTTCTTTGTACTGACTGGTAAATCCTGGGATTAGTTAATCTGTAAATTCCACAATACATTCCTTATTTCCAAAAGCTTATTCTTATCTAAGTGAAAGCTGTTTTGACTATTTTTGTTTTCTCTTTTCTTGTATCTCAGGTCTTTGGGAACTGACTGCTAGCACCACAGCTCTAGGGAGGTAGGTAGTGGGGGTAAAGTTCAATGAATTTGAAGCTGGGCAAAAAAAGTGTCAATAGACCTCCACACATCCATAAAACCAGACAGAGCAATACGCATATAAACTCTCCACAGAGTATTCTGAGTATTTGTACTTCTCAAATTCTTTGCTGCACCAATAGTCTCAAGGCTGATGACTTTTCACAAAGGACTGAAATTAATGAAGTACTCCTTAACACTCCCTCTTCACTTCATAAGAAATGTAAAGTAGTTCCTCCTAATTCTACTCAGCCAACTCCTTGAATTTCAAATATAATTTGGGATTGTTTTGGTTAAAGAAGCAAGGGCTGACAGAGAAAATCAACAGTAAGTCAGTTCTGAAGATGGAACTTTGCTAAAACAGACGACGTTCTCACTTTTCTCATTTCAGTAACTTCCACATGTTATTTCCCTGAATATTTCTTCCAGAAGTAATAAAATATTGCTGCAATATTACAGTTTGTCAGTAAAATATTTTCCTATTAACAAGTAGAAGAAGTGGAAAAATACAGGCAAGGAATCAAAAAAGAGAGACAGAGGTACAGAAAGAGAAGACAGAGGAAAATGGAGACCACAGCATACAAATAAAATTGATATATTTGCTATTATGCTTTGTCGAAATAGGTGAGACTAATGCTGGCTAGTAAAATTCCATTTAGCTCCATTGGTGTCAAAGGTTCTACGCTGAAGTTATGTTAACTAACCCCACGTAAATGCATTTTTAACACATTGTAACAGCTCTTGATGTGCTAGAACACACAGGTAAAATGAAATTTCATTTTTCTCATTAGAAATCTGATTGCAAATGCTGCTCTTTCTTCTGTAGAGTATAAGAAGCCTTTAATTTTTGGACTCACAATTTCACAAAGCACGTGAAAACAGATTTCTGGATTAATAATATCTCATTCTATGTATTGCAAAATCAAAAAACAAAACAAAAAAACCTGCAGAATTTAACAGAAATGAAAATTGTAAGGTTATCTAGGAGAGTTTCATATAAGATTCTCCAAAGGGAGAAATATGTCCTTCCTATAGGTCTTTTAAACCATTATGTTAGACTCTGAGAGCAGGATTGTAATTTTCTATTAACTTTTATGGGATGTTAAAAGAAAACCCCCACAACTAGGGAAAATTAATTTCTTATTAAGTTCCATGATTATTTCTTGAGGCATATTGTAGTATTATTATAAATAATGATATTGTATCATTTGTATAGCACATTTCACCTTCAAAGCACTTTACAAACATTAAATGATATTTAATCTTTTCTGATACAGTAGAAACATCAGTGCTTTCCAGAGAAACAATATGAGCTCTATCATCACCTCAGAACTGCATTTAGAATCACCTCTGGCTTTTCTGAATTTCATCATTCCAGTCTACTGGGGCTGAAAATATGGCAGTGACTCTAAACTTTGTCCAAAATTCAGAACTTTCAGACATGGACCATTAAACGGATTCATCAAACTTAATATAAGTTTCTGAGCCTGGACATAGTTTCCAAGTAGCTGTCAGCCGTAAGAGATGGATAGATGCAGGAAAGTTACATGGCTCACTCAAAGCCATTGATATCAGCATTGGAAGCTCTGAGCTATTAGAATGAAGCAGTGGAAATGTGGAAAAGTGACGACTAAAATTGTCTGTGCCCCATAGAGTTCCCATTTAAATCAAAGGCAAAACTGACTTCAAAGGAAGCTGGAGCAGCCACAAATAGTGCATGTAAAAAATGAGGAACATTTTGCTTATGAAGACAGCTAATATTTTATAACTGTGTCTGTTGTGCCTGAAGCTTATTTCTCTCTGCAGAATGTATTCCCCAATATTTATATCCATTTATATTCACAAGGATTAAGAACAGTGGAGCTGTCTCAGCCAGTTAGTAAAATCTCCCATGCAAAGGCTGTAATCCTGAACATTACTGGAGTTGAACTGCAGACCATGACCCTCAAAATCTGCAGACAGTGGTTCCCCCAAATGAGCTTCAACACGGCCAGCCTGGACTAAACCAGCTCTAACTGGAAATAACTTCCAAGTAAACGATACAAAATTTGATGGTCCAAATCAGTATCCGGCTTACTGCCACCAGCTTCCATGCAGTTACCCCAGGGATAAACTGTTCCATTTTTTCTAAATTAATTTGCTCATATGTCTTGAGGTTACATACTTTTATGCACACTTTTATGAAACTCCACATGTAACCTTCACTAATCAAAAGGAACCTCAAAAGTATAGCATACTGAGTAAAGTCCAAGTTCAAAATTCTTTCTAGTTTTAAAATAATCTCAAATCATAAGCAAAGCATCTAAATAACCAGATTTAGACTGCATTTTTACATTTAATTCTAGATAGACCAATCCCTATTTTGCTAATAGTTTATTGCTCAGTTATACTAATTCCTGAAAGGTAATTGCATGAAAAATTGTCAGGCTACGTAACAGAGGTGATTTAAAACCAACTATGATATGAACACAAGGGAAATAAGGTGCCATTAATCTTAATGAAATGTGATTAGAAAATATGAGATAAAAGTACCAGACTCTCATTTTTAACATTATTACATAATGTCATGGTTTTTGTATTTGTGTGTATATATTTGTATATGTATATGTAAATTTTGTATGCAATATACTGCCATAGCTTCATTGATCTGAGCCTGGGGAGAAGACTTTATTTTTGAAACCAGTAGGAGTTTTGTTACAGACTTCTTTGGGAAACAGATATCCTTCCTATATGATTCATAACAACTGACACACTAAAGCCCAGAAAAAGTGAGAGGGATCTGGCATGATGTGCAAGTATTATTTTTGTACTCCAGAAGGTGATACAAGGCTTTGAAAAGAAAATATACATCTTTGTTGCTTCAAAACCTATTTGAAATCTTTTTAGTGTTCAGCTATAAATCTGACCAAAATTTCACTATGCCAGTTGCAGAACAAGTTGGCATCACTAAATTTGTTGAACTGTCATAGCGATCAACTGGACCCATACTTTCAGCATAGCACTGTAAGGAAAGGAAACGTTTGTGATTATATTGTGTGTATTTGTCAGATAGTGAGTGCTTAAGAGCCCATTACTTAGATGTTAGAAAATACAAACACTATAATGCATGGGAAAGCAGGGTCCGGTGTTTCTCCTGCTTTTGAAACTACCTGGTTCAGTCGGACAAGCCTTTGACACTGCTGGGTGACAGAACAGAGTTGTCAGGAATAGGCCATTAGTCAGTGCTTACCTTTTAAAGCTCACAACCTACCCATGACAGATGAAAATTGGGTGAATCAGTTACTGTTTACAACGTGATAAATACCAAGTTCTTACTGGTAACCACAGTGCACAGGAAAAGCAGAAGAAGACATAATTAGTGGTTCCAGGATGTTTTCTAAGAGTAATTTTCTCTGATAAGGGACCTTCATCATCAAAAATACTCTGGAGAAATGCCAGGGGAGTGTGACTCACAAAGCCTCTTCACCTTTCCAGGAGAGGCTTGGTGAAAGCAGTCCCTGCAGTGCACTAATTCAGAGCATCCCTAGGCCACTTCATACCAAGGAGCAGAGCTTTTGTGAAAGCCCTTTTCACAGAAGAGGAGAGATTTCACAGAACAGGAGAGAGCTTGACAATGTTTGCCTTCCTTCAAGGGGGTAATTAAAAGACCAGAATGTCTCTGTTCTGCATTGACATCAGTTAATCAGTTTCTCTATAATTACCACCATGTGCATATAATGCAGTGCAATCCTGTATTTTCAGTACGTGAACCTGCCATGGTTGCTCACCAGAGCCAATCAACGACACAAGGTGGAAGTATGCAACAGAGATATATGTGAGAATTTTCCCCTAATGGTCTGATCCTGGCCTTCTTTTTTGGGTAAACTTTCCTCTGCAGGCAATGGGAGCTGTGTTTCAGTAAAGATGTCAGGATGAGTTCTCTGATTTTGCTGAGCTAAAAAATCTATCTTTGCCACCTTACCTCCATTTTAGTGTTGCAAAATAAAGCACTGGAGTACACAGGATTGCAGTAGAGCTATCATAAGGGCAAGGCATAGACATGAAGAATTAAGGAATCAAATAGCGGGATAATATGTGTTAAGTTTTCTCCTCTTCATGGCAAGTGAATGCTGCCTACGTGAAGCACTGCTAAAGACTCCAAATGTTCTGGAGCAGTGTCTGGTGACAAGACTAAGAAAGCGTTTCATTCAGAGACCCTTTTCTAGGAAGAGATAAAGGCCAAGTTAGGAGTCCAAGTTCATAAAGGACATTAATATCAGAGACCTTTATTGCATTACGAACTAATTCAGTTTCACACTCAGGCTATTTGAGTAAGTCTAGCTTTCTGTTTTCACCAGCTGCTGTTTATCAAGAGTTTGAAGCAGAAAATGGTGGCAAATCGTTTTCCAATTTTTAATTTAACTCTAAGGTTGTTCTGATAACCATATTGGCTTGGAAATAAACAACAATAAATGTAGACTGGCATCCACAAAAAGGATAGACAGTTCTCTAACCACTGTAATTAATATTGCTAGGCTGGGTACTTTAAGGTGCCTGTGTTTCTCAGAGTTGTTGTAAGCTAGCTAAAATCTGTTCAGTCAGGCTGATTTTGGCTTTCATCCACATATATTAATTTTGCCCAGAAGCATTCCAGAAACTTAATTAAGCTGGCAGGTTGCATTCTCTTATGGTCCATCTTGAACACAGTCACATTTTTAAAACTTGAATTAGAGAAGAAATTCATTTGGGCTGCCTACTTAAAACTCTTACAGAAAAAAAAAGAAAAAGAAAAGAAAAAAATGATCTTCCCTTAAAACATGATTATTTAATTTTCCTTGAAAAAGTGGGATTGTTTATACTGAAATGTGTTTTAAAGCACTCATTTTTCCAGAAGTGACAGTGCAGACTTTGCAGTAAATAGCTGGTTAATGCCTCATGGAGTGCACACACTCTGCTGCTGAACCTTCTCAAGGAAGGTTCCTTCAGAAGTACAGTTCATTCCCTGACATTTTGTGATATACTCAGACCTTGACTGTTTAGCTACTGGCTCAGCCCTCCTAACTGTTTAAATCAGCCATGAAAACCTTTTTATTTACTGCTAAGCACAGTGAGAGATGGACCTGAACCAAGACTTCATGTTCAGAAGCTTTTCACACTGAAGACTCAGAGCTGAACCTTACTCCCACACAGGAAAAGAGGGAAATTTTTACACATTGGAACATATTTCTATTTCCTTCTCCAAAACTGTGCCTGTGCTGTAATTCACTGATAATTCAGTGGCTAGGGACTTTCAAGTATGTAATTTTCTAAGGTTTTGGTTTGGGTTTCCTGAATAGAGTTCTCTTTTACCCTAAAAGATGAGAAATATAGAGCTGGTTAATTTTTATACCCATTTAAGACAGTCACAGAACCAGTGCAGAGGTCCAGTGGCACGTGTGATCTGTTGGGTCTTGGGCTGTGGTCTGTGGCAGAATGGGGTCCTCTAAGGAACCATAATGAAGTTACTGCAAGAGAAAACTGATGTCCTTGGGAAGGCCTGCTAGCCAACAGAAAAAAACCTCTGACTTAATCCAAGATAGAAATAATTTACTTATTTTCCCAGATGACTGAACAAAAGGATTGGAAATTTTTGGCATTCATGAAGTCTCAGCTTGGACTCTTCCAAAAAAGAGGGTGAAAAAAGGGCCAGTAATGTCCAAAGCACACCTGCTACATTAATAATGTGTTCACTGAGTTCCATGTCAGTTTGCCTCAGTAAGAGTTAATTGATCAGGCCCTGCAAATATTTGGTTTATATTTGAATCCTTATATGTGCTGTATTTTCTGTAGGAGGATTTGCATGCATTACTGTGGTAAATGGAAACTCCCCTTGAGAAACCGAGCACGAGTATTATATCACCTACAAGTCTATTGTTAATAGCTGTATAATATATTTATTGAAAAAGATTTTAAATAAGCTAATTCAGTGAGTAGTTCATAGCAATTATGTGACTTCCCCATGCTGAATAGAAGCCGTCAAACAGAGAATAGATCAAAACAAGGAAGCTCTTTGTTTTTCTTACCCATGAAGTCCCAAGCCACCTACGTTCAAATGACATATTCTCTATTCTGCCTACAGTGGACTTAACTGAAAGAAAGTTATTCCCTACCCAAAGATCAAATTAAGTCTATTCAGAAAACAAAGTTAGAAACTGAATTCCAAATAATTTAATTACACTATATAATTACTTTACAGGATCTGTAAAGTATTCATTAAACAATGGTAATTCCTACCTGATTCCCACCATGACACACATTATGCCTTTGAAACATAAAAGACCTTAAATTCTTTCTTTTACTGAGCTAATGAGAATGTTAAATTACACTAGCAAGAGCCAACTGAGCAATTGAAAGAACCATTTCAAATAGATGATTTGGGATGATACAGTATGTTTCAAGGTGGGAAAACATTATTAAATAAATTGCTAGGGCATGAATGCAACACCTGGTGGTTAAACTCAGTGGGCCATAAATGATTCTATGATTTCAGCAGTATTAATGTGTTCATCTATCTCTCCAAAACAATCGGTGAAAATGTGGATGAATTTTTGTAGACAACTGTTCTGCTACAGAAAGAAGTCTCATGTTGTCATTTAGTTACGACATGCATTTACGGAATTACAGTTCCTATCTGTCATTTAGACAGCTAGGTTAAAAACAAAACAAAAAAGAAAATAAACCTGCATTATCTTTAGCTGCTATTTTGTTGTTCTAGTTCATTGGGCATTTAATTAAGATTTGGAAAGCCAGGCTGCATACTGTAGTCCCAGTAGTTTCAGTGGAAATGCTGCTTGGACGTATACTGCACTAACTGTCCCTTTAGTCCATCAAAATTAACGCCAGTCTCAATCCCTCTACAATGTGACAGTCAAGCTTGCATACTCGTCTTAGGAGGAATTACAGGGTCGCTTTCTTACTGAAAGTAATGACATGTCAGCATTGAAAAATGCATATGGGAGTGGCTGTCACTAAGCATATCTGGAATTGGAGCCCCTCAGCACTGAGGTTCAACTGTCCTTGCCCTGCTTTGGGGCAGAGCACTGCGAGAACCAGCCGGACTGCTCGAGGACCTGAGCTTGCATCTTTGCTCAGGACTGCACTGGTGGCTACATCCGTATCAATGACAGGGGACAGTGCAAATATACCATGGAAATGGTGACTCTGGCTGAGGGTCTGGGCTGCTGGGCTCCCATCTCTGCCTCACATTTCTTTTGCAAACACAGGCTGCTCATTCTCACTGTTCTTCACTTTTCCATATCAAGCAGGGAAACTATTACTTCTATTTGTCCGTCTTCTCTACATGGACTTCCAATATCCTGGGCCACCTCCTGTTGGGCATGTTTACATTTAAAATCAGGTTCTCAGATTGTGGTCCTAAAGCATTTCACTTCTATGCTGCTTTAACTACAAATTCAAGTAACAATGTCACCCCCACCTGGGGTCCTGAGACCCACCTTTCTTGTGATCACTGCTATATTGATACTGAAAATTGGGTTGATGGGTAAAATGGGCAATCCCAGCTGGCTTCGGAGTTCCCTTCTCTCCTGCTGTGCATGCAAGAGAGGTTCCCATTTTTAGCTACATTAAATTACAATTTAATTGTAAATGTATCTACACCATGTCTAAGCATTGCCTGGCACAGAGTGTCCCCAGTCAGATTACAACCCTCTGGGCATTCCTGCAGCACAAATTATAAAAGCTATTATCAGTATGACAGACCAAGCTTTTCAGTAAAAACCACTGATTGCCACAGAAATTGGACACAATCCCAGGGAGCCCCCCAGTCAAATAGATACCAAGTATGAGCACGCCAGTGCATCTCCTCTGTTATCAGTGGAATGAGAGGAATGGATTTAAAGTGGACACATTTACAAGGACAAAACTCATGTGGCTTGAGAAACTTCATGCCAAAAGTGTTTTTTCAGTTAGTACCCAGAGTGTGACCATTTCAGAGACTCCACAGAATTTTTCCAAGCATTTTAGGCATCCTCTCAGACAGGACACTGTGGCTGGTAGAGGGTAGAAGGGAAAGAGCTCTTCTGAGAGCCAGAGGAGAGATGAGATTTCTTTGAGCCCAGCAGAGAGCACTTTACTGCCCACAGACCATGTGTGTGCCAGAGGCCTTCAGAAGCACTTAATGGAGCAGGGGACCCTCTCAGGTTTCTATGCAACCTTCTTGCAGGTTCAACCTAAAATTGCATACAGTTTGTCCAGGATCAGGTTACATTATTTTGTCTCATAAGCAAAGAATCCAGCATCACTTACTTGCATAACAACTGTTTTAGTTCCTTTCTCCAAATGGCTGAATTGCAAAGACATGGTGGCCAGTCCCATAACACACGCTACATGCAGCAGTGTCCCCAGAATGTTGTCACACTAGGACCTTCAGCACTGTATCCAAAACCAGTATCATCTGCATTGTCAAGATGGCAAAAACATTGTAGAAAGAAAATTTGCCAAAAAATGCCCCTCAAAAAGCCCCAAAATGCTGAAATATACCCCAAAATGCTGAAAAAAACCACACTAAAAATGCAAAAAATACCAAAAACCACAAAAAAATGCCAAAACCATCCAAAAAACATCCAAAACCCACTGGCAAACGCAGCAAAAAAGCTGCAAAATGCCAAAAACAAAAAACACAAAAAATTCCAGAGAATGCCAAAAATGCCAAAAAGCACCCAAATATGGCCCAAAACACCAAAACTGTCAAATAATGAAAAAATACGACTCAATGCCAAAACCATCCAAAACTAAAAAAAAGAAAAAAAAATTGAAAAGGGAAAAAAAGTCCAAAAATTTTTAAAAAGGAAAAGAAAATGCAGTAAGGGAAAACTGTCCCAAAAGGCAAAAAACCCTCCCACAAATAAAAGCAAAATAACCCCCTCCACAATTCCCACAAAACAGCAAAAAAAACCAAAATGAAAAAAGCCCAAAATTGGAAACAAATGCAAAAAAGGAAAAAATGCATATAATCTGCAAAATCACCAAAAAAAAAAATCAAAAGACACACTAAAAATCCCACCAAAAGAGTAAAAAAAGAGCAAAATTACAAACTAAATTCACAAAAAAAGCCAAAGCTGGGATAAAAAGCCAAAAATGCACCAAAAATGCAAAGAAATAACCAAAAACACCCAAGAAAGCACCATGATGAAAAAAAGTGCCATAACACAAAAAACGCCATATTGCAAAAGAAACACACTAGGAATGCAAAAAAACCCTCATAAAACTGCAAAAAAACCCTGCAAAAAACACAAAGAAGCCAAAAGTAACACCAAAACTCACCAAAAATGCCAATAAGTGTTTTATTGCAGTATGAATGCAAGAACTATGGAATAAAAACCCACCTAAAAAGCCTGCCAAGAACACAAAGAAAGCATGCCAAAAACAACCAAGGATCATTCCTGGTTTATTTGTATTAAGCTTCTCCAGGTTCACCCTGGGTCTGCTTAGCTCTATTACTCCCCACAAGAAAAAGGCTCCTGTGCCACAGAGAATTTTTTCTAATGTAGCAAAACAAGCTTTACTGCTATTTTTACATAGCCTGGACAGCAGGAATGACTGATTCAGAGACAGACATATAAATCTGCAGAGTCCAAGCCCAGAAACAAACAACAACAACAACAACAAAAATTGAACAAGCATTCAAACTCAACTAAACTGAACATATCTCACCATAGAGTAAACCGAGACTGCTACTGATTATCAAAGACGTTAAGCCAGCCTGAGTATGACTTTCTGGAGACAACCTGTCACAACATGGGCTGTCTATGCCTTTTTTGCAAGTTGAAAACAACATGGTTTGTTTTCCAAAGAAAGAAGGCTGGTGATAAACAAAAATATGTGGTTACAAAATCTTATTTGCCACAAAACATTTCAATTTTCACAAAATTGGAGATTGTCCTCAGCTTTTGTATTTTAGTTAGAGGCTGGACTTGAAACATTCCCTGCATCTGTATCAGTGGGCAGGCAATAGATGTTACTGCAATATAAATGATAAATAGTAGTAACTGGAAAGATGACAGTGCCACACCGTATTCTTAAATATTCCTGCTTGCTGCAGGACAGGAATACACAAGCATTTAGCAAACCCTGGAAGAAAAATTTCTAGTACATAAGAAATTAGTATAATACGTTTATCACATAATTTACCACAGTAAATTAGCCAAGCTATGAGCAGGAATATTCTTTAAATCAAGACTGTTGCTTTTGCATTTTTGTTTGTTCACCTAAGTTATTCTGGTTACTTCATATCTGTGCAAATGCCTTCCTAATTATGCAGACTCACGATTTGACTAAAATCACAAAACACAGAAAGTATCTATTATTCATGATGTGAAAGATTGCTTTCTGTCTATATTCACTGCTTAATTCCCTTTGCGTTAGCCCTTCAGCATGTCTGCAAAGACACATTCGTCCAAGCGGTCGTGCCATTACTTGGTCTGCAGACAGATTTGTATTGCAGCATGAAAGTGATCTACAGACATGCTGTGTTCTGTCTTGAAGGATCATTTTGAAAAATGTACTTATAGTTTATGGACTGCTTAACTCTAAGATATTTTGAATGAAATAATTCACCATGAATTCAATTATAAGCAGAGCACCACCTTCTCTTTACATAAAACTTTCATAGTGACTTTAGGAAATGGTAAAACACAACCATTTCCAAATAAATGAACCCGGCATTGGTTTCTTACATGTGAGACTAGGAGGTCAGCAGCAACGTTTTATGGGTATGAAGCTGAAGGATATTTTACTTTCTCATTTTTGTCGGGACTAGCAGTGAACTTCCTAAAAGGTAAATGGGCACTTGCTATTGATCACAGAATCAATTTACTGAGGTTAACATCACCCAAGACAGAGCGCTCTGTGGTCCACATTCCTAAAGTGCATTGCATGGAGCGCATAGGAGAAGCAGATTAATCTTTACAGAGAAAGATGAGACTAAAGCGCAGTTGCTGTAATTCCTGCAGACGGATAGCAAGCTCATGGCTAATTAAGACAGCCGATTCACTGCAGGTTTTTAAACCAGGGTAACTTGGTTGTATATCTAAGCCTAAGAAGAACTTTCACCACATGCTGCCCCATGTCAGCTACAGTAAAAGGCACATATGAAATGTTTCAAAACTGCCAGATGGACAAGCAAACTTTCTAGGGATTGGCCCTGAAATTTAGCGGTTGTTACGTCCACTGGCCCATCTACCATTACAGTAATAAATGGACTAGCTTATCTGTACAAATTGGTAAAACATGTTTTTACACGGTGTATCAGAAACCTCAGATTTCCACGGCACTGCCTTGGCCTAAAATTTCTGCAGTCTCCTTCACTTCACTCACCACTCTCCCAAAAGCCTTCCCAGTAAGTCAGGACACTAAATAACAAGAGGATTTCTCCAGGCCTCCATTTCTTTTGTGAGTGAGGTAGAACTACTTTCAACATCACTTCAAAAGTTGTTACAGACCAGCAGGCAAAAGCTGACATGTCCAATACTCTACTCCATGTTTTGGAGGGGCTTCAAGCAAGTCATTTGAGGGCACTGTGGTTTAGATCCCACAGAGAGGGCATATAACTATCCATCACTATCAGCTGATTCCTACAGGTATGATTCAGATATCCAGCAGGCAGGTAATCATGAGCTGACTACACATTCTAGGACTTATTTTAGCTGCTACGTCTCAGGATCAAAAATCCACGGTCTGAGTAAAGAAATCTTTCGCTGTAGCTTTTAGGCTCTAACTCCCACCACCAGCTGTGGTTCAGAAGCTTTCAGTCTCCCAGTCCCAGCCGTGTACAGGCTGTCTCTATTGATTGAGGGTTCCTAGTTTAGAGACTTCCTCCTGCACAACACCAGCCAATAATCTGTCTGCCAGCGTTTTAGTCATGCTTCGCTTCCTCCAGACCACGTTCCCAGACTGCAAGCTTCTGCTGTGACAAAAAATCCTTAATTTGAACATCGGATGACTAAACACTAACAGCTACAAAACACTAAGGAATACAGAGAAGTTTATAACTTCAGTGTGGATAATAAACTCTTTAGGCCAGATGTTTATTTAAGCTTTCCAAACCTCTTCTATCATTGTATTGTTCTGGAGAGGAATCCACTGTGACCTCTTAATGTCAAGGCCACCTTCTGTCAAGCTGGAAATCTTTAAACATACACATCAACTGCATGGGACACTCGTAACTTATAAGTTGTGATAGTGCTGGCTTCTAAATTAAAGAGAGTGAAGAACTTGAGCAATTCAAAATAGTTACAGATGCTTTTGCTCCCTGTCATTCAACAGAGAATGGAGCGTCCCTAACTTACGCACTTGTACAAGATGTTCTGAACGCTGAGCAAGTTTGTTCAGTTGATCTGATAGCCAACAACTGCTAGAACCCCAAAACCCTCAAAAATAGAAAACATATTTCTGATAACAACCAATTTCCAGAAAACAACCTCAGACATTTATTTGAAGGGCATTCCTACTTTTTTTTAATTGTCTATCTAGTCTCTTTTCTTGCAAACCTGTACCTTTGCAAAATATACATACTTAGCAACATGAGAGCACTCTCTTTAGGGGCCTGCTACTTAAAACATATTATCTATTTTGAAATAAAACTGAACACAAGGATTACCAGTTCAAACAACTTTTTTTGTCTGATACATATTTAAAGTAAAGAAAAGCTATCAAATTTGGCTACTAAAGTTTTGTTGTGCTTTCAACTGTTAAAGACAACATCATCTGACAGCTATTTGCATGTGCATCCTCCCCAGATTGATTTGATTTTGTCTCTGTTGGTCTGTCTTATTTGAACATACTTGTGGTCATAATACCTCTCCAAGGGTAGCAGCAGAACTAGTTCTAGCAGAATAGCCTCCTATTATTCTGATTTACTGGACAACAACCACATCAACACCTCCCCCCCCCCCTCAAAGATGATTCCAAGAATCTGCATCTTGAATACGTAAACTCCACCAGCATTAGCAAAAAGTAGACTAACATGCATTTTAGGGTCTGACCTAAAGTCGTTTTGAAAGGAGGCCGGAGAGGACCAGTGAAACTCAGTTTTCCAAATCCTAATGCAGTGCCCTAACCACGAGATTATGTATTTTGAATTCACCTTGCACAGTCAGGGATTTGATTTTCAGAAGGGAGTGTTCACTAGCTGTACTTTTCCACTGCTTAGCAGAAATTTGGTTCCATTGGGTTAGATCAGTGACTTAGAGATATAACAGAGTAGGAGAGTCAGTATCTCAATGAAAATTTAAAGGGATCTGAGGGACTTGAATCAGGAGAATAAACCCTTTGCCCACTGTATTACACACACAGTCTGACAAGGAGACCTTGAGATAGCAATACAGGGGGAACAGCAGTGAAGTGCAATTCCTCCCTAAACCCTTAGTGATTTTCTTCTGTAGAAATCATTGATCTAGGTCCCTGAGATTAGCAAGAGGAGTATTCACAGGAACGGTGCTGTCCGTACACATTAGGGCAGATGATCCTCAACATAACTTAATTTAAACACAAGTAGCTCTAAGATTGCATGTAATACAGAAACAGTGTATTGTCGCATTTTATTAATATTTAGTTGTTTAGAAGTAGACTTCAATCCCCCAGATAAAATACAAATTTACAGAAGCCACTGTAGAGGTAGCACCTATTTAAAACATTTAAAATGTTGTGATTGAGGCATGTTTGCTTATCTGGACCTTAAAATTATGGTTTTTATGTTGCCACACTGGCCCTGTAACTGTACATGAAAGACCAAAACTGAACACATGGGGCAAAATTCAAAGTGAAAAGGGTCTGAAGTGCCCTCCATTCAATAGGAAGGATGTCTAAGAAGCCTAACTTTGTACATATACATATACATATTAATATAATTTATACTATAAATATACTTATTATATATGTGTGCATATAAATATATTTTATATTATATAATATATTTATATTTTACCCTCCTAAAAAGAGAGTAATAACACCAAAAGAATACACACACAAAAAAAATCAAACCCAAATAAACAACATTGAGTTAGATTCTGCCAGCACCTGACTCAGAGGTACTGTGGTCATTTAAGAATGAAATCTGCAAGTATAATAGCTTTCAAATAAATATTTTTCCTATGTTAATTACATTGTGTAGCAAATGATACAAGTACATTAGATAGGGTTACCTGTTGTCACCACTGCTATTTACAGTGGATTTAGGTCCAGCAGCTGTGAGGATATACTGCGTATTAGAATGACTGCTAGCCTATTTAAATTACTTCAGGATGAGGATGGCACCCTGTAATTAACAAGTGAGCTGTGCGAAACTATTGCTCAGACTTCAGGGAGAGAGGTGGAAAATTCTCAGGGTCTAAAAATCGGCTATTATACATCAGATAAAACACTCTGCATAAGAATTTCCAACGTTGCTAATTATACACCTTGAGAAATTTAATGTATGCACACAATATACGCAATATGCATATAAATATCTAATTTAATATACACAAACATATGTAGTATGTAACATATGCATATATGTGCACATGTATATACATATATATACAAAAAATGTACTTCACACATAGACATGGAGTTCACTTTGAAATTAGAGACACTGGTTAAAGCAAGAGTTCAGGAAAGGTGAACTGTTTGATGGTCGACTCAAAACGGACATTTTGGAATTTGTTACCACAATATGCCATCTATCAAATATCTGATTTCTTTCACAACTGACATATGAACCTACTGAAGAAGGTGTTTGATAAATTCTGCTTTGAATTGCCCTACATTCCAGGAAATACTTCCCTTTGCTTGGTGTTTGCCCCTGGTACTTGGGACTATGGGTTTTCAAAAACAAGGTTCTGGGATGATTGCTTCTAAATTCAGAAGATTCAATTAGCTCATTATGCAAATTAAACATCATCTGATAACTAATCCTGCTGCATCTTATTATAAAATATAATCAAAAGCAGACACAGTGTGATATTAAATACAAATTACTGTTAGAATAGTACGAATGCTAAGAAATAACCTCTATATAAATAAAGATTTAAAGCTGTAAAATACTAGAGGAGCTATTATGATGCCTCACACAAATACATAATTACAGATATTTTGCAGAATGTGCATTATATTATCATCACATTATAACGTGGCAATTGGGGTCCAACATTTACAGCTGTATTATAATAGGGGTTCCTTCTAGCTGGTAGTGGAAAGAATAACTGAGTAAGAACACTGTGGCAAAGCTTAATTGAAAGCTTATTAATACTTCAATGCATCATGGTTCGATTCACTCAATTTATAGCAGATAAAATTTAAGACATTATAATTTTTAAATTAATAAAATTATCTTCAATCTCCACAGCAAGCTGACTCTTTATCTGCTACTTTTCATTTTATAAAGCTGTAGCCTCCATGGGTATGGAGACACTGTGGAGAAGTTAGCAATCAGACTTATCTCTCTCCAGAGATACTTATCTGGTCTGTCTCATGAAGTTTTTTATTATTTTTTAACAATGTATAGATAAACTTGGCTCACAGCAAAATCATCATAATCACAGCATCCTTTTGAAAAGTTCTCTAACTTGTTTACTGACAAGGAAACAGTGAGATCGCTCTTCTTCTTTGACCTAATTATAAACAATTATCCCCCAGGGTAGAAGGTTAGCAGCAGGCATATGTAGGAATAGCCACTTTCCTGCTGTATCCACTAACACAAAAACATACAACTTGATTATCTCTGATGGCCAGCTTCCTGCAGTATTTCATATCATGATCATATCTGGATTAAAAAGATTTTGTCTTTGGGAGCCATATAGTTGTTAAAAATACTTTTTTTAAAAAAATATATAAAGCTAGTGATAAGACTCTGTGTACAGATGGACTTTTACTATTGCCTATTTTCAGGGATCAGATGAGCTCCCCAGCTCTAGATCACTCATGCTCCTTGGCCACAGGGGGTGGGAACAGACTCACCTGCAAGCTGGGCCAGCATGTGTGGGTGCAGCGTAAGAGCCCATCAAGGTGCCTTGTTACTGTCTCAGGTGCACAGAAAGACTTGATACAGGTCTGGCTGCACAGGTTATGATTAACATCAAAATGCAGAGTAACAGAAACAGACATCAGAGAGAATGGGAAGAGTTCTCTGCCCTAGAAGTTCCTTTTGGGGACCAAAAGAACTGGTCATGTGGCTTTGTCAGCATGATCCTAACAGACAGTCCCATCAAAATGAAACCCAGTCAAGAGCAAGCGATTGAAGGTGACAACAAGCAAACCTAAGTGGACTTCTGGTCTTATATGTGCTAGCAGCTTTACACATATTTTGAACACCTAGTAAGAATCACAGTGCAGCAGTGAGTGTCTCATCCAACTTAAACTTACAACCTTTTCTAACCCGCCAGTCTATACCTTCAATTCTGAAGGTGAAATGTGAAAATCTGCTTTTGAAAGATTTGGTATCTTCGGGGACCTCCTGCCTTTCAAATGAAATTCTTTGGATGAATTTTATATTACAGTAGACAGCATCCACCCTATCTGGAGGGCAGAAAGAGCTGAAAAGCTTTCTAGTGGTAACATATATACTCTCTTTACCCTTCTCAATTGGAGTGAAGCAACAACAAGGAATAACAAAGATAGCCAGAGCCATGGGAAATGTATATCAATAAAAGCCTTTGGCAACACAAGTCATAACCCATGATCCTGGAAAAAATTCCAAGTCACCTAGAGACCCTTAGAAAGATGGAGCATGCAGACCCTCCAGAGTGCTTAACTTAGCTTTCTTGCATTGACTATTCAGGAGCAGCAGGCTACCCACAGCTCTCACCAATTCCTTGAATTTAGATACTGTTATAGGTGCCTAAGTCCATTGCAGTGAGTGGTCTGAGAATGACCCAGAGTGACTGGAACTGTGCAGGGACTGGGCAAGGATTAATCTTTCCAGCAAGAAAGGTTCACCTGCCTTCATGAAACGATGCTGTGCAGAGCATCACGTTGGTTGAGAAATGCTTGGCATCCACAGTAAAATGTACTTCGCATCAAGCACAATCTGCTGTGTTATTTGCATACACATTTCTACCCTCAGACAGGCTAGCACTGCAGCCAAGGTAGCAAGGGCGAGAAAGGAAGCAGAGATACAACTCAATCAAGTGTCTGGAGCTTTGGTTGAGAGTAATAATAAATCTAAAGATAATATTTTCAAAAGTCAGTGCACGTTTGACTTTTTGTTTCTAGGGCACATAGAAAAGTCCTCTGTAGAAGCTGAGGACTATCACTGCCAGGGTTCAGACAAAAGGATGGGACACACATTACTCCCTAATCCTCCACAGTGCAACGTCAGCCACTCAAACCACCATACCTGGCAGTTTTAATTAAGACAACCATACACTGAAGTGTGAATAGGACTCATTCAATCCATTCCCTGGCTGTACACCAGTCCTGCAGAAAGACAGTAACTACTAGCTGACAGAAGGGTGGAGCATGTAAAATCTGCTCTAGCCCTTTGCAATGAGCGATAGGAATATGTCTGTCCCCCAAATGTCTACTGAAAATTAGATTTAACCTCATAAGTAAAAAAAAGCATTTTTGAAAATTTCACATGAAGATTGGACATCATTGAAATGACCTCTAAATATAACTACTTTAACTATCAAATATACATTAAACTGAAGAACCCTGAAAAAATGAGACTTCATTCTATTTCTTTGGTACTGTAAATCTGTCATGTCAGGGCCTAAAAATGGTCTTATTAGAGCATCATTCACTTGGTAACTCATCACAGGAGCCTCAATCCACTGAGGTCTAGTGTGTCAATGCTTACAGAGAGAACGTTTTTATTTCACGGCCCATTGAGTCAATGGATGGAGCTATTTCCGTCTGCTGGGTTAATGTGGGTGCTGCTGATACATAGTGAATGCATTTACAGTATTAAACAGCCTTACTAAATTTTTCATGAAAAAGCACATACTCTATATTCAGAACAATATCTTTTCGAATTAAAACAAGTCAAGTATTAAGATTTGCTTTTCAAGAAAGGAAAAGCAATTAATTCATACTGTTTATTAATTCATAATTATTTGCTAGCTTTGCCACCTAGATTAAAAGGGAAAAATACTCTTCTTTTTCTTAAGTTATGATAGCCCAGAAAGCATGTTTTAAAGGTTAGTCTTGCATATTTCTACTCATATGAGGGATAATTATACACACAAACAGCTCTGCTTTTATGATTGAGACTATTTGTGTTAGTAAAGTTTTGCAAGGTCAAGTTTTTGCTAGTTGAGGCTGAACAATTTTAAAGTTCAATAGAGGCGAGCAGATTTTGCAATAGCAGCAAAAAAGGAAGTCAGAGCAATCCTCTGTGCAAAAGCAGTGACACCATTAAAACGAGGGTTTGGGAATAAACTGATGCACAGACTTGTAGCACTGGTGGCACAAACAGTGCTGTTTTAATGTTAGCCCTCCTTCGGAGTCCTGTTAACTCAGTGCTCATCCCATTTAATTCATGGAGTATGTGAAAGCCTTGAAGGGCTGGCAGCCTCACAAGAGACACTTCATTGGCATTTGTTATCTGCTGTTTTGCTGACTCTTACTTTAGGAAACTTTAGAACAATATGATAGAGGTTACTGACAGAAGTTCCACTGACTTTCCTCATGAAAGAAAGTAGATGGAAAGCCAAATAGCAGCTCTCTAGGACGGCATTAATAAAAAGAATATTCTTTCACGAAGGGAGGCTTATCATTTGCATGAGGACAAAGGAACAAATTAAGAGAAATTTGTATGTACTTCTGAAAGTCTCATTTGGTTATTTATATTTTAGGCATAACAAACTGGACATATATTTAAACTTTGTCCACTGATGGAGATATTTCTTTATGACATTACTCAAAGAAAGACTCAATCATCTGGGAATAAAATGGAAAATCTTCACTTCGCATGTCTTAGTGTAACTTACTTTCATGTCCATTATAGATCCTTCTTACATTCTTACATTTAGGGAAAGCTTTATAACAAAAGAAACCTTTTTAAGAAGCACATTAGAGATCCTGTAATATTTGTAGCTTTTGCTCATGAATACTTTTGATCCAAATACACACCTAATGGTTGGAGGAGAAAGGTATCTCTTGCTGCACAATGAAGGTTAATATTCCAAAAGAGTCAAAGTTTGCTTTGCAATACAGCAAAAAGAAATGCAGATAAGAAAGATGAATAGGGGTCATGAAATAAGTCCCCTTTCATTTTACAATCCCATTAAAAGTTGAAGATGAGAGTTGACCTGTTTCCTGATGAGGAAGTGCTCTTCTCCAAGCTTAAGATATTTTTCTTAGCTGTTGATTTCCTTTAGTGTGCTTCTACTGTCTCCTGGTCTCAAAAATGCCTAGAAAATAGCATGGCCATATTTTATTTTTCATTTTCAAGTTGCATCAGGGCAGATATTCTACTGGTAAATTTACCTTCTCTTATGTTTGGTATTACAGTAATACCTAGGAGCCAAGAACATGGAACAAAACCTTAACTGTGTCTCAAACACAGAGCTTCAGCCTTTCATCCTCCCAACCTCTGATACACAATTCTTTCCAAAATCATCAGTGCAACCAACTATTGAATCAAACATCCATAAACACGATTGGAGAAAAAAATTATTTGGCTAAGAGGCTGGAATTGGTGGTTGTAGTGCACCACACGTTGTGAGATAGAATAGGTATGAATCTACATTTATAGACAAAAGGGTTAGCTATGCATTTTGTACTTCCAATGAGAACAAGTACAGTAGATAGACTGTGTATATTAATCATCTTATTACACCCCTTAACTAATTCAGAATTGTTTTACTTGCTGTATTGTCTTTTTGCTATTGGTGGATGAGAAGGGGGTCAATAAGTCAAGTGGAAGTATAGTTGTTAGAAATAATTCAGGATCTAAAATAAGAAAAGAACTGCATAAGCCTTAGCTATCCCATTTTGAAAAACAAAAATGTCTTAATGTGAAATTGAAAGCCAATCTTCAGGGTAAAAACATTCAGAACAAAATGTAACTGTGTTCAAAATTTGTAAATTACTTTTTATTCACTTAAAACTGGTTTAAAACTATAATAATGCAGTGATTAATTGTGCCCTGAGTAGGCAGAAGCGTGCCTGACTAAAAAGATTGGAAATGGCAGTTAAATAATTAATGTAAAAATATGCTGATGATCCTAAATAAGAAAACGTGAGATATTTGAAATGAAATAGCTGGCATCAGGTAATCTACTTACTGCTTAAGAGGCATTAGAAATATCCATTAACTGCATATGCCATAAATAAACAAACCTATGAAGGAGAGTTAAAACATTTTTCCACTTCTGCTTAAGAGGAATATACCACAAAGAAGTTAGTTTTTCAACAATTAAATAAAGAACCCCAGCCTCTAGGCATCTAAATACATTTTTAAGGTACCAATACAAACCTCACTGTTTATTTGAGAGTGAAATTAAGATATGAAGTACTAAAATAATTTTTTGTGGGGGCTGATGGAAGAATCAGTTTATACATACTTATTTGATATTAAATGAAGACTGATATTAATGATATATGTGCATATTGTAAAAAAAGTTAAATTAAAATTTATATTCAAAGGGAAAGCCAAAATAGGAAGAGTAATTCCAACCCGGAGCTGTAAGGTAGCTGTAGCTATCTTCTGAAGGTCTTTGAGACAACCACCTGCCTGATACAGAGACAAATGACTGCCCTGAAGCACAGAAAAAAAATAAACAGCATTTTGAAGTCTTCTTAAGGCTGATTTTCCTAGGAGTGTGTGGTCATGGTTCCTCTTTGGCAGATCAGCAGCATTACTCAGAATAGTAAGTGGATCAGAGAAAGCTGGGGAGAGACACCTGAGCCCAACAACACAACGGGGCAACTTTATCAGAATCAGAGTTGGCATTAGACTGTGAAACAGCCTATGCAGCTGGGAGAGCCCTGCCTCAGAGAGCTAATTAGGCATTGCAGTAAGTAACAGTTTCAGCATCACTTAAAAAAAGAAATCATTCAGCTTATTCTGCCTGCATATTCTCCCCTCTCCATTTCCTTGAGCAGATAGGGTAGAGCTGGGGCTTTTATTGTTGGTGTTCCTGAGTTTTATTATTGATTCCAGTGATATATTTATAATTTTAGATATAATTTGAAAGCCAGCCTCCTTTTGCAGTACAATTTAGGCCTGCAAAAATTCTACCCATGCTTTAATGTGAACTCTTGGGGCTGAGCTTACAGCAGCCTGTCAGAGGAGTGAGTGCTCTAAATGACGCTATTCATCTTCTGGCCATGCATTTTGCAGGTGAAAAGAAGGATAAATGATTTTAGCCTAATCTAGTACCTGCCTAGCTAGGCCTTAACATTACTCTCATCACCATGGCAACCCTGAAGGAGAAACACACAACTAACCTTTAAGTGTTAGGAATAAGGAAAACAGGTTTTATTCTTTTCTTTGGGTATTTTTTTTTTCAAAAAGGCAAATAATGCAAAAGATTCAAAACCACAGACTCAATTTACTCCCCAAACTTTGAGAGGTGAATCTGGTGTACTCCTTTTGCTTTTGTAAATTCACACTGTGCTTCACGGGAGAAATTCTCTTGACAAAATTGCAAATCAGGAATAACTGAAAACGTAGACTGATGTAAAACTCATGTAAGCAGCTGTATAGTCTAGTTTCTGTGACCTTGGCATCATCTTGATGAATAATACACAGTTTCTTTACTTCATTCAGTTTAGCACTGAGATTAAAAACTATGCTGAGAACCTTCATTAGAAAATTATGCGCATACAGCCACATATAAAACCAAAGGGAACTCTTGCCATCCTAAAATGAGCCCTATCAAACTAAAATAAGAAGATATCTGCCTTTAAAAATCAGCTTTCTACATGTAAGCATCAACTGCTTTGCCACAAAGACAGTTTACATGAAAACTCACAGGCATCTGTAGGCCAGGGGGCTTCAGAGGAAGTCTTTCCCTTTACAGGTGTCAGAAGAAGTCATGCCAAAGCAGCTCTGTTTCCGTAGAACTTGACAGAATCATGTATTCACATTAGGACAAGTGCCAATAAATTCCCAGCACATAATACTGACTGACATATCACAGTGGGAAACAGGCTGGAGAATCATTGATAAGATTAAGGTCCATTTCTAGGTCTCGTGGTGGTATCCCAGGTTTGCAATGTCCCTGTGCAATGCAAATGTGATCACGTGTGTTACTTAGTAAGGGCTCTGAGGAGTCTCTGTTATGTTTTCCGCACCGAACACCACTCTGGCCTTGCAGAAGAGTGCCCTGGGCAAACTGCACTGCACAGCTGTCCAGATGTTTCCTGCCCTTTGACTGGAGCAGGTTGTAGACTAAACAGGACTCCACAGCTCCTCACCACTTGCTCCAGGCAGACATCTGTTCATCATCTGACAAAGTCTTAACCCAGGCATAGTCAACATTTGTGAAAAGTGGCTTGCAATATCATCAGAGAGTCTGTAACCATATTTCTCTTCTCTGTTGCATATAGTGTTTGTAGCAGCAAATCAAACAACGGATGTATAGCATTTAGAGTCAGACAACATGTTATGTTCCAAACAGATTTACTCTGTAAGTATTGGAAGATATTTTCAATAGCTAATATTATAATTTCTCCATTTTTCTTATGAAACAACCAGAAGATGATAATAAAAATGACTATGTACCTTAAATAAATAAATGTTTATCTGTTTAGAAAAAAAGAAATACAACCTGGGAAAAAAGCAATAGATGCCACAGAATCATGCATCTGTTCTGCTCTGGTTTACATCTGAATAATCAGGATCGTTTCTTCTTCATTTACTTGCAAATGCAGGCATTTTTTCTAATACACATTCATTTAGGAGGAGAGATTTTACTAGCGTTTTCATATACTTAAGGTGATGGCAATACATGATGGCAGTGTCTAAAATTATTTTCCCTTGTAAGTTTCCTTTTACGTTAAATTTTCAATTTTCTAATTTCAGGTTTGTCTACTAGTCCTACAGGAATACACCTGTAAAATGTACTTAAAAGAAGTGCTAATAAAAACTACCTATTAAGCTTAGACTCTCTACAGTTTGAAAAAGAAAAATCTCATTTAAATGATCAACTCTAATAACATGTAACACAAAAGAGACAGAAAACTAGAGAAAGTAAGGGCCAGAAGTCTGATCTTATTAACGTGGTACCACTCATAAATGAAGCTGTTGCCACACTAGGTCACTCAACTTCACAATAAATGAAGAATATTTACGCTAGGCAAACACATGTCACATTTTGAAAATCAGAACAGATATCAGTCAAATTTTTGCCAAAAACAGTTGTTGCATGTGAGATGATCCCTGATATTGGATAGGTGTTTAACTAACATTCACTAAAGAGTATAAAACACAAGTTTCAAAGGTACTTAAAAAATTGTACTCCATTAGGTCAACAGTTTAACGTAAGCATAAATGGAACCTCTGCCCTTCCAGCCTGCTGTTTGGTGGTTGCATTAGGAAATGCAATTTGACTAATGATTCTGTTAATCTTTTTCTAACCACTCACATAAAGCTTGAATAAATCTTATGAAAGTTCAAGCGTTATTTTAAATTACTCCTATTTATAGTCGTGTCCAAATAAAAACATAAGACTGTAGGCAATAACAGTCTGACAAAGGTATATCCATATGGTACAATATTCTAAAGTAAAGAATTCTTCTCATCCATATCCTTCCTCTCCTGTCATTTTAAAGCTGACACATTTCTTATTTATTTTCCTTTTCCCTTCTTTATTTTCCTTTTCTTGTACAAAACTGATCTCCAAAAGACAAAAATGGGCAACAAACCTTCAGATGTTTTGTGGTTAAAGTCTATCTATTTGTCTTTTATAGTGAGCAATGCAAATTTTGGCTTGTAGAAATAACCTTATTAGGTATGCAGGCTTTTCTTTAGAAACACTATCATAAAAACCACAGCTAAGTCATTAATCTTTTCAAAAAGCTTGTTGAAATCCCCATAGGCATTTAAATGGATCATAACAGCCTCACATATGAAATGTAGAGCTGCAGCCAAGAGTCTGACAGAAGTGCAAATTTGGACAAATAAGACCATCAAAGCTTCAGCTGAAGAGATGTCTGTCCTCTCCACAGGACAAGGGGTTGATAAGACCCAGCATGGAGGATGAAACTATAAGTAGAGAGATAAAAATGCCAAATTCATGCCAGCAGCCCATGGACTGTTAAAAGCCTACCTGCTTGAAGACATCAGCTATTAAATGATCATATCATTGCAGAGAGACTGGCATCATAGGATAAATGATGGAGTATTTGCCCAGAGGTGAGTATCCTTGTTTGTCTTGGTGGATGATTATATTGCACTCACAGGAGTGAGCTGAACACTTGGTGTATTAAACCAACCGATTTGTGATATCCTCTTGCACAAATAGAGGAAAAGCCAAAAAAAAGAACATCTTCTGGGATAAACCCCACAAATTAGCAGTTATAATATCCATGGGCAATGTAAATTGGACCAAACAGCTTACAAATAAACCAGCCCTCAGAAAGAACAGGCCCAAATTTCACCATTCACCTCTGGACTAGCTCCAGGCTACTTTTGAGATTACATATGTTTGCTCTAGGTTATCTTTCAATACCAGGATACAGTATTTCATGCAGAGATCCAGACCCAAATCTCTAAAGCTGAGGTGGTCAGACTCATTTATCAAAACTATTCAGGCAGGACTATGAGCTGAATCAGAGTTAAGATGCTGAGAACTTCACAGAAGCTGTACAATGAGACTGAAAAACTTTTGCCAAATCCTGGGAAAAACATGGATTTGGCCAGAAAAAAACACTGGGAAGGATTTTTAATGGGAAGTAGGGAGTAAAAAGAATTGGTGTCCAGGTGAGAGGGACAGCAGTTATAAGAAAGATTAAAAGAAAGGTTGCAAAATTAACCTCACAGCTACAGCAAAAGTAGTAGCTGAAATTTCATAATCTTCAGGAAGAACTTTGAAAACACCCACACTATTTGTTTCCATAAACAATTCCAAGTTGGTGTCTTCTCAGTGTCAGCCAGGTAAATATGGAGGACTTTAAAAATTTCGTGTTAATTTAATTTACCATCATTTTTCCTGCTTGTCCAGCACTAATGGAAATGCTTAATGTCTTGTAGGAAAATAAGCAGCATATTATGTAGCATTTTAAAAGTCATACAGCAATGAGACACAGAAGAATGTGTATGTGTGTTTGCATTCAGGGAGAAGAAATATGCAGCCTTTATGATAAGTTACATTTTCTCACACAGGCACCTTTTCTGAGATATCTCAGAAACCTCAGTAGTCAATAATCTCCTTTGTCCTTTTGAACAGGGTGTAAAACGACTTGGAATTGTTGGGCCAGCCACATGGAGAATTATTTCCAGTTACAGTTAGCTTAACATGCAAATGAAGCATCATTCTAACATGTAATCATGCTTCATCTTGTTATAAAAGGTCTGAGTAACTCATCTGCTTTAAGCACATACAGTATTTTGGAGAAACACTTCATGATATGCATAAAAGTATAAGAAAGCTTGTAAGTACACAGGATTAATAAGCAGAAAAGCAGCTGTAGTCTTTCAGTTCTGCTGCAGGTCAGCTAAGAAATCTAGTGACAGTTAAGTGGCCCAGGCTCTTCATTCCCAAAGCATGTTCAACTCCTGCCTTGCTGTGTCATCCTTGACAGTTTTGTACAACACAGGCTTGATTTCTCTACCTGAAAGTGCTGTCTTTATCCCCATTACTATGTCTTGCCAGGGAAGAGGATGAGTAAAGTCTAGACCAGCACCATCTAACCTGAAACACTTCACCAAGGTTGCAAATTGGAGCTTAACACTCTCTGTAAGTACTTCACTTACAGTGTTTTACTTTCAGTAAAACACTCTCTGTAAGTACTTCAAATGGACAATTCATTTCAAAGTTGCAAGAGATGAACCCCAGGCTGTTCCCACTGCTGAATTAATCAGCAAATGAGGAGCTTTTACTCTTCTGAAATAGGCTGAAAAACAGTTTAACTTAGGAGAGTTTTTCAAGTTTCTCAATTTTTTTCCTATTTCAGCGTGGAAAGAAAAAGTAAAATGTTAAAAATATTTCATAGGCTGAAAATAGAAAAAAGAAAATCTATGCTGGCTCATCTGGATTGTTCGGTTTCAATATTTTGTCTTTCATTTAATGTTATTCCTTCATATTTTCCAACTAGGAATTACCTTAGCTTTCTAAAAGAAAATCTATTTCAAACAAAATCCTAGAACTCTTCAATTTTGAAAATGTCAAAACAGAAAAGAGTGACAGCTCTAAAACTGTTTGCAAAATGGAAAATTAATCAGAGTGATTTTTTCCCCATGAAAATTATGAATTGGTGTTTTACAAGGAGTAGATAGCAGAATATCACCAATGATAACTCTTTTACTGCTCAGTCATGATGCTCTGTGAGCTGCAAGTGCTCACCCACCCTCCTGCTCAGAGAGAAGTCAGCTGTCAGAAACGGAGCCTGGACTGCGATGCTCTCTGGATTTCCCTCCCAAGACAAAACTGAAGTCAGCCTTCCTACGCCCTGCAACATCTAACACTGTATAATAGCTCACATTTTCCTGGGACATGGCAAGGAAATAATAAAGCAAAAATCCAAGCAAAAGGCATCAAACCAGATTAGTCTTTAATAAGAAATGCTTTAGTCTACATTAGTCCTAAGAAATGACCATTTCTATTAAAGAAATGCTTTCTACTGTATTTTTTCTAAAAGCCTGTTTTCTCATTTACTCTTTCTTCAAGTTGTTCACTACCAAAAGCAGTCAGTAGAATTTGCTTAAAGACCCTTTGAGGGCTATAGAAAAATCAGAAATAATTCCTACAAAGTCCACTTTGGGACATTACTCCTCAGCTGTTTCAATTTTTAACAGGTTGTCATGTATTCTGTTGTTCCTCAAACTTATCTTTGATTTTGTAAATTTACATCAGGAATGCAGAATCATGAAAGCAAAGTTACGGATGTTTTACAGCTGATCAAAAATGAACTGCAAATACTATTTTCCTCTTCTTTTATTTGTCTGTGGGTTTTTTTAGACATTTCATATAGGTTTTAATTTACATGTAGGTAATCAGACTGCTTTTAATGCAACAGAAAGCTTCCTACTTAGAATACATTTATTTAACAAGAAAATGCTGATTTATTCAAACCAAACTGTTTGGCTGTGACTGCCTGCCTCTGCTTTAATTAATATTTAATTATTTATTCCAATTAGAGCAGCTTCTATGGGAGTGCGCCAGCCCAGAATAGCCAAGGAGCTGGGGAAGAGGAGCCCAAAGTTCAAATCCCTACTCTGATTTAAATTTTGGCTTTGGGAGGCAGGACAGTGACTCTCTCCCCTATGATGAGAAGAATCACACACGATCTGATTTGAATTGCTGCTGAGCATCTCAGTATTAAGATCTAAGTAGGATATGTTGCCGTATATGTAAAGTGGGGATGATACTAAACTACTTCACAGAGATGTGCTAATAATTAGCAGTTGCAGAGTATTTTGAGACTGAATCTTTCTTAGTTGGAGGAGATAATGAAAGGATATTGTTGTGAACAGAACTTTGTAAAAACTATTCATGTGACGCACTCATGGCAAATCTGAAATCAGGATTCAGACCAGGAAGAAGCAGAAAAATCTTCCAGGTATATAAAGATACAATTAATGGAAAAGAAACATCACACTTTCACATTATTGATTAATGTGATAGGTGATTCCCAAGTCTGATTTTAACAAATGCACACAAAGCTACAGAGAAATAATCATTTGTACCTGTCTGGACTTATTTATGTTTATATTGTTTTCATATTCAAGATTTGCTATACCTCACATGCAATTCAGTCATAAAGTTCAGTGAAACCGTCTTTTGAACACAGGTAGGAATTATAAATACAAAATTTTATTTATGCTTTTTTCCTAGAAATACTTTACATAATGTCCTTTATATATGTCTGTATATAAAGTATAAAGAAATACTTTATATATATTTTATATAATGTTCATAAAAGTTCATATTCATTAACTTTTAGTCTACAGACAGCCCCACAATAAAATCTTCCCTGTGTACTAGTAGAAGTATCTCACCACTTACACAAATAATGTCCTAAATTATAAAATGTCTTTGTCAGCTACCATATGAGTACTAAGGCAGGCTGAAAAAAGCACATTAAAAAGTGCCACATCTGTAACATAACTATGAGATGACATGACTTTTTTTTTTTTTTCCAGGAGTCATTTCCTAATCAAAGCCCAGAAGCTGTTGAGCTAATGAAAATGTCACCTGCAATTTGATAGAGATGATAGCTTTGATTGCCTAGGTGTCATCATGCATACTGCAGTGGTTCCTCAATTACTACAGAATATCTCATTTTCCTCCCTTGAGTACAGGGTCATTGATAACCAGAGGAATGATGCAGAGAAACATGAGCTGTATGGCTGGTGGGTAACAGCCCCTTCCAAGCACACACTGTACCAGTCCCTGAACACATCAGCACACCTATCAGAACAAATAAAAGCTGGTTAATGGCTATTCAGTGCCGAATGAGTTAATTGCTAATCGTACACCTATAGGTGTAAAACCATTGCCAGAAACAGGCTCGAGGCACACAGTGAATTTGTGAAGGATTGATCCAAAATCTGATGCAGTGCGATCAGTACCAATACTACATGAGGGCTGAACAGCGGTTTGTTTAGTTTTTGACTAAGGGAAATGCATATTTGGCAACACTAACATCTTTCACAAATTCCAGTCAAATTCACCAAGTTTAGAAACAAAAGGAGCCACAAGAACATTTTTCAATATTTCAAAAATAAAATATTTGTTATATGAAATGTAGCACGATTTTTCTCTCTGAATTTTCCTTTAATGTCCTTGTAGAAGAAAAAAGCTTTAAAATATTCAGAATAGAAAGGAAGTATTTTTATTTTGCTTCAAAGTTTAAAACCAGTTTTTCACTTTGTTTTAAACAGATTATTATAATAGATTATTATAAATAATAATCTATTAGTTTATTATTATAAATAATAATCTAACTACAACTAATTATAACTAATAATATAGATTAACTAATAATCTATAACTATAATAGATTAAATACAACTAATTTTTAAGAATACCAATTAACGAAAAAACCCTCATCTATTGTTTGATTAGTTCTATATGTTATATGGACATGGTTCACTCTCACATAGCTTTTCAGGATTTGAAGGTACCACTTGCAGTTTGATGAGTACTCTCAAGTACATTACATACCCTCATGCTTCAATTTATTCAAGCATCAACTAGTAGTAAATACTTAGCTTGCTCAATTCCAATGCACTAGGAGTTGAGTATCTAAGTCTCTTGCATATATATATATATTTTTTTTTTCCCCAAAACCACCATTATAAAGCTTATATGCAGAGGTGATCAGGGTAGTTTGGTAATTTTTTTTTCCTTTGAAATACGATATTTCATGAAAAGGTGTGTCAACATAATAAAGGGGGGGGTGTTCAACACTTTAAGTCTCTGACTCAAAGTGAGAGTAAGACCTGATCCTCCAGCTCCTAAATCCTACACTGCTGACCTAGCAACGTAAGTAAAGTTTTGAACTACAACATGCTGCCAAAAATTACTATCAGGGATTTACTATAAACAAAGAAGTTTGCAGATGAATGCCATGGCATTTATCCATACAAGTTGTTCACAAGATGTTCATACAAGTAATTCCCTTCCTATTTGTCGATGATAAATGAAACAAAACGTGTAAATTCTGTTCCTGTGAAGGAAAAAAAAAAATATCACTCAGATGAAGTACAATTCTGTTGAAGATCATAAAAGGTTTACCTCAACATTATCACTAATGAATCAGCAAGTAACCTCACAAGCCCTTCAGAAGGACTGGACGCAGAAATAATTATTTATTAGGACAGTACCCGACAAGATTGTTGTTTTGATGAATTGGCACACATGGATCTTGGAGATGATGAATTGCACCGATGATAATTCTATTAAAAGTTGCCTAATATGCACATAATTTGATTTATGAATTTTTCAATATAGAAGAGCACCCTCATCTCATAAAAAGCAAAACACTCACATTCTAGAACATAGCTATAGTACAGGCACTAGATATTGAATAAAATCTTCCACTCTATAGCTCTTTACATCCTCAGCAAGTTTAATTCTGAAATATGACAAACAATATGTGTATCTGCATACTTGTGAAGTCAGAACTGACTTCTCTATCGTCAGAAAGAGAATGGTGAATATACCTAGTAGTTCTACATAGTCATCAATATCTGGCTTAAGTTACTATTTGCTAAGTAGGCAAAATAAATGTCCATGAGGTGTTTCTGTCTCAATACACTGGGACACATAATTTTTTAGGTGCTTTTAGTCATGCAGTTCTATGATTCTTTGATCTGTAATACTCCTAACAAAGCTAAACACAATGGAATAGAATAATTCATAAAAACTAAAACACTGCATGTTTATACATATTTGATTTATAGCCCTCTCCAGAGTCTTGTACTAGCACTACAGACAAGCTTACATAAATGCCTCTTCCTATGAATCTAACTCTAAAACCTTATAAGATGCCATTTTTACTACTGCAAAATCAAGAGGGGAAAAAAAGACACTTTATTTTATAAAGAGAAAAAATGTTTTTTCCCCTTCTTCAAGGGTAACCCTGGCCATGAATATGTGGATAACACAAGGTACCTCAGAAAAAGCTGAAAATCACCTGGGGAAATGAAGAACTTCCAAGATGAGCCAAATATCACAGCTGTCAGCATATTTGCTCTTGAGGACTCATCAGAAACTAGAGCAAAAAGCTTTAAAATTTACGCAGCTAAAATACACAGGCAGAAGTAGTTTTATTCCAGTGAAATATACTAGCAAACTAAATCTCATGCAGAAAACACATGTATGTATGTGCATATGCATGTATGCAGCCTCTTTCCTGCCTTGTGCAGGTTGTCTTTATTCCGATGTCCTGGTTTCGGGTGGGATAGAGTTAATTTTCTTCATACTAGCTGGTATAGTGCTGTGTGTTGGATTTTAGTATGAGGATAATAGTGATAACACACTGATGTTTTGTTTGTTGCTAAGTGGTGTTTACACTGGTCAAGGACTTTTCAGCTCCCCATGCTCTGCCAGGTGCACGGGAAGGTGGGAGGATAGTTGATCCAAACTGCCCAAAGGGCTATTCCATACCATATGGCATCATGCTCAGTGTATAAAGCTGGGGAAGAAGAAGGAAGGGGAGGACATTCGGAGTGATGGCGTTTGTCTTCCCAAGTCACCGTTACGTGTGATGGAGCCCTGCTTTCCTGGAGATGGCTGAACACCTGCCTGCCCATGGGAAGGAGTGAAGGAATTCCTTGTTTTGCTTTGCTTGTGTGTGCCACTTTTGCGTTCCCTATTAAACTGTCTTTATCTCAACCCACAAGTTTTCTCACTTTTACTCTTCCGATTCTCTCCCCCATCCCACTGTGGGGGAGTGAGCGAGCAGCTGTGTGGTGCTAGGTTGCCAGCTGGGGCTAAACCACAACATCTGAACACCAAATACCTATCTTTTGAGAATATTTGAGAGTCTTATGGAATGGACCTAAATCCATACAGACTTTGAGTAAATTTGGTGCACCTATAAAAATTGTCCTTTACATTTAGGCAACATTTTGAAATATATTCTTTTGACTCCTTTAATTTCCTTTATAACTGTGAGACAACAGCGGAGGGACCGTACTTAGAAAATCCCCCTGACTAGGGAAATTTCCAGTAACAATACAGTAGTGAGCATCGATGAAGTTATACTGCCAGTTTGCCAAAGCCACATTCCTCTAGCAGTGCTGTGGCAACAGCTCAGTAGGTTTCACTTGCCAGCCAGAAGTCCTATGATGACACAGGCAAAACTTCAAACATAGCCAAACCAAGCATGTGAGAACACCAGAGAGGTCACAGGAGTGCTAAAGCAAATGAATGGCTCAATCTGAAACCCAGAGAAGCGTAACATAAAAAAAATTCTTAGAGGATTAGTTATATTTTTTCCAAAGGTCAAGAAGAATTTGATTTAGTGGAAAAAGTTAGAGTTGTTTTTGTGCTGTCTGGCCTGCTTTGCCCATCCATAGATGTTCATAGTTAACAGTTCTTCCAACTGGATAGTTTAGTGGCTTCCAGTTTCTGTCCAAACTCTAAAAGTTATGCAGAAAATTTGCTATTCTTTGCCTCCCTGGCAATCCACCAACCTTAAGTATAATTGTGCTGGAAAAACATAGCACTCTTTATAGAACTTTTTAAAGCCTGACTTGTTCTGCTGCCATTATAAGAAAACTAACTAGCTGAGCAATTTAATTTAATTTCTCCGATACTGCCTCATGTTTTCTAAACAACAACCATAGCTCTTCTAAGTTTGAAACATCTGAAATACTGATTACAGTACACTTTCTTTTGAGAGTAAAATGGATTAAACAGGTTATTTTTGTCATTCAACAAAAGCCATAATGAAGCATGGGTGACTAGAACGTGTTGTCTATACATTTCGTCTGTCCTATTAAAACTAGAATATTTTGGGATGAGTAAGCATGGGGTTATATCTTTCCACTGGCAAAAGGAAGCTTGTTTGCCCACAGAGAAGCTGTACTCATAGCTGTGAACTCCCCTAATATTTTGACTGGTAGGAAGGGTTTGAAGAGAAGTTGATTCTATGAGCCACGGTGTCCTGTGGAGTTTCCTGTTTCAAGGTGGGTTTATTAGATGCCTGAAGACTTTTTTTTTCTTTTTGTCTGACCAAAGCTTTTTTTTGCATATAGTCAACATTTTTTTTTCTTCCGTGTAGATTAAAAGGGAGTTTTCAGCCCTTCCCACACTGGAATCTTTAATAATCTCTCTTCTTCCTTTTTCTTTGCATGAGGAAAGGAAAGAAAAAAGAGAGAGGTAGCCAAACAAAGGCAGCATGAGTAAAAGTTACTGTCTTGGTTTCATTCTTTTAGAGCAGTACACTAAAAAACAGTAAAGAAAGAACGAAACGACATAATGCACCTATTTGTTTGCATTCTGTAGCTCTAGTGCCCCTTTTGGGACCTGGGGAGGGGCTATATTTCAACTCACACAGTGTCAGAGGGATTGACTTAAAGCAGATCAGGCAAGAACGAGACATCTTTAAGACACTTGTAACACCTTCACCCCTCGGGTCTATCACCTCTGCCCAGGTCAGCTTCTATCCATTTTTACTGATATGCCATCAAATATATCAGCCATATAAGAAAAAATGTTGAGCATGAAAGAGCAGTTCATGTAGCAAATTACAGCAAACTTGTTCAGAACGCTGCATTCCCAGAGATCAATCAAAGCTAGGCAGCCACAAGAGTCAAGGCATCTCAGACCAGTTGAACAAAACCAGAAAAAAGGGGGATACTGGATTGAAAAGCTTCTGACAGAGGATGAGTACAGAATCAGAGAATGAAGCATCTGGCCTCACATAGTCCTGAGAATACCCTTCATCTTGTACAAATCAGTAAATGGAGGGAATAAGAGAGAATAATTACTACACTAGCTGATGGGTTTTTCCTCACAAAATTTTTGTTTGTAAACAGGCAACTTTAGCATTCATTAGATGAAGAAGAGAAGCTAATGTGGCCTGATTCTTCCCTTATGGCTCCCACGAGTGTCTTAACAAATCTTAAGAACAACATGAAGTCAAAAAGACATAATTGGGTCTGTTTAACCTGGCCATTCATGCCATCAGTCCTGCCTATGTCAATATCTTTTCTTGTTTATTTAGATATATTTGCATTTGCCAACTTTAAAAATGCCTGGTTTTCATGGTAAGAACTAGTTTTGCACCTCAAGATTTCTTACTTTGGCTTTTGTCAGTATGAAGGACTTTTTTCACTAATAAAAGTGGCACATTTTTATCCATGGTAAAAACTGCAATGGACTTTAGCTTGCAACAAAAACTTTAGGACTTCGTTAAATTTTGAAAGAACAAATAAAACCAAAGAAACCCTGTGCTCTTTCAGTTAACATTCTGGGGAGCCTAAATGAGTATATAGCAACATTTTTTGTCAATACTCAACTTCCCATAGTAATTGCATTCCAGCGGAGAAACCTACCTAGAAGTATAGAAATCTATCATATTTGCCTTCCAGATGCACAAATAATGATGACAGATAAAATCCTCTGCAGTGTACCAAGTTGTCTAAAGAATTATAGAAACAGCCACAAGAAAAGAGAGATCAAAGCAACAGTTTCTCGTATGATTTGAATGGAAAGCAAGCAAAGAAGTTTGAAACTTCAGTGATTTAATAAACAAACTAAAGCATAATCAGAAAGAGCCCATCATTTAACTTCTATGCAGTATTAATGGCAAAGGATCATCTAGTTAGTCTTTCTGAAATGGAACCCAATAAAAAGCTCTAGAGATACGGAGACCCTTGCTAACTGTGTCAGTCCTCATGATCTCGATTTTCCCAAGGCTTCTCCATTTTCAGGTCTGATTTAATTCTGGATGTGGTTGGGCAGCCAATGGGATGTTACTGAAATGCTCTAACGTATCCCATAGTTAGATGTCTAAATTGCATCAACTATTTTAGTGTTCTTTCCCAATTCTTCCAGAGATAAGTGCATGTAGAAACTTGCATTGATACAATTTATCCAATCAAATTTTACACACAGGAAAAGACTCACAGCTTAAAGAAGGCTGATAAGGCATATTCTCTTCCTCTTAAAAAAATATATTTTTATATATTTATATTTATATATGCACACATATATATACAGAGAGAGGAAGAGACTTCTCATAATCATTGCAGCAAATTACAAATGATGCATGAAATGAAAAATTCCTGTTGAGTGCACTGAGAAGTGTATAGACAGTGCCACCATGGAATCAACATTTGCCGTGTTATTCACTTACTGAGAGCCACTGACTCAAAAGTCAACAGAAAAAGCCTCTGCAGTTAAACATTTCAACCTGCACAGTATTTGTTCATTTTCCATTTGTTTTCCAAACCAGTTCAAATTAAGCATATTGAAGACTTTCAATCACATCAAACTCTCCAAAGTTGCAATTATTAGAATCTAAAGTAGCTTTGAAAACCACATATAGCAATGTGCAAAAGGGATCTTAAGTTCTAAAATAATGAAATAAAATAATCATTAAAAAGCGGACTGATAAACTGCAGTTTCATGTTTCTGTTTTAGAAATAGGCAGAGATGGTCAGTGATTCCAGATTATTATAAAGGAATCTCAAGGATCTGTGGATTGCTAAACTGAGTTTTACCTCTGCAATTAAAAAAATCAAGACTTAGTTTACTCTGAGTTATTATTTGCAATCAAATTAGCTATACCTATTAGTCTGATTTTTGCTGTCACAGCTATTCTGAGCAAAACCTTAATTTTAAGGAATTTATAGTTGTATAAAGATTTAACTTTGTGACCATCAGATCTATGCAGGTATTTAAGCATTTTCATTCTAGTGTCTATGGAAGAGCTGTTTCTCACTTTACTGCTAACATCATAGTTAGAGTATTCTCTGTGTAAGAGACTTGGAGAAGAATCTGCTTATAACATAAGTTGATAATGATGTCTCAAGATTTGGGAAAAGATAAAACATTGACAGAATAGCTAAAAGACAGATCCAAGATACTAATGAAAAAGGAGAGATTTTGGAGTATAAGGCCAGATAGGAGCATTGATGGTCTGATCTGATCTTCTGTAAATCATCTGGATTGTGTGCTTATGCAAGCTGAATATGTGTGAAGGGGTACACAAAACACACACCACCAGCTGGAGACAAGGCACTGCTACGTATCCTGCTGTATGCAAAAAAGTGAAAATATTGTTCAAATTTTCTAAAGGACCAGTATCCATTTAGGATCTTAATCCAGTTTGAAGCACACAAAGCTCATAAAAGCTCATATTTTGCTTTGAGAACTAGGGAAAGCAATTCAAACATCCTCCAGATATCATCACTGTATATGCTTCAGAGCTAAAATGCTATAATTTCATCAGTTTGTCTCCTCTTCTGCAGGCAAACACGTATCTGCAACTTTAATTCAGGCACAGGTGCAGGTCCAGATACTTATGCTTCTAATTAAATAGTATTGAGTTGCAGGTGTAAATCAGTCAGAAGCTGATTCACATTTTAGTTGGGCTTCATTACTGGGTGTAATTTTAGTCTTGGTAAAATGTCAGTCTAAAATTTGTTCTCTCTGTGCAAAAGTAAATCCAAAGCATACCATGTTCCATTATACGCTATGGCAGAATAATCCTAACTGACTAAGGAAAAAACAAGGGATAAATTACTTTTGAAAGATGTAACATACTGATATTAAACACAATCAAGAAATAGACAAAATGAAAATCTGACCACAATCAGCTCCTTTCAGCATTTCATTCGAATTTGCTTTTAAGTGAATGATTGAAGAACTATAATGCAAAATGATGTTTAAGAATTTGTGTGATGGGGGAGAAGGTAAGATCTGTATCATATACCTTTTCAGAATGCACCTCAGGATAGCACTTACCTTCATCCCATTAAGTACATGGTATTTTCTCAGATCTGTCTTTTTTCTTACTAACCAATAGAGACATCTCAAACCCCACAAGCTTCAGAGCTAAGCTGAGTCTTGAACCAGTGGATTTAAAGTCACAATACACTATTCACAAAACCTCTGACATGTATTTAATCACCCTATCCAGATGAAAAATTATTTCCAAAGGGAAAATAGCCTGGAAGCCCCATTTTAAGTTCTCCTCAAACTCTCACATACTACTTAACAGATTTTTCATGTTAAGTCAGCTTCATATTTTTCCTTCCTCACATCTCTATCTTGGACAGTCTTCATTAGCTGGCATTCAACCTTAAAACCCTTCAAATTATGCAGATATGTTCTATCTACATACTTAAAGATGGTGTTTCAAACACTGCTCGTGGACCCCTCTTCCCTTTTTAAATTGCACAGGAGAATTTTTTTAATCACATAGGAAAATTAGGCAAATCTTACTATTAACTGAAAACTTGAAATGGTGGCGTCTGTCACAGGACAGGGAACTCTGTAGTTGCTAAGTAAATAGCCACAGCAATTGAACAGTCCTTTGAAATCAATGTACAACTGAAACACTAATGCAGCAGATTCACAGTCTCAACCAAGGAATTTGACTTCCCTCCCAGTTACTCACCAGCAACTCTCTGGAAACAACGTGGATACATGTACGTAACTGAGCAAGAGGCAACCCAATAAGGGAAACTGTTTATTTGCCACAGCCATAAATATCAGTATTTCTGTCGTCACATGCCTGGGTAATAAAACAGTGATTTAATCTATACGAAGTTTTCTTCTTTTAGTATCTGCATTTTCTCAGAGATGGACTAATTAGTGACAGCCGACCAACTTAGTCCTTTTACTCAAATGCTCAAGTGGTAAGACATGTGCTTTCAGGCCCATAAATTCAATGCTTAAGGAATAGCTTAGCTGTGTGCAATTAAGCATATACTCACGTGTCCTGCTGGGCTACAGCCTCTTTGTTCAAGACAGGTGGCCCACAAAGTTTCAAGCATTCATATGCAGGCAAAATAAACTTCCATGAATATATTCCTGTCTTGCTCAGCAAAAGGATATGAAATAAGAGCTGGGAGCTAATGATTTTAGAGACAATTGTCTCACAGAAAAATTATTATCTACTAGCAAAATTGTGATCTAATAAAGGAGTTATTGAAAGGAAAGAAGACAAACCAGACCACACTCACTGATACTTCACTCTGCCTCTTCTATTTCTACACTTCTTTCACTGTCCTCAGTACTTTTTTTCTTCCCAGAATGAATGCAGGAGCCATGCGGCTATGCTGTGGCAATTACACATACATTTCAGTATGAAATATTGCAGTAAGCACAACAGCGACATATTTAGGGTAGAGAGCCTAGAATGAATGCCAATAAGACTGTATGTCTTAATATCAATACCTGGAGTTTCACATGCTTGGCTTTTAAAATTGAAACTCTTATGTCTAGGCAGATGCTTATTGGTACAGTCTGGGTGAATAATGCAAAGTATTGATTTCCATGTAAATGCTGATTCAGTGAAATTTAACGTCATTCCATGTTGAGTCAGAGAGACAGGCACATAATATTTCCACTGAATTAAAAGATTCCATCCCACTTGTTACACAGTCTGTTCCAGTCTAATCCCCAAGTCCTTGAAATGCATATGGCAGACAATGCAATGATACAATAGAAAAAACACAGGCTATTCCTAGTCTCAGATAAGGTTAAGTAATAAGCCATGGTCTTCCAGCTTGCTGACTGTAAGTCATTTCACTTTAGCACTAGGAAGAAGAGAACGTTTGGAAGCCATTCAATTTTTCTTTGCTGCAATAAACTCACAGCAGAATTTGACACAAGCCCATTGTGAACATGCGTCTTCATGTTCTTAATTTCCTTCATATTCATCTTTTTAAGACATTTTGTTTCCTTATTCTTTTATACCTTCCTTGAAACTCCTCTCCAAGTCTTCTGATTTCACTATGATGCTTTTCTATTTATTGAAAATTCTTTGCTTTGATGAGAAGAAGCCACATGTCTGGGGAAAAATAACAAGCTGAACATAATGTTGAAACAATGAAAAAATCCATTTTCAGGATCCCTGAAAAAGAGGGAGAGGCCTATTCTAGACTCATGGTGAAGTTACATTCTTAACTGTTCCTTTTCAGATTTAAAATATTTACAGGCAGAATATAAATTCAATTTGACAATCTCTCTCTAAAAATTTGGCTCTCACAAGGGAAAATTAATCTCATAGGTACTATTTATACTACTTTGTAAATATTATTCCTGGAAAAAGTAGAAGCCAAATTTGTTTTATCTGATTACTTAACAAAAAAAAAGAACTGGCAGTTCATTTGTTCTTAACAGCTAGAAGATTCTCATACTTTGTATTAAGGACTTACTTTCAAATAAGATAGGACATTCTGCCTTTATTGCTCAGTTTGCATTGATCAAACGAAGCAAAGCAAAACCACCTCTGGTAGCAAAAGTGAGATCCCTGTTAAAGGCAGCATCATTACAAATCATGCTGGTAAAGTAAACAAGTGAAATTCTCCTACATAATTCATACACACAGCTCATTGACATCAAAAGCCTTCTCTCAAACAGCACCACAGAAAAGTGTAACTGCTTGATTAATCTAGAAAAATATTAACTGTACACAAAGAATACAGTTAGCAGGAAGAGAGGGCAACAGAGGAGACAAAATAATGACTAGTATTATAGGAAGTGCAGTAGTAGTTCAGTTTAGTCAAGTCAACCTGAAGATTTTCAACAGGAGAATAGGCACCCTAGTTATCAGGAAAGCAAAAGACATTTACAAAGAAAGGACAAAAGACATACAAAAAGGACGTGCAATGGAAATAAATGACTAGCACACTCTGAATGTGTTTGTTATCAGTAAAATATACCAACATACACAGCAAGGATCTGCATCAATCTTCTTAGTGCTGATACTGAAGATTGAGGTTCAGGAGCTGTAGGTCTGAATAGAACAAAAGCCTTTCACTACAAGGCTGATGATGTGACTCCTATGAACAGGGTAGGTTTCTGACTAGTTTACCTAGTCAGGCAGCGTTTGCAATTCTTACACTGCACAGCAGGGTTTTAACCCATATATAGTTACATTTTCTCAGCTAGCTAAAAAAGTAAGTCCTCTGAGATTCATGTTTCTTGTTGGATCTCTGTGAAATTAAACTAGTCTCCTTGTTAAGCTTCCTTAAACAGTTTCGCAAAGGACATAATTAATTTGGCCATTAATCTTTATATTACATGTATTAACCTTTTCTCCAGACAGATGTATACCAGTCATATGACCAGACCATGGAGGTCTTATTAATTCTAAAGAATTCAGAGAACAGAGATAAAAAAACTGTTATTCACTGAAACACAAAGTGTAAAAAAGAAAATATGTAAGAACCATGACACCAGCAACAGTCAGAAGCACAAAAGGTCCTATTGAAGCTAACTGGTTCACTGGGAAGCTGTTAGCTTTCTCTCAGGTTTTACTCCAAAATAAAGTAAAATTCTTGACAATTCTTACTGAATTTACTGCCAGATCACATATTAAATTTAAAAGGTTGGACCTGACTATAAATAAGACAGGAATCAAGTTCAAGCTCTTCACCTCCCAAACACTGTCAAAAGGTCCCTATATAACTTTTACAACAGAAAGAGTTCCCATAAGCAATCTGCACATGTTGTACTGATCAGGTAACAGTTTTAACCAGCTCAGAATGAGATCAAAATTTGAATTTGTAATCACAAAGACAGGACACATTGGTGACAGCATTTGTATTCTTAGTCAGTAGTTACTATTGGCTCTATGATCTTATTTATGCAAATTATACAAATCAACTTTATTGTCTATAGGTACTTCCCTGGTATTAGCCGTATGTATTCTTTTAGCTCTAGAATTTAAGGGAGGGAATTTTTAATCCATTTTGTAGATCAGCTGCTAAAGTCTCATAAATGACCTCAAAATCCTAAACTGAAGCCAGCATGGCTTCACCAAGGGCAAGTCTTGCCTGACCAACCTAGTGCCTTCTGTGATGGAGTGACTACATCAGTGGACAAGGGAAGAGCTACATATGTTGTCTATCTGGACTTCTGTAAGGCCTTTGACACAGTCCCCCACAACATCCTTCTCTCTAAACCGGAGAGATATGGATTTGATGGGTGGACTGTTTGGTGGGTGAGGAATTGGTTGGATGGTCACATCCAGAGGGTAGTGGTCAACAGCTCAATGTCCAGATGGAGGTCAGTGACAAGTGGTGTCCCTTAGGGATCTGTAATAGGACCAGTACTGTTTAATATCTTCATCAACAACATAGACAGTGGGATCGAGTGCACCTTCAGCAAATTTGCAGATGACATCAAGCTGAGTGCTGTGGCTGACATGCCTGAGGGACAGGATGCCACCCAGAGGGACCTGGACAAGTTTGAGAAGTGGTCCCATGTGAACCTCATGAGGTTCAACAAGGCCAAGTGCAAGGTCCTGCACCTGGGTCAGCATCCCGGTACCAATACAAACTGGGGGATGAAGGGATTGAGAGCAGCCCTGCAGAGAAAGACTTGGGGGTACTGCTGGATGAAAAGCTGAACATGAACCAGCAATGTGCACTCGCAGCCCAGAAAGCAAATCATATCCTGGGCTGCATCAAAAGAAGTGTGGCCAGCAGGTGGAGAGAGGTGATTCTGCCCCTCTACTGTGCTCTGGTGAGACCCCACCTGGAGTACTGCGTCCAGCTCTGGAGTCCTCAGCACAGGAAAGACATGGACCTGTTGGAATGGGTTCAGAAGAGGGCCACAAAAATGATCAGAGGGCTGGAACACTTCTATGAAGAAAGGCTGAGAGACTTGGCATTGTGCAGCCTGGAGAAGAGAAGGCTCCAGGGAGACCTTATTCCTTATTGCGGTCTTTCAATACTTAAAGGGGGCTTACAAGAAAGATAGTGACAGACTTTTAAGTAGGGCCTGTAGTGATAGAACAAGGGGTAATGGTTTTAAACTAAAAGAGGGTAGATTCAGACTAGGTAGAAGGAAGAAATTTTTTACAATGAGGGTGGTGGAACACTGGAACAGGTTGCCCAGAGAGGTGGTAGATGCCCCGTCCCTGGAGGCATTCAAGGTCAGGTTGGATGGGGCTCTGAGCAACCTGATCTAGTTGAAGATGTCCCTGCTCATTGCAAGGGGGTTTGGACTAGATGACCTCTAAAGGTCCCTTCCAATCCAAACTATTCTTGATTCGATGATTCTATAAGACACCTCACAAAGGCTCTGTAAGTAAGAAATGGCAGCCAGGTCTAAATTCTGGTAGGGGCCTTTCTACAGGCTGGAAGAGGCAGGCACTAGAAGGCTCAAAGATATGCTAGAGCTGCTGTTGAACACCTAGTGCTGTGTAGATGCTTTTCTCTGCTGATCCTTGTATGACTGCAGCACAGAACTTTACACCTGGACTCTGTCAATGCACTTGAAGGTACATGTCAGTGCACTGATACCAGTGTAAGAAAACCAGATCTGGTTCATAATAAATTAGAATTAATAAGTGGAACAAAACAATTAGAATCATCCAGCTCTTCTAATCTGGTTTTAAAATATTGGGTCTTCAAATTACCTCACATTAGTTCTGCTTTGAATAATGTCCTAAAACAAAAGATCACATGCTATGTGGTAAAAATAACCACTTAATTAATCAATTTTTCCTCACAAAATTTGAAAGATTTTATCAGATATGTCAATGATATGGAAGCAATAACACTGACTTCTCTCTGCTTCTTGTTTTCTGTTTTTAGGACATCAGTTCAGATCCATATGGAGGGAACGCTGCACCAATACACATATTAGCTGAAAACAATTCCAATCAGTTGATACAAAATGATTCTCAGAAGGTGAATTACCAATTTTCTAGCATCTTTCCTAATATAAACCTAATAACATGTGCTTCTTTCTCTTCATACCTTTGCTTAAAAGAAATGGCAATGATGGAATATTCTTTTTTACTGTTTTTCTTCTTTTGTGCATTACAGTAGTCTTTAATCTCCAAACAACAGCATTAGCCAAGACATAAACTTTTACTTAAATAGGCACTTAGGGGTAAGTAAACCTACCCCACTAATGATATTCTGAAATTTAACCTCCATTTTCCTACCATAAATCAATTTTATTTGCTCACTTGAAGAATTCCACCATATATGAATTTCATTGTAAACTGAGTGAAAATAAAAACCATAGTTCAGTACAAATGCCTTGGCCAACCCCTGATCAGAGGAAACAAAAAATAAAGGGGAAGCAGTGTTTCCTCTACTCCTCAGAAGCAGTAGATTAAATGTTGGAAGAATCTATAGTAATCTAATATAAGAAGTAACTGTTTACAGAATACAAGTATGTTTCACCACTGCACGCTGACCATCCCATCTCACTTGAGGATCTAGTGATGAAACTCAGAGTGAGCTGAGACCTGTGCTATGACAGGGATGCAGGAATTCCTACAGACTCTGGCACTGCACAGATTTCATACAACAAGTGACTATTTTCTCCTTCTTGTGTCTAATGTGCAATTTTGCAATGAAGAACTGAAAAGAGAAAAGGGAAAAATTATGTTAGAATCACATGGTCACATATGGACCTGAGAGCAAATGCAAAAAGTCATCCTAAAGCCCAAGCGAAAGCTGATATATGTGGCTATGAGAAGATGCTTATGAAACAAAGGTGTTTTGGGGAAATTCAAGAATGGAATGATCTTTCAGAGAATTTGTGCCTTCATCCAAAGTCCATCTTTCTGAAAAGCCAAAAAACCCTTTTTGATAAAAATGGATTTATGAAAATAGAACAGTTTTAGAGGCCATTTCACTGCCACTGCAGAATTTGATTGGGATATATCTGAATACCATGCTGACAGGATGGAACCTAAAATTTAAATGCAGGTGTGCACAGATTTGATTCAAATCCACAAGCCCTTTACTTAATCCTTATCTTGATGTGGTTTTTTCATAGTGGATAAAACTGAACGTTCATGTGAGTTGTTACAGGCATAGAGCACTGATGTTTATCTCTTTTTGCTAAGGGCTTCTTGTTTAAGATATTGTTAGAGAAGAAAGGAAAAAAGAAATCTATAATTGTTAATTACCTGAATATGTGTTTCAGAAATGCTCACTTACCATTATGAATGGAAAAGGATTTGTTTATGAAGCAAAGCAACATGTAATATGCAGCGGTTGATTAAAGTTAGCTTATGGTTCACTTTAATGAAAGTTGAACAATTTCTTACTAAGTAGAGTCACTGTATATCTAATTTTCTTGTAACTGTAGTGAATACTCAGTAAACAACATTAGTAGATCTTTGGAATTAGATAACTACTAAGATCAAAGTTATTCCTAGTAGTTCTGATACTGTTATAAAGAAGTGACACTGTAAATAAATAAATAAATAAACGCATATTTTATTAAAAGACCAGAACAGTTGTGTTTTCCAAAGAAAGTGTTCAGTTAGCAGAAATTCTAAGATCTGAACAATTCTAGTAGAGTTACTGGCAGTATGCTAGCTGGACCTTACATACAGACACTAATGAGGGGCAAGCAAGAAAAAAGTTGCTCTTCAGAGGCTGAGGGTTTCTAATTTTCTTACTATAGTAGGTTATGCCATCTTCTATTTCCAAACAAATGTTTTGAGGAACAAGTTTGTCAGGGATAGTAAGCAGTGGTGAGTGTTACCCAAACTGATATACTTTGTATCTTTACAGATACTAAAAAAAGGGGTAGAACTTTCTTTATGTGAAGAAATTCATAAATATGTGAGCAAACTCTTCCTTATAAATTACATCAAAGTCGCCTAAGCCACCTTTTCCAAATCTTCATACTTATCCCAGTCCAATACAGGGCCTATAACCATATTTTGCATACTTGAATACAACTGCATGGATTTTCAAAGGACTGGAGATTTCCAAATGCCACTCAAGTTTCAGGGCGTTTCAAATGCTCCATGGAGTTAGAAAATCTTGATTTTTACATTAATGCTCCAATATTTACTTACTTCAAAACTTCATGCACCCAGTTTTTAACATACCAATCTGACAGAATTTGTGCCACCTCAGCAAATTGCAATGTACAGCCAATCTACAGCACTTTTGTTTATTTAGAGTGAAATGTTCATGGGTTTATTTATTCCAAAGGAGAAGGAAGGACCTACAAGGGAAGTAGGGTTTGCAATATTTAAACATTATTATAATCTCTCTTAAATTTGTATATGTTAGTAGCTAAATGAAAACAGAAAGCTTTAGAAGCCATAGCATCAGTAAAAACAAGAAGGACAAGTTTCTCATTTACAGCATAAAACAAGCCTGGCAATGTAAAGGTACATAAATGCATATTAATAATATGTCCTGGCTGTTTGATTAGAGACCTGCAGATATAGCTTTTCTGGCAACCACGCAGCAAGGGGTTGACTGTTAAGTCTGCTCTGCAAAAACATTTGACAAGAGAAATGAAAGAAGTTTCAGCTGCAACAACAAAAATCACAGAGTTTACAAAGTGCTTAAGCAAGAACCTGCTCAAGTACAACATCAGTGATAACAGTGAGGAAAGAAAGATTGCACTGTCTTCTAACGAGAAAAAGTGATAATACATGACTTTAAAAAATCATGAAGAATATTTACCAAACTTTAAATTAACATAAAATGAACTCAACGAGGCACCAAACTCATGTGCTCCAGTGATCACTATGCAGGTATGCAGCTAAGTTTCTTAAAAATAATATAGACTTGAATCTGAAATGTAAGTGCTTTGAATGGAATGCTATTGCCCATCTAAAACAACTTCATTACCTTTATTAGGTGTGAGCTATTTGATGGAAAGGCACTTAAAGGGTATGAATAAATATGCCAAACAAATTTAATATTCATTTTTCTGACTTTATGCTTATACAAGCCAAAGTGCACTTAGTGTAAGGCAAAGCACTCTATAGAAACAGAATGGAAACAAAAGTAAGCAACTTCCATCATGGAATTAAATAAGTGAGAGTGCAGTCAATGTAGTAATGCCACCTTCCCACAGCAAATGCCCTGTAAAATTCCCTGTAAGGCTAATTTAAAAGTAAATGTTTGGTTGTTAGTAATCACTGTTCATGTAAAAGCGAATAAGCAAAGACACATAGATCCTCAGGTCATGATTCTTAGATCCTTTGCAATTATTTCAGAGTCACAAAGTTAATAGTTGTCAAAATTGCTGCTGGTGTTTTGAATATCCAATCCCATTTGTTAGCAAACAGAAAGGAATTAACCTATTAAATCAGGAACGAGTAAATGCAGCTTTGGCACTTTTATGCTTTGCCCATGTATTAGAGGGCATTTGGAATTTCCTTTCACTGCATCTTTTCATGTGACGATCTTCTTCAGTGTCTCATGCATTTGCTCATAACTCCTCTCAGCTATAGTGCACAACATAATCCACTGCTGAAGGAATGATGCCCAGCGAGCATCATTATGGACATCACAGATGTCTTTATTGCTTAGCTATCATATCATTAAAAAGTTAACTCCCAAACAAGAAATCTTCAGATATGTTAGAATGCTTTTGCTAGAGCCATTACCTCAAAAATATCAGATGCACCATAGAGCATGTTTCAGAAGTCTAAAAAAGTCTTTATAAATCTTATTACAAACCAGCCAGTGTTAAGAATATTAGGGATGGCTCTGAAACCATAAGGCGACAGGTTTTGTTAATGAAAGCCTCTGTAAATGTGACATATATGCAAGAAAATTGCATATTGAAAGAACTGTTCTTAGTGTCTCCTCATTGGGCTGTTACAACTGTTAGCTTGTTCTTACTAAAAGTGTTTTGATATGGATGCAAGAAGCAGAATTTAATGACAGAACACAACAACTGCAGGTGCAGCACATTCCCTTTCAATCATTTTGTGCAATTTTGAGAAAGAATATTTCACTCTTCCACAACTATCCCTTTCTTTTCTTTAAGGAATCCTGTAAAACAATATTAGAGTTGGGCCATAGTGGCAAAATCTATACTGTCTATGGCTGTAAGGCCATGCTGGAGGCCAGATCCAGAGATCACCTGACAGCTTACCTGGTGCAACATGTCCAGGAGCAGTTCTAGGCCAGCTGACATACACCAAAGGAAAATTTTGCATGTGGTAAGTGTCATCTTATACTCGTGGACCTCCTTATCTGTGGTGTGGACAGGCAGCACGCAGAACTTGAATGTGGCTTAGCCACCTGTGGGGACCCCTTTTCTCTTGTTGCAATGTCATAAGATGTCATGCTGCAATGTCGTAGCCTCAGCAACATTCAAGCAAACAGCAGGTCTCAGAAGCACTGCTGCCTCCACTGTAGCCTCTAGAAAAAGCAAACTTTGCATTTATGTTGATTGAGTAGTAGGCACAGGACATGAGAAGCAGTCAGGTACGCTCACAGGACCAGAGCTCTGTTAGTATTCATAAACACACATCTTCTCTCTAAAGCAGAAAGAGATGGGTTCTTTAATCTTTTCTTCTCTAAAGACTCTGAAGCAAAATCTCTTGGAACATGTTTCTCTTGAACATTCTTTTACTGCACTTCATTTTTTATAAAACAAGTTATTGTTAACTTGCTAAACTAAATGGGAGCTTGGAGCATGATGGTTTATTACACTAATCCAGCTCCTCCACATCCTCAGTCCTCTAGCTAAGAATATGCAAATAGTTTCGAAGTGCTGGGTATGCCTGTACAGCTAAAATGCTTTTGCTGAAGTAATGAAAACAATGCAGTCATTTTTGTCTTGCCTTTAAAATATCTGAAACATCACGTCTGACATGAAGGACAAGCAGCCAGCAATTTTTTATTTTTGAAAAGCATTCCCCTAGACATCATAAACTGTGTTTAAGGTAGAAGGGAACACAATAAACCATGTTTTGTCAGAAACACAAATGCTACCTGAGGACAAATGTTTTCAAATAGGTATCCATAAAAAAAAAGTTGACAACATCATGCTTCTAATAGAAATACTAAGGGATGCAACTTGGGATACCTGTTGGGTTTTGATGGAGTTTTTACACAAATCTTGCTGTTACATTCTCTTGGACGTAGAAGTATAGTCCTCTGGAAAAAAAAAAAAAAAGAAAAAGAAATTACCTTTAGAAACAATTATTCTAAGCAGTCTGATGTAAAACAAGTAACTAAAGCATTTGAACATATGCCAAGTGGGGAAAATTATTTTTAAAATACATTCTACATGTAAGTAGCATTCACAGAAGTGTGTAACACACTTTTGCAATTTCAATCTCCCTGAAACAGATTTTGGGGTGTAATGCAAATAAACACTGTGTTGAAAATATATTCAGACTGCACAACCCTGCAAAAATTGGATTATTTACTGAATAAAGATAATAATCTGTTGAATAACTGCTTTTTAAAATAAGGTTGCATGTATATCTAGACACACATTCACATAGATGTACATATACCTAATTATCTTCAATGGTATAAGCAACATGGTTACCTTAAGATATCAACGATAATGAGGAGCAAAATGGAATGTGGGGAAAAACATTTGCAATTATCAAAACTAGTGAAAATTGTCACTTTCATATTGTATAAATTATTTGCAAAGCATCCATTCCATCTCTACTTGATATATTTTTTCTTACTCTGCACTGGCTTTGTAATAACAATAACTGTCTTGATAAAGTACTTAGAACGTTATTCAATTTCAAGTACCCACATTTGTTTTCATGTTTCCAGCAAAATTATGACAATAGAAATAGATTATTGTAATTGCTTCTTCAAGCAAGGACTACAGGTGGTTTGTTTTTTTCATGACTAACTCCCATTTTCCTCTTCATTCAGTCACTGAGATGTTCAGACTGTTGGCAGAGGGAGGAAGTGATGTGGACTTTATTGTGGCAAGAAAAAATAGAAAAGTGATTGAGCCTTAAAAATATCTTATCATTACATGTATACATTATGGTGATGATGAAGAGAAACAGGCATCACTAAAGCTATTGTAATTTCTGTCAAGAGCATCTTTCATAAATAAGATAAAACAAAAACCAATTAAATATATGAAGTGTTTTCTTTTCCTTGTTTAAAACAAGCTTGCGTGAAAATCTTATCACAAAACTACACTGACATTATTTAGATGAGCTATACAAACATTAATATATAAACAAGTATGCTGCGTTATTTTATCACCTTTTCATTTGTATTCACAAATATAATTGTTATTCTAAACTGACCAATATTATTGTCACACCTGTGACCTGTAAATTTTTGGTGAACCATGCAGACTAAAGAGTCTGCCTATGTTTTGTTGTTCCTACTTTGCTTCATATTTGACCTAATTTAAGTTCTGGACTAGTTGCCTCAATCATACAATCACATCTCAGTTATTGGCATAACTGTTACAAGCTACATAATTTCCACTCAAGACTTGTTTTTTTCATAAAACAAACACATTTAAATACTTCAGAGCTATATTAGCTACAAATATAAGATGTCTGCATGCAAACATTTATCTGAATTAAAGCCACTCTGTAACTGAAATATTGCTTGCAAAGGTTGTTCCAATATTTTAACAGAGGCTGGTGAATTCTGGTAGGGTTTAGTCAAAACTGTCACGGAAGTGCCAAATCAGGAGGTAAAGAGATAATCAGAACAAACTGACAAGAGAGAAGTATGATGAGACAGGATACAAGAAGGTGTCTACAGCTAGTTTCTAAATTATCTCCTAAAATGTTGACAGACTCGGGAGTTTTTGCTGTTCTAGGCAAATTGGGGAATTCCTACACTGTTCCCAATCACATGTTAAAGAACAGCAAACTGTGCTGTTGTGGACAGAAACCCATTCTGCAGGTCATCCCTTCCCATAGTAAAAACAAGTGTCACCAGATGATTTTCACACGTTGCATTTCTGTTCATCTAATGCCTACAGGTGAAATTAATTTGTGTGTAACAAAGACACTAGAAAAGGAAGGTCAGCCACCAGGACACAAAGTACGATTGCAATGTTGTTGCATTTTTCATAACGTGTCCAAATTTGATGTGATCAGAATTTTTAACAACTGTGGGACTAGCTAATTTTAAATTATTATAACATCTCCAGGTTTTGCAAGTTATTTCATTTGGACAAGAGCCCAACAACACATTATACCAGAGATTTAAAACATAAGGATTATAAGAAATTTCAAATGTGCGTATTTAATACAAAATATCACAAACAATAGGTAGAGGAAAAAGCTAAGGCATTTGATAGACCTCATGGTAAACCATATAGGCAGAAGAAGTAAAATTATTAATCATGCTCTTAGAAAAATCAGGTTCAGTGTACCACAACTAGCAACATGAGCCAGCTTATGATGAATTACTGTTTCAGAAACTTTTATTAAAAACGTCCAGGTTACTGCAGAAAATTAGTAAGAATGAGTAATATGTTTTCTCTTCAAGTTCTGTAGGCTTCTTTCCCCACTTAGTTCACATTCACCTTAAAGGAAATTTCTCTTAATCAACTATCAGGAGAGATTCTCCTCCAGGAACAAGAAATCTTGTACAATTTGCCTACCTCTTACTCCTATGGTTATGAGAAAATATTCCATAAACAAGGCCCTGGTTTGGGTTAGAACTTCTGTAGAAGCTTCTGTGCTTAACTGCACACATAAACAGCTCTCTTGTAACTTGAGAATAGGTATGCCAGGAGAGTAGCCAAACTACACTTCCCTGCTGCTTTAACGGTCCCTCAAAGATGCTGACAGCCTGTCGAAGAGGGAGCAGCCTTTAAGACTGGAATCCATTCCAGGGAAGCTTGGCCCAGGAAGAGAGGGATGCAAAGGTGCTTAGAGCTGCTTTCATAGACATCAGGTTGTCAAATGCCCTCAGCTAGAGCTGGGAATGAGACATTTAATATTTGACACAGTAGATGCTTTTTAATGCAGCCTCCCTCCAAGAGAGAATTTCTTACATTGAGGGATGATATCTGTGAGTTTCTCCTTTAATAAAAAGGGTCACAGGCTTCCTGCACTCTCTGTCTTCCTAAGAGGTAGAAATTTAAAGCTCCAGCTCTCTGCACAGGTATTTGTTGAAGTCTGATCCCAGCACAGCTGATTGAAAGAGATGCTGCACTGCAGGCAGCATAGCCAATACATTGGAGTGGCATTTTAAATCCTCTGCTGCAGCAGGGCTCCTCATATATGCATCCTGCACTGTATATCTGCTCTCTTTCACCTTTGCTTCCTTGCAATAATAAGAATACATGAATGCACTGTGAGAATGACTGAAGGCATTGTACATTACCATCCTTTTCTTGGACTCTGCAGTAAAAATTATTCATATACCAAACTGTTTCACTTCTTATGCCTTTATTTAAGCCTAGGGCTTGCAGCATTCTAGACTAGTTTGGTCTCCCTAATACTTCTAATGTAATATTTACAGCAACCCATACCAAACCAAAGGTTATATTTGCCCAGGGACCCTCACACTTCTTTCTCTGTTCTGTCTCCTGTCTGCTTCTAGCAAGACGGTCTCAGGGAGAAGCCAGATGACATGCTAATAATACTTTTTGTCAAGGTTTTAAGTTCACAAGTACTTACTGTGTCAGTTTACTCAATGTGGATATGATTTAGAAGAAAAATAATCAAGCTTTGATTTCATTTAATAAGAAATTTTGTGTGGTTTCATAAATGTGCTGAAATAGAATAGAGGTTGTGTGGATGCCAGTTCAGAAGTTTTATATACACATAAAAAGTTATAAAACTTTTAAATGGATTCTCCATCTCCTGGGATTTCTGAACTTCTTTTCAGTTAAGGACTCTCTGGAAAGTCTAAAGCACATCTTTCCAGCCTGTTATGATCACCATAGAACTTCTTGCTTCTGAGAAATTATAATTTGTTTAGCCACATATGTGCTGCAGTCTGATAAAAAGTTAATAAAATGCTGCAACATCTGAGACCAGGACCATAACCTCTGTAGGAGGGGACTTCCACCATACAGGGTGTCTGATCTGAAGCAGTCACTGCGTCCTTTAATAGCATTAATGCCTACATACAATGAGCCATCAGGGAACTACAGATATGAGAGTGAATTTCATCCTTTGTATGTGTTCCAGTGAGACTAATTTATATCTAGAATGGTCTGGGTGTAATTTGTACTTCATGAAAAATACTTCTTTTAAATAGAAGGCAAAGCATTAGCTACATTGATTTTCTGATGCATATAATTATACCAAGTATGATATTCAAATCATGACTATTATAACAGTACATGCTCTTTGTTACAAAGGATTCTTTCACATCAGCGACACTGACTACTAGGCTTTAATTCACTGCTCTTTGCACTTGCTAGGTAGGTAACAAACCGCAAATAAAGTAACCAGTATTATTTTTAACTTAGAGTCCCTTGACGATTTATTGGGTGAAATGTGTATGCATTGCACAGTTTATGTGAAATGGATACTGTGTCTCTTCCCACTTGGTATTAAACCTGGAGTATAAGAGTACTTCGCTCTAGTACTCCAGCAGAGTACGAAAAGGTTTAGAGATAAATGAGATCAATGTGAATGCTGTACATGCATGCTGGTGCTACATTCTCCTCCTTTTCCCTTTCCCCCATGACAATCAGTTGGGTTACCAGCCTTCAGTAACTGCAAAATATGAAATTGTTACTTTGATTTATAGTAAATCTCTTATCTGATGTAACTGTGACTGTCAGGTCAACTGCTTGTGGGATTTACTGTCAGTCCTCAAATAGAGATAGCGATCTTCCGTAAATCTACCACATTAACCCACAGGTATGTAGGACTTTCATACTTCTGGATACCCCCAGGAACACCTAATGAATGTATATGTCACTGGCATAATAGGCTTGCATGTATTTACAGCTTTTGGGGTCAATTATTACAACATCATGTATCAAGAAATAAAACCCCATAGAAGCTCCAACTGGAAGAAGGCTCAGCAGCACATCTGCTTTGCAACACAGGCCACTGACAGTGTTTTCATGCTGTGTTCTAGCTTTTGCACCAGCTCCCATGGAAATCTGTTTTTCTCAGGGACCTAGCCCTGGAGCCCTACAAAACCGTCTTCCATTTGCAAACACGTACCTGCCACCACTGTCTTCCACCAACCAGTGCAACTGCCAGCTCCACTTGAGCAGAGCCTCACGTTAGACCAAGTCCAATATGGGTACATGGGCTCTGACCTTAACCTCTGAAAAGCTAAACAAGCTCAAAGACCATATAGGTCTCCATCCAAAAAAGGAAGGATGGTGCTAAAGGGGGACTACTGTGTGGGGAAGTTAGGGAGTTCTAGTCCCTGTTCTTTGCAGATTTACTATAGGTTCTTGTATAAATTATTTAGCTTTAGCAATGAAGAGAAGTGATACTTATGTTGCCCTAAAGAGAAGCAAGAAACCTCTATGACAGGTAAAGAAGGAAAAGTACAAACTGAGTAACATTATTTAGCTCTCTGACTCACAATAACTTCTGCAGTAAGTGAAGACCAAGGCCATCAGCATTTATTTTCAGAGACAGGGTAGAATTTACCACATTAATTACCATGCGACATACTTCATAAAGTATTTAAGCATCCTCAGACAAAGATAGGCAATGCTGGGCCTACAGAAACACTAATGAAGATCATATTGTGTTTTTTAGGAAATCAGAGTAACTTATTTATGTAGCCTCTTCAGGCCTCCTTGAAAATCACAGTAAGTATCTACTTGCATCCTTGGCTTCTAAAAGGCCTTTGAAAGACTGGTCTCATGCCTACATCTCCACCTCTTTGAGCACACAGACAGTCCTTACATACAGGTGCTAAAATCATGAATTTGTATACTCTTGTGCAAGATACTGGATGATTTATGTGCCACAGGTGAGCACAGATGAATGAAATACTCATTTTATGGCTGGTATATGCCAGACTGATATATGTAGCTTCTGCTGTTACAATTTACCACAAGGATAATCTATTACAAATAAAAGTTAATGAAGATTATATATTCAGTCTGAATCTGTTGTCCACACATTTTGTCTCTGGACAAAAATGATTCACTCTTAAAGCGAGTGCACTGCCTGCTTGTTGCCATAACCCAGCAGCAGCATATTCTTTTTATAATGCAGTACAGAAAACAAACACATGCACAGTAAAACTCCAGCTGGGAAGAATAATGAAGCATTTAGCAAACCAGACAAAGACCACACGGCTTCATCTCCCTCAACACAGCAGAACCTATTACTGGATACAATAATTAATAAGCTAATGACAGACCTTTAACCATCCAACAAGTTTTTCTGAAAGATATAAACTATTTTTTTTCCTTTCAGGGGTCAAATCAGTCAAACATCTAAAAACTTTAAACACTTCTGGTACATGCCAAATTCACTGCAACTCTCAAGCATTAAAAGTTGTACACAGCCCTAAGTACTACTGCAGAATCAAGTGCTTGTACAGCTGCTTGGAGAAGCATGAGTGCTACCCAGCTTCAAGCATGTTGTGGTTTAGCCCCAGCCAGCAACTAAGCACCACACAGCCGCTCGCTCACTCTCCCCTGGTGGGACGGGGAAGAGAATTGGAAGAGCAAAAGTAAGAAAACTCATGGGCTGAGATAAAGACAGTGTAATAGGGAAAGCAAAAGCTGCACACACAAGCAAAGCAAAGCAAGGAATTCCTTCACTCCTTCCCATGGGCAGGCAGGTTTTCAGCCATCTCCAGGAAAGCAGGGCTCCATCATGCCTAACGGTGACTTGGGAAGACAAACGCCATCACTCTGAATGTCCCCCCTTCCTTCTTCTTCCCCCAGCTTTACATACTGAGCATGACGCCATATGGTATGGAATGTCCCTTTGGTCAGTTTGGATCAACTATCCTGGCTGTGCCCCTTCCCAGCTCTTGCACCTGGCAGAGCGTGGGAAGCTGAAAAGTCCTTGACTAGTGCAAACATAACTTAGTAACAACTAAGACATCAGTGTGTTATCAACACTGTTTTCAGCACAAATCCAAAACATAGCCCCATACTAGCTACTATGAAGAAAATTAACTCTATCCCAGCCAAAACCAGCACAAGGCATCTCACTGAAGCTGACTAAAACAAGACACTGGAATTCCTATATGGTCAGCAGAAAGGGAGCCAAGCTAATTGCGGAAAAAAAAAAAAACAGAAAAATTTCATTTCTCTTATAGCAGCACACCAGTTAAACAGTTCCACCCACCACAGTGCCTGAGGCATGACAAAGATAGGAGAAAAAAGACTAAATTAACTGCAGGCAGATCTTGCAAGGATTTTATGCAGGACTTCACTCTGGAATCCCTTCTCCTTCCCAACTTCTGTCCTTTACATGGGCACCCTGCTATTTGTGGGCCAGAGGATGAATTTCAGCAAAAGAAAATAGTTTTCAGCAAACACTGTTAGAACTTTGATTTTCAGTACTTTCTGAAGGGGCCCGCATCTTGCAAATGCAAAGCCAAGCCATCTTCATAGACTAATAGCGGTTCTTGTCAATGCTGAGAGGGGATTTTCTCTAAGAAAAAAATAAGTTCAGTCACTAGCCCTCTAATTAGTTTTTCTCCTGGATCTATTCTCTGACCACTGTAAAATGATGGCAAGAAAGCAAGCTACATGTGTTTCAGGGCTTGATACTGAAGGTATGAAATAGTCCTTCATTGTGACTGGAAGTAAAAATACATGCTCTGTAAAAAGTCATCTGTTCATGACAAGCAGCTTGCTGGTTCGGGTTAGCAAGCCTCACACTGAGAGAAGCTGTGATCACTCACTGAAATGTAAGAGACAGAAAGGGACTAAGGAGGAAAAAGGTCTATTTAAGCTCAAGGGCAATCTTTGCACCAGAACAAAAGGCAAATGAACTCACCATGAGTAACTGTATGCTACAAGACCAGAAGGCAGTTTCTAACAGAAATGAGGTCTGGAAGTGTCTTCCAACATGACAGGGGAGAAAAAATTAACTGGTTTTAAATTTCTGAACAGGCTTATATAAAATACATGTCTGTGATACAGGAGCTTTGGATTTGGCTTCAATTCCATGTCTCCCCTGGGCAGAAGAACTACACAAACAGTTATTTTAAAGAAAGAGTTGGAAATAGGGAGCAGAACATGAGGTAGAATGTACAGGTGCTTGCAAGAAGAGACGGCCTTCTTGTCCTCACTCTGCCACTGAGCAACCTCCGAAACACTCTGGACTTTGGTTTCTGTCTTTGAAGAAAACTACATTGTGGAGGGTCCAATTCACAGTAGGGTTGTGCAATATTACTAATGTGCTTTGAGAGTCTTATTAATTGAGAGCAGGATCCTCTGACAATCCAAAGTACATAGTCTTATCAGTCTACATCTAAATTTTAGTAGACAATGCTAAATGATGATGAACACATCCAAAATTACTTTATTTTCCACTGTGAGAAAATACTTAGCAGCTCAGGCTTTTTTTTTTTTAGATTTCATTAAATTATTACCTATTAATAACCTATGAATCCCCCAAAGTATGATGCCAAATCACTGCACAAACATAGGATAAAATAAAAATAATGCCAAATGTTGAAGCATCCAAAGGTTAACGTCTGCTACAGATTTTGAGACAAAAGATTACTGCTTTTTTGTGTGCACTGATGTTTTTAACTCACATTTCAACTGGAATCAGTGGCATACAAGAATTTTTTTAACTACATTTCCTCCCACCTGAAAAATTTTGACTGGAAACTAAACTTCTCATATTGTTTGACTCAAAAAGCACTCAAGCAAAAATTTGCCACTGTCAAAATGATTAAGTTAAATAACTTTTAAAAAATTGAAACAAATTTGTAATGCCATTTCTTTTTAATGTGTAGTAAAATTATGGTCTTTTTAAAAAAGTTAAAATGGAAACAACAGTCTTTTGACTGTTTTCAGCCAGGGTTTAGGGAACAAAGATATTTCACAGAAATTCTCAAGTCTTGAGTTTCTATCCCAGACCATGAGTGAGATACAGAAAGTATTTTCCAAACTTTGCCTCTAAAGAGAACCAGTTATCACTGCAATTTATAGTCAGACTTTACATTTAAAGACCTCAAATCTTCCAATGTCTTAACACAGTGTTTACAAAGCATAGGTACAGAGTTTCCTTCCCAGTAATTCAAAACAATAAAGAATAAAGTAATCATTTTTATCTGAGCAGCTTCCCTTTCATTCTCAATAATTTCTTTCATTCACCTTGCAGAGGAGCCTGGCTTCCTCCGTTCTTTGAAACAGCCCTCAGCAGAAAGTGGACAAAATATCTGATGATTTCAGTAACTATACACACACTTGGCTTTCTGGCAGTTAAGCAGTGGTGGCTATCTATGTTGATTTTTTCCACACTTTTTGCCACACACCAATACATTTTTGTGGCCATCTGGTACTCTCCCCACTGTAACTCTTCAGTGTTACACTCCTCTCCCAACTTGGTCTCTCTCTGGCCCAGTTATTCCAATGAGAACATTCTTTGCCACAAACCTTTTAAGTGCTCTAGACTCTTTCCTTGCCCCACCACTAATCCATACCAAATATTCTCTTGGAAGTATCTTACTTGCAAAGACAAGGAACATTTCCTATTGTGCATGTTTTTCTTCTTCTCACACTGTGGTCAGTTGACTCTGGCTGGATGCCAGGTGCCCACCAAAGCTGCTCTATCACTCCCCTCCTCAGCTAGACAGGTGAAGGAAAATATAACAAAAGGCTCATGGGTCAAGACAAGGACAAGGAGAGATCACTCAGCAATTACCATCACGGGCAAAACAGACTCGACTTGGGAAAAAAAATTAATTTAATTTATTACCAATCAAATCAGAGTAAGGTAATGAGAAATAAAAACTAAAGCTTAAAACCACCTTGCCCCCACCCTTCCATTCTTCCCAGACTTAACTTTACTCCCGAATTCTCTACCTCCTCCCTTCCAGCGGTGCAGGGGAACGGGGAATGGGGATTATGGCCAGTTCATCACACGTTTCTGCCGCTCCTTCCTCCTCAGGGGGAGGACTCCTCACACTCTTCCTCTGCTCTAGCATGGGGTCACTCCCACGGAGGACAGTCCTCCATGAACTTCCCTGCATCAGCATATATGGTTTTTCAACAGGGAGCTCTCAGAGAAGAGTCTGTAAATAACATTTATAAAATACAGATGCTCTTGGTTGCAGACGCATTGAAGGAAGCTTAATAGCGGTTTGGATAGGTTAAGTGGTTGTGAACTTCCAAGATGATTTATCAGCAGTAAAAAACAACCCATTTTGTAAAACTTATATCCCATTAGAGAAGTGTTAAATGAAAAGCAGAGCTGGATAAATTGTCTTCTCTACAGTTCTGGGTGTTTTTTTCTTTCTTTCTTTGTCATTATCAGCAATACAAACTTGGGCAATGAAATAGCTTTCTTTTGATCATGGATTTCATGTTTATTTTGAATAGTAGCATGGATGGGTAAATAAATTCTTGACAAAACAGGATTTGAATTCATGGTTGTGCATAGTGTAAAAAAATTAAAGCAGAAGGTTATTCTTTTAAGTCAGGATGAATACATACATTTGTATTCCCTTCTGCACAATTGACTGAATTTCACTTTCAGTATGTCAAGGATAAATATCCTTCAAATGGTTCCATTAAAATGATGATAACCATAGTAACGGTGTGTAGTTTGCTTATATCTTTTTTTTCTTTTTTCCTTTTTGGCATGTATTCTTTGCAACAATATTGCTGCCAAGAGAGGTAAAGAAATTTGAATGTGGGTGTTCATAGCCTTCATATGTTAAGTTACGAAATTAGCTTTTGTTTGGTAATTTAAAGATCTGTTTACGGATATGAAATCTGAACAGGCCATTACGAAAATATACTACCACCTGCTACACTCATCAGTATAGAGGGGATACTATCTACTGTTTACTGCTACTTTTCCCCGAGTAATTATTTGCATTTTTGTAGCTGAATCAGAAGAGGGGAGAGTATGAAACCAGAAAATGTTAAAATTAAGTTAAAGATAATTAAGAGATCCAGCTACACAGCCTCAAGTTACTACCAATACAAATGGACTTTATGTTGCTAAATCCCACAGGCGTTTGGGATAAAAAAAACCTCAGTGATTAAACTAATGCAAAGTGTTGTAGCAATATCATTAAGGCACTTACTAGCTAAGGAATGTAGATTTAGGTCTTGTTCAATCATACCAAGTGTAATCCAAGGAAAAACCAGCTTGCCAAAGGAGTACTGAGGCAAGCTAGCCAAGACAGTGCAGAGGCCACAACAGTTGTGTATGCATCATTGGTTACAGAACCACACTGCCATCATCCCATTTGCACAATACGTGGGCTGCACACAAGCTAAATTTGGCCTTGACTTTGAGATTAGCACAGTCTGATTAAGGATGAGAATTAAACCCAAGGAACCAGAACTGTTCTTCCTTATCCTCACATTTCTGACAATCATTAAAAGCTCAAAGTATAGATACCATCCTACTACGTAAGAACAACCCTATCATGAAAATACAGCATTGTAGTACCTATATTTCTGTCAAGAAAAGAACAGGCAAAGTTTGCATTCTTTTAGAGTAACCAGGTGAATTAGTATTTTCATTTTATGTGTTTCATTGACAGTGGGAAAGGAACGGATTGTGCTGTTATAGTATATATATTATGTGTATACATTATATATATAAAAACTATCTACAAGAACATGCACTTCTCATCTAGTGTATATGTCTGATGATTTTGCCAGAATAACTAGTTAGGCTAAAGTTTTGCTCTCTTGTTAGCAAAACATTATAGTGGAGACCTGACCTATGTGCATACCTGTTTGTTCATGTACCAATGCAGCCCTTAAAAGGTGGATTATTCCACTTAATGGAAGAAACACACTTGAATCCAGTGCCAAAATAGCACATATAGGAAGGAAGCTTTCTTTTTGCTTCCCTAAGAAGCCACACAGGACAATCACAATTTATTCTAACCCATTTAGATTAAAAACTTTATGTACAGGAATAGAGATGCAAAAATGACAGCACTTCAAATGTATGTAATTCCTTGGAATATTGGTAATATTCAACACTGAAGTTTTTGGCTAATGTAGTTTTACTTGACATCTCTAAACTCCAATGATCTTTAATTCATATTATTTTGACTGAAGATCAGAAATAAAATCTCCTTAAGAATTTATTTAACAAAAACTAACTTGGCACTTGTTCTCTTTGTACATAATTTTTCAAACAGAGCAGGTAAGATTTTCAGGCTTTCCTTCTACTCACTTGGAACATTGTTTCCCTGAATAATCCCACTTCTGTCTGTCTTTAGCTACAATTCTATCCATCATTTCTATTGTGATATTTCACCCATCTATTTCTAAGTTAATCATAAATTTTTAATTGGGATAATCTGGTCAAAAATACCACCTTTCCCCACCTATCTTCTCATAGGAAATAGAATGCCAGGCTCAGTGAACCTGTCAGCAGCAGAATAAATTTCTGTGGTGCAGGCTTTGTTTGGTGGTTCTTACTGAAAGTTAAATGACTACTGATGAATTTGAGATTGAGTTCTAAAGCTGTCCTTCCATATTCCTATTATTTCAATACAACATACTTCACACTTTCCAATTGCTTTACTCAGTGTGGATACAAATGAAGCAGTTGTACAGTGACCTTGCCTTTTGGATTTGGCATGGTTTTCGGTTCAAGATGTCTCTGCCCTTCAATGCGTGAAGTTCTAGAAAGAGAATTATCCACGTATAAAACCATCAGAAAATTTTCTTTCATGACAAATATAATAAAAAATGTCTTGCATAAACAATAGGGGTTTTTTTACCTATATTTGGGACCAAATTTTCTCATGTCCTATATCTACTGTGAACCTATTTAACATGAATGCAAACATGGGCCCTATGGGTTTTTTCTCAATATGCATTCCTGTTTCATTCCTTTGCCACATCTCCATCACAAGAAAAACAAATGAATGAAAAAAACAACTCAATGAAGAAACAGCCTGAATGAAAATTCTTTTCCTGAGCCTGTGTCAAGATTGTGAGCTTACATATTTGTCTACATATTCTATGCTAAGGCACCATTCTGTGATGTTACAGACAGTTTATGATTTCAGGGAAGGATTAATAAGATGGTCAGGGAAATTCACAAACTGCTTTGGTACTGTCAAAAGGAAAAATGGCAATAGTATATGCTGAAGGGCTTTCCCGATTCATGTCCTTAAAGGTCGAACAATGTTTTGCTGAGTCCCTTCTTGAGTTTGCAATGTAAAATCTCCCAATTTGCAAGCTCTGGGAAATACAGTACAGTTGAATCAGCTAAATGGTTCTTTTATACTGCACAGCCAATTCCTTTCATTCTGCTGCAAAGTACTTGCAAATGGTACACCATCCTTCTCACAGTTATCTACCATTTACTACCACATTCTCCATCTGATCAGAAACAGGCCTCATGGATCTTTTACTCCTTTCAAACACTAATCTTGTGGTTAATAATGCATTTCTCTCTTTTACTCATCCTCATGAAATAATGAAGAAAGAGTGACCCAACGTCTCCATTTTTTAACAGTGTTACATGAACAGATTTTCATTGATTTCCGAGAAAGGAGAATATTTTGCAGTAAACTCTCATGAAATCTGATCCATTTAGAAGAAAGATGTGGGTTTCTGCTATCTGTCACCAAAAAAGGAAAAAAGAGAAAGCTGCTTTTACTTTCAATATGGAAGTGGAAGGCTTTCCCCATAGAATTTTTTTTTTTTGTGAAATATTTACACATTGGTCTCACCATGTGTCTGATGTTTTTGCAGCACATAAGTTATAAGTTTTGTCCCATCCAAACTTATAGTGAGCTTACAAACATTTTAAAGACACTAAATTAAGGACATTTTATCATACCATTGGGTGACTTATTCCACTGACTACCAATAATTGCTGTCACTTAAATAAATGTTTTGGTGGTTGTGGGGTTTTTTCCAATTTTAATTTCTCTAAGAGTCACTTGATGCCAGCTGTTCTTTTTTGCATCTATCTCTGATTTCTATGGGATAGTTTCATTGACTATCAAGTGAGGTTTTTTTCAGTTTTGTTGTCCTCACTCTCCATATTTGGATCAGAAAATACCTGTATATTAAATGTCTCCAGCAACTGGACTCTTCTTTCAGTGAAGTTTGTTTAGGGAGTTATTTTTTATGCTTTTTTTCCCCGTCTGATTTTCTGAATTATTTTACAAAACATATAAAGGCTAACCAATGTTTCGTGAACTTTTCAAGGAATCTTCTACCACTCACCCTCTAACAGCATGTTTGCAGTCATAAAAATTAATGAAATTTCCCTTTAATTAATTCAAGCAAACAAACTTTATTTTTTCCTATGACCAAGCTCTCTCTTCCTAAAGGTTCCAGAACAGACTGGCACTTAAACATATGCCATTTTTAGATAAGAACCTGAAAACTTTCTCCTAAGCTTAACTGCAGGAGAGGCAGGAGGGTCTACACATCAGGTGCAAGACAGCCATTTAATTCCTCGCTTATAACACTTTAACTGGGTGAACTCCGTATCTGAAATAAAGAGACTAGTTTTGTTTTTTTCTGAGTCATGATTGCACCCCATATGTGCGTTGCAGCAGATGCCTGCAGAGGCTGCACAGAAAGAAGTCCTGGAATCTTATTCTATGATGGTTAGCACACAGTGGCAAGAATTTTCATCTAGTTTAATGCTTTACCTAGTTTTAAGTTCCTGAATGACCATTAACATTTGCCTTCACGCAAACAGTTCCTCTGTAGGTAGATCAGCTTTATTCCACCTTCTACCTGTGACTCAGACTGACAATTCTGAGCTTAATTCACAGAGAAAACTATCAGAGGGATTATAAATTGACAAATACATGTTCCTTCCACTTCCAAGCATATCATCCTAAAAGAAGGGTCTTGGATCTTCAAAATGATATGCACCTTTAGCTGTTAAAAGCTCCAGTTTCCTAACAATTCTATAAATATATCAGACCATGTTGATATAATTACAAAAATTCTTGTTACTTTGATGGGTTACATATATACATACATACAGAGATGGGAGTTGAAGCCTGGCTCTGACAAAAGGGGAAATTCTCCATTTTTATAGGGACTTACAAAAGCAACTATGAGAAGACTTTCCAACTAACTGTGTTTGTGGACATTTAATTACTGAGCAATCTGATACGTTTCAAGAAAAGCTGCTACCATTCCGTTTTAGGATAGACATTAACAATGGCAGAATAGCCAATATATATTCTACTTTCAAATGTTTTCACTGATATGTAGAACTATCCAAGTATGCTTTAAAAAGATCAACAGGAATTATAGTGAATTGAACGTGTCATACATATTTATAAAATCTTTGATAGATTTGAGATATTTTTAATGTATAAACTGGGTCTACATTCCAATACTGATTTAAACTGAAACAATAATTTATAAGTATTTACACTATCTAGTCAATGTTCCTCTCATTTTTAATGTTTCACAAAAAACATCACCACTGTAAAAATAGTAAAACTTGTTATACATCATCATAGTGAATGATTTCTTTGACATTTTTACTAAAGCACACAATTTAAGCTCTGCTCAGTTAGTAGCATATGGATTTTTGGCAGTTTTTTAATTCATAACAATTTTTCAAAATATATCTGAGCATTTCTTTCCTACTGGCCAGTATTACTGTTCAGTTGCTCCACCTGATGAAGACCAGAACTTATACACAAATATAAACACATTAAAAATTATTAAGGAATGTAAAAAATTCATTAATCACTTCATCTTACAGTTGCCTGCAGCTGACAGCTTATACTGTGCATACAATAGTAAAAGCAAGCTATGATTTTGTGGCTGCGACTCTCAGTTCTCATCTCTAGTATAACAATGAATCCCATTGTTAGTTCCCAAAGATGCTGTCTTTTTTTTCATACAAATGCACTTGCTTTACATGTAATAGATCTAGAATCTCTTTTTAAAAGAATGGAAGTATTTCCCCAACATTAACAAATGAAGACAGATCCTGGAGTCATCCAAACCCACTCCGAGATCCAACTCAACTGTTAAACTCTGTTAAAATACAGCTTTACTCTTCTTTGGTTCATTCACTTGTTATTTACAAGTATGATTTTCTTTATAATTTTCAACCCATTCCTTTTCCCAAGCCTCGTTTTATTTTGCTTTGAAAGAGAAATTTGCATGCCTCATATTTAAAACTTTGAACCTCATCTGACTCACACCTACCAGTGTTTCCTTTCTTTCCATGACTATTGGATTACATGGATGGATTGTTCTCCTGACTTCTTATTTGGTTAGTTCCAAGTTTATCCTATCACAGAAACTTTTCTTTCTAAATAATAATAATAATAATAACAACAACAACAACAACAACAACCTCCAGCCACACAGTTCCATAGTACCTTTCAGTATCTTTATTCTCTTCCACTGTTTTGACAGAGTACATCCCCTTTTCCTCCCTGGCCCTATCACCCTGCTTCCCTAGTGATAAGTATTGATAGAATGTCTCATCTAAAGACAAATAGACAGTTAAGTTCCTTGTCTAGGACACTAATGATCTGTATTTTCTCCAGGTCCTTTTGTCCCATTATTCATTGTTCTTATAAAGGCTTTTCCATGGGCTTTCCCTCTCCTTGAATTAACATTTCAGCAGTGCTGGCTTTAGTAGTTTGTCAAATACTGCAAACTATTTCTATGGTAATCACCTTGTATTGCTGTTTTCTTTGCACCATTCTTTCTCCTAAATGTGCATTCAAGGTTAATTTCTTGTGATTTAAGTTTATCATGACTTTAAAAGCTCAAAATTATGTATGTATGTACATGTTGCTGTTCTGGGGATCCTTCAAAAGAGCACAGTATGGAGTACTTCTACTTTGAAACAAGATACACTGAGATATAAAATACACCATCAGGGAGAATTACTTCAGTTATGTTGTTTACTGTCTTCCACTGTGTTTTTGCTTAGAAATAAAAATTAGTAAGAGTAGTGTCATACTATACTGATAGAAGAAAATACTCATCTTGTAGTGTCCACATACGGTCCTCAGATTAAGCTGGGTTTCTTTGGGAGGTGAAATTCTGAACTGACTGATTCCTACTGTTCAGAGTACCCCCTTGTACTGCAATTACTTAAATGCAATTATAGTATTTACTATTGTAATCAGTTTTACAAATAAATAATATAATGTCATGGCCTCAAAGAGCAAGGATTAGGGAAGCCCTGAAAAACTTGCTACAAACTTGCTGCAAAATTTCAGTACACTGTAAAATATCCTGTGCACTCAGATAAACATTTGGTGAAAAGGCAAACTGATTATGCACAGGAATATGAAAGACTGATAGCACAAACGGCTGAATGCCAGGTGTCTGGATTCTCAGGTCAGCAAAGTAGACTATACATTAGTGATTAGTGCACAGGAATGCACATCAAAGTACTTTTTTGTGATCATTTCATATTCTGAGAATAGAGGAATCCTCTTTTTTTTTAATTTGCATTCTATTTTTGGTTAATCCAAATCTTGTGGACAAACAAAATAACATATATAGCACAGGAATTACAAAAAAATGTAAGCTAATTTTTAATACAACATACTTCATGGAATGAATTATGTTAAAAAGTTGTGCTAATGATACATGAAATATCCCATTTAATACAAAATAGAGAGAATGAAGATCTAGAAAAGCACAGTTCACTTATTAATAAATGTAAAGCTCTGTAATCACAACAGTGTCAATTAGTGGGGAATAAGAGAGATCCTTTGATGTAAGCATGTTAGATTAAATGACTTCAGTATGTTCCAAAATAAGCCTTAAGAGACCTCGGGAAAATACAGAGGCAGGTGGGTAAAACAACCTGTAGCTGTGAGTTGGTACTTAGTATTCTGATCTATTTACACCTGGGTAGCTGTTGGCAGCCTATTTTATTTCGCAGACTTTCCGAGTCCATCTTTGTAGGAGTGGGTTCTAATGAGTCAAGCCATTAGCAACAAATCTCAGGCAGCAAGAACAAGACAGCAGCAGCATTTCTACTCATTGCTCAAACCCTTCTGGGTGTTACACTCCAAAGGAACAAAGACAGACAAGGTCAAACCTGAACATAAAGCCCTTTGTGAAATGTTATTTGTACACAGTACATTCCTCATTAATCTATTTCAAATGCCTACCATATCCACGTATTAATGCAATGTCTCATGTGTGTTGTTCAACCATTTTCTCCTTTTTGCATGCTACAAAGCTCAAAAAGTAGCAGCACTAAGAAAAAGGTCATATATAAATTGTTAGCCACCACAGAAAATCAAAATGTCTTTTTTTGACAGACTGACTAACAATATTCATTAATTAATACATCAGAAACCTTTACCGATATTTCATTAACTATTCAGTCCCTCCAGCAGTGACTCATAAGAACAGCACAAGGTCTTCCTTCCTTCTACTGTTTTTCATTTGCTCTCAGAGAACATTTTTGCAGCATAAATCTTAGACTTTCCTTGAGTTTTGTTGCCTTGTTTACATTTTTTACCAACCTATCTTGAATTCTCCGATGTTTAAAGAATCACTTTGATAGACGTGTATTAATTTATTCCATTTCCATGAATATCCTAAAACCTGCCACAGGAAGGGATGAGGAGAAGATTACAGCAGCAACTTCTAAACCACATGATTCCACCCACGGATACTCTGAAAGGAAAAGCTTCTCCTGGGTAACACGACCTGTCAAACACAAAGATGTGAACTGCAAGCAGCTTTTCCCCTGTTACCAGGAGAGTTTTATAGAATCATAGAATCATTTAGGTTGAAAAAGACCTTTAAAGATCATCAAGTCCAACCACTAACCTAGCGCTGCCAAGGCCACCACTAAACCATGTCCCTAAGCGCCTCATCCAAATGTCTTTTAAATACCTCCAGGGATGGTGACTCAACCACTTCCCTGGGCAGCCTGTTCCAATGCTTGATAACCCTTTCTGTGAATAAATTTTTCCTAATATCCAATCTAAACCTGCCCTGGTGCAACTTGAGACCGTTTCCTCTTGTCCTATGACTTGTTACTTGGGAGAAGAGACCGACCCCCACTTCTCTACAACCTCCTTTCAGGTAGTTGTAGAGAGCAATAAAGTCTCCCCTCAGCCTCCTTTTCTCCAGGCTAAACAACCCCAGTTCCCTCAGCTGCTCCTCATAAGACTTGCTCTCTAGACCCTTCACCAGCTTCGTTGCCCTTCTCTGGACACGCTCCAGCACCTCAATGTCTCTCTTGTAGTGAGGGGCCCAAAACTGAACACAGCATTCGAGGTGCGGCCTCACCAGTGCTGAGTACAGGGGCACGATCACTTCCCTAGTCCTGCTGGCCACACTATTTCTGATACAAGCCAGGATGCTATTGGCCTTCTTGGCCACCTGGGCACACTGCTAGCTCATATCCAGCCAGCTAATGACCAACACCCCCAGGTCCTTTTCTGCCAGGCAGCTTCCCAGCCACAATTTCAATTGCTAGTTTCTCCATTTAAATTCTTCACATATTTTCCCCAGCAATTCTCTACTATTCCACATCCCTTTCAAATTAAAGTCTATAGAGCTAAATGAAGAAAAACCCAGCTGTCCGAATCTAGGCTTTGCCCTGTGTTTTCTGTTATTAATTACTGGGTTTGTTGGCCCAGTAAGTTTCAAGGTGTCTGGGCCAGTATATTTCAGGACACCCACGTTTTGAAATAATTTGCTTTTTTGGGTTTTTTTATTTATTATTAGGAAGGTAAAGTTATATAGTTACGTATCATTTTATATATTAGGAAAGATCTTGAGAATCTTTGCTCAGGAACTTGCAGGGCTCATTGACAGAGCTTTAAACTAGACTCGAAGGGGGAGGGGGATAATATCAGGCTTGCCTGAGAGAAGCTGAGGGGCGACGTGCCACGGTTAGAGGGAGCGGCTGCCAGCGAGGGCACTCAGCCTGAGTCCTTGAGATGTGCGGGGTACGCTGGGGCACAGCCGAAGTCGAGCGGAGTTGAGCCAGGGGATACTGAGGCAATAGGAGCCAAGAGGGAAATGCCAGTGAAACGCCTCAAAGCACGCAAGGGGTGTTCTTCTATGAAGGAGGCACGGGTGACAGCCCAGCTGAAGTGCCTCTACACCAATGCACGCAGCATGGGCAACAAGCAGGAGGAGCTGGAAGCCATTGTACATCAGGAAAACTACGATATGGTTGCCATCATGGAAACGTGGTGGGGTGACTCGCACAACTGGAGTGCGGCGATGGATGGCTATAAACTCTTCAGGAGGGATAGGCGAGGCAGGAGAGGTGGTGGGGTAGCCCTATACATTAGGGAGTGTCTGGATAGTTTAGAGCTCAGTGATGGTGACGATAGGGTGGAGTGTTTAGGGGTAAGAATCAGGGGGAAGGCCAACAAGGCAGATATTGTGGTGGGAGTCTGTTACAGACCACCCAACCAGGATGAGGAGACTGACAAACTATTCTATAAGCAGCTGGGAGAAGCCTCACGATCGCTAGCCCTTGTTCTTGTGGGGGACTTCAACCTGCCGGATGTCTGCTGGAAATACAATACAGCAGAGAGGAACCAGTCGAGGAGGTTCCTGGAGCGTGTGGCAGAAAACTTCCTGACACAGCTGGTGAGGGAGCCAACTAGGGAAGGTGCCCCGCTGGACCTCTTGTTCATGAACAGAGAAGGACTTGTGAGCCATGTGATGGTTGGAGGCTGTCTTGGGCAGAGCGATCACGAAATGATAGAGTTTTTGACACGTGGAGAAGCAGCGAGGGGGGTCAGCAGAACTGCCACCTTGGACTTCTGGAGGGCAGACTTCGGCCTGTTTAGGAGACTGGTCGAGAGAGTCCCCTGTGAGGCAGCCCTAATGGGCAAAGGAGTCCAGGAAGGCTGGACATTCTTTAAGGAGGAAGTCCTAAAGGCACAAGAGCGGGCTGTCCCCAGGTGCCGAAAGACGAGCCGGCGGGGAAGAAGACTGGCCTGGCTGACTAGAGAGCTCTGGCTCGAACTCAGGAAAAAGAGGAGAGTCTACGACCTCTGGAAGAAGGGGCGGGCAACTCAGGAGGACTACAAAGGTGTAGCGAGGCTGTGCAGGGAGAAAATTAGAAGGGCCAAAGCTGAGCTAGAGCTCAATCTGGCTGCTGCTGTAAAAGACAACAAAAAATGCTCCTTCAAATACATTAGCAGCAAAAGGAGAGCTAGGGAGAATCTCCAGCCCCTAGTAGATGGGGGAGGAAACACAGTGACCAAGGACGAGGAAAAGGCTGAGGTACTTAATGCCTTCTTTGCCTCAGTCTTTAATAGCAGGGCCAATTGTTCTCTGGGTACCCAGCCCCTGGAGTTGGAAGATAGGGATGGGGACCAGAATGGAGCCCCCATAATCCAGGGGGAAATGGTTAGTGACCTGCTGCACCACTTAGACACTCACAAGTCTATGGGGCCTGATGAGATCCACCCGAGAGTGTTGAAGGAACTGGCAGAAGTGCTCACCAAGCCCCTTTCCATCATTTACCAGCAGTCCTGGCTAACTGGGGAGGTCCCTGCTGACTGGAGACTAGCAAATGTGATGCCCATCTTCAAGAAGGGTGGGAAGGAGGACCCGGGGAACTACAGGCCTGTCAGCCTGACCTCGGTGCCGGGGAAGCTGATGGAGCAGATCATCCTGAGTGCCATCACACGGCATGTAGAGGATAACCAAGGGATCAAGCCCAGCCAGCATGGGTTCAGGAAAGGCAGGTCCTGCTTGACCAACCTGATCTCCTTCTACGACAAGGTGACCCGCCTAGTGGATGAGAGAAAGACTGTGGATGTAGTCTATGTAGACTTCAGTAAAGCCTTTCACATGGTTTCCCACAGCATTGTCCTGGAGAAACTGGCTGCTCATGGCTTGGACGGGTGTACTCTTTGCTGGGTAAAGAACTGGCTGGATGGCCGGGCCCAAAGAGTGGTGGTGAATGGAGTTTACTCCGGTTGGCGGCCGGTCACAAGTGGTGTTCCCCAGGGCTCGGTGTTGGGGCCAGTTCTGTTTAACATCTTTATCAATGATCTGGACGAAGGGATCGAGTGTACTCTCAGTAAGTTTGCAGACGACACGAAGTTGTGTGGGAGTGTTGATCTGCTGGAGGGTAGGCAGGCTCTGCAGAGGGACCTGGACAGGCTGGATGGATGGGCTGAGGTCAATTGTATGAGGTTTAACAAGGCCAAGTGCAAGGTCCTGCACTTGGGCCACAGCAACCTCATGCAACGCTACAGGCTTGGGGAAGAGTGGCTGCAAAGCTGCCTGGCAGAGAAGGACCTGGGGGTGTTGGTTGACAGCCGCCTGAATATGAGCCAGCAGTGTGCCCAGGTGGCCAAGAAAGCCAATGGCATCCTGGCTTGTATCAAAAATAGCGTGGCCAGCAGGACTAGGGAAGTGATCGTGCCCCTGTACCCAGCACTGGTGAGGCCGCACCTCGAATTCTGTGCTCAGTTTTGGGCCCCCCACTACAAGAGAGACATTGAGGTGCTGGAGCATGTGCAGAGAAGGGCAACGAAGCTGGTGAAGGGTCTGGAGCAGAAGTCTTATGAGGAGCGGCTGAGGGAGCTGGGACTGTTTAGCCTGGAGAAAAGGAGGCTGAGGGGAGACCTTATCGCTCTCTTCAACTACCTGAAAGGAGGTTGTAGAGAGGTGGGGGTTGGTGTCTTCTCCCAGGTAACAAGTGATAGGACAAGAGGAAATGGCCTCAAGTTGCGCCAGGGGAGGTTTAGACTGGATATTAGGAAATTTTTCTTCACCGAGAGGGTTATCAAGCACTGGAACAGGCTGCCCAGGGAAGTGGTTGAGTCGCCATCCCTGGAAGTGTTTAAAGGACGTTTGGATGAGGTGCTTAGAGACATGGTGTAGTGGTGGTTTTGGCAGTGTTAGGTTTATGGTTGGACTCGATGATCTTAAAGGTCTTTTCCAACCTATATGATTCTGTGATTCTGTGATTCTGTGAAAGGGAAGTTGCCAGACTTCTAATTCTACCAGGCAAATTGTACAATCCAGTAGCAGATCTGGATACCAGAGTTCCTTTGAACCCATGAGATTAGAGCTCTTACCTGACTTGATTTTCCTCACACACTCACTTGCTTCTCTCCAGTGCTACAGTCACTAGGCCTTCATGTCCCTTCCCCACAACAAGACTGCAGTTAGTCCAGGAAGGTCAGGCAGAAAGTCATGTTGGTTTGTGCTGTACCACTGCTGGCAGTTACCAGTCTCTGACATTACCAGCCAAGGTCTCTGGACATCCCCCAACATTCTTCTCCACAAATCTCTCTGATCTCCAGGATCCTCCCCCACTTCCAGGATCTTTCCTCCAGTCAAGATCTTCACCTTCTTTCCCAGCCTCCAAGCCCTTGAATGTCCTAACTAGTCTATATGCAGAAGCACAAGTGATCAGCTTCCTAACTGGCAGTTTTGTCTCATGTCTCGTTATTACCTGGAGGTTTCAGGACGTGGCACTTTTGCTATCCAAACCTACACCTAGTTTTCATTGACTGCAGCTAGCAAGTAGCAGGCATATGCTTGAGATTTCAAAAGTTCAGTTTCAGACATTCACCCATACAACACAATTATCTGCTGCCTGTTAGTGTTCACAGTTTAAGCTATTTTCACCTACAAAAGTCCTGAGGGTCCTACCTTGGCTCCTTCTCTTCAGACTTTTAGCAGAATTAACTCTATTTAGTCAAAAAGTGCATTTCAAGTTGCTTGGATTTGTGAAAACTTTGCTTTTAGTTCACAAAGTTCAGATGATGTTTCCATAATTTATCCACTTCCACCACTGATAATTTTATGTTCCCATTCCAGTGCTTACTCTGGCACTGGCAATTAGGAAGAATCTTTCTAGCCCTCACAAGCCTTTTATGGTTAACTATTTAAATAATTGTTAGAAAGAATAAAGCAAAAGAACAAAATTTATGTCTGAATTATCTGCACCAGTTGTTTTACTGCTTATTTCTCAAAGGATAGGAATTGTCCAACCTTGCTTAAGAACCATACTCTCTTCTAAGAAATCCCAGTGTAAATTTCCAGCTTACCCTGACTGCGTGCACTGAAGTTATTAACTGTCAATTTCTATTAAATTTCTATTTATTGTATTAAACCTGTTTAGACCCAAACCCTGTGCCGTCAACCCAGCAATTGGACCATGAAGTTAGTCTAGTCTTTCTCTACATAAGCCTATGAAAAACATCAGCACCTGCCAGCCATTCCTAACAAGCACCTGGGCATCTTCCCATCACTCTCCACTCCTGCCAGGAATGGCTGCTCAACTTAACTTTCTGTAGAGCAGATGAGAAGTCTGATGAATAATCCTTTTCTTCTGAAAACTATTGAAAAATTTTGAGCGTTTAGCCAGTGTCCTTTTCATCTCATTTACATGAGCTAGTCTCCTAAGCCAAAGAACTATATTTGGATTTTTATCATCCATTCCCAGTATCGTTTTAACTGAACTTCCTCCTTGGAGTACTCAGGATCTTGCAGCATCAAGCTTCCTCCACTTCAAAATAAAATTCTTATAATAAAAGAAGGGTCCTTCCTGATATTCTGAAACAGGGAGGAGATTGAACCTGCAAGTCATTCCTCCTTTAAGGTCAGCTCAACCTTTTCCATGACCTTCCCAGGACCGCCTTCCAACTGACTACGTCATCTCTCCACTTTGTTGACAGGTTAAAGACACATGCTGCAAAAATCGTACTCCAGCTTTTATCCATTTCTACAATTAACCCTGAACGAATTCTCATGGGCTTCCCTTCTTCCTCTTTGCTGCTATCAATCACATTGGATTTTTTTTTACTTTCTCTGTTTTATTTATCTTCTTTCACTGCTTTTCATCTGAGCTGCTTTTCATTCTCCTTCATTTACATTTCTCAGTCTTGTTCAGATCTCAAAAAACTCTTTACTTCATATAGAGTTTTCACAGATGTCACTTTTATCTGTCTGGGAAAGCAGTGAAGTTAGGTGAATTTCCACTTGTTTTCTCTGTGCAGTGAGGAATTTTGTTTTGAGCAAACATGAAATAAGCTTCTGCTATAAATCATTAAAACTAAGTTAATATTGTGGAAATGCTTTATTGTTATAATGCAAACACTGTACACATTAAACATTTGTCAGAATAAAAGTTAAATTGAGAGAAAATTTACTTGGCTTAGCTTTTAATCTATTAGTCCACTATGGGTAAGTAGTAGGAACTGCCAAAACTCAGAGCCTCCCTATGTATTTTGAAAATATGATGGTTTTGGAGGTGATCAGACAATAGCAGACTACTTGCTTTAGTTACAAGAACTCACTCCTGATAATAAACAGGTACCTTCAGCCTCATAATAGAGAACCAAAAAGAACTTGCATGTAAAGGAAACATCTCTGTCCAAAACAGAGAAGTTTTGCTTACTTTTGTCAACTTAACTGGTAAACAAAAGTAAATTTAAGTAAGAAATAAATTGAAAAGATGCACAAAGAGGTTTTAATTGTTTTAATGAGGAAATGGTAAAATAAATGCATGGAGAGAAGGTCTGAAAGGCATGGACAAAACTTTGAGGCATTGATAAGAAAGTAGAACCAGAGATTCAAGGACTGCATTTTGGAGAACCTGTGCAATTAGCTGTCTAGGAGGTCATGCAACCTAGTCTATAATACTGTATTTTTGTTTCTCCATTATTTGTAATAAAATACACTTTCTGACAAAATTAAGGATAAGACCTTAAAATCAACCAGAATGGGCAAAATTAACAGAAGAGTTTCCTAAGAGGAGAAGAAAAATATAAAGGAACTGAGGGTCAGCACAATTGCAGATAACATAAATGAGAAGGAAGGAATCAATAACTACTCATAATATGATAAGTTGCAGTATTGGACTTGGGGTAAAAAAGAAGAGAGGGCAATATTTCTAGAGAAAATGAGGTTTCCCCACATCAGCTGGATTAGATTTGTGATGGCAAAAAGAAACCTGTTAAAACATGTGGAAGAGGAAGTCAGCAATAAGAGTATGAGGGAAAAGCAAGGTATCACAACAGAGACTGATTAGTCACTCAGTAAGCAAGCACAGGAGAAAAGGAAGAGTTCCTGGAGAACTCAACAGAGGCAGTAGAAACTCGGGACATGGTAGAGATAATAGAGGTGTCTAGCAGGGAGGGAGAAAGGAAACAGAATGTTTTATTTTTGGCTGTTATTATTTAGCACGGGAAAAAGGAGACATTTCAGACAGAATACTTAAAAATATCAGAACTTTGATTAATACAGGTAATTGTTTTCAGTTAAACTGTAGGTTGTTTCACAGAATATTTGCAAACCAGTGGAAACATGAACAGAATCCTTAAAGCTGATCTTCCAATATTAGTCACTTTATCTGCCATCTCCTGGGAACTGCAACTGCCAGTTCATTTAGTTTTCTACAAGCTGACCCTAAAATAACTTCTTGTAAAATACTATTTTTCTCACTTTCTGTAAGGAAAAAGGCATCCTAACTTCTTCGAGCTAGGGCATAAAATGGCTTGCAAAATATCGAAATGCACTTAATAAAGACATACTAGCTCATTCAACTGATATGCCATGAAGTTGGAGAGAGCTTTAATATTCCACTAATTTCACTGTAAAAAGCAGTTCTCTGAACAGAAATAAATTCCCAGCCAATGAAAGAATCTTCATGCTTATTATTTCTTTTATTGAAGTAGACAGAGGCTTGACAAAGAACTATACCACTTGCAGTTACTAGGATAAATTCACTAGGCATCCAATACAGTATCACACTACGTACAAATATATATTACACCTAAGCTTCCAGAGTGTTATATTACAGCAATAACTAAATGTCATGATAAATAAACATGCAAAAATCAGGAGATTCCTGTTGCATAAACAAAAGAAAAAGGAGATCTTAGAGAAAAGAAATTACTAGGTACAGAAAACAGAATGATGAGCAAAGTGAAGATGGGAAACCTGATTGCACTGAATTCAACATGAGAAGTGCTATTCACTGCAGTCTGTCCAGATTCTCTGTTTTTTACATCATAGTAATGCCACAAAGTATTAATAATGTTCAACTCAATTTGTTAGTAAGTTTTTCTGATCAGAAAAACAGACATATCAACTAGGAGTTTAAAGTTTTATTTACGATATGTTAAGGATTATTTGAGAAAGATCTAGCCAACAGCAGCACATTTACATGTTAGAGCAATGAGTGACATGAGCAAACTGCCCTGATGCTCACAGATGTGGCATCCTTTCTTGCATGAACTCTGATAACTAACCATGCCTGTTTCTCATGTGGTTTTCACCTGAAAGCCTGAATTACTTTCAGAAAGGAAGGGGCTATATTCTCATTTCACCAGGGAAGAAACTGTCCCACAGATTTGCTCAAGGTTACATAGAAGAATGAGGACCCTGCTCTATAATACAAAGTTCATTTTGTCATAGAAGTGGGAATTTCTTAAAAGGAATTACACACATTTAAGAGAAAGTTGAACTTTATCAAAGGTATTGAAAAAGATCTCCATAAGCAAGGTGAAGTAATACATACATATACAGTAAATAAAGTAACTTGCCAATAAAAATATTGACATCCAAATACGGGAAATCGCTAGGAAGCCAAAAAGAAATTCACTTGAATTAAGGTAACGTCTCTGGCTGCTAACAACAAATATTTCAGTTTGGTCTATGTCAACACCCAAGGCAAGTCAGATACATTGCCGGAATCATTAGTTGCCCTTAGCGAAATAGTTCAGTAGACAGAAAAGCTTGCTGTGTGCATAGACCCATGTTGCCTGGACAGATATATATATAAATATACATCTTAGTGCTTAGTTACATTCACTTCAATGGAGCTACAACAATTTACAACTGAACATCCATGCAAAATATATTTCCATAGTTAAGTTTGTACAACTAAGCAATACCTACCTTCAGGCAGAAGGCTTTTCAAGTATGAGTACAATAAAAGATGGGTGAGTGACTGTGCCAAAAATTAATGACTAATTACTAATTTTAGAAAAAATGAATTATTAATTTTAAAAATAAATCACTCTTCCCTTGACCTGAAGCCAAGCCAAAAGTTTGGAAAAAATGCCGGGTTGTCCATTTTGTTACATTGGTTTTCCAATAAGACATTTAATGCAGTTATGTTGGTACAAAGCCAGTGAATTCAAACAGTCTGTGGCCCAGTAACTAAAAACAGAGATAAGTTAATTTTTCACAGACATAACTTTCCTTTCCATAAACCGATTTCAGTTTTAGAATCCTAGAACAATTCTGGTTGGAAGAGATCTCAGGAAATCAAGGAGGTCAATCTCCCACTCAAAATAGTCAACAGTGTTGTGGCGGGTTGACCTTGGCTGGATGCCAGGTGCCCACCAAGCCGCTCTATCACTCCCCCTCCTCAGCTAGACAGGGGGAGAAAAAATGTAATGAAAGGCTTGTGGGTTGAGATAAGGACAGGGAGATCACTTATCAATTACTGTCATGGGCAAAACAGACTCGACTCAGGAAAATTAATTTAATTTATTGCCAATCAAACCTGAGTAGGGTAATGAGAAATGAAAACTAAAGCTTAAAACACCTTACCCCCACCCCTCCCTTCTTCCCAGGCTTAACTTTACTCCTGAGTTCTCCACCTCCTCCCTGCCAGCTGTGCAGGGGGATGGGGAATTGGGGTTGTGGTCAGTTCATCACACATTTCTGCCACTCCTTCCTCCTCAGGGGGAGGACTCCTCACACTCTTCCCCTGCTCCAGCATGGGGTCCCTCCCACAGGTAACAGTCCTCCATGAACTTCTCCAATGTGGGTCCTTCCCTTGGGCTACAGTTCTTCACAAACTGCTCCAGCATGGGTCCCGTCCACGGGGTCACAGCCTCCTTTGGACACATCCACCTGCTCCAATGTGGGGTCCTCCATGGGCTGCAGGTGGATATCTGTTCCACCGTTAACCTCCATGGGCTGCAGGGGGACAGCCTGCCTCACCATGGTCTCCACCATGGTCTTCACCACAGGCTGAAGGGGAATCTCTGCTCCAGCACCTGGAGCACCTCTTCCCCCTCCTTCTTCATTGAGCTTGGTGCCTGCAGAGTTGTTTCTCTCACATATTCTCATTCCTTCCTTCTGGCTGCTGTTCCCCAGCATTTTTTTTCCCCCTTCTTAAATACGTTATCACAGAGGCACTACCACTGTTGCTGATGGGCTCGGCTTTGACCAGCAGCAGGTCCATTTTGGAGCCAGCTGGCATTGGCTCTATCGGACATAGGGGAAGCTTCTAGCAGCTTCTCACAGAAACCACCCCTGTAGCCCCTCCACTACCAAAACCCTGCCATGCAAACCCAATACAACTGTATACAGACCAGCCTGCCTAAGGCTTGGTCTAGCCAGATCTTGAAAACTTCCAAAAAAATACCTGAATTCAAACCAGGTGTACAAGGCAGGAATTGTACCTACATGCAGTTTCATTAAAAATAGTAGGTACTATTTTTAAATGTGTTCATTTTCATGTTTGGAAAATTCAGTGGATAAGGAGAGTATGCTAAAAAGTAATGCTTCACAGTAAAATACACTTATATCATCAGGCCATTTTCTCTTCTCCTGCTCCATTAAATTTAGATCTAAATTTTCTTGGTGGTCTCCAGTCTCCTTCCACCCAGGAGTCCTTTCCTCTGCTATTTAGCATTTTCCTTCCCCACATCTTAGAAAACTTAGAAGTAACATACATTAAGGGATGTCCTGGATACTGCAAGCACATTATCCACATGTCTGTGAGTGTATGGCACTTGTGGTGCCTCAACACTAGTTAACACTGCTACACTCCATCTGGAGGCTCTTAACAAAGTGATCCTTATAGAAACAGTAACGTAACCCCTTCTGCACCCTGGTTTTCACCTCCCATTTGGGAAGGAGATATAATCTTCTTTTCACATTCAAAAGGAAGAAAGCAACTTTGAACACTGTCTCTCTTACTCCAGTTGCGACATGAGGATAGAGCCCTTCCCAGCTACCAGGAACTCAATCATAAAGGCAGCAGATGTGAAGGAAACTGCATTTCTTAAAAACAGGAATCACAGTCCTAGTTAAAACAGAAAGAAAGCCCTCTATCCCCCAACGATGTAAGAGGATTTTGGACAAAGATTCAAAAAAACAAATGTACAAATATTTGCCATTTGCTTCTACATTATGGAGACAACAAAGATATAACCCACAACAATACAGAATATCCAGCTTCCACATTTATTATAGTGCCTACTTAATTTCTAGGCTAGATTCTCCACCACTGGATCATTGCTGTAATGCCCTGCAGCACAAGAGTTGAAATTGTCCCTGGATGAAAATTTGTGATAATGCTTTTATTTTTCTTTTCCTTGACAAATTTGCTTCTTCATAAACCTATCTAGTCTTGTCAGTACCTACATGAAGTATGGCAGTATTATTTTCATATTGATTTAAGTCAAGGATGATTTTCTGCTGCCCTTAGGCTGATTTCTTTCCACCATGACTTAATAACTCTTTTGCTTTTCCTACAGAGCTGCTTTAATGCTCAGAATTTACACTTTGCCATTATTCTCCTCCTGTTTTATTATTTTTGATTGTCACATGACAGTGCTGTGCTTCTCAATTCAGTTTCTCCCACGTGAGTTTTTATTTTCAAGAATTTTCTTTGTTCCTGTTTTATGCGTTACGTTGGGTTACTTTTGTGTTTGTTTACCTGCACTGGCGTTGAAAAAAGACGTTGCTGTGAAAATCCCTGTCCCACTTCCTATGTTTATTTTGATCTCAGCCTGGTTTATATTATTCATTTTTGTCCCTCAGATGGTGTTTGGATTATGTTTCTGTGAACTAGTAGAAACACTTTTCACAGGAAGTGTCTCCCTTTGAAAATGAATCAGCATGTACAAATTCATATGGTTTTAGTCCTTAGGAACAGATGTTAAGGGAATGTAGGTTAAGCTTTAGATCCAAACTAGTCTCTGCAGGACTATAATTTGCTGTTATAACCAGAAAGATGGAAATGCAAACCAACAGGGGCATCCCAGATTTAACATCCTTCTGTTCTGGCTGAGATACATTTGACTCTGTCACTTGCAGATACACTTTGCTGCCACAGTAATCAAAACCAACACAGAAATCTCTCTTAATCACTGAAAGATTGCTAGTCTTGTCTAAAGCTGTAAACATGCAGTTCAACAGAGACTGAAATTTGTAAATTTTTCAGATAAATGCATATCATCCAATACTGTAATTTTTCTTCTATGAAACACGTTTATAAGAATATTTGAGGAACCCATAAATGTCACACAAAGCCAAAAACGGACAAAAGTTTACATAAATGTTCCATGAAGACTGACACAATCTTTAATTAGTTACCAAGATAAGACTGACAATTTTTTCATAGCCTTTGAAAACGGCGTTAAAAAAAAATTAATGGCTTTGTTCTTACCTCAAGTCACTGCTCATTTCTGCTTGGTATCTCCAGCAGACTTTTGGAGCATGCTGGATAGGGGCCGCCAGTCAGCCTTGAAAAATTCTCTCATTCACTTGCATTTGTTTTTAGGCCAATAAGCTATGATTAGGTTTTCATTATCATAATTAATATAGTACAGATTAAGTAGTCGATTTAGGCACCTGAGTGGTAAGTTTTTACTTGACTGTGGCAGGATATACACAGTATATCTCACCTCCAGACACTTTTTGTATTTAATACTTATCTTGGTTTCTGTAGCTGTTTTGACATCCCTTCCAAGCACACAAGTCTTAGGGGAAAAAAAGTCATTTCACTAGACAGAAGCACTAGAGGAGAAAGGGCATAAGCCTACTACAATGCAAAAATAACCTGAAAAGAAATATAGAGAAAAAGAGGGCTCCAATCTGTGCATTCTACAGTTTTCCAGTAAGATTTCGCAACACCTAGATACCACAAGGCACTGATTTGTATCATCCCTGAGCCAATGCTATGATCCAGGTAGAGGAAACATTCCAGTAAAACATACCACAGAATCATAGACTGGTTGATGTCGGAAGCCACCTCTGGAGATCATCTAGTTCAATCACCTGCTCAAGCAGAGCTGCTGCCCAGGGCTGTGTCCTGTTGCATTTTTAGTGTCTCTGAGGACAGAAAGTGCAGCCTCTCTTGGCAACCTGTTCCAGTGTTCAACTTCCCTCACAGTAAAAAAAATGTTTTCTTATGTTCACAAAGACTTTCCTGTGTTTCAGTTTGTGCCCATTGCCTCTTGTCCTGTGACTGGGCACCACTGAGAGGAGCCTGGGTCCTTCTTCCTTATACCCCTTATCAGATAGTTATAAGCATTGATAAGATCTGCACTGAGACTTCTCCAGGCCAAACAATCCCAGGTCTCTCAGCTGTATGCTGAGATGCTCTATGACCAATACTATTAAAAATTAATAAAATTGAAATAAATTATAATCTTAATATTGAGCCTATGTTTAAATACTTGTTAAATCAGGAGCAAGTACTCACTAAATACAAACTGCTTTCGTAGAGCAGGGTGTTCCCAAAGAGGAAGCAAATAATTTTCAAAAAAAGCCGCTATCCCAAAGAAAATATAAATGACAATGATAAATATCAATATTGCCCCGCTGGACCTCTTGTTCACAAACAGAGAAGGACTTGTGAGCCATGTGATGGTTGGAGGCTGTCTTGGGCAGAGTGATCACAAAATGATAGAGTTTTTGACACATGGAGAAGCAACGAGGGGGGTCAGCAGAACTGCCACCTTAGACTTCCAGAGGGTGGACTTTGGCCTGTTTAGGAGACTGGTTGACAGAGTCCCCTGGGAGGCAGCCCTAATGGGCAAAGGAGTCCAGGAAGGTTGGACATTCTTTAAGGAGGAAGTCCTAAAGGCACAAGAGCGGGCTGTCCCCAGGTGCTGAAAGACGAGCCGGTGGGCAAGAAGACTGGCCTGGCTGACTAGAGAGCTCTGGCTAGAACTCAGGAAAAAGAGGAGAGTCTATGACCTCTGGAAGAAGGGGCAGGCAACTCAGGAGGACTACAAAGGTGTAGCAAGGCTGTGCAGGGAGAAAATTAGAAGGGCCAAAGCTGAGCTAGAGCTCAATCTGGCTGCTGCTGTAAAAGACAACAAAAAATACTTCTTCAAATATATTGGCAGCAAAAGGAGAGGTAAGGAGAATCTCCAGCCCCTAGTAGATGGGGGAGGAAACACAGTGACCAAGGACGAGGAAAAGGCTGAGGTACTTAATGCCTTCTTTGCCTCAGTCTTTAATAGCAGGGTCAATTGTTCTCTGGGTACCCAGCCCCCGGAGATGGAAGATAGGGATGGGGACCAGAATGGAGCCCCCATAATCCAGGGGGAAATGGTTCGTGACCTGCTGCACCACTTAGACACTGACAAGTCTATGGGGCCTGATGAGATCCACCCGAGAGTACTGAAGGAACTGGCAGATGTGCTCACCAAGCCCCTTTCCATCATTTACCAGCAGTCCTGGCTAACTGGGGAGGTCCCTGCTGACTGGAGACTAGCAAATGTGATGCCCATCTTCAAGAAGGGCCGGAAGGAGGACCTGGGGAACTACAGGCCTGTCAGCCTGACCTCGGTGCCGGGGAAGCTGATGGAGCAGATCATCCTGAGTGCCATCACACGGCATGTAGAGAACAACCAAGGGATCAAGCCCAGCTAGCATGGGTTCAGGAAAGGCAGGTCCTGCTTGACCAACCTGATCTCCTTCTACGACAAGGTGACCCGCCTAGTGGATGAGGGGAAGGCTGTGGATGTTGTCTACCTAGACTTCAGTAAAGCCTTTGACACGGTTCCCCACAGAATTGTCCTGGAGAAACTGGCTGCTCATGACTTGGATGGGTGTACTCTTTGCTGGGTAAAGAACTGGCTGGATGGCTGGGCCCAAAGAGTCGTGGTGAATGGAGTTTACTCCAGTTGATGGCCGGTCACAAGTGGTGTTCCCCAGGGCTCTGAGGAGGCTGAGGGGAGACCTTATCGCTCTCTACTACTACCTGAAAGGAGGTTGTAGAGAGATGGGGGTCGGTCTCTTCTCCCAGGTAACAAGTGATAGGACAAGAGGAAATGGCCTCAAGTTGCGCCAGGGGAGGTTTAGACTGGATATTAGGAAATTTTACTTCACTGAAAGGGTTGTCAAGCATTGGAACAGGCTGCCCAGGGAAGTGGTTGAGTCGCCATCCCTGGAGGTATTTAAAAGACGTTTGGATGAGGTGCTTAGGGACATGGTGTAGTGGTGGTCTTGGTAGTGTTAGGTTTATGGTTGGACTCGATGATCTTAAAGGTCTTTTCCAACCTATACGGTTCTGTGATTCTGTGATTCTGTGATATGCAAATCTATTTCAGAGAAATTCTGTTTCTAGGATTATTTTGTGATTGTTCCCTTCAGATTTAAAAGAAATATGGTTTCACTTGAAATGTCTTCCAGATTGGAATGAGATTTTGGAAAGCACCAGTATACAGTCTCATTCCAAACCTCACATCAACAGAGCAGCACAGGAGCTTCCACAGCAGCAGCTGTGAAGCACTGGACAGGACTCTGCTGTAACCTCCACCACCAGGAAGATTTTTAGGCCTACAACATGCCTGTTTTTTACATCATCCAAGATTTGGCCCCAAAGGCTATGTAGGCTATGTTTACTTAAGCAAATAGTGGCAGGGAAAAGAAGTGTATCTGCAGAGCCAGAGAGCTGGTGATGAGCACCTGACACCTTCAGGAAACATGTTTGGAGGTTTTTGTTCAGTCTAGCTCTGTGTTGGACCTTCTCGTTGGAATGGGTTAGGTGCACTCCCGCAGCACTTCTTTCCATTTAATTTCATTTGAAAGGAATCCACTGTGCCTTATGCAAGACTGCACTGAAACATGGGATGTGAAACAAAGCACAGTAAGTGCAGATAATCAGATTTGCTTCACAGGTGCACTCTTGATCCAAACTAAAAAGGTAATGCAGATGAAGCCAGTGTTTATGAGTATTTTTTCTAACATACATTGTGACAGGGTGTGATACAGAACTTCTGACCCTTTGCTTGCTTCTGACCCCATTCAAAAGAAGAGATATGAAAGCAAAGGAGCCTCAATGTACGCTTTGTGCGTCTCCAGAATTAGGTGTAAAAAGGCTCTTCTGTAGTGCTGACAAAAGAGCATTTTTACAAATAAAATAACATAGTAGCTCACTTAAATAATGTATCATCCATAACCGAATACAGATGTTTTCACTTACCATGACTTTTTCCAGAAATAATGAAAAAATAATGCCTTTTTGAAAATACAATTGTATCTTGATAGAAATTTGTGTAGTACCTTATTCAGTCCCAGGCATATGTTACCTAGTAATTCCTTTGTAAATTTATGGCAATTATTCCTTAGCAACTTCTTTAACATTTAGAGCTTTTCCTTGACACATGCAAAATAAATGCCATCTACTTTCTGCAAAGCATAAACAACCATGGAATTACTTTGCAAAAAGACTGCAATTATCATTTAATCATGCTTAATTATATGGATAATGTACCTTGAGCAAGTGTTACAGAAACTGAGAAACAGATACTTCGTTACAGTTACAAAAATGGTATTAAATCTAACAGAATATTGTCTGTCATGTAGTGTTGCACTACTATCATACCCAGAGGCATCTAACTGATTTTACTATTCAGAAAGCAACTTGCACTGTCGGGGGCGGGGGTTAGTTGTTTTCCAGCCCCTGCCCCCTGACACTCTCAGCTGGGACAAGGCCTGTGGTTTACAAGTTTATAAGAAAACAAAAAAATGTGAGCTATGTCATAAAAATACAATTTGAAGTCTAGTATCTTTGATTTCAAGAGTTCCAGTGTTGTTTATCTACATTTATGCTTTCTTTTTTTTTTGTTACGTACAAAATTAATAAAAAGCCTTATAAAAATATACCCATGAATCAATGAGGACCTAACACCGCCTTTTTTATAATGTCATTAGCACCAAGTACACTGTATAATACATAGAAAAGCTGATGATGGAAGACATGTTCTCTCCTCTAAGGATTTTACAAACCAGGGGTTCTGTGCTGCTGTTGTGGAATGTCTTCTCCACAGCACTCAGCTCTTCTTCCCTAAAGTAAGGGATTTGGCAATCTGAGAATCAAGACTTACATTTCATAGCAGTTGGGGTGTGAAGAGAATTGATTTGTGTAAGGCAAGTGCTCTGGGCAGGCCTGGGTATGTTAAACAGGACTGCAGATTCATTTTCAGAAGCTTGCTGAAAACACAGTCTGCAGTGATTTATAGGGGTCTTGCCAATCGCTAAATCACTTATTTGACTTTGTAGAACAAACATTAGTACATTTTTCCTTTTACTTTTCTTCTCATCTATAACATGCTAGCTAAGCCCTAGAGCTAAATCATTATCAATATTTGTAAAAAATTTGCTATATAAAAATAAATTCCTACAGTTGGTACCTAAGACATCAACTGAACACTTTGATAATATAAATGAGGAACATCCCATAGGTAATATATGGTTGACGCTCTTCTGATTTTATGCTGGCAAACAACAATGACATATGTAAAGATCTTTGGCATACTTGATGCTACCCATTGGAGAACAAGTAATTTTGAACAGCAAATGTGAAGGGAAAAAATTACTCTGTATTTCTGTTTTTAAAAAAAATCACCATATATTTCTGAAAAGAGAAAAAGTTATTCAGCTGTTATTTGTCCAGCTGTACACTAATATGAGCTACTTTAATTTTTTTCCTGATGAAGCCCAAGGCAAAGATGTCCAATGGCCAAGATTTCCTCTAACATTTTTCCACATTCCTCTGGGCTAGATTTTATCTCTCTGTTCAAAGGCAGTCCTGGCTATGAAAGGGGTCAAGGATTCCGCCAGCAGGGCATTATGCACAGCTCCAGTTCCTGTGTTTACCAGCTACAATGCTAAGAGAGAGAGAAAGTGAGGTAAAACGGCAGGTGTCAAGTTAAAAATTGCTTCTCAGATCCAAGAATAGGCAAGATGATGGTTCCACTGAAGTAAATAATTTTTTTCAGTGACCTCAGCACAAGTTTTGTTATTTAAATCTTGTTCAGCCCAGACCACCAGCTCTTCTGGCCTCAATATAACCAAAATAAATGCCAAGATATTACAAAAGTAGTCATATGAGAAGATCAAACACACATTTTTAATTAAATGCTGTTTAGTGTCCTATGGTTCAAGAAAGGTTTTCCTGCTAATGATTTATTTAAATTCTGTTTGATACTATGCTTCATCTGCTTTTGTTTTCTTTTTTGTCTTAGTCCATTATTTACTTTACAAACATTTCATGCCTGCTTAGCATTCTCCACAGCTGTGAATCATGCTGCTTTATCTTCCTCAGAGGCATTCATTCCTTCTTTTTTATTGATGTTCTACCTCCTCAAGGTACTTGATCCTTGTCCCTTTATTGATGCCTCATTGCATGCCTTTTTCTCCATAGTCAAACAGGTTTCTTGAAGACAATGCAGCACAGAGTCAAAGCAAGACATCTAAGAAATACTGAGAAAGACACAGGGCAGAGGTTATGGAGTGCAGCTAAAAGCATGTTGGCCCTGGGGAAACTGAGAATGGCCTGGCAGACTGATTAGCGTGTGGAGGGGAAAAATGGAAAAGCAAAGAAGGATGGTGTGTAAGATTAAGTGAAAATGTATAGGAAGAAGAAAGAAAACCCCTGGCAAAGTGAAAACTGAAGCAGAATGAAACATACAGAACTAATTAAAAGAGATATGACTAAATGCCTAGCAACTTATATGACAAAAAGTATTGCTAAACATTGAAAATGGACCAAATTCTGTTCACCTGAGGCTGCTGAGTAATGTCATTTATAGCAACACATTATAATCCATCCAGTCAAGCAAAGAGATACTAGTCCTCTGACAGGAGACGCCCTTGCTATTAATAGCAGGTTTTGTTCCATACAGTGGGGCATTACCATGACCTAGCCTACTGCTACTTTTCTTCTGCATGATCCTCTGACTTAGTTCAGGTCTGACCTTTAATTGCTGGGTAGACTCTTGTGGAAGTGTGGTAACCAGACAAAGGTGAGGGCCTAAGCACAATTCAACCTGTTAGATCCCTTTTCAGTGCAAAGCCCTATGAAGCTATTAAGGATAAGATGTTTCTCTGGACTAAGAGGGTTAGTTTAAATACAGTTTTGAAACTATCAGTTGGATACTTAACTACCCACAGAGCCAGATCTTAAGAAATTTATCAGCAGGGGTGTATAGACCTGATTCAAACTCAGTGAGTCAGAGATTTTTCCATTAGCTTCAATGGACTTTGGAACTATACCTGAAGGATCTGCTGGCGAGGTTGCATTAGCAGCCAGATCTATTGAGTTCCTTCTCTTCCAGTATGTAAGACTTCTTGTATGGGAGCATGTCGCCAAACAGGGCTGAATGACACAGAAGAGACTACAGTAGCAGATAGCAACTGGAGATGGGCCCTTCTAGAGTACAGGGATGTGACATGGCAGGGATGTGAAAGCAGCTGCTGCAGCTGGTTAGTGGCTAATGGATGGGGTTGACCAGCTGCAGCTAGCACATGAAGAGTCAGAGCTGAAGAAAACCTGCAGCATAATGCTGCAAGTAAGACTTCTCTGCAAGGAACATGAGAGTGAAGTTAGTAGCATGTATATCTCCCTTGGCCAGAGAAACTTGTGTGAGGTGACCTTTGAGTGAGATAGCCCTATGACTAGACTTCACATTTCACGTTGCAGAGCTGGAAAGCAGGCATTTCTACATTCTCTCTTATGAAGACAAACTCTGTTCAGTGAGATATAACTATGGGAGCAGAATCAGACCAAATTTGTTCTTGATGACAAGTGATACTTATGAGAAATTGTTTTCTCTGTGAGGGGGTGATTTTTTTGGTGGTTTTTTTTTTTTAATGCACTGTTAAATATCTAGATATTGTGAACGCTGAGAATAATAGTTAATTAATATTATCTGCTGTCTACTTGTGCTGTGTAAATAGCTATCAACACAGAAATAAATGAATGGAAACACATTTTGTCATTTATTTAAAAAAAGAGCCTAAATAGATTTGTCTAGATTCTCAGGCTGTTCAACTAATCTTGATCATTTTCATAAAAATGGCTCTTTTGTGTAATGTTAGGTTGTCTAGAAGATGTAGTATGAAATGTCATATGAAATGTCAATTATATTCTTTTACTTACATGCTTTCATAAATAGCATGGAATTAAAAAAAATGAGTTTTCAAGACTTAAGCACTCTACATACTCAAAAACTGATAACATGTTCTGATTATGTAAGTACTAAGGTAAAGGACCTTGAAATGGCAGGTTAGTTTGTAGATCTCGTTAGCATCTCACCTACTTTTACCTCCTGTTTTATAACAGCTGCTTTATGTTGTGGCTGATCATTCTTTTACGAAAGTGACCTTTATGGAATCATTTTTACTTACTCTAGTATAACGAGGAATCAAAATCAGACCTATCATAGTTTCCTGAGATGATCATTGATGGATCATCTTAGCATAAATTAGTTCAGCTTTATTTCATGTTACCCATTGTAAGGTATACTTAGAGGCTCAAACTAGCAGATTGTTGAAAAGAGATTCTTTTTTCCTAAATCAATTTTTACTTACAAATCTAAAAATAAACAAATAATATTCTATGCACACAGTACTGGAAAAAAAATCCTGTGATTGCAATAATAAGGATGCTGAATAAAGTCATGGGGTGTTACATTTCTCACACAGGGGATTAGAAATAGAGTAAGGATTACATTATCAGTGCTTTACTGATACTGAGAAATAAGTTGACATACTTCATCACATTTCAATATTGACCAACTGTTTTGCTTTTCCAAAACTGACTGAAAATTAGGGGAAAAACCTAAAGGATTTAAAAAAAAAATTGTCTGGGTAATGCATTAATCACTCTGATTGTCTTCATTTGGAATGATATTCAATTAAAACAGGACAACAGAAATTACATGACTGACATCCAGACCTTGAGCTTCAAGTAGCCAGTCCAATACTGGTCACATCAGATGTCCCCTGGATCTCCACTCTAAAACCTGTTGGGATACTGCAGACTGGGCTGGGACCTAAGCATGTCAGAAGAGGAGCTGAAAAAGACAGCCAGCACTCCACCAATTCTAGAGACATGGAAACAGCTTAGAGAATACATAGAAAAGTTAAAAATGTTCAGGTTAGGTTTGTTCTGAAATACTTTATGCTATGGTTTTTAAAGAAAAAAGTAGTTGAGGATATTTCAGCCTCATTAATACTTACCTACAATATAAGAGTGGAAGAGACAAAAGTAATCCTGATCTTTAAAAGGAAAGGGGGAAAAATACTTGATACTATGTCTGATCCAGTTACATCTTTGCTAGGTGGCAGCCCAGCAAACACAGCCTTCCTAATTTTCCAATTTCAATGCCTTACTGAATTTTGCAGCATAGCTCAGTGTTACATCTCCTTTCCAGCCTCTCTATCTGACTGCCCTCCATGCTTTGCTTCTGCACATGCTTTGCTTCTGCACATGCAAGTCCTGAGCACCTACTCTGGAAGATCTTTCTGAAAGTGGCAAATTTCTGAAAGGACACACTGATTTTGTTGGGAGAAATGAGCTTAGGGTAGCTGGAAGGCCTTAAGACAAAGAATGAGATTCATCTGACCCCACTACAGCTCTAAAAGCCATGGTTTCTGGCTCCCCATCAGATCTAGTTGATTGATGAAGATTTATAAATGTGCAAGCTTTGGAAGAAATGGCTGAACTAAGAGCCAAGAACTAAGAACTAAGATATGGAGTTGATGACTTCAAATTTCTGTGTGGATGGAAGAAATCCTGAGCCAAAGCTATCCACTAAGATCCATGAATTTTAGTCAGGTTCCTACAGTTTTCAGTGGAACCTGCTGTGAAGTCAGGATTTGTTATACAGCCCTCCTGTCTTCAGCTGTGGGATATTGTGCCTATCAGGACTGACTAAATCCATCAGCCCCAGAAGTCTGTATTCTCAGCTGGCCTGACAGAACCCAACCTGGCAAATTTTTGAATCTTTGCTTGACTTTGGTTTTAGAAGTTTACTGAAATAAAAACACTTACAGGAGAAAAAAAAGATTAATTTAAGAATTTTCCAGAGGGAATTTAGCTGACCCTTAATGCCAATATAGTTTGCTTAATACCCACAGAAATGTAGTAATAATCAGGTACAGTTCTGCACTTCTCTGAAACAATTTACACAGGTGACACCTCCAGATCAACCGTATTTTCACATGCAAGGTCACTGCCTCCAGACATAATGCAGAACAGAAACATGGACCCCAACCAGCAAGTCAGAACTCTTAAATCATGTAGCTATTATCTCACTTAAGTCTTTTCACTTTCTTTTTGTACCCTTTTTCTGCCGTGGTTTTGAAAGACACTTCTTCAGGGAAGATACCAACAAAATACATGATGACATCTCTGTTTCACATGGACATCCCAGATTTTCAAAGAGATATTAAACTCTCCCATAATGCTAATAATAACAAGCAACATTATCTTGATTGAACAAACAAATGATGTTCTTTTGACCCTTGATGGGACAGAAGTCAAAGCATGTTATAGCAAAATATATATATTATTCAATGAAACTGAATGGCTTTAAAAATGGAAGCATCAATAAAATTGAGGGAAAAATATCATGGGATAAGCCTCATGACAGTACCATGGTAACATTTCTTGCTGTACTGCAGCTGAGTGCTAGGATTACTTTGCAAGGGAAATAGCTTTCATATCCAGACCATTCAATCAAATATTAAGTTATATTGCCACTATAGACAACTGGGGAATATAAATAATAGGAAATGTTTATTATGCCTCTTCTGGTATCCTTAGTTATTAAGCTATTGTTTCAGCAGTAACAATAAGCAATATGTATATCTTGATTCTCGGGTAACTTGTTGGAAACTAGGTTTCACAGCAGTGTTTATATATTAGTCTGATCAAATGCTGCCTTATTTTCTATGCTTCTTGGTGGTATTTATGTATTAATCTCCTTGTTATTAAGTTTCTTGCTGAAATATGATGTATTAAGTAAAGGCTCCTCACAGTAAATTACGTAGGCTTCTTGGTAATATCACTGCATTACCCTGCTCTGAATGATCTTATGTGCCTCATTAGCATAACATGAATTGCAATAGGGAGTTTAATCTCCAGTCCTACACTTCTTTATGCACATCTTTTTTTCTCCATAACTTTTCATTACTGCAGGCTAGGAGTTTAGGCTGATCACCAAACAAGAAGGGGAAAAAATCCTGTTCCAAGATGAATTAATGTAACAGCCTACAGGAATAATATCAGAATGTTCTCTCAATGATGATAGCAAATAGGGGAATGGAATGAAATTTCAAGGCACACATATATCATTTTTACCTGCCCTGCATACTTAATGACAGCAGAAATGAACCAACATTTTGCCATAGTGCCATAAAAGAAAGGAGTGTGAAAACCGAGATTCTTCCTATGGATTTTTTGCACGTCACCAAGCCACTCGAGTCAGGACCATAGTTCTTCCATGCCTTACTGTGAGACAAACAGGCAATTATAGGAAGCAGTGTAGATCCTATGAAGAAACCATTACAATAGAGCCTTTTGTCAGTGTGTTAGCTTCTACTGCTACTGTGTAAGCATATTTTTTCATATCCATTTCTTGATATGGTTATATGGGCACATTGAGACACTTGGCACCTATTCACAAACTTTTTGAAAAGACAGAATTCTTATGTTCTTTTCCAGAGGCAGAGAAAATTACATCGAAAGAGATATTGTATAAAAATATTCCATTATATATTGCTCTGTTTCAAGGGAACTAATTTTATTTTTTATGTTTTAAAATGATTTTCAAATGAATGACTCAACCCAAGTGCATTCAGAGCACTGAGCAGACGGGTTAAATAAATAATGACTTAATTATGGATAGCTTTCATCTCTAACTTTAAGATCTGATAGGCTTTTACACCTGCACTTCATAATTAGCGGGAAACTGAGATTTTGTTTGACTTTCAAATAACAAAGACTGATTCTTCTTGAAAACAGCTCAAGTTGTCACAGATATGATTGAACTTCTCTGTTACTAACTTGCCTCACTGCAAAGTAGTTTGGATCAGAGCAGACATGTGATATCAATTTAAAGTGCTTTAAAAAGGTCCCTAAATGCAAATTTATCTTGTAGATCTTAAGGTCCCCCAAGGTAAAAAGATCATTTTGCAGGCATATAGCTAGCATTTTGTAAAAGCTCTAAAGAGTGTTCATACAAAAAGCCTCCATGGGTTAGTAAAAGTTGTTATATGCTAGCAAGGAGTTATGTCATTTTCAAGAATATCTGTTTAAATATTTATGTAAATGGAACTGGTAATATGTTTTAGAGGTATTTTTAAGGAGTTCACTTTTTATACTCATAAAAATTACTTTTTCTTTTTTTTTAACCTGAAAAAAATAGAAAGAAAATATGCACCAAAAAACCAACTCCAGAAACTACTTTGATAGGACGGACTGGACAAGAGGAGACAGATTCCCAGGTGAGTAACAAAAAAAAAAATACAAAATACCTCTAAAATATATGCTGTTATTTATTCTAATCGCTGAAGCATTTGTTTAATGTTGGTTACTTTGTATAGCCTTGTTTTGAAAATGTATTATACTAAACGTATGGTATTTTATTAGTGACTTGAGTGATCAGACCTTCTGAAGATTTCTCCCTGGCTGAGCCCAAAGCACACAACACAGGAGAACAGAGCTAACCTGCCAGCTGTGTGACAGTATTACGCTTCTTAAATGCACTGTATTTCAGAAATATCTGGTATTACCACACTGAAGTACATGCTGTGAGAGACTGAAAGAGTTAACGCCTCAAACACTGTGGCGACTTGAGGCGCTATTTGCACGGCGACGGCAGGTCGGCGAGCACGGGGTGGGGGAGAGCGGGAGCGGGACGCGGAGAGCGCGTCGGAGGGTGCGCGGCCCCGGGTTCCGCCGGCCCTGACCACGTAGGGCCAGAGGTCACACAGAGCTGATCTGAGGAAGGGGCTTGCGACCACCCCCAGCGCCTGCGCAGAAGATTGAGAACTTTCTAGAACAAGAACCATGTAAGTCCTGAAGGGGCGTACCTGGCGGCGGGGATTAGCCTATAAAAGGCTCGCGCCACCCCCCCCCCCCCCCCCCCCCCCCCGGAATCGCGCGTGGCTACCAATGGAGGATTGCCACATTTGTCATCGCGGGATCCAAGGGTGGTGATGCTTTTTCTTTCTCTTTCCTCCTCTCTTCTCCTTTCCTTTTCTTGCTTCTCTCTTCCTCTGCTCTTCCAATACATGCAAGTTTGGGATAAATTGTGACGGGTTGCCCGGAAAATAGCTCCGTTGCCTTTGTTCGTTCGTTAAGCTCGCCAGTTCGTTAAGTTTGTCCGTTTGTGGAATTCGCCAGTTAATAAAGTTGCTGGCCAGCCTGTTCCTCTGGGTCATTGCCGTGACTCTACCGACCACGCGGCTCTGCCGAGCAGAGATCGGCTTTTGTCGGTACACAAACCGTCGGGGAATCGAAAAGATTCACCCCTCTCGCAACCCACCGAGTGGGACGGGACACATGATAAATAAGAAGATACGAATATTTTGTTTCTGAACTTGTGAAAGGTTAGCCTAAATAAATAAAAACACTCCGAGTTTTTAATTTAAGGTATGATTTCCTAGGAATTCATATCCTAATCTTTAAAACAGAGTCTTCTGTGTAAAGAGACTACAACCTGTGTTTTACTGGAAAAGTGAAACTTTTGGTGCTTTTTTGTCATACCATTGTGATCTCTCAACTCACAGCACGTGACTGTAGGTCTCTTTAGGGTGATAATGTTTCTGGTAATACGAGGCTATAAATGTTTATGTTTGTCTAAATGCTAGCACTGGAAAGGGAGCTGAGCCAGCACAGAATCGTCTCTTACAGCCCCTCTGGGCACTAGCCTACTGCCTTCTGGTTGTCCGGCAACCTTTCTGTAAGACTGAACGGATTTATGTATTTATGGTACACTTTCTGTAGTGGTGTATTCCAGAGATTTTCAGATTCAACTGAATGTAATTTAAATGGGTAAGAGTCCTCTCTCACCCTGTCTAACAAAAACAGTCAGGTTATACCACAAAACTGAGATGTGTAACCTGCTTCTACTGGAGGATTTATTCATGTTTACAACATCATTGTGGATACAGCCTTGTCACAGCCAGCGGAAGCTGTACCAAACCTGCTTCCGTCTTGTATTTGCACCATTAGTACCACAGTCATTCCTGTTTGGATTGGGTATCAGGTCAAATTCAGGCTTTTGGTCAAGAACACACAAAATCCAACTACTATTTAAATTTAGTTAAATAGAATTACAACTGTTTTCAACATAGCTGAGTTTACTCCAACATCTCAAAATCCAGAGGTTAATTCTAATTTAAATATACGTAATCAAAAACATATTTAATTTGATGGTGATATTCACATACCTATTTAATAGAAAATACGTGTTACACATCCTGATGTTATACTGCTTGCTTATTATTATCTGTATCATATAGAAAGGCAGAAGGGAGAAAAAACACTGGAAAAAGAAGATCTGGAATTTTTCAGGGAAGTGGCAGAAACATTTATCAAGCCACTGACATGCAAAAAACTTGTCGGATGACTTGGCAACAGCAATTGGGCACTGCGCTAAGCAGGCATTGCCTGGTGCTCATCCGCTGTGGGGACTTGCAAAGCATGACTGAAAAAGATCACTTGGAGTGTCTGAATGTATTTGGAAAAACTTGAGGAGTATATCTATTCAGTCCAAAACAGAAATACAAAAGCATAAACCCATGGAAATAGTAGATGCAAGGGAGAGGAAGCAGAAATGTATGGGCAATTTCACCAGTTGCTTCCTCTGGAAATAAAGAAGTACAAATAATAGAGTATATATGAGCAAAGCCAAATAAGCTGTTTTGCAGGACAGTGATAGACAGTTACTGATGCAAACGAGACAACGAAATCTGGGGCCACTTAGCATCATTCAGCAGTGCTCAGCGCCTACAGAATCTAGCTCTTCATTTCTAGATGTTAATATTCCTGCCCCTTTACTTTAGTTCCTTGGGATTATTAGTCATGACTCAAAACATGTCTGACATTTCATTAAAAACAAAAAAGATGGCATCTCCATATATAGAAACACTCTGCTGCAGGACCCGTTTTAGTTCTGGATAAAGTCTTTGCTGCCTCTGTTAGCTTTCTTTCAATAGGACGTTTTGTTAACAATTAAATTCAAGAAAAATGTGTCTTTTCACCACTTGTATTTAGCATTAGACTGTATGTTATGCAGTATTATAAAATATGCTCTTCTCTGTGGAATTAATTCACAAATATATTATTAACCTTTAGTTCTCTTATTCCCAGCAAACTTTCCATTCTGTTTATTTAACTGGTGTAAGTATGTAGCAGTGGACTATAGAGATGTCTAGAGTCAGAAAAAAAATCATAAAGAAAAACATTTACATTACAAACAACTCATGACAAACACTAATGTACTGATCCAAGAAAATATATGACAGTGTCACTCAAGGCAACAGTAGATCTTCAGTGGAACCACAGTGGTAGACAGTCTACAAACAAGCCACAGAAAACAAATTGAAACAACTGAAACTTCATGTCAGTCAGTCATAACTTAACTCAGGCTTAAACGAGCAACCATAGTTAAGGCATGACAGGTTTTCTACAGCATCCAAGAGAGCAATGTGTGGCTAGTGATGTGTTCATCTACTCTTTGTTCCTCAACTCAAATATACAGTAAGGTCCATTCTTAGTTGGATTAACTACAGTTGACTTTTGGCATGCATCTGAAATGAGACAAACTCCTGTCTTGGTATCAGCAATGTCTTACCCTCGCTCTGATAAGTCATAACCAAAATAAGAGTCAACCTGATTTATAGTTCTTTTTGTGACAGCAGGTTCAAAACAGATGCAGATGTTTCACTCTTCCACTTTCTGGTCTTAAAGAGTTACTCCACTGTCTGAGCAAATGCTAAGTAGAATGATAAACCCACCATTAAAGGAAAAAAGAAAGTCATAGGGTAATAAATTTAATTCTTTTTCATTCAAATGGAAAAATTGGCAGATTGAAAAATGCTTCTGCCAATTCAGATCAACAGAATATTCGCTTTACAAATTATCCTTTTGATAGCAAACATAAACGATATGTGAGAGACTATAAATTGAAAAGATCAAATGTCATTAAGCTGTGCACTCAATGAGACAGCATCAGAAAAAGCAGCATGTATATGTGCCATCCTACCAACATATAAATCACTCAAATTATACAACGATGCGGTAGTAGTTTCCCCCTTTTGACTACTGCTGATTGTACGCTGTTTGTCTCCAAGCATGAACCAATCTGCATGATTAGATACTTAATTTATGCATCAAAAATCCCCAAGTCTGGTGAAATCAAAATCATTACATTAAAAAAAAAGAATCCTAAAGATCAAAACAGTATTTGGGGCAGGGATGTGCAGCACATTATAATACACTGATTATCTTCAGCCTTCATCAAATATGCTGAATAGCCTTCAAAGCTTAATTGGCATATTGTGATAAATGCTTATGTTCTTTGTTACAGCAGCAATTATTCGAAATGTCAGCTCCTCCTGCTATGCTACTGCAAACAGGCCTAAATAATAAAGGAACTAGTCTTAGAAAAGTAAATTTTCTTTAAAATTGTTATGGGCAAAAGCATTTATTCATTGCCAGAGCACTTTGACTGCATTTTATTATTATTACATTTTGCTGCTATTATACCTGAAACCTCATGTGCTATTGGTGACGGTATCTGACAGTTTTATTGCTTATTTAATCTTATTAAGATAGATACCAAGTTGCTGTATATTAAAAAATTCCTTTGTATTTATTAACTTCTCAATTTGGTTAAGCTCAATCAGTACCTCACCCTTTATTTAAAAATAAAAAAATAAAATATATAAAATAAAAAGATTAATTTCTTTTCATCAAAACTACATCAGAGCAGTATAGTCTACTGGTAAGACTGCGGGTCAAAAGTCAGTACACTAGGCTTTCTACTAGGCTTTTTTCACTCACTGTACAGCCCTGAGCAAGTTGCTTAATCTCTCTGGCCATCTCTATGTTCATCTTGTATATTGGACATGCTAATAACTTTACAGCCAGTCATTTTCAGTACTCGTAGAAGGCACAGATGGAAGTGATTATTCATATGCAAATCCTTGTTGTTTTCCCATAAAATCTACAGAACAGTGTGTCATGATGATTTTAAGAATTTCTTAGAGAACTAGAATTGCAAGTCCAGCCACCTCTGACAGCTGAGTTACTTCACCTAGTCTATAGTCCTGTACAAATCCTATTTCTTGGGAATTGCCCTGATCATTTCAACCCCAGTTGAAATGTTCATTCCAACAGAATGGCCAGACTATTTTTTCATAATGGGCAGGACACCTGTAGACTCTCAAGGGGGCAAATCACACCACCTGAGATCCAGGCCATTGCTTTAGGAGAGGTTGGTGGATTTGGATGAACCATGTAACATATATAATTAATACATCATAATTATAGTGCACAACAGACCTGCAGAGATACCACAGCCTGTCCAACATCCTATTTCACTCCTGTCATAATTCTGTCCTGACATAAATATTAATCAAGACATCTCAAGTGGAACTTGATGGAAAAATTGAAATGGTGTCGTGTATCTTATCAACTGTGAAGTCAGTATTAAGAACCACTTCTGTGCTCATAGCACTGATTTAAGCTTAAAGCCTGTTATTTACAGTCTTGTCTCATGTATGAAGCCTTTATAAATACAACGGACAAAACCAAACCCAGAAATTTCATTTCTCTTGAATTTAAGACCAGAAATCTCAGTATTGTTACCCTAAACTTTATTAGCACCTTGGTGCTCAGATATGGCCCACTATAAAAAAAAAAAAAAAAAAAACCAGCTACGAACCTGTCTTCGGATTAGTAATTCAGGTCAGGCTTATCTCTACTGACAGTGGAGTAGAAAAGACAGGGACTGGATTTTGAATATAATGGGCCAATTCAATAACCCATTATTTTGGTCTTACATCAGTGGAACTCAGTGTAGTGCCACAAATTCAAGATATTTACATACATCTTTTTACATGAAGGCATAGAATTATCTCAAAGTACACACCTGAGGAACATGTAAAATTACCACATCCCACAAAAATTCATACAACCTCTCTCATCATGCATTACTAATGAGAAACAGGTGAAAAGGCACACATCTTCTCTCACTCAAACTAGCATAAAACTAGCAGTAACTCTAAAGAGCACAGCCAATTTAAAAAAAAGAAATTTAGAAAACTGAGTAAAATGTTCCCTGTTGGAACATGCCATTGACTTATATTATAGATTAGTATGTCCAGTGACACAGGAACATAATAAAGGTAAACTACAAAATCTTAATGCTCTAGTCAGTTAATATTTCCTGTTAGAAATATTGTACAGGACCCAATTATAAATTAACGTCAGTAATTCAGTGAAGCAGGTGTTCCTTTCTCTAGAGGCCACTGCACAAATCTTATCTTGTATTGATATTTACAGATGCCAGCTCACTTCATAAAGTGCAATCTTCTCTCTGTTAGCTGTAACAGCAGCAAGGCCTATAGTTTACAGTTCCGTGTAATGCAAGAAGGGATGTGAGAGTCATACAGTTTGAATGTGAATGGAACATGTGTGCTAAGTCAACCCAAAATAATGAGAATCGTTCTTTCTGAGCATAAAAAATTTAGAAACACTGCCTTTTAAACCTCCTTTTTATTAACCTTTATCAGCTGCTGTGAAACCAGTGCATGATGAAATTTTTGAACTTTGCTGTCAGTAGCTAAAGGGTAATGCCTGTAGTGATTGCTGTTTTGCAAAATTATAATTCTTATATCCAAAAGGTCTTCTGTTGGATTTATTCTCAAATGATTACCAAGTGGCACTGGGAGAAGATGAGCATGCTCTGGTGGTTGCATCACAGGACAGTGCCGGGAGACTAGCTACAACTACTGACTTTCAGCCCTGCCTCCAGAAACTAAATCAGGGTCAGCAAATTGCTTCAGGTGAGAGGGCTGTTTCCATTCTTAGTTATGGTCAGTGCCCCAGCATATAGATGTGCTCCCAGCAGCCTACAGCCAAGTCGCTACTGACATTAACAGGGCAAATGAGCAAAGAGCTAAGTTAAAACAAAGCCTTTGTGAAGTAATTCAATTTGGAGTTACCCAGAGAGAGCTGATCAGCACTAGTTTGAGTGAGATAAGTACAGACCTGCAGCTTAACCCTTCCATGTTCTTGCAGAGAGTTTTATAAAAGCTATTCTTTTAGGGAATAATGTACCCCAGTAGTCCCAGAGGAACAATCTTTCATTACAGTGTCATTTTGGAGTGATGTCTTAAGAAACCTCAAACATTTCAGCAATACTGTTATAGACTGCAGGATGCTAATGGGAACACACAAAACATCTACAATATGGACAGAATTATTAAGGCAAAATACACTAACCTTAACTTTTAACTTTAAGTTTTTTGCCTGTATTGAGGCATCCCTCTGAAGACTTGAGATAAGAGAAGTTCCAGGGAAAGCATCCAAAAAGGAAAGTTATTCCAACCAACTCTTTCCAGGATTTCTCATAATGGATCCAAGACTCACTGAGGGAGTTGGGCTGATGTTTGGCAGATAGATAGAGCCAAGAAGCAGAAAGGTCAGGGGAAGTCAGGCTCCCTGGTTGTTAATAAAAGATTAAAAGGCAGAAACTGCCTGAGCAGCTTCTTATGACTTGAGACTAGGCAGCTAGAAGCTATCAGGGAGCAAAGAGGCCCTAGATGCAGGGTCAGTGATCCTTAAATAAACCTTGAACTGCAACAAGAAAGAAGACCTGAGAGACAGCAGCTGAAAGAGGATTTTCACTAGCAGGTTGGCCACTGAGAGTTCCCCCCTGCTGCATTTAGCTGTTAGAGAGAGACAGGTCCAACAACACTCATTTCACATAGCAGATTGCAAGTTTTCTAGCAGGTAAAAAGCCCAGGACATTCATTTTTTCCCAGATAAAGTTCTCAATATACCCTTCTTCCTCAAAGAAATGATATATGTGGTTCTCTGATGGGGGCCCAGGAAAGGTATGCCCACCTGTCTGCATCATCTGCTATAGGAGTACTGGTAACTGAAATAAATTAAAATCTGTTACTATCCAGAAAGCACTAATTGCTAGCAAAATACCCCAAAGTGGAAGGCAAGTAACCAACTGGGTAAGAAGTGTCAAAGCAGAAGCAGACTGTGACAGAGAACAGACTTTTGACAAAAGGATTAGCACAGGCATGAAGTAGTCCTAAATCATTTCAGTTTCCCCTCTATTGAACCTCAGCACTACAAAGCAGGGAGAGATGATGCCACGTGCCCAGGCAAAGTAGTGACATTAAGAAGCAATGGCAATAATAGAAAGTACCAGCCAAACAGGCATAGGGTGACAGCCTTTCCCATCTTCTAGCACAGCCCATCCATGGGCAGATGTTATTCCTCCATATGGATTCTAGAAGATTTAATCACGCAGAGCTACAGCAGATGTGCATTAAAGGATTCTTTTTCCTAGATGTTTTGCAAAGTGGAGACTGTATATGTAAAATATGTAAAACTAGGCATCCTTTCTAAGAGGTGCTGAGAGTGGATGAGCTACAACTTGGTTCTTTATACCTATTTACAAATTCCAAATCTGTGGACCCTCTCCTCCACCAACAAACCAGATTACATAGTCAGACCCACATGTAAAACACTTATTTATATTGTCTATAGTGTCCTTGATAAAAGGGAGAATGCTGGAATGAAATTATGACTAAATAATTGCATCTGGTGCAAAACAAAACCAAACATGGGTCCAGCACAAGCACTCCACATTGGAACACGTCTGGAGAGGAAAGCTGGATCTAAGACACATTGCCACTTTGTTCCTTGCTTCATCATTTAAACAAAAGTTTCTGCTCTCTTCACTTTTTAAATTTTTTTTTTTTTAATGCAACTCTTACGTTCCTGACAAAGGACAATATCAAATACTGGAAGTCCTTACTCAGGGAAAAAAACAACAACAAAAAACCTTGAGAGCAGTTTAAAAGCTAGTGAGTTTACAGAGAGAGTGTGAGAGGACTGTATTATAGTTATTAAAAAAAACAAACAAACAGGAGACTGGAGCTTGCATCAAGACTCTGGAGATCAGTATTATTTTTCCAGTAAGTAGAAATGGATACAGCTGACTTCAGTGGAGCTACGAAAATTTATATCTTCCAAGCTCTTGAATTTTACTTTTTTTTTTTTTTTTTTTTTTGGAATAGCAGATTCATGTTGGCCTTCAGGCCATTCCTGCTGGCTCTCCAATGCCATATTTGCTTTATTGGCAAAACAGACATAATTTTAAAATACCTTTGGGAAATGTTTTCAAATCTATGCAAATGCAAAGTATCAGTAGTATTATTGTAATTCTTGTTCCCTTTAAAAACCTAAGTACCTATGTGCTATGGCAGACATTTCTACCACAGCACATAAAAGCAATACAGAAATGTAATTCCTATAACAGAAGAGTACCTGGATGACATTTGTGCACCTGTCTCAGAATTTTGCAGCACACAAACTGAATTTAAAAAGACACACTGCAGCAGCTCCTGGTCATTAAAAGAAAATGAAACAATGTTATAGATCAGTAGCAAAATCTAAGCAGAATCTGTTAGAATATGTTTGTCTAGTTGTATGCATTTAAGAGACATACACTGTAGTCAAAGCTCAGCATTTGACCATGCCTTCTTATTTCACAGCACAGTTATTTTGAAGTTACATCGTTATTGTACAATAAATGTCCTGCACAACATACGCACTCTGAGCATTTATTTTCTGTGATGATACGCTGTTTTTTGAATTGATTTGTTATGTATTTTCCACTTAACGATTCTGAAAGAAGTAAAAAATTTTTTTCTAGGACACACAAAAGCAAAAATGAACAAGATGACAGGAGACTTAATTTTCTAATAGTATTACAGTGAAGGTCACTGAACTTGGTGAACTTCCCTTTACACATTGACACCATACATCTAATTGATAGGCATAGAGAAAGGGTGCAATACATTTGGTTATGTAATCCTACAAAGAAATCGTTCCTAAGAGAAAACTTTGTTTATATTTATAAAATGTAAACTGCCTCCCTGATTATTGGACAGCTAATTTGGAAGCTTAAATCTGACCTTAACTAAAATTTTGTTTTGTTGTCACTTGCAAAACATCTCTCTCACTTCTTTATATTTTAAACATAGTGACAACTCGATTTAGAAAGAAAAATGGTATATACATTCTACCTTCATACAGTTTTCATTCAATTCAGAAACATCTGAATAATTTTATTACAGCTCTACTTTGATCTAGCCCAAACAGAAGAACATTTTTTTTTTCTGATTTTTCATTTCCCTCACACACATGAAAAAATAACAATAGCGAGATGTATGGAACTAAAAACAGATTTATAATCATTTTCTGTGCATCAGGCCATATTTTCACATATCTATGCAATCATTTTTCCAACCAGCTCTCTTCAGACTCAGTCACTCATTTTTCACAAAAACCAGGTGTTAGATCATTTGATCTGGGCTGTGACCACCATTCATCACACAAGTTATACAAGTACTGTATAACTTGGTGTCTTTATCATCACTGATATCTTATGGATGGTAAAATTCTATTGCCCATTTTCACTCTTCCCGCTACAGAAATTTTTTTAACTTTTTCCCATCACCACAGCAAATATAATGATATGTGCTTTTATTTATTTGTAGATATATGTGTGTGTATATATATAGATATATATATTAAAAAACCCCACAGAATGTTGGAGCTTGTTAGGGATGATGAGAGGCATGTTAAAGACAACTAGTAGAAAGGTATAGAGAGAATCTCCTCCTGCAGTAATAAAACAAGAAAGGGCATGTAAAGGTTAAACTGAATAAAGTTTTTATGGGAGATGTTCATACTTGGTAAACTTGAATTGAAAATCCTAATTCTTGTCAAGCAGTACAAAACCACAGTTCTCTAAGGATTCAAGTAAGGTCTCTAGGGAGACCTTATTGCAACCTTTCAGTACTTAAAGGGGGCTTATAAGAAAGATGGGGACAAACTTTCTAGCAGGGCCTGTAGTGATAGAACAAGGGGTAACAATTTTAAAATAAAAGAGGGTAGATTCAGACTAGATATAAGGAAGGAATTTTTTACAGTGAGGGTGGTGAAACACTGGAACAGGTTGCCCAGAGAGGTGGTAGATGCCCCATCCCTGGAAGCATTCAAGGTCAGGTTGGACGGGGCTCTGAGCAACCTGATCTAGTTGAAGATGTCCCTGCTTGTTGCAGAGGGGTTGGACTAGATGACCTTTAAAGGTCCCTTCCAACCCAAACTATTCTGATTCTAAGTAAAATGATCTTAGTATTCCAGTTTGGGACACAGTAACTTTAAAACAGTAAGACATTTCTCAGGAGGACAGAGAGGCTGAATACAGGGATACATGGGGGTGCAGGGGGAAAGAGGTTACAGGACAGAATTTGGCATGCAGTTGTCAGAAGACAAGTATTTGAGAACCCTTTATATGAAGCAAAAGAGTGCCATGATTTAAATTTAACATGGGAGAGTAAGTTAGAAATTATGCATGTAACAGTCGGTGCCACATAAGAACAGCCGGTGGTATGGTGAAAAGATGAGTTAAGAACTCAGGACTAACATAACAAGATATAATGCGTGAGACATTTCCAGACACTAGTGATGAAGCTAAATTGACACCATTTTAAATGTTATATAATATAGTCTGAGATTTATGTATTGTGCTTTCTTGCTCTTTTGTTTTTTCAAGGAAGGCAAGGGAATAGTAAAGAAAACAAGTATGAAGAGTATGGTTTTCTTAAGTCCATCTAATTATGATGATAAACTACTTGCAGAAGTAGGCATTGAATTATACCTAAACAATCAATGGGTTTCTGAATCAAAAAATTTATGTAGCAACCTGACACAACGTATTGATAAATAATTTTCCCTGCTGGAAAAAAGTGGATCAGAGTACTGCTGGGAAACTATTTTGGTAAGGAAGGGTACTGACAATGAGGGTGACAGAGTGGAGGTTCAATTGCGGTTGCAACCTTTCTGCATTTTCTGAAATCAGTATAAAGTTTTGAAATGGCAACTGTCATTCTTCACAGTACTAAAGTGTTCAATGAACATTCACATTCAGAATTTGTCTTTATTGTCAACTGACTTTTACAGAACGTTAAAAAAATACCTCCAGTCCAACAATGCCCTTGAGGAAGCACTTAAGTACAGGAGTCAACAGGATAACTTGTTAAAGTGAAGAAAATGCCCTATATCATATTGGGCTGTGGGCCAAGAGCTCACATCACAGGGCTGGGGCAGAGGGGGTCAAGTAATCTGAAACTTAACATTTCTCCACTCCAAGGAGCAAATGAAAAGATGGGACTTCTAATTTTTAACATTTATGTCATAAAACTCTGGATGCATTAGTTTTATATCTTCCAAGTGTGCGTTAACTATTTACTTTCTTCCAAGTTAAAGCATAATTAGCATAATTAACTGAGTAGTCTTGCTCTCTACTGTTAACCATAGACCATATTTGGTTCAAGGGCTGGATTCATTTTGGAGGCAAAGGGCATATTCTGTCTTTATAGAGGGCCAACTTCTGCCCTTTTGGATTCTTTATATGAATTTAGGAAGAATTTACTCACTTGAGCCTGTTCCCCTTACTACAAAAGTCAGTTTGGAAGTTCTTACAAGTACAGAATTCCTTTATTATCAGGAGGCTAAAATAATTTTAGAATACCTTCAATTTGGAAAAATACTGGAAACTGGAAAAAAGTAAAAGCAGCAGATAGAGTTAGACCTAATATTACAAGCAAAAAACCCAAGCTTATTAGTATTTGAAACTTACTAGTTTGAAACACAAAATGGAGTTTCAAACCACAATCAGAATATAATCCAGGTATACGCATTGTTTTTAACCCCATTTTTCATTCGGAGACAAGCTTCATAGAGCACCAGAAACTTAAGTATTCCATTGGGCTTATCTTACACAACGCTATCTCTCAAGGTGAAACCTTGTATGAATATGAAGCATTCACCGCTGAGATAGCAATTTGTACATAATACTAAATTAACAGACAATTTATCTAGTTCAGATCAAATTTATCCCAACTAATATAGCATTTTCAGGTTTCCAAGGGCATATATCAACATGTAACCGATGTGCCTGAGAGGTCTGATACAAATAAAAAACCAGCTTTGATTAGTTTAGATGGTACAATAGGCTTATTTAACAACAGATTCATCTTGTGGTATATTTTGATATAAAAATAATTATAATTCTTAAATTATTAAGGAATGTCTTTATTTTGAGCAGCAGGTTATTTTAACAACAATAATTTCCTCGTAGCTCTTAATAACAACAGGGCTGAATGGCTTTTAAGCGCAGGCCATCTAGATTGACTTCTGCAAACCAGATTCAGATGCTCCTGTACAGAACCTCATTGTTTACTTTGTGTCGAGTTTTGGTTTGAAAGATAGATAGATCCACCACTTCAAATGATAGTTTAAGGTTAATCATTCTTTGTTATCTCTAATTGGCACTAGTCATTCTTCATTAAACACGCAGACATGGATTTTAATTTAGCTTCAAGCCTTGGTTTCTGCTATGCTTTTCTCTGTTGATGCCCACTTAAAACTTGCCATTTCTTTCTTTCTGAGATACCACAGATGTAAGTAAATTGGGGGGTGGGGGGACAAGACACCTGGTTGGTTGATTTGAATAAATGTAACAATTGACCTCTTTGATTTTATGTCATATGACTTTTAAAGCTCTTCTCTCTACTCAAGGTTCTATCATTCTTTCACAAATCTACATGCAGGGAGCAAATGCAGCATTCCAATATCAAGTTCAAATTGCTGTGTACAGAGGTAGTCTCCTACCCCACTATTCTCATTACAGTTCACAATTACTGTATAAAATAGGGCTCAACATGACTGTGAGAGGACCATTCACCTTCCTCTGACCTAAATCATTACTGACAGACATTTGAATCACTTGCCACCCTTACAATCCTTTCCAGTAACATCATATTTAAAAATTATACATCTTGAAAGGCTTGAGGTCTATTATAAATAGTTCCCAAACTGAGTAATTAATCTCCCAGTTCCAAAACTGTGTTTCTGTATAAAAATCATTCACACTGATACACATTTTAGAGTTTAACACCTTGTCCTTTTCAGGCCTACAACAACCCCTTCTTCAGTAAGAGAGTCATAGGCCCACCTAAAATCATTAGAAAGTTTAACAAGAAATAGGAGAGAAAAAAATATATGAAATATTTTAAATCTTCTACAATAGCAAGTATGCTCAAGTTCTTTCTTCAATAAGAGCTTCTGACACTTAAGAGAATTCAAGGAAAAAAATTGAATTCATTAAAATGGACTTTGGATCTGATCCAGAATGCCTTCCTCGGTATGCCACGTTATTATACATGACATGACTGGTGGGGTTTTTGGTTTTGTTGTTGGGGCTTTGTCGTATAATGAAATCTTTTGGGAAATCTTAAAAAAAATGAAAGTATTCTTTTAAACTATTTCTATCAAAGCCACCAGAAGTAAAATGTAGTATTCCCTTTATTTATGTGAAATAACAGTCGATCTCTTCGGAGGTGAAAACCTGACAGTCTGTTTAATTAGCTCTCACTTTGTAACCACTTTCATTCATCTGCCAAGATCTAACCAATATGAGATTTATTATCCGGGTTTAGCTCTGAAAAGCTACCTGTCATTCTCCTCTCTGTACAACACCACCTTGGGATTTAGCAGATCAGCAGGCTTCTATTCTCAGTCTGAATCTGCTCCAACACCAGTTTTGCCATAATGTGACTGCATTTGTTGCAGTGGAGTGACTTCTGCTTTAGACAAGTAAAGCAGAGAACAGAATCAGGCTCAGTGATGTTCTGTCAAACTTGCTTGTGTGTGACTGCAACAGTAAGTTGCTGAGATTTAAAAAAGAAAGAGGGAAACACAGTATCTTTTTTACAGAGGAACAGTTGAGAGAAAGTTACTATCAATTGTAACATGAACACTTGTACGTGGTTGCAAATAGTATAAGTAGTAATCTCTTAAATGCAAATTTTTCATTAAGTTTTCTTACTATTAAAAAAATAGATTCCATCTCCTTCCATGAAAAGTCACCTGAGGACCTGAGACCAACCACGGTGCAGAAGTGCAGTACCAGTGTCCACATATTCAATCAAACTCCAAATTGATTGGTGATCACTCAGGAGATGTTTTCCTCTAATAAATGCCTCTCTAGTCAATGCACATCTTACTGACTAAAAGGCTTTCTCGTGGAAGGAGAATATTGTGGATGAAAGTTAAAATTTACAGGATTGATGTACAATTGTTCTTTATAACCGTGATGCCACTGCATTCTGGAGGGGTAGTGGTTCTTTGGACCAGCTGAAGTTCAGCCTCAGATTAGAAGTGTGTCCTTGCTGTAAAGTAGTCCTGTACCTCAGGACTTGAATTACTAAAGGTGAAAAAGTATTCACAGAAAATACGTGGCTAAAAAAATGTTAAAAGACAAGCAAGGCCTATGCTTTAAGTTCCCAAATCTCTTTAACAGTAGAGTCAAGTAACAAAAAGACTGATAAACAACAGTACCATTTTCTAACTAGAAAATAGAATGCATTCTCCTTCAAAATGCGTCATGAGAACTTGTTGATTTTTATGACAGCTTCAGTGGGAAAAGTCTACATGAAATCTTGGCTCTTGTTTCATTTTGAAAATGTCAAAATGCATTGTTTCAAAAAGGTTAAAGTAATTTTTCAGTTCAATTTTATCAGGGTGATTCATCTCATTTAGACATTTGTACTATGTTCTAGTGTACTAGAAATATTACATGAACACTAGGATTGTACTTAGTCTATAAGCTAGTAATTATTTGGTTTTTTAAACTACCTATTTTACTACACTTGGGTGTTTTGACACTATATAATTTTTGAACATAAAGAACATTTGGCACTTGAAAAAATTTAAATTCAGATCAAATTACTGAATAATCTCATTGAACATATGGGGAAGGAAATTTCTGAAACATTTTCAGATTGAATTTTACACTTTCCACTTCGAAATAGTATTTTAACTGAATAAAATTAAAAGAGAGCAAAACAACCTAAAGATGCATTCTTTGCATATGCAAGGAGCTTCAGAGCAAACTTAAATTTATCACCTTGCTTATTTCAACAAAACGCAGAAACAAGAACAACATATACTTACAGAATTTCCATCTGAATCTGTTTTTAAATTTAATTTTCACTGCTTTCTTGTCCACATACTTGTCCCCCAGCTCTAATCAAAGTTAAGCAATCTCTGGCCAGATTTTTTACCTGGATTGTTTGAATTCCTAATACAGAGCATCTACAAGGAACATGAATAGAGGACAAAGGCCACATATGAAGAATAAAACATATAATTCATGTCTCGTGTTTCCTTACTTCTGGTAAGTACACCCACACACATTGCTCAATTTTAGTCAGCTAATTACTTGAAGGCAGTGCAGGGGAAGCCAGTTTTGAAGGATAAGTGGAAACCTTGCTGAAATCTGAGGGGTCATGCTTTATGCACAGGAGAAAATGGGAATACTGCTGTAAGAAAAATGAAAAATGAATAATTGTGTGTGGGAAGAGGGAATAGAAGGCATCAATCAAAGCAGAAGGGAAAGGCACAAGAATCAATAACTGCTTCTTAACAAATCTGTCCCTGTTTATACTTGGCATTTGTGACTAGTTCTGCCATACATCTGCTTTTTCTCCAGTCATGCCTCTTCTTCTGTCTGGCTGTCTCTCTGGAATTATTCTGAACAGCTGGATTTGTTGTATTCCCTAGGTGTGTGTTTGTTGGGTTTGGTTTTGTGGGCTTTTCTTAAGGGACATTCCCCAAACCACTACACATTCATATACAGTGGTTGAATACCTGCTGTGAATCATCAGATACTTTCACAGCATCTGCTATCAGCCTGGAAATTCCCAGCAAGCTGCAGAGAACCCAAGCAGTAGCTGCAAACATATGCATGATAACTATACATTGATGAGACCTCATACAGTATGCACCTTATAGTAACCCTCCACAAACAAGAGAATCACAGTCTTTAATCCTTCCAGACAGCCACAGTCTCCACTGTCATTGCATCAGTCATAGAAACCTTTCCCTATGTCTTGTAGAGAGGGAAGACCGATGTAGGCATATTATGTGGCCATAGTATAGTCTGCCAAAATTTCAAAGGCTAATTTCCTGGTGAATTGTGCTATATAATTTGAGGCAGATGAAGACTCAAGCCACTGACATCAGTCAGACTGTTCAGGTGAAGAAGGGCTTACCACAGGAGAAAGGGGTTGTAGGATCGAGGCTAATACTCTGAGCTTTCCTCTCTGTTTGAACTCACATACTTAAAGTGCAATTTGATTAAACTTCAATTCAAAACAAAGATCTTTAAAAGTGAAGGATTTATACCATTCTATTTTTGCATGTTGTAATTAGATCCTTCTTATATGTACTTTCATTTCAATATTCTTTCAGGTATAAAATTATGATTTTTAAGCTTTGCTTTTATTTTAAGGCACAATGAAATAGTGACTGAAAATGCCAAAAAAATCAGTTACAAAGACTTAAATTATTAAGTGTTACATCAAAGAGTATTTCCTGAAAACTCTGCCATTGTGAAAACTTGAGTAATGGAATTTAGACAAATACTCACAGTTAAGAAAGATTTTGTTACATGTTCATAGGAGAAAATAAATGACTCAGAGTATCACAACACATTAATTAAATGGAAAGTGAACTTCTGTCTGTTAAGTTGTGATGAATTTAATAGTAATTACAAAACTGGCAAGTTTGCATTAAACATCTGCATCTATATTGCCAATTCAAACACTTCACAGGTTTACCAAGATAGGGTGATCTCCAGCTCTAGAACATATGCATTCTCTATGATGATATTTCAGGACTCACTCACACCAAGCATTTGTGTATATGAACTGTGAAATTCTTACAAATTTGCTATCAAAATCCAAAGTCTTCCAAGGGAAGCCCTCATTAACTGCATACTGTGATCATTTATATTTGTCAGTTTATTAAACGCAGCTGACACTAATGCTTGTAACTGTGTTTTAACAGGATTTTCTTAACAGAAATATAGCATTTATGAAAAACTTCTGGCATCTCCATTTCTACATAAATCTTTATTTTTCAGAAGTGGTAATTACAAATAAAGGCATTAAGGTGCCAAAGAGGTTTCATGTTAGTATCAGGTAAATAAATCAGTTCATGAAAATCAGTGTGACTAACAGTCTTAATAAGTCCTAAGAAATCTAACAGTTGCAATCACCATTTGTTGGGGGGGGAGACCAAAACCTACAACACAGTCTGCTATACCAGTATTTTTAAAATCCAGGTCCTAAATACTCATACAGCATGTTCACAGGCCATACATAAATTCAGTTCCTTAATCAAATTATTCATGCACCTTTTTATACCTTCTGACATCACCCATCTTGCTTACACAGGGAGTAGAAGGAAGCAGCAGAAATGCCTTTACTTTTGCTCCCCACTACACTGCAAGATACAGGAACAAGATAACCTCTAAAATCCTTATCTAAGTAACAAGACCAAGCATGCATATATAAAAGATTTTAGGAGAAGCTGGTCCAAGTTTTATTGGACTAGAATTCCATATGCGACCTTGAGTGGATTATTGCAGAACAAGTCCATAATGTGCAAAGGAAGAAAGACTAGGAAGGTAGTCTGAAAATGAGATTCAGGGTAGCCCACTTTCATACTTTTTTTTTTTGGCCTATGTTCTTAAAACATGTTTGGACTCCTTAGCATGACATTCAGTCTTTTAGAAACTCTCCATTTTCTGATTCTCCTGGAAAAATCTTGTTACATTTCCTAAAAAGGCTAGGGGGACCTAGTACAGAAGCTTTTTTTTTATTCTTGAGAATCAAGCACACACTAAAAAGCAACGGGGTGTGGAAATATTTTTGGCTGCTTTTATGTTATGTGCAGCGGGAACACATTAAAAGGTAAGAAAAAGCTTCAAAGTCTTTCCCTTTTTTCCTGTAATTTTACATTTTCTATGTATTACATTAAGATTATCAGCAATGCAAGAGACACGAATCTTGCAGATATGAATCAAAAATAGCGTGGCCAGCAGGACTAGGGAAGTGATCGTGCCCCTGTACTCGGCACTGGTGAGGCCGCACCTCAAATACTGTGTTCAGTTTTGGGCCCCTCACTACAAGAGAGACATTGAGGTGCTGGAGCACATCCAGAGAAGGGCAACGAAGCTGGTGAAGGGCCTAGAGCACAAGTCTGATGGGGAGCAGCTGAGGGAGCTGGGACTGTTTAGCCTGGAGAAAAGGAGGCTGAGGGGAGACCTCATCGCTCTCTACAACTACCTGAAAGGAGGTTGTAGAGAGGTGGGGGTTGGTGTCTTCTCCCAGGTAACAAGTGATAGGACAAGAGGAAATGGCCTCAAGTTGGGCCAGGGGAGGTTTAGACTGGATATTAGGAAATTTTTCTTCACCGAGAGGGTTGTCAAGCATTGGAACAGGCTGCCCAGGGAAGTGGTTGAGTCGCCATCCCTGGAGGTATTTAAAGGACGTTTGGATGAGGTGCTTAGGGACATGGTGTAGTGGTGGTTTTGGCAGTGTTAGGTTAACAGTTGGACTCGATGATCTTAAAGGTCTTTTCCAACCTATACAATTCTGTGATTCCGTGATTCTGTGAATCAGATATACAAAATTTGACAGAATGTAAGAATGTACCAAAAAAAGTCATGAGAAAAAGGTGAAGGCACCAGTATCTCAGGGAAAAACAGTCAAGTTTACAGCAGTAAGCTGAGAATTATTTCATACAGATACGATAATTTCTAATTCTTTTCTTCTGTTCTTTGATGCTACCTGAGCAACATAAGAGTGTGTGGGTAACAAAAAGGTAGGTTTCTAAACTTGAAAACCACTGAGGGCTGAACCCACTTTAAGGCTAAAACACACACAGAATAATAATGTCTGATAATAATCCCTAGTTTTAGAATAGAATATAACATAACACAGGAATTACATTCTGACATGAAATCATGGTGGAACATCAGTGTTTCATTTCTAAGCTATAGTACGTAGTCTGGGTGGCACCAGTGTGTATCTGCAGATGTCTGTGATAACAGGCTAATCAGGCCACTGGTTGGTTGGGTGGATTCACTGGTCCAGCTCTGTATTCTAACACCTGCATTCCTGTTTATATTGCTGTGGATAAGCAGTGGCTATTGAAGTGCTCTGCAAGTTCACAAAAACTTGTGCTGTTATTTGCTAGCATCACAATGTGGGAATTAATGTTTTATTGTTTGTTCTGCAGTTATTTGCTTTTGTAAATTGATATTTGTATTTCTATAAAGTGCCTCAGTTAGCATAAGATGTGTAGGCACCAACTCTATTTTGTTAGCATTACATAATGCTTAGCATAATGACAGCCTGGCTCTGGTTAACAAAGTTGTGAATAAACTCGGCTTTTTTGCATCTGTGTTAAAAACACTAATTAAAATACCGGTTTGAAATAAATTGTTTCAAAGAGAAAGTTTCAGAGTGCTGCTATTTTTACCAGCATAATTACATCCTTCTCAGTGAGGTAGAAGGCTTGTAGGTAGAAAAATCTCAGCTACAAAATTATGATTAATAAGCTTCTCTTATGAAATAGTTATAGGGGTTCAACTGTATATTGAGGCTGAGTATCATGTTTGGGGGTGCTGTACGGACAATGCCCTGAAGTCACTCCCTCCTACGTGCTAACTACGCTCCCACTGTTCAGGTCCCCTCAGAAGATTCATCATGCTCTCTGCCATGCAGCCCATCACCTTTCCTAGTCTGCGGGAAAGGGAGGCTGTCGCTATCACTCAGAGCCATGGCTACATCTTCAGTTCTGTGTATTGTAACTTCCCCAGTGCTGACCAGTCTTGTCTGCCTGTACTGTGCATATGATATTATTCAGTTCTTGAGACACTGCTAATTGCTGTTACCATTGCATCTCATTCATCCCCTATTCAGAGACTGCTTGCAGTGTCCAAGCAGGAAGGCCACTAAACCATTCTACAGACAGGGTAAGGTGTAATCAGAAAAATAATTCATAGCTTTGTCACTTATAACGTAGAGAGTTCAGGCAAATTATCCCAATCAACTATATTCTTTACAGCAGCTTCTACAACTATATTTCTGTAGGCTTTATTCCTCTTTCTCAGAAAGAATGTCATACTGCTTGAAAAATAAGTCCTATAAAGGGGGGGGGGGGGGGGGGGGGTCAAAACTCCCTTCAAAAATGTTAATTCTAGTAGTTATGCAATGAGTTTGGCTAAGATGACAAAAAATGTCTTAGATTAGGGTTTCACTCTTCTATTACCCTCCAATACAAGTGTAATTCAAACTATTTGAGTCTATATTGAATATCTGAAGTGGTTTAGAATAAGGTTTGCATAATTTTGTTGTTTAACTTGGTGTCCAAATTTACATTCCATATATAAATTGTGTTGGCTTATGAGCACTCAAACCTTTTTGCACATCTGTGGAATAACAGACTTTTGAGTCCAGATCTCCTTCTGTCCATAAGTGTATTGGTTCCCTTTTTTCTACTCACAGTTGTGCAAGGTCCCAAGAGGGCTAAGTGTGTTAGCTTCCAGAGAACTAACCTTGTGTTGTGGTTTAACCTGGCAGGCAGCTAAACACCCCACAGCCATTCACTCGCTCTCCCCCTCAGTGGGTTGCGGGAGAGAATCAGGAAAAAAAAGTAAACTTCATGGGTTGAGATAAAGACAGTTTAATAGGACAGAAAAGGAAGGGAAAATAATAATAATAATAATGGTGATAAAAGACTATACAAAATAAGTGATGCACAACACAATTTCTCACCACCCACCGACCAATGCCCAGCCAGTTCCTGAGCAGCGGTCGCCACACCCCCAGCCAACTCCTCCCAGTTTATATACTGAGCATGACATCATATGGTATGGTTTGGCCAGTTTGGGTCAGCTGTCCTGGCTGTGTCCCCTCCCAGCTTCTCACTGGCAGGGCATGGGAAGCTGAAAAGTCCTTGACTAGTGTAAGCACTACGTAGCAACAACTAAAATATCAGTGTGTTACTAACATTATTCTCATACTAAATCCAAAACAGCACTATATCATCTACTAGGAAGAAAATTAACTCTGTACCACCTGAAACCAGGACACCTTAATACATTTTTAATTTTTACTGTGCTAAGTACTTCTGTCGTTTTTGACATGAAGCAATACTATAGCTTCCTTCTCTTCATTTCTTATGTCCTTCCGTCTGTTCTGTTACTGTCAGCTCAAAACAAAGATGAAGATGACAACAGTATTACCTGACAAAGCATTACATGTTGCTGTTTGGAGGTATTTTGAGACCCACAGACTGAGGTTTAACTCTCAATGACCCCAAAGTTGAAATAAATTTATTCCAACTCCCTGGAAAAAGTTGCATTTAGAAGACACTTAAAAATCACCAGGTGACATCACATCCAAACTTGCATTTTTTATTTTTGTTTTCCATTATTCAAAATCTTTACATTTGTAAGCACAAATAATTTTCTCACTGCTGCTCACAAGGACAGATGACGATGTTATGAGCATGATCATTTTTCTACTGATGTTTTTAGTAGCCATACTATTCTGTCGTTTCTCATCTTTTTTAGTTACTCACCATCTCAGCTTGTCTCCCACACAGCCCTTCCTGCACATTAATGGGAGTATTCTTATCTTTTTAAAGACTACTTTTAATACTGTAATAGAAGTAAATATACATGATTTTTTCATTTGTGATGACACTGGTCACTTGGGGATAAAATGCCCTGCAAGTAAGCTATTATTTCAAAAGGATGCAGTGCTTTATTTGAGGTCAACCGATAAGTGCTTACACAGGAAAAGCTCTAATGGGAAACAGCCCTTGAAGACTAAATCTTCTGTTGATTAGTTATTCACTATGCACCAGGCCACCTGCTTCCACAAGGTCCAACTTCCAACATACAAACACTTTTCTTTCAAATTTTGCTTTATTACAATTCAATAGCCTGTTTGCTTGATGTTGCAGTTGCTACTCCAGGATCCCTCTGAGTTTGAATCAATTTCAATGAGTAATTCTTATGAATGTGTATCATCTGTTAAGCCAGCATTTTAGTTATATGTCCTTTTTCAAACAGTTACTGCACTAGGACAGCTTCAGAAAACACTAACATACATTTTTTTATTTATTATCTGAAACATTAAAAAATCATCCAAAATAAAGGTCTCATGAGCACAGGAGATTTCCTAGTATTCTGAGAGCTCAAAGGAAAATCTAAATGACATCAGCTCATACCCGTTTCCACTGACACATGAAACATTTTAGTCTATGGAGAGTCAAAATTTGCAGCTCTGCTGTCTATCAAATCCATGAGGAAGCAACAGTCCTACAGTCTTTCTCTTCGTTTGGACCAGTGGTTTTGGGGAAGCTAGCACTACATGACTGGGGAGAACTAACATTATCCCTGACACACACAACACACAAAATCAAAGCCTTTATCCACACATGCTGTACTAAAAAAAATCCCTTAGTTCATCTTTTTGCTTAGAACTACAGAACTCTGTTTACTGAGTATCATTTGGCAATACCTTTTCCTCCCTTGCTACACTACATTGTCAAATGAAACTCGTTATAAAACTTTATACATACATTAAAAGTTCCTTCAATTAGTTGTCTTCTATAGTATAAATACCATACATTTTTAATTAGAATGTATGCATGTCAGAGAAGAGAAGAATGTAGCTAGTGTTCTTAAATGACTATTATTGATTTCCTTTAGTGTAGGCTGTATCTTCAATATTATTGAGGTTATATTTTAAAGAACTGATGTATGTATAAATCTAATTTCTTTAAAATGTTAATCAAAAGCATAGGAAAATCATCTGTACAGCTAGCCTTTCTGAGCTTGAATCTGTCCCCCCAAAAAAAACACAGCAAAACTTCTGAATTAATCAAGAAGGATCAGGCTCTTCTATAAAAACTCAAAAGTGAAATTACAACTGTTCTTAAAATTGCTAAGTCAGTCTATGCAAATTTGAGTCCCTAGTTCTGTAATTAGATGCCAATTCCATGCAGAACTCTAACAAGGTCAATAGGGAATGGAACTCCTTAAAAGACCTGGGTTACTTCATATTTTGCCTGTTAGTAAAAGGGTGGATGACAATCTTTTGTCCTTGTGCCATTCTGATGCACAAACCCACCCTTGTTGGTTTCTGGAAGATTCTCCCCTCACTGGACAGGCTGGGGAAAGTTTTCACTGTTGCCAGGGGTCTTACAAGGTGTCACGCCAGGCCTATAACAAGGAGAACGTCAACCCTTGGCCTGTCTTCTCATTGGCTTTTCTAATACACTTTTTAATCAGAGGAACCTCATCAAAACTTTGATAATGAGGGTAGACACAGCTCTGTCTCTCACAGGCCCAAAGGATTTAGGCTCCTTCTGCCTCCTCTTTTCTCCCTTTCCACAGCTGAAATTCATTATGAAATTATAGTACTGTCCAACATGAGTAAGAGGATCAGTTTCTGATCCCATGTTTGATGCTACAAGCCTAGACGGCTTGATGATTCGATCTATACACCTCTCCAAAGAGCAGGGATGCTTTGCTTTTGATGGCCTTTTCCTGCTAGAGCTAATATCTCTCTCCCACACAGCAGTTCAACAGCTGTTAGGTTTATAAGCGTCCTTCACTGCCTGACATGGAGGAAGCTTTGCAGTTGTATGGTGTTTCTGACAACTTGGAGAACCATACTCTTGTGGCACTGCTCCTACCCTTCTTAAAAGCAAGGGTGCATCTCTAAGGGTTCCTTACCCCTTGTCTTCCACTGTTTGAAATGGCTTGGCAGGTTCCTCACTTAACAGTGATACATCAAAAGCTCTCTCAGTTGGCATGCTATTTTCTTCTCATTTTCATTAGTTCCCCTTGACAGATTCTTACCCAAATTAAGAGGGTTTTCTAGTTGCTTCTACTGGCTGTATTGCTGTTTAGATACACGCTCACTACTATGCAGAATATTTTGCAGAAACAGACAGGATTCCTGCCATAAGGAATTTACAGTGTTTACATTCACTTATAAGAGTAAAGCTTTCCAGCTTGTCTGCTCTTAGACAAGGTAAAGGGTTGGGAGGAGATTCAAGATGAAGCATCCTCCAGCATTGTACTTCATTTCCTCTTAGGAGTCCATATTTGTCCTTCATTTTAACATTGGTTTCCACAACATAAATCAGCCAAACTCACTTGATCTCTACAAGACAAAAATCAAATGAAACGTGCCGTGAGAATGACTGTATTCATTTGTACTTGCATGTGCTTTAAAATACACATTTTGGCTCAGTTTTCACAAGGATTTCTTAGACTTCCTTATTGACCTGACTTACGAACATTCAGAATTCATATTTTCAAACTATTTCTTGTAACCAAGGTGACATTGTTCCAGAAGCTGGGCTCTACTGAACTACGCACATCAGGGAGTATATGATGTGTTTAATGCCCTTTAATTCCAGAATATGTCTCAAAACTACATAACTGCTATTAGGAATCAGGAAAAAGCGCATCCCTGCCAAGGAACAAAAGTAAATACTAAACTCCAAGTTCAGTTAATCTTTTGGGAGAGAAAAAACTTAGTCAACTCAAAAGTCTCACAATAAGATATTTTCAAAAGGAAATCTGTATATTCAAAGCGCCTTGTACAAAGGTACTACTTTACCTATCAAAATCTTTTAAAAAGAATTTTTCTTTAGTCAGAAAACATTTGGTTCCAGAAACAGAGGCTTACATTTGAGTAATTTAGTGTATGTGAGCATTTTATTCATAATATGTACAGTAATAGCAAAGAAGTGCCTTATCATTGTCTTTAGGGAATAATAAGAAACAATAGATTATATTCTAAGATAACTTAGTTAAGTAGTAAACATCTTTATTTAGTGCTAACTTGCATTGAAACAGTTTACCTAAATGAAAGCACATAGAATTCATTTCACTTTTCCCAATATTTTAAAGATACTGTTTTTGTCACCTACCACAATGATCAGAACACCAGGGTGAAAAGATTTTAAATGGCATATTTGACTAATATTAAACTAAAATGAATAGCCCATTTAATTTGTTACTATGTCCACAGCAACATTAAATTAACTCAGCATTAGCAGATCTCAGACAGCTGAATATCAAGTGAATAAGTATTATGTAGTTTAAACCAATACAAGCTTGACCATGCTCTTTTCTCTACATACATCGTCCAGCTGTCCCAGCAGTAGAGAAGATGCTGTAAGATAAGATATAACAATCCAAACTCTGGCTAACATAAATTTTGATTTGCTTAATCATTATACAAGTCTTACTCTCCTGTATGGTATGTCAATCATTTCAACACCAGTGTACTTAACTACAGCATGTAGCATATATTAGGAGAAGATCACCTACCCAGCCTATGGGTTTCATTTCTCTATTTCTCTATTTATTTCTCTTTTTTCTTTCCTTCTCACATCTTTAACCCAATTTTATCGGAACTTCATTTCTCCACTCCCAGTGTTATCTCCTTTACTAATTCTTACTGTAGCACCTTAAGCTGACTATTTCTTGGATCCCCAACATCAACATACTGATCACAGGACCTCAATGACATGCTGTACAGAGAAATGTATTACTTGCACCCCAAAAATTTGCACTTTAAAGTCAAGTCAAAGCAGCAAGCGGATAGAAAGGAAAACATGTTTAAAGAAAAAGTATAGTAGTCATTCTGGAAAACATTAAAGTGTCAACAAGCCACAGTGTATCCACAACTTGAATTCTCTTCAGCAAGGTTTCAGATGAAACCATGAGATAAACATTACTCTTTCTTAGTCATATGTAAGATAATGAAAATACTGCAATCCAGAATACAAGATTCAGCACTTATATGCAGATATATAGGATGAAATCCCAGCCTCAGTGAAACACATGCAGTTTTATTACAGGTTTTTGTGAAGACAACATTCTTTTTAACTTTCAGCCTCATACCACTCAGGAGCATGAAACATTTTCATCTAAATTCTTGGTTTGAATTTGATATGCGCACACATTTTATGATACTAGCCTACTCTAAAATGACTCTCAGCTTCATTCCAAAGTACAAGAGAATTTGGCTGTCATGCTGTGGGGTATGACCACAAAGAGGGAGGAAGGAAACTGGAAACAGAGAAGAGTGCTTGGGTCTAAGTTTCAACTTCTAAATACGTCTGTTATACCGTAAAAAAGAGAGGCAACATTTATTCACACAGAAATCTTCCAACACCTTTCATCCCATCTCAACTTCGCCACGTAGGCAAAGTCAGCAGAAGCAAAGGGATGGTCAGCAGCATTTTAGCTACTTAGAGCTTTCATAGTTCTTGCAGGTACAATACACAACACGAAGAGGAACTCGGGCTCCCATAATTTCATCATGTTCTAGAGCTATGCAGCCAGATCCTGATAGCCCCACACTAAGTACTTGTAAATCAACGGAACTATGTATGGAGTAATAAGCATAAAAGGAAGTAAAGACTGCAATATCAGCTTTTGCTCTGCAGTGTTTCATGCTCCTGTGACATTTTAAGAAAATGTTTCTGAAGCGTGTGTTACACACTATTTTTCATACCCAGACTAACTACAGAACTGAGCTTTTAGATACTCTAAAATGGCATTCTTGCTAACGTCTTCAGTTAAGTTAATATCTACATAAAACTTAATCTATAGATTATTTTATATTTAGGAAATGCTTTATGTAAATGTTTTTGTATTTTGAATTGCAAAGTAATTAACTGAAATGCCCCTACATTAAATTTAATCAGCTTACTATGGATGAAAGGAAACTTAAGATTTTGTTTCCTAGTCATGCCAAGTGGTTGTCAACCCAGAGAAACTGGCTCCAGTTCTCTTTTGACAACACTTTAGTTTAAGTCAGGAGGAACCGAAGATCAGAAGAATAGATCCAGTATAAAATTAATGCAAGTGAAAGAGAATCAGTGCTGACCTGTTGAACAGAAAATATTAGAAAAACATACTTTTATCTGTCATTTACTTATTTATGTAGCTACCTTCTTTTTACAAGTACTTGATAGAGGGGATTTCATCTCAGGTGCAACGTTCTGAGTGAAAACTCAAGCTAATATTCAGTTAGTTTAAACAATCACTTCATAAGCTTTCATCATGGAAATGATTTTATAGAGACTAAAGTTCCTTTACTTGGTTTGCTTTAGAGATGTGTCACTGAACTGAAGATAATCTAATTATCATTAAATCTCCTGTGGGTAACAAAATAAATACTATCTCCTTAGTCTGCAGTAGTTAGCTTTCTATAAATTAGGCAATAAATATTGTAATCCAATATCATAATCCACAAAAGACACTACTGTTCACAGGAAAAGTCTACTATTCTGTTGTTTCACTAAATAAAAAGAAATTAGAATGCTGTGTTCTATTTTTCCATCAGTAGTATCAAACCTGTTTTAAGATGGTACCCAGAGCCCAGAGGCTTTATCTGATGTTGCATCTAGAGGTGGGTTGGAATTTTTTTCCTAAGGTGAGTCAAGACTTTAAAATATCCTTATTCTACCATGATATGAAAGTAAACACCTCAAAGGTTTTTTTAAAAATGACAGATTTTTTTTTACACCCTCACAAAAAATACTCTTGTGTAGAATAGGTTGTAAGCTTCATGGCCGTTCACTCCAACCAATAAATAACAGGCTACGTAATCTATGTTTAGTTCTAGCCCCTGGCCCAAAACACGTTTTATCAATGTGAACCTGTTTCCCCTGCATTCTAGCCTAGAATTTACATAACATCTGCTGACCAGTATATAAAGATACTGGCACTTATGTTTCTACATTTGAAACTACTACAGTTGTCAAGTCTTTGCCACAAGCACAGAGAGAAAGAAAACCTCTTTACCTCATTACTTCCTCAAGGTTCTTGCAGTAGGATCAAGAATCTGGTACTATACTAGAAATCCCTCTCTACTCGTCCTTTAGATATGGATATTAGAGTAAGTAATTAGAAAGAAAGCTCACAGAGATTCTATAAACACATGATCTGCACTAATCCCACATTTAACTTCAGAAAAAACCCTACATCTGCTTTACTGTATGTCTGCTGTTGTCAGCATGTTACCTAGAGATAGGTCTTCCTGTGAACAAAGCCAAAAATGTTGCTCTAATAACTAGCTCAGGCGTTGATCTTGGCAGCTGACTGTTAAATCTTGATAGGCAGAGAAAGGCTACTACCTCTTTGCTAAGGAAGAAAAGGGATTGAGCCATATAAGCGCTTTGTTAACATTATATCTGAGCCTACAGCAGAACCCCAGTTATTATCCATAGTTCATGTGACATTTCTGGCAGTTATCTGTCATGTAAGTTGGAAACTAACACAATAACTTTAGATATTTTAAAAGTACGTTTAAAACACAGTAAAGTTTTCCTTGGAAGGAAAAGAAAAAACATGTCATGCTTCTATTTTCATCAGCATGCTACATGCCAATTACTAGCCCTATAAAGATTTGCTTTGTTGTGTGGTTTTTGCTGCTTTAAATTGAAAAGGTCATAGTTTCAACTTGCAAATTTATAACATACAACAGATTTGAGATTTGTGAATTTATAATGAAAGAATTTAAAAGTGGGAAGTTAACACTGGCATGTCAAGATGTCTCTAGGACGTAGATCTTCTTAGAGTTGGTTCTGTTGCATCTCCTATATTGATTTATTAATCTCATTTGAATTTCACTATGGAGGTTTCTGAGACATTTCCTAATAAGTGCAGTGACTATGGGCAAGTTCCTTTATGTTGTTCTCCCTGATGTAATTCTAAAAGTAGTTGAAATTATTTAAAGCATTTCTGATTTGCACATGTATTGCATTTGAGAATCTACCAGATCGTATTATCACTGTATAAAATACAGGTTTCCTTTCCCTATTCGAGTAAAACTGCTTGCAAGTATGAAGAAACAAAAATAAGAAAAAAGAAAAAGGACCAAATAATATTCAATTAATTACTATTGCACAATATTACTAGACTAAACATGGTGTCTTTAAAATCTCATATTTCACACTAGACATCTGACCCAGGTCGTAAAAAAAAAAAATTCTTATGCCTCTGAGCAAATAGGTAATTTTTATCTGCCATATGATACTATATGTTAACTATCTCTTTACCTATTCTTAGCTATGTATTTCTTTTCTTACCCTACCTTCTTGGTGTCTTGTTGGGACAGACATACTTAAGGCCGAAAAGATTACAGCAGAGGTGATGTAATCAGATAACAGGATACTGTTGGGGTACATGCATCTGGCACAAAAGAGGAAAACTTTCCAGAAGATCGATATTGCAATTATACTGCATCATCTCCAAGGGAAAAAAAAGCATTCTGTAACTCACTTTTTTAGTACATTCAAACCTGAAAGAATTCTTTGAGAGACTTTCGCATTTTTACTTTCTGTACATCTCCATCAGGGAAGAGCTGGGTTAATTTGTGGTCTCACTAACATACTAATAAATCTAATATTAAGCAATATTGGCCCTGTTTAAACACCCTAAACCACAGTTATCCTCTTCTACCATACTGCAATAAATGTTTTGCCTATAATTAATTTCACACCAGTATAAATGGAAGTAACATACCAGTGAATATGGTCCAGAAGCTTCAAAGTATGCTTATTTGAAAGGCGGTATTGTTTCATATACTAGTGTCACAGCATTTTGATGCAGCATAGTTTTAGTCAGCAGTCTAAGCCAACCAATACCAGACATAATTATTTTATTACAATAGCATTAGTTTGAAATACTTCTTAGCCACTTCTAGTGATTTCATAGCTCACCCTGAGGCTTGCCTGCATATAAGGGTCTCTTTAAAGAGAAAAATGTATCTAAGGGTTGGGTTATATCGGCTCCCACATGGCCACTGTTTAATAGCTATGCCAAACCTGTCCAGTGCTATAATACAGTACAGGCAAGTCATCCACGGAAAAATACAAGCAGTGCATATACACAAGAGATATCAAAAAGCACATTCAGTTGCCCTGTATGCTTATTTAACTATCAAAACTTAATTTGCAGCAGATATTACAAAAGGTTTGCAGAGAAAAACACAATCGTTAGTCACTGATGAAGTCTTTCCAGACCTGCTAGGTTCATATTCAGTGCCCAAGGCTGACAGACTGTGCTGAAAGTTTTCAGCCTTCGCTTTTCTTCCTTTACAGTCTCATCTTCTCAGCACTTTGCCTAAGGCTACCATCATATTCTTTGCTGATTCTTCATCTTAGATCTGGGGAGAAGGGGCAGTGGGGGAAAATAAGGAAGAAAGCTTCAACTTTTATTCATTTATTTATATATATTTTTAATACACTTCTCATGAGTAATTTCACATAAGACTGTGAAGCCTGCTCAGGTCCAGATCTGCCTGGACCTTACGGAGGGTCTGGAGACCGTAATGCTTCCTCTCTTATTTTGCAACTCCTGCATGGGCATGCTCATGCTCCCAGCAGGACACACTTGGCATGCTGAGAAGGAGGAAATTCAAAGGAAAAGAGAGGGCACTGTGATAACAGGTGTTAGCTGTGGCAGGAGCGGCCAGGCACCTGGAGACCAGTGTGCATGTGGGCACTATGATGTCTGAAGTCAGTCGGGAACAGCCTGCCTTCCCTTTTCCCAGGCAGAGCCTCTCTGCCTACACAACAGGCATAGAAGATGCTCACCAGGGTACAATTCTGTTTTCCCAGCACCTTAGCTCCTGCAGGTCTGCTGATTCCTGCAATAGACCACTCCTCAGTTTGGCCATTTTAGAGTAAAATACATCTTCTTTGAGCAGAAATTTTGTTATTATTTGGCTAGCTGTTTTAAAAACAAGCAGCAAAATATGAATGCAGTTCCTCCTCCATCTTGCCAAAGGATCCTACAGGTAAAACTAACCGATTCCTATGACAAGAACAGAATTTTTAGTGAGACTTGAGGGCAAAGGAAGGTATATATGGCACAGGCCTGATTTTTGATTCCTCCCAAAGCTGCATGTTCATTTACCCAGCCAGTGTCGGAGAAATAATAGAATTTGTCCCTCCTGCCAGTCCAAGGGACTGCTAGAGAAAACAGGCATCTCTGGGACACCAGACAGCCTATTCGTATCCACCACACCTGGCAGAGGAGCTGTTTTGCTACCTTTGTCACCCTGAGCATTATTTTGCAGGAGAGTGTACTTCCCCAATGGAGTTCTGCACTGAAAAAAGCCCCAGAAGGGTTAGAAAGCATATTTCTGATCTGCAACTTTTTTTACAAAGTTGGCAAAAAGTTGCATTTTGATGTTGTAAAGGTTCTCTCCCTCTATGAGCAATCCAGAATGCCAGTCATCCCCAGGAGTACTCTCTATCGTATAGGAGACTGTAGCAACTCAAGAAAACAGATTTTAAACAGGCTTTTTACAAATGTGTTGCATCTGTGTCTAAGAATACCCAAGGACAACTCTCTAAATGTACAGACCAATCAGGATATGCCCAAATATGGCTGGAAAAGAAAGCAAAACAGAGAAACTGGTTGTAATTTAGTATTAAATGATTTTGTTACTCAGTATTGGTCTCCTTGCTGTACAAATGAGGATATCCTCCTCTTTAAGCAAGCCAGTTAGCTCTTGGAAGGAAAAAGGTTAGCAGAATAAATTTTTTTTAATTTATCCACAATTCAGATTTTGGATTTATAGTCAGCCTAAGTTCTCCTGTATCTATACACCTTCTTTGTGAGAAGTGAAACAAGTCACCCAGGGGAACAGTATTTCAGGAAAAGCTCATTTATTTGTTTGTTTTTCATTTTGCCAAGTCCTGCGAATCATAATCAAATCCTGAATGAAACTACTGTGGAGATTTAGCTAGCTCAGCTTTTTAGCTCTCTCACTCCAGGAGAGGAGTTTGATCCATAGAGAAAGCACAGAGAAGAAAGGAGGCAGGCAAGCCTAGGGAAGTAAAATTTGGCTAATTGAGTTATGCTGTGTTCAGAGCCAAGCTAATGTTGCTGGTCGATATCAGTGTAATCCTGACATAAGAAGCCTGCTGATCAAACAGAAGTGATAAACATAAAGCCGCATTTTCAAAGGGTGCTATACTCCCCAGTTATTTCCCTGTTCTACAAGGAGCTATCAGTTTTCAGTAGCTTTGAAGACTGGCTCACAGTCCTATCTATGAAGTTAGCTGGGGGAAAAAATACAAATCAAAAATCCCCTAAGAATGCTCATAAAGTTAATTAGCATAATCTGCTCAAATAGAAAGGGCCTAGGAAAAAAAGCCTGGAACCCAGGAAGAGAAAGAACATGAAGTGAAGGGATTGGGAGAGGGGGTCAGTAAGTAATTCTTGCTCAATTTGTGTATTACAGAAGCACAATACTTTCCCTCATAATAAACACGTACCAGCTGTAGAATATGCTGCTGTTTATGAACTTGGACTGCATTAGCCCTAGTTAAAATGATGAAACTCTTGAAATCTATGAGTCTAGCTGGGAGCTCAAGAGGAATTATGTCAGAACCTCTTATCCTTTGTGTGCAGTACGCTTGTCTCTGTCCTCCTAAACCTTTTAAACTTCTCCTCCCAAGCCATACAGAGATACTGCGGCTCAGTTCTGGGAATGCAGAAATGGACTCAAACTTTCAGTATTCAGACTGTCTGTTGTGGAATGAATCAGAGATCTCAAAGGACTGTCACAAAATTCAGAATCATTTTTCAGACACCTTGAAACATTAAAAAAAAAGAAATCAGCAGAACTGAGCTAATAAACCATTTTTTATATCAAGCAGATGGAAAAAAAAACCAAGCATGTAATACAAAATGTATAAACACATCAACAAGACTGAAATATGAATTCCAATCTCTTCACAACTTTAATTTCAGTGAAAAAGAACAAGATGACATATGGAAATTAAGAAGTTTCAAGAAGCAAACGAATCACCAAGTGCCTTACTGAAATGCTTATGTGTTATTCTGTCATTTAGCTACTGAAGAAAACTTATTTGAAGGTGCCTAGGCTTAACATACCTGGGTTATTTTTGTAAAAGCAGAGCAACCAGAGCATAGAGCTATAACATTTTAGCCACATCCTTGCTGTACACATCTGGGAGAAAACATCAACGATGCCAGCTGCTACCTGATGCAAGTGACAAGCTGGTAAAAGCTTTTGAACCTTACAGGGAGAAGAAATTAACTGCATGGACCACTACAAAACCAAGGAAAAGAAACGACAATTACATTAAAAAGGAAAAAGAAAGAGCACTAGAGATCATCATATTCTCCTTTGTAAACTAGGTGCAACAGCACTGAAAGAAATTAGCATCATCCACGCATGACACTGACTAGAACTAAACCAACTATTGCGCAGAAGGAAATGCATTAGCGGTAAATGTGTGGGTGGTCAATTTTTTGATAAAATAAACTCTGAAAAAAATAAAACTGAAAAGCATGTTTTTAGAAAAATCAAAACAACTTAAAGGCAGTTTTTTCACCACAATCATAAATATTACAGTCTCTCTTCTGTCACATCTCTCATTTATGTAACTATGAGCTGTAACATGAATTGTACTTTGATTCCATGCAATATTATACTATTAGTAATGAAGTTTCCCCTAGTATTACAGGCCATACATAAATAGATATTTGTACTAGGATCCAGTTCACACTCAGGTCCTGTTCTGTGTATCTGCTATGTGCAGACAGACTTGTAACCAGGAAGTCAAAGCGGGGAAAGTAAAATGAACAAATTCTTTCAAAAAAATGGGGAAATACTCATCTATTAATTCTGTCTTTACTTTTGCGAATATGAAATAAGTCATGACCAAAACCAGTTCATTATTCTTTGTAGCTCTAACTTAATAATTTATTTCTGCCTTTCTACAGAGCTGGAAGTACTAAAAGTGACTGAGACTGAACATTAGCATGCTGCTGACAGAGATTACTCACACTTATAAGGGACTTGATATCAAATTGTCAGTTCAACCTGTCTGGATAAATTTTGAGGTGCAATCCAAGTAGATATACTGTCAGAAAATTTATTTTAGATAAGATTGAACCTGGGTTAGATTTTGCTGTTAGCTATCATCTTACTAGGAAGTAGCAAATCACAGAAATAAAGGCTTGAGGCTAACTTGAGGATAACATCCATGCTTAGGAAGTCAACAACATATAATCCTCATGAAGTCATTTTCTCTCCTTTTGATTTCACTGAATCACTTCAGCTTCAGTAACAAGTTGCCACTAAACCAGCACATTTAAGTGAGGCAAATCAGAAACAGTTTAACAGAGAAATAACTTGAACATCAGATTGGAAAATAAAGTTTCTTAAAAAAGGTATTATATTTCTATCATTAGAAATATTTCTATAATTAGTAATATCCAGAGAGGCACAAGTAAAAAGCATATGTGGAAACAGTTCAGAATAGCTAGATTCAATCCAACTATGAGAAAAAGGAATGGAGTACTTACCCCCAGGCAGTTTTTCTAATCTAAAGTAAGTCTTTGAAAATGTATGTAAAACTATGACTGTCTGGATACCCCCAAGAAATAGGAACTTCATTGTACTATGGATAAAGATAAGATATGGAGGTACAACTGAAAACCTGTTTTTACCATAATCCACATATCAGAAACTGCAGGCAGGTGGATAGAACTAATAAGAAATACTTTTCAAATTCTCCTTTCAGATGAGATCATCTCATATATTGTAGCCCAGAACCTTTGAGTGGACAATCTGCTACATTTTTCATTTTCAAATAAACTTACTATGAAACAGTTGCTGTTAATATGCTGCTTACACAAAGTATAAAGCAACAGTCCAGACACATCAAAGGAGATACTAATAAGCAACATGGTCATAAGAAAGTCATAGTATCGTGGATTGCGAGAAAGGCAAAGCAAGAAATATTGAGAAATAATAGACATTTGTGATACCTTTCAAACCTAATTAAGCCACTGTTCTTTTGATGGAACAGTCTGCAAAGTGCTGCCGATCTTACTGTCTTGACCTCAGATGGCTTGGGGAGCACTCTACTGGTAGGAACTTTTTCCTCCCAAGAATTATTGGGCAACTAAAAATACATCCATATGGACCAAGATATGAACACTAATATAAGTTAATGTATGAACATGTATACATAATGCTAATATATTTTAGTACTTATATTAAGGTAAAATTAATTGCTCTGCAGCATCAGTCATCTTTAAAGCAACTGAAGAAAGTAGAAGTATGAATTAATCTGAGATTTTTAGGCCCAGATTGTGTTTATTTCCTGATATAGCATCCAGCATTTTGACTCCTCCCAAGACCACCATTTTCACATATATATCCAATATGGTCAAAAATAATTTCCCGTAAATTCTTCCTAAACAACAGATGCAGGAATAGTTCAGTAAAGATTCATGTAGAATCCCATAAAAAGGCAAGCCCCAGAAGCAGATAACTAAAGCTCCTGCTAACTCTCCAGTTTTCTTAGTATTTCAGGCTTCTATTTTATCTATCTGTCTACTCCCTTGAGCACTGGATTGCTGTTTCTGTATATATTTTATGCGGACCAGTATAAACTAGCAACTATAATCTCAGGGCTGAGTTTCTAAGTCAGAATAGAAGATAACTTTTTCAGAAGCATATAAAGTTTGATTCTACTCTCAGCAGTCACATTTATATGCAGTTTGTTGGGCCTGGGGAATATGGAATACATTTTTGCATGTGTGGCATCATGAATAACTACCTTATTTTAGAATATCAGTTTTGAAACTCTTTTGCTACCGGGAAAGGTAGAACCCTCTATCTACAATCGAACATTACTACAGAAGTGAGGTCTCAGAAAATTCTAACAGGAGAAAAACGTTCCTGTTTTCTTGCTTCTTATAAGCTCTAATTATAAATGCTAATTCACAAGTCAAGGAACCTTAAAGTGAAGAGGAAAAAATTCAAGAATAATAATCACATAAGTTTTAAGGGACCACATTAATAAGAAACACGGGACTGTTTTCAGTAAGCTTGTTTTTAAAATGTTTTCAGTATCAATAAGAAAGTTTCTACCATTGTTTTGTCACAGGCAATGACAAGTATGGAAGATACCCTGCCCCTGCCTTGGGAATTGGGTCAAAAAAGTCAAAAACTTTCGTGAAATTGGTAAGTCAATTATTAGACTTACCTGTTATCTCTACAAGTTGATTTGAGTCTTATCTTCCAAGCTTACAGATAAACATATGTTGAAATAACGCAAGCCATCTGCAAAGGGAAAAGACAGAGTAAGTCTAACTTTTTAAAAGATTATGCATACAAGAGTATCTGCTGTGACACCACCTTTTTACTTCTTCGATCACCAGAATATTAACTTATGCCAGGCATAATCCCCTTGTGTTTATAATCACATTTTACAGTATGAAAAGCCAATTATATATGAACATTAAACAGTGCAGTATATTTTCAATGAAGCAGATCACATATATTTCTTTCTAGTATACTTATAAGTGCATTGCCAAGCAACTGTGACACATACACATTCAATTTCAGTTTAAGCCTCTGCAAAGCCACTGTAGTCAGTTCAATCAAAAGCTCCCTCATCATAAAAACATTCCTATTTGGTTAGAACTTCAGGCATTAATGCATGTATTTGCACTCACTCTGAATAGTACGAGTGTTTACATGGTTTGTGCAGCATCATGATATATTCTGAGATATAGATTGATTGATTGATTTATTTAACTTCAGTTGTACCTCTCCCTCCTCCCCGGCTAGCTTAAATCAGATGACACTTTATAATGTGTTGGGAGTGTCACATGAAGAATACAGGCAGACTTTAAAGGCTCAAGGACTTGTTTATGCAGTTAAGTAGTCCAGGTAATGGCATGCAAAACACCAGTGACTACAGCTAACCCATCTCATGCTAAGTCTCAAAAAGCATCAACAGAACCTTATAAGAAATATAAAAAGGAACAAATAAAAAGAAGATAAGAGCAAATTGGAATGGAAAACAAGTGGACCGTGAATGCTGTATTTATTCTTTCATTGTGAAGTCCCTGCAAAGAGAGATTAATTCTTCCCTTCAAAGGACTGTTGCATTTCTTCCTCCCCAGCCACATTTATTTATTATCAAGCATTCTTTTAAAACTTTGAAGACTCAGATTATCACCAAAAGCAAGATGATGCGTTTTTATTCCTTTTGTCCCCAACCCTTTCCTGTCTTATTTAGGTCAAAGCATCCTTAGAACAATGTCCTCTCATGTTTGTAGCCTACAAGGGTTAAGTATAGTTTGGGAGGACATAAATGCTGCTGCAGTCCTAACAATACTGATACAAATAAACATGAAGAGCATCTCTTTTACAGAGAGTTAAATTCAGCAGAACATTTGTAAAGCTGTCTCTATAAATATCACAAATACAAAGATCCAGGCATTCTCTTAACTACAGGATTTATAAAAACAGAAGATGTTGCCAATGACTGGTTTTGAATCTATTTAACAGTTATTGAGCACAAGACATACAAGAACGATTGCTTGTTACAATAATTTTCCTTTTTTATAATTCTATTTCTACCGTATTCTCTAGAGAATGAGAAGAAACCTTCAGGTTCTGATTATGAACAGAAATTCTGTTTGCACTTTGTCTAAGAAACTACACTATCCCCTTCTTTCTCACTACAACAAAATTTTATTTGATAGTGTGGATAAAATTTCCAGAAACAGAGATTAGGGAAGGAAAGAAAAGAAAGTAGGGTAGATCAACCTAATACAGCATTGCCAGAAATGTCAATAAGGACAGAATAGTCACTGTTTTTGTAATACACACAAAAAGAGATTTCTGTATCCTCAGAGACTTCTGTAACAGGAATAGTCTCTATCAGAAAAGGAATTCAGAACCATGCTTGCACTCAATTATGCACAAGCTGAGGTTTTTGTCATGATAAAGGACTAAGTTGAGCTTGTAACAAACAAAAATATACCTACCAATTATAGCTCTTGCTAAAATAGGAGAGGTATGAAAAAGAATGAGGGAATTTATTAAACAGAAAATACACAAGATAAGACAATAACTGATTATTACAAATAAAAAAGACAGACAGGAATACTATTGAACAATGGAACATACTGCAACTACTGGCTTTCACCACTTCTACCACTGGCCTTCAGAACAACACAAGTGACCAGCTTCTGCCCCCCAGGCTCATACCTCATCTAATAGATTTTCCAAAGCTAAAAATTAAGTGCTTATCTCTCAGTTCAGACTAATGGAAGTAGTAAGAACTTAACACTTAAATTACCGTTTTAAAAATTCCTTTGATTTTTTCTTTTCTAAGAGTGGTGGTACAAAATTAAGACTGTTAATCTAGAATTGCTGAGGTACTGCCCAGTCTAAATGAGCAAGAAAACAGATAAAATTTTGTCTTTTCTTACTTATGGAGCAATTACTGAATGTTTCCTGTAGATATTCAGTGTATCTAACAATCCCAGGAAGAGCATACCTCATTCAAATGGGAAAAGGAGAAAACTTCTGAGAAATCTTCAGAATTCTCAATAAAAGCATGGTAATGTGAAACATTAGTAGTTTAGCAAAGCAACAGGCAATAGACATAAGCCACAGCATGGGAATTTTCAGTTCAATACAAGGAAAAATTCTTTCCAAGTCAAACTCAAGCTCAGTTAGACAGAGGCTTGAACAATCTCACGTAAGTTTGAAATAAACCCAGATCTGAATGAGGGGTTGGCCTCCAGAAGTCCATCCATAATAAATTATTCCACGGTTCTGTGACCAGAAAGCAATGACAACAAACCATTGGAGTCAGATCAAATGCAAGCATCTAGCTATTCAAAGTAGGAAAAATCATGGCCAAAATCTCAAAGTACTTAAAACTTCAATGTATTTTAAGTACTTCCTGTCTTTTCTGAGCATGCTTTTATCCTGTAATATTTATTTTCTTCTTGATCTTAGTCCTTGAGCAGCCACAGATGGATCAAATTTACTGGAGTGACAAAAAAAATCCCTAAAATTCAGTATGTTTAAAAACCCACCTCACTTTTGCCTATTATAATAATGGCAAGTATGCAATTGTTTGTACTGGATATCATTATTAAATTGCTCTGAGCAGCCTAAAGCATTCTTCAAGGTGAAAGATCTATTTGAATGCCCCTTCTCACTAATGCCAGGGAAAGCATCATATTCGTGGGACTTCGCCTAAATGGGATTTATAGTGTACACTCATCCACAATTACATAGTAATTTCTAAAATAAAGACTATGACAATTACATTATCTAGAATCTGTCACTTTTTTGTGAAGTGTAAACTATCAAAAGGCAGAAGTAAAGCATCATGTGTGTGACTCATTCCCACTCTGCCTATCTTCCCTTTGGAATGGTTAAACCCCTAGATACTTTTCTAATTTGATATATTCCCTCTTGATGTGATAAATCACACCAGATCAAAGAAATGATGGGCTTTTTTCTGCTGATTTAACGGGAACCTCATTTATGGCAGCTTACATTTGCTAATTTTTTGGAGATAGTTGAATTTAAGAAAAGAAACAACCATTTCTTTCTTAACCTGTTCATTCCATGGTAAGTCAGAATACTTTAAGGTAATTGATCAAGCTGCTTGATTTTAAAGTCTCTGATGTTATTACAAACTCACAATATTGTCTATTTAAGGATAAGAGGCAAACCTGGCTAATCTGCTAGGCATGCATACTTGAATTTAATATACTACCCTCCTACCCTGTTTTTTGAAATGACAACAGGCAGCAAGTGAAAAGGCACCCGTTTAAACTGCACATGGCAAATCATGCTATAGGCAATTTTGAAAGAGTTTGAAGATTTTGAGAAGACACATGAAAACAGCTAGCTTTGCTGCAGAAAACCCACAGAAGAAAGAATCTTTCCAACTCCACATGATGAATCCTGAAGTCCTTCAGAAAACTTGGGGCTGAAGAAATGAGAACACTATTTTGAGTATTTACCCTATGTTCTATAAATACTGATACTATGTATTCTCTAGATCAACAGTTAATTAGTTACCTGAACTACATAAAAAGGATTTGTTTGAGTTTTCAGATGAGGAAGATCTGCTCCAGTTTGTACTGATGGGATTGTATTCTTAGCATATACTCTAGAGAATGAGTTTCTTGGAAAGAACAGTTCTACAGCGTGCGATATGTTCCTGCAAACTCTGCTGGCTTTCAGGGTCCCAGCATTCACAATGAGCCATGCAGCTGCAGGTCATCACATTTCACAGACACCTGCTCTTGAAGGTTACCCCTAAAGGAATGGAGATACTCACCAACAAGCTGGGGATGTAGAAAACCTATTAGCACCATCAGATGCAAAAATGCAAAATAAGTGGTGCAGATCAGCTGGTTCCACAAACTACACACATGCAAACATCTGTACCATGAAAGCGTGTCACTGAAGATGTTCTTTCAGAACAGAGCAGACTCTATTCTTAAAAAGCTTTTGCAAGCAGAGCCCTGTGAAAAATTAACTATTCCAAAATTGGAATTTGCTTAAAAGTCTGACTTAAAGGTTTTTTTGAACAAAACTAACCTCGCTGTATAGTAATTGATAGCATTCTCAGTTTCTTATGCAGTATGTGCATATTTGTTACCTTCGCAAATATAATAATGAAGACTTATTTTTGTTGTTCTTCAAAACAGTTTTTAAACTTGACTAAATATGTCCTATGGCATTCAAATCTTCAAAAATTAAATTTAATTAGGACTTTTCCCTTTCATAATCTGTGCAGAAAAAACGTGGCGATGGACAAGGTGGCCCGTACTGAAAAAAGCAGAACGCATGCATTCGTGGGTTTGGTTTTTTCTTCTCCAATTTACCAATAAAAGGCAATTACCTTAAAGGCAGCAAATCCTGATACTAAAAGTATATAATCTACTTATTTGTGTTTATTGTATTTTCCAGCAACTTAGAAACTTAATAACTATTACTTCAATCTTTATTTACATTGAAACACGTCCTTTGCTTCAAAGTTCTTCAGTGGCTTTTCTTTAACATCCTTAAAAGATCAAATCAATTCATCAGAACTGGAATGAAGAGCTGGTTGCACACAATCCACTTTTATAATGCAATACGAAGCCAGTTTCTCCAAACACATCTTTATTCCAAGGCCTCAGTGGACTCCTTCCGGATTGGATGTCCAGCAAGATTCCTCATCATCTGCTAAACCACAAACAAGTATAAATTCAAATTATTATGTCTGAGACTAGTTAGGTCTGAGCCTCTCAGTTTTAGGTGCTGCACAAAGATACCATGAAAGGCAGGCAGCATTGCTCTCATCTTCATAACAACTTTTAATTGATTGATTTGTCCTAGCACTTCAAAAGCTGCTCATCTAAATTCTTTCTACTGTAGAACACTTCTATAGAACATCTAAAAGTTAAAAGATGACAATTGCAGAATGCCTGTAAAATGAGCCCTCCTTAGGAGTTTTCTTTCAGGTTCATGAATAGCTGAGGTGGTTGAGAAGGAAAACAACCATGTCGTGTTGGCAGTATCTCAGTCTCTGTTAACCCAGCATGTGTAAGCTCAAGTTCATCCACATAGCACTTTTTTGTTCTGGCTGTATTGGATTTGGCATGTGAAAAGGCAAGGGCTTTTCAGGGATCTGACCAATTGCAGTTCAGTGTGGTCTTTCTTGTTTTCTTCTGTTTTCAATATAACATGCCTTATATTTTAAAATTTAGTAGATTGCTTCAGGGAACAAACTGTTTCATGAGCACTGGAACTAATGAAGCCCCATTTGCGATAGATTCAAGTCTCTTGATTGATTGCCTTCTTAGACTGAATTATACCATTTTTTTTCTGACACTTTCATACATCTATAGTATTTTCATGGAAACATATGAGCTGCCAACTTCAGCTATAGAAATAAGGTGACAGCATCAAAAATTATTAGGGGAAAAACTTGAAAACATTCGTACCGTGCCACTCTGTCAAGTATGTTTGAAATAGATCATGGAGCCAAGCAGTCCAGATATCTGCTTCTATTTGTGCCACACTCCTGAATTTTTAAAACATGCTTTTCATGACAGCAGTATAAGGAATACCAGATTTTTTTACCAAGATACAGTACTCAGCTCCATAGTCAATCACATCAGAAGAGCTTCAAGTCCTTGGAGAGGCTGAGGAAAACAACACATACCCTCAGGGGACTGTTACCTTTTTTCACTTAGGAAGGCTCTTCCCTACAGGCCTGAGACCCTGGGGACTTTACCAGGCAGCCTGCAATCCCAGAGGGACTCCTGAAAGTTTTGCAGACTTCTCTAAGCTTCACTGGCTGCCGTAATGATCTCTCAGCTGAGTTCCATCATGAGCCTTGCTCAGCCACCCCATGCTGCCTTAGACTTCCCTTCAAGTTTTCTGACTTGTGCAGATTTTACAAGCTCTTCTGATACTCAGTGCTCCATCCACGGACTCAGCAGTATACAGGCTGTTTTTGAGATTGTCCCTGAGATGTCAGAAAACATCCTTCTCAAGAACTATACCACTCTTGACTGTGCATTTTACAAGCTTTCTGTGTACTCCTCCCCTCTCTCGCCCCTTGTACACAGTTCTATTTTTATTGTCCTTCCTCAGATTCAGTTAGTCAAGTTACACTGTCTTAGCATACACCTAAAGCAAGTCACAGAACTGAAGCCTTTTCTTCTATCATGCTTCACCAGGCATATTATACTCCATATTATCATCTTTCCACAATGCCATGTCTTCTCCCAGTGTTGACCTCCAATCCTGTTTTCCTGTTTCTCCTATCAGTCATTTCTTAAATTGACCATATGCTCTTAATTCCTTTAAACTTCCTTAGACTTATCTAGCCTGCTTTCCAATTTCAGTTCATCCATCCTCTCACTGCTGCTTGTATTTTCCATCAACAATCCTTTCCTACTATATTTCTCTCTACTTCAGAGCACTTACTACAAGGAATTTATCAAAATCAAATGATAGGTGTCATCTCAAAACATCTCATATTGCTGTTTGCAAACACCTAGGGACAGAAGTACTAAAATCTTGGGAAACAGTTTCCTTTTCATATAGATTTATAAAGGTTCAGTGCAAAGCCTCTTGACCTCATCTACATTAAAAAAATTCCTCAATCCTGTAATGATTTTAAAATACTCTCAAAATTGCCACAGGTAATTGAGTATCTGGTTCTGATGCCTCCTGATGGGCATGGGAAATGTGTGAGGTCTTTTAGGCACAGATTCTTTTGTCTCACCTCAACTGCCTAGTACCCAAATAGCATCCAGTCCTACAGAAAACAACTTTAATAATACCCATATGGGTGTTATTCTGGCTTCTATTATGTGGGTTCTGTCTCAGCCTGTCCATGGTTAGTTTTTACCGTGGGGTGAATAGGTAGGTACAGATGGAGAATGTAATGTATGGCTTTGTTTTGACATGATTTTCTTTCCACATACACATCGTTCTGGACACCCTTCTACCTGGACATTTCCAAGCTATCTTCCAGGTGGTACAGAAGATTTGAGAAGCATTAAGAATTCTTAACATTCTTTAACAATGTTACTTTTCTGACTCACAATGTTTTTTCAGGGATTTTAAGTGAAAAGGGACATGAAACTTCATTTTCTCAGATTCTGCACTAAGAGGAATTTATGTCAACAGAGATTCATTTCAAGGGTGATACATGAGCAAAGGGCTGGCTTGGTCTCCTATGTAACCTTACGCACAAAAAGTCTCAGTTCATCTTTCCCTTCTGTTACCCCCAGCAACTGCATAATAACCTGCCCTGTGCCTTGTGCCTTCAATACACTCAGTTTTCAAAAAAACCAAAATATATCTGGTTTGAAATACTTTTTGGCAGTCTGGTTACTCTAGTCAATTATCAATTCCTCTGTTCCTCTAGACCTACTTTAGCAATGTTTGATAAACTTCTATTTCTTCCATATTGCTTCAAGCTACTCAGCTGCTTGAATCAACCCAACGACAGACTCAGTGTGCCAGTCCCACCCCCAAGACTTCTATTTCCCAGTACATAGTACTCTGTCTCTTCTCTGTCTGTGTTTTCTGAAGACCCTGGTTTCTTTAATATTTTTCTTGAGGCCAAATGCAGCATCTGACATATGCTCATAACCCTCATTGATTTATAATAGGAGAAAGCACTGCTTCAGCTGAGCAACCTGCATGACTTTTTTGTATGTCATTTGTATCTGATGAATAAGATCCACCATAGTAATTGTTTCCTTCATATTTTCCTGTAAAATATATTAACTGCACAGCAAAAGTACTATTTTATTAATTGCTGATGTCAATTGTATTTAGGTTCAAATTCTTAGCGATAAGTTCTTCTCAGCTACATATTCCCCTTAAGAAAGGGAGTCCTCTTTTTTTAAAATCAAACAACAAAAATTCAAGACAAAAACAAGGGTTCCAAGAAAAAAAAATTTGGAGTCAAGCATGTCTTATTTTGTAAGCCAAAAGTTATCATGCTTCTCCAAGGAGGAAATAGGAAAGAGCAACACCAGTTTTGCAGTACTGTAAGGAAATAAACTACTGAAAGCAACTCAACACATTTGATACTAATTGTTCATGGAGCAGATTAAATTGGGCTTATCCAGTGGCAGGAATTGGTGTGGGAGGAAGAAGAGCTTTTCTGCAGATATTCTGACAAGAAACTCATTACAAAAAAGAAAGCTACTGGAGCAGATAAGATGAAATGTTATTTTGGAAATCATTATAAGTGTTTAGGGGATAACAACTTCAGACCACAATAAATAACCACCTGTCAGGTGGTTAGGTCCTGAGGCTAACAAAGAAAATAGAAAGGCTGCATTAGAGATAAAATTTAAGTTTGCTTTAATGTTAACTTTTAATTAATCAACTTTGCTGTACACTTTGACAGAACAATAGCACAACCATAGCCATATATTTAATATGCATTTCAAAGAGGCAAAATATACATGTTATTTTGCTGAATGTGTGACCCATTATCTATAGGAGGCAGATCAAAGACAAGAAGAATTCTCTTCCTTGGCTTGAAGATGAAGGAGCTCACTAAAAAAGCATGATGGTTTGCCTTGTTTTAACCATTCCCACTAAAGCATTGTAGAAAGTATATAGAACATAAAAGATGCTCTGCTGCTTTGACAGACTCTGATGATCAACAGAAGCAGGAGAGCAGATCCCTTTGAGCTAGTGCTCTGCACAAAACAGAGAAAGCCTGTGATCCACATTCAGAAAAGAGAAATAAGGCATTAATCTTGTGCCCCAATCCCTACACTAAGGCAGAGCCGTGCCCCAACCATATGCAGAAAGAATGTAAAAAGTTCTTCGATAACATATGGCCCTGATGCTATAATTTATAATATGATAAAGGGATTGCAAATATTTGGTTGCAGAACAAATGTAATTATAGTAGCTTAGTTTTTCACTTCACTCATCTGGAATGAAATTTTGGAAGAAGAATAAAAAGAATAGGATCGCTCTAGATCTTTTGCATTACTTACCAAATTTTAGACCCTTGCATTCTCAGGAACTCAAGAAGTCATGTTTCAATAAGGAGAAGGAAAAAGAGAAAAAAGTTCCTGTTTCTGAAGTTAACTCTAGCTGTGAGCTGTTGGTTTAAAACTACATAGGGCAGATGGAGGCATGGATTTTAATCTTATCTCCAACTTTGTGGTCAGGAAAAATTACATACCAGAGATCTGGAGTTTAGTTTTTCTCTATTTATCAGTAGGTCCCTCTTCAAATGCTCCCCGGAACTGAAATAAATACATCGGAAGTTTCCCAGTTGGTGTGCTTTAGTTCCCCAAGAAGACTACCACTTCACAGCTCATGACTGTAAGACATGTAAGTTTGAAGAGTACTGTTTTACTCAGCATCTTAGAACAATTTCTTCCAAAATGTCACACCACCTTGCAAGGAATTAAGCTTCAGATTTTTTTTATAAGAAAGTGCTATTATCCTGCTTTATGGATAAGCAAATTGAATCCCCAAGTTTAAGAATTTTTTTCCCCAAGGCCTAGCAATAAAGAAAAATTAAGGTATTCTTATTTTCAATTATACAACTCACCTACTGGAAACATCCTGCTTCATTTTGGGCTGCACACTTTGTCTGGTACTGAAGAAGCATACAAAAAAAAGCACCACTCTCATAATAGTCCAAAAACTACTTCTTATGTCACACACACCACACTTCACCATAAATCAAGTCAAGACACTGCCCTCCCTCCTCTGAGTCAGTTCTGAGCCAGTGGCCCAACACAGTGCAAGAGATCAGTGCTCCAACTGACCTGCCATCATTCAGGTGTGACATCTGCCAGGATCCTGACTACTTCTGGTCATTCAAGACCCTGTAACATTTTTTTTATTAACTCCAGTGTCCTAGCCAAAACCCATTTTAGCTAATTATATGCAGTCTGCCTAACATGCCCCCTGTAGTTTCAGTCTGAATAGGTTATTCTTCACTTTTCTGCCCACAGATTTATGTAGCTATCTTGTGCAAAACAGTATTTAAGGTTTTTAAAAGTGAAAGTCATTTTGGGTCAGACACAGACTTATTGCATTAGTCTCTCCTCTCTAGATTTAAAAATTAAGACAACGGTGACATCATTATATTTTCTGTTTGTGTCCAAATCTTTTACTACTGCTCATCTTTAAAAAAGCCAACATGGGAAGTGATGCAATTTCCTAATAAAGTCGTAAAGATTAAGTACCTATACAAGACCTGAAAGGGACAGAATTTTTGGTGGCAGCCTCCAGCTGCAACACCTCAACAAAACCTCTAAACAGGAACAGCAGCAAAGAAAGTTTAACTTAATTTTGTCCATACACTGTTAATAGATTAGTATTGACCAGGGTACGTTCATCTACTAAAAAAAGTGTCCCAAAGATGAACTGTGAGATATTTTGCTAGAGCAGGCCCAATTAGAGCTATTTCTAATTGAAACTTGAAATCATTACATTATTAAACTGTTTTCAACATTCTGAGTCCACTAGTGAGTTGTGAAATGGCTCCATCCCCTGCTGTCATACAGGCATAATAGCTAAGATACAACATACTTTGTGACCGGTTTCATATGTACAACTTGGTCACTCATCACCTTAGAATAAAATTGTTCAGTCATCACCACAAACTCCAAAATTTCAGGAAGCTGCATACCTGGCTTTGCTGTCCCCCAACCTCCATCTGTCTGTTTCTACTGATATCAGACAAAAAAAGGTACTGAACACTTTTCAGATTCCAGCTCTGCATTGAAGGGGGTTTTGCTGCTACATGCTTCTCCCATCTCCTTTCAGTGGCTTTCCACATGCTCCCTAAGGCTTGACCAGCTTACTCTAGCACTACTCTTTTCTACTGGTCTCTGCAACCTCTCGATCAATTTTGCCTGCGCTGCAGGCATAACCACAGCCTTCTTTGGATTAGCAGCTTGATTACAGATGAGGGAGATGATCAGGTCTTTCACTAAGGTCATACTTGCTTAGTAAAGCACATGCACTTAATGCCACATCAAAGTCCCATCAAAATCAGAGTTAAGCACATACAAAAGTGCTTGAGTTAATTAAAAAAAAAAAAGTTAGAAAAAGGTCACATCATGTTTGAAACTCTTTTTGAACTGAAGGAAACTACATGAAAAAAAAGGGGCAAGTATCTAACTGTCCACCAGGAATTCTTTACACCTTTGGGAGACTTACATGTCTGCCATCATACCATATTTAGGTCATTTATTTCCTTCCTGCCACTGTTTAACATGGCAGTTTGTCTCTCTTGATTACCAAATGAGCTGTCTCTCCAGTTAAAGTACTGTGCCTTTGTAGTGTTAATGTGCCATGTGATTTACTCCTACATGCTGTTTCAGAAGAATCCAGGAATTTGTGAATTGTTATGCTGACAGTGGGAAACTGTTGTATCCTACTAGGATCAATAGCTTTCACTGCTGCAAAGGTATGGCACCTCAGCCTTGCCTTCACAGCAGACCTCAGTCTAAGGATTCATCTGTTATTTTTCAGTCTAACATCCTCAAGGTTTACACACATTTTCCTCAACCCTTTGTACAAAGCAAAGCATAGCAAAGTAGAGAGTGTTCCCTGAATATGTTTATTACGTAGTGGTAGCCTAAGATTTATACAATTCAATAAATTCATCGTCTGGTGGCCCTGTAATCTACTTGTGAACTACATTGACATATGTGCTCTGACCTTGACCAAAAATTACTTATCTCCATGTACTTCTGTTCAGCATCCTCAACACCACATTGGTTGCAGTTTCTGCAGCTTTGCTCCTCTTCAGACAAAACACAGTTAAACACAAGAAGCTCCTACTAATGTTCAGTGCTATGCTCAAAACACTCTGTAGCTCAGCACCACAAAGCCAAATAGTCACAAGCCCTACCCTGACCAATGCAGAAAACAAGCAAAGAGCATCAAGGTCACATTTTGTAACACCAGGGAAGGATTTTTAAATCCATGGTAGCCTGACAGTCTGGTTTACAATGAATTAAGTTATATTCTAAGCAGTGGTGAGAATGCAGACTCCCACAGTAACACGGGCTGTCATGTGGAACTGCATTCACATCTTGGATTTCCAGGACAAGAATGTTTCCTGCTGTTATCCCCCGAGAGGGCAGACAGGTTCTTTTGCAGATTCCTGTGAACGAAAACTGCGGGATGAAACAGAGCTGTGAATCATAGGGATATACTTCCAACGAGCTGTTCAGTTTCTCACAGAGACAATGCTGGCTGGCACAGAAATAAGGCGTGACAGTAGCATACTCTTAAAAACAGTGTGGATGCATCTTTTTTCATTAGGTTTAACCAACCCATGACTGTTTAACCTATGGCTTAGCTGCGCTGAAGCCATACCTCTGTCATTAAGTATTCTCTCATTTAAGAGCCAACAACTTGGTTTGTGCGATAAATACAAGTCATGAGGTTAATATCCCAACACATTGCTAAAAACACACACTTTGCTTCATTTTGTTTGACTGCTTTTAAACGCTACTGCTGGCTAGTCCACAAGAGCATTATTTGTTCCTTGACAAGTTGTGAGGTCCTTTCAAAGCTACATTTCATAAAAATCATTCCCAGCAGAAATTGCCCTCAAGTCAATTACTCAACATTTATTGCTCTTCATGAGTATCCAAAGAAATGGATTGGTTTTGGACAAAAGATGCTACATGTAAAGATCAATTTGCCTTCTACAGTGCTTTCACGTCTATTCTCCTGTTCATTTCTTTTAGTTCAGGCACTCAATTTCTTTTGACTGCCTTAACCAATCCCCTAGGATGCTCATTTGCACAGGGGACTGCAAAATTTCCAGTCTCTTCTTTTAAACTCTTTAAACTGCTGGAGAAGACAGATGCAGCCCACTGTCAGAAGTCATTAAAAATATTCATCTAGGCATAGTGTATATTTTTATTTCCCCCATGAAAACATAAAGTAAGTAGTTCTACAACTGCCCAGTAATCTGTGTAGTACCTTCACAAGCACATTTTGCAATTTGGCTTATTTTCAGTGGACTGATGCTTTTAATAACAAAGGGTCATACACTGATATCGAGCAATACACAAGAACCTGGCTGCTCTTATTCTAATCCACTACAACTTTTTATAATAAACTCATAGAAGTTACTTCTACCCATAACAGCAAGCCTCTCACATCTGGTTATGCTCCTTTCCCCAAGCACATGGCTTATTTCTTTGGTACTATCCAGAGCATTTGTCCAAAAAAGTGTTTGCCTACATTCTTCTCCCCACTGGACAAGTGGTCTATAAACCAGGTTTCCAATCTAAGCACCTGGAGAGGCAAATAGAGAGAGTTTCCCCTCCTTTAAGGGATTGCTGTGGAACTCCAGTTAACAGCTATCTCCTCCTTCCCCATTGACAGCTCTATCTAGCAATTATTCTTAAAGATGTGTTGAGTAACTAGACATCTTTCTTTGTGATAGTGGTTAATAGGTAACATGCTGGTATATTTTACTCAGGAATATGCATCCCAGTCCCAATAGTCTGTCTGCAGATGCATGTAAAGAGTTGGACACATGAACATAATTCTCCTGGATTCACGTACACCCATTACTGGAGTACCCAATTGCCTTCGAACTCTGCATTCATGGTTTGTGCTTCTTGAACACGTTATCCTCCCATCTGTTCCTCAAAACAGAGGAGCAAAGCAGCGGGTGTCTCACCCCAAGGGGATTTGTTTTCAAGGTTTAGAAAAGAAAACTTGCAATGACAAAGTTTGTTCACTGAGACTTATGAAATTAGGATTGAATTATCATGTGAAATTTGTTTTTCCTCAATAAATCCCTGCTACCTGAGCAGGTGAAAACACCCTGGTAAGAAACAGGGCAGTATAAACCTCTTAACTACCTTAGACAAGGGAGTTCCAGGAACCGGTGGTTATGAAAAAGGGCATATTGCAAGACATCCTAAAGAGTGGAGAAATTGGCACATTCTCAAAGCAAAGTCTTCCTACCAACTGGGACACAAGTTTTTAAAAAAGAGAAGAGAGTGAGAGGCACATACCTACTACTATCTGCAATTCCTATCTGAACTGTATAACGTGAGAACTTTCCTAGAGAGTAGAGCAGAGATGTAGAAATGTCCCTTCCCTCTTGGTTTACACTTAATTCAGTTTTAAAGAAGAAACACATTTTCATGACAAAGGAGAGAGGAAGAAAGAATTGTTTTGGAGTGTTTCAAGACTTGTTTTTTGTACATAGAATGTTTTGAAAAAATAAAAAGTTTATACACAGCAAGTAGTTATTAATTCCATATGCAATTACTTATCACCATAAATAGTTACAGCTCTCTGAAAGTTGGAAATTCCAGCTGACCACACATTCACAAATTTTCCTAACATAACATGTAGCAATTTTACAGAGACACCCCTTTTTTCCCCACTGTGGTAACTGACATCCTTTCACCTTAGTTCAGACCTCAAAATATGTGAAAACTATAGTGCTTACCTATGCATACTGGCAAAGTAGTAGTTACATATTTCTTCTGGCTTTAAAAAAAATAAGGCCACTGCTATCCTGGATGTTATGCAAAATCGTGTTTGAAATTATTTGCAGCCTTGTGACCAAATGTGTGGCATTCTGTAGGCATTGAGTGGCATTCTGTAGGACTCTGCCTTTAGGATTTTGGAGTGTTAGGGGTTTTTTAACCACACAGCTGTAAGCAAGAAAAAAAATTGCCAGCACTGTTGAATCAGTGACTCTTTTGCAACACTATCAACATTTAACAGCTCCTAGAGCAGGTAATCTATAATAAATACTAACTTTTTAGAAAAATAAGATTCCATAAGCAGGAAAAGTTTGCTTCGAACAAGTACCCAAAAGACAAAAATAATTTCACATCTCAGTTCTTCCCAAACTAATCAGCATTGTTCAATAATGAGATAAAGCAATACCTCTTGACTTTTTCCCCATTTCCAGAAGCAGATAATAATGTTTTCATGGCAGTCTTCAAATGTGCAGCTTTATATAACAATACTAGCCTAAAGAATTGTTTTTCCTCTATGGAAGCACTAGCAATGTGCGAGATTCAGGAGTTACGTCGAGGGAAGCAAATGGGAGCATTGTTAGGATGTAAATCTGTTATCAGTCATGGAGAATCCCCAATGACTGTGTTTTTGGTTTTGTCCATAGTAGGCAAATATGAGGTATAACTGACCTTCTCCACCTTCAAGTATCTAGGGAATGTAAGATACCTAAAAGACAGGAAAACTAGAACAGAAGACAAGTACAGGGTAAAGGGGCAGCTTCTTGGGTCTATCCTACAAAATACAGAAGTGAGAATATGAACATATCAGGAATGAGAAATAAGTTATTGTAGGACAGCTTTTCTTTTCAGCCTTTTCCACAAAAAACTGTCAGGCAGCAGCAAGGCCCAGCTGCTCCCTAAGGGATAGGGAGCCAGGGGATAATCCAGCCAGCACAGCAGGGCCTCACTGGACAGGGTCCACACCACAGTATCCAGCCAAGGCAAGCCAGAGGTGGCAGCCAGGTTGAACCACAAGTCCAGATTACCAGGCAGTTTCACAGTGATGAGGCAGGTGTGAGTTCAAGCCATAAAGACAGTCCATAGGTTAGAAACATACATAGCCCAGCTAGCACCAGGCAGGTCCAGAGAGATGAGACAGGTCTGAGATCATGCTGGGAAGCCAGCCCATGGCCAGGCAGAGACACGGTGGTGGCTGAGCTAGAAATAAGCAGTTGCACAGCACTGCTCAGGCAGGGAGTAGAGGCTCAAGAATGAGCTTAAATAAGAGTTTTGGGCCCACAAGTGAGGGTAGGGTGGGGATGGTTGGAGGCCCATCAGGTCCCAGGTGTAGCTCATCAGAGCCACAACAGCCTACTAGTGCCATCAGGGCTCTGAAAACTGCATAAAACATCTGCAAAGTAGTAAAGTTAGTTCATTAATGAAAGCATAAGCATAAGAAACATACAGGAAATCTGCTTTGCTGTTGCATGAGAGAAAAATTAGCCAATTTTAAAGAGATTATATATAAGGCACTAATTTAATTTTGTGTTAACTTTAGCCATTCATATTTTGCTGGTATATGTAATAAGAATTGTATTCAGAGAAAACTGCACTGTTCAGTGTTTCAGTTTACTGATACAGCATTTCAATAGCACCTCAAAGCATTTACAGAATTCAAGCAGAGTTTCTCCAGATTGCCTGAGGGAACTTTCAATAGTGCCCTTCATTGACAGGCATCATGATACAAAGTCTTGGTTTTGTGAAGTTTTGGTAATGTCCAAGGAAACTTGGGCTCGTTACTGATATCTACTGTTCATACACACTACCTGTAAAGTAGTCTAATGAAAAACAGTAGCTACAGAACATACAATGGTCACCACTGAATGTGTTTGCCAGAAATTGTTATTCCATAAGTCAGACTATCCTCTTCCATGGAACAATCCTTGGTCGCCTTTAGGGAGTTTTCAAGTTCTTTTTGGAAGACTTCCCTTTCTTAGCACTGAGTATTCCCAGATTAGTTTAATTTTAAGGTACTGGAAGAAAGTGAAGTTTCGTCTGCTCAAAAGCTTCACACTTGCACTGTTCCTCAAGAAAGAAAAGGCAAATGTGTAGGTTCTTTCATGTGATTACTGCTTCCCTTTATTTTCAAGTGTTGACATGATTCCCAAATAGTGCTAGGGAAAGTTTTAATAAAAAGCTTTATTGTGTTTTATTTAAAATTCTTACCAGAATGTATCACAATTTCTAATTTCAGCTTTTCCTTATGTTGCAGTAGGTCATCAGGAAGCAAGAAAATGTATTACAGAAAACTGAACTGTATTTTCACATTTTGAAATAATTGTGGGTATTTTTCAGCTAAGTCCAGAGCTGACAACATCTGGCATTTATCTGTTCTCACTGTCTGTCTCAGAGCTGTCTGTTCTGGTTGAGCAACAAGACAGTCAAACTAGCTAAGTAAAACTGGAATCTTCAGTACAACCAAGAAGGCTTTGCAAAATTTAATACACTGCTAAAGGACTGTTACTCAATATGTTTCATACTGGAGAAAATCTGATACTATCTATCACAATACATGAAAACAAGTGTGCACATTACCTCTCTGAGCAGAGCGTCTGAATTTTTATAATTGACATTTTCCTGCTGCCAATAGAGTATGCTGTGATTTGCAGAGTTATTTGACACAGTCTCTATATGTAAAGATTTTGCTAAAGATTTCCATGTTACAGAATTTAGTTAGACTTTTTTCATGGCCCTTTACTCTTCATAGTTAATAACATTTTAGACAAATTCAGTATGAAATTTAATCATGTATCTATCTACCTTTGGTTTAACACATTGAGTACTTAATAAGCTCATTGCCATCAAGCTCTTATCACTCATGATGTATTCTAGATGTCTGAATATACAAATTTCATATACAACTACTAGAGAAAATTCAGACCTTGATGAAATTATATTCTTTGTAGTTATAGTAACTTTAATAGCTAAAGACAACTGGTGATACAGCTGAATGCATCATAAACCAAATAGCTTCCTTTTATAGTTAACCAAACAGCTTCTTCCTCCCCCTCCAGCAACTGAAGAACAAATTATCAATAATAGGCAGATGGCCATTAGCATAATCCATAAAGCCAGAAGACATTACAGTACTTTGTATCTATCAACACTGATTAGCAGCATAACGTTTAATTAGCCTCTGTGAAGAGAACAGTGAGTAACAGGGTAGGGATATGACAAAGGAAATGGTTTTAATAATACACTGGATGTTTTTCAAAGTGAAATAATTTCCAGCTCACAGGCTCTTCAGCAAAGGGCGCTTTAGCAAGGATTGGTTCAGAATGCGCACATTGATCAAAACAAGGAAAATTACAAGTTTTAATAGGTGTAAATTTAGCTAAAATGTTAGAATCTGAGCAGAAATAATCTTGTATGAGCTGAACCAATTCTAGCTTGCTAATAAAAAAGCAAGTGGATTAAGGGATAGAGGCATTTTGTGACTGCAGGAAGAAAAGGTTGCGTATTAAAGCCTGGTTAGCCTTGAAAAACTTTCCTTGGATTATGTCCAACAGCCCTTTGACAAATCCTCTTTTGCTGGCCTTCATTAAACCCAATATATACCTATATCTAACTATATAAAAATATAAACTCAAAGTCTAAAGACAACAAAGCATAACAGCTTAAGTCTCAAATATTTATTAAGTAGCATAGAAAAGAAGTGATTTAGCCTCAGCAGTCTCCTGTTTCACAGTCTTTTTTAGTGGCAACAAATAATGTAATATAGGTAGCTTGCTTTTCAGGTGAAAACCCTAAATTTAATGATTACGTAAACATTGAAGGATGCATGTTAGACTGGACAATATTTTCAAAATACCTTATATGTTTGATGGAGAGATCTGAGCCCTTTATCACAAAGCTTAATATAGCTCCATGTAAATAAAAGGCATAAAGCACGTAGAGAAGGCAATGACTATCATTAATATGTATTGAAATACACACACTATGAGGTGGAACTTACATCTCCAAATTCAGCAGAGAGGGGCTCTGAATCAAAGAAGACAGAAGAATATAATTTTCTATTTATATTCTATATTTTATATTTTAGTGTTTCACCATTCTTTCCATTACGATCTCTTCCAATCTCAGGTTATCTGAATGAGAAATCATGCATCAGCATGGCTGCTGATGGCTGAGATGAAATTGTAACACAGATACTGAGACAGTTTGGATATGTGTGGTGGAAACAAAGATGTGGCATCAAAGTGAAAAAATCAAGCTCTTGCAGTACAATACAGTTATATTAGTTTGTTGCTATTAGCTATACTGAAGACATAGCTACAGAAAAACATGCAGTAATACCGATGGCTGTGGATCTAAGGTATTTTCTTTCCTCCTCTGTCTGAACAAGATGGTTATTAGCTCAGTGGAGAATGGGAACAGCTGGGAGAGCTGGGGCAGAACTGTCACTCAGAAACGTGGGCAGAATAAGAGACAGAAGGAAGTTCCTAGAGTTGCTGGTAACATTGACAAGTGCCTGAAAAAGAAAAACAGAGCGGTATATTTCACTCTTTTGATTCGAAACACAGACGGCTCCTGATGTAGGCAGTATATCATGGGAGAACAAGAAAGTTTCCATGTGGGAACTTCAAGAATCCATTTTCTCATTAAGCATGCAATTGAATGAGATAAGCATCTGTGCAGAAAAGCAAAGATGCAGTCACAAGCCACAAGCATGTCAGGGGACTAGCCTAAGTCAGATGCAAAGCGGAAGTGAGGTACATTGTTTGTCAGGGACATCTGCAGATGCTTCAGTGAATGGCATAACCTTTATCTGCTAAAACATACCACCTGTTACTGGAGAAAACAGCACGTAGGCACAAGGTGCATCAGATGGTACAACCTACTCCAACAAAAACATTTGGAAGGGAAATATTGCTGAATTAGTTTGAAGATTAAACAGGATTTCATATGCCTACCTCTTCTTTGCAACAAGTCTTTGGACAGCTAAGTAATTCCAGTGTTCCAGGTGGGAAGTACAGGAGAACTTCCTTTTCTCCCTACTTAAAAAGAGTTTAAGAAAACTGCGAGTCATAGTGCTGTTCAGCTTCATAAAGCTGTTTCATTAACTGTGCCCATCTCAACTGACGCTCAGCTAAACCTAGATCAGCAGCTTCACGAGTTTACAAAATGTGCTTCTCAAATCCATTTTCTACCTTTCTATCTCTACAGGCCTCATAGTGGAAAAGGAAAGGAAACGTTGCCTAGACACTGAGAGAAGGTCTCTTCTAACTCTCAGGTTGCTTCTAGTAAAATGTCCTGATTGCAGAGTCTCCCATTGCCTACATATGCTGTACAGAATATCTACGAATTGATACAATACAAATTCATCTTTTGGTGCAAAGATAATGGCCTTGACTAGGCTATCTGGATATATAGGGGTACTTCTTTCTAATTAATTTCTTTAGTACTGGACTGCTTGAATATATAATTAGATAAGTTTTATGGACTTACCTATGTTTGGCCATCTCTTTCCCTTTCTCAGTTCATCATTTCACTTTGAATGCTGATAACTCTGGGCATCTCTCATCCCCAATTCAACAGCTTCCCTCTTTTTGATAGAACAAAGTATACAAAATATTATAGAGATAGAGTATGCTATCATAAACATCATTCTTTCACATGGTTCCATTTCTTGACATAACCACAGTTTGCACTTTCATTGTGCATATTAACATGGTGTATGTTTTCCAATTAATCACGGCAAATTAACTGTCTTTGCCTTATCATAGGCAAGGACAGTTCCACTGGCCTTGCTGTAGCATTTCATTGTGTGAATTCTTAGCTAAGAACAAAGGTATTAAAATTAATTTTTGATTTAAGGTCTTATTAAGAGGATCTCTTCTTACACCAAAGTCCATTCAGATGGAAAGATGCTCACCTGTGTGGTGCTTAGAGAATTCTACCTACTTCGAACGATGAAGAAATTCAGTTAATTTTAATTCAGAGAAAACAAAAGTAAATATGGACATAAACTTCATCTAAAAAACCTACTTTAATCCAGATATACCTGAACATGTTGTTGGCTTTTTTGCTGTTGCTGCACACTAAGCATTGATTTCACAGAACAGTCAATCATGACTCCAAGGTCAGTATACTGCACAATCACTGCCCATTCCAAGCCTAAACTGTGTAGGCACGGTTTAAGTTCTCTTTCCCTAGATGCATCACCTTACTTTTGTACACAGTGAATTTGACTAATCTCTTTCCTAGCCCACTAAGTTTTGTAAGTTCCTTCTGGAATTCCATATCATTAGGATGGTATCTCGAAAGGGCTTAATGTCATCTTCAGACCTCACTGTTTATTGTCTTCTCTAGTTCATCAATGAAGATCAATTGTTACTGGTCCCAGACTGGTACTGCACTGATCCCTGGTCAACACTTTTCTGTAATGAAAAATGATCCCTTTTTTCCTATCCCTTAATCATTTTTCAGTGTACCAAAGAACTCTTCCACCAGTCCTGAGGCAGGTTAATTTATTTTATAATTTTGAAGTGGAACCATGTCAAAGAACAACTATATAAAGTCCACTAGATCCTCTTTATCCATTTTTTTCCCTGATATCCTCACAGAAACCCAGAAAGCTGGTGAGGCATGATTTTCCTTAACAGAGGCGTGCTAACTCTTTCCCAATTGACCACTTTTATCCATGCACTCAGTGACCTTGGTTTTTTACAGATTCTACCATACAGCTGGGGTGGATCTCAGACTCACCAGTCTGTAGTTCCCAGGATTCTCTCTCATGTCTTTTTTGTAGATGGCAATTACATTGGCTCCCCATCTGTTCTCTGGTTCAATGACTGTTCGTCAAGGTAGGTTGCACACCTTGGCCATCAGTTCTGCAATTTCATACTTGTATTCCTTTAGGCATCTCAGGTGAATACTATTCAATTCTGGCATTAAATTTACCTATTTGATCTAAATTGTCCTTTGAATCAACCTAGCTTCACTAGTCTATAGGTTACAAAGACTGTAGTGTTGTGATGGGTATAGAAACATCACCAAAATCTTCAAAAGTAAAAACCAATGTACAGAACTTATTTAGATTCTCTTCTACAGCTTTATCACTGTGTGTTTCCTTCGTTTTGGTAGTGGCTTCTGGCTTTTGCTGTATTTAGGGTTTTTTTCTATGAGCTTGCACACCCTCTGAAAGGTGCTCTTCAAATTCCTTTTTTGGTCTTCTTACTGTTCAGATCCCATTTGACCTGCCACATTTCATGACTTTCCAGCTCTCCCCTTTTGAGCAAGTTTTCCATTCTTGAATACTGACTTTTCCACTAGGAGAACCTCCTCAATTTTTCTGTTGAAGTAAGAGCGGGGTTTGGCCTCCATTTTTTTTTCTGTTGAATTGTGGTACATAGTTTACCTGGGCTTCTAATATTTTAAACAGCCTGTAGGCTGCTGACAGGCCCTATAACAAGGCCACTCTCTCACTAGTAACTCTTTAAATTAGCCTCTATCCACTACTTAAGAGCAAAAGCAGAATAGCATTTTTTTCTTCTAGATTCGAAGACTAGTTGCTCTAGGAATCAGCCATTTATTGTATGCAAAAATTGCATCTCTATGTCTTGAGCCACTGATTCAGTCTACATATTCAGTCTACAGTTGAAATATTCCATTATTACTCCTTCCCCTGTATTTGCAGCCTCACTAGTGCACTTAACATTCCTGCATCACTGTAATTCTCCTAACTGATGGATTTGTAGTGCAATCCTCATGACACCTTTATTTTGCAAGAGTATGAGAATTCTTCCACAAGGATTCTATAGCAATTCTCTTTTTCTGTAATGTTGTTATCCTGTTACCCTTTCACGTATTCTTCACACACAGCACCACTACCCCACCAGTACATTGTAGTTACCATTCCTGTATAATAGATAAACTGCTCATTGATTATCCCACTTCTAACAGGTCTCTGAGATGCTTATGTTATCAAGGTTGTCATCTGAGGCCATGCTTTCTAATCCCCCCATTTGAATATTTAGGTTGTTAGCACTGGTGCAGAAGCACCTGCCATGACTTTGTTGCAAGTGCCAGTCAGTGGGTATTCCAACCGGTCTGCCTTTACTGTTTGTTGTGATTGTGCTATTAATTTTCCTCTTAGCTCTTTCAAAACTGCAGGGAGCACTAGCCATGTTCCCTTCATTGGTTGTGTTGGTCCAAACCAGAGGTGCTCTTCCACAACTGTTAGCTTTCTCTCTGCTTTTACTTAAATACTCCTTCTGAAGTTTTAATTTTCAGTGCCAGCAGCACAGTTCCATTTTGATTAAAATACTACTAAAATTTCTAAAACACGTAAGTAAAGCCGCACTGGCTCACAGCTTTCTTATGCAATCGGCATCCATACTCCTGCAAAACATGTATTTATTACCTTCTTAAAAAAATGGAAAGAAAAGTCTTTAAGCATGGTACGAAGCTGCTCTTTCATAATGGACATGCTTAATCCTTTGATATTTTAAATTTGTGTGTAAAGAAAAAAAGTTTTAGAGAAAATACAAATCCCTTCAGGCAGTATCTGAATATGAACTGTTATGGCATATATTTTGATACCTCCTGTCCTGTAATATAGGAAGGAACTCAAATGAAAGTAACATCAAAAGAGGAGACAATTACATAGATAAAGGCAAATTCAGAGTGGTTTACACTTTGTTGCTTGATAATTTTTCTAAAGTTGTATTTTGATTTTTTTCTTACTATGAGACTAGAAACATGTCTACCATGATGGCTACAGGAAAACAATTAACTTCCTTCAAACATTTATTAAAGGTATTTATGAAAATAGTGACTTGCTTTTCAAAGAACTAGGCAAGTATCTTATTTTATTGCCTATTTAATCTACAGCTTATTGTGATCTGGATCCACAGAAATCTGGCTTCATGACGACTTGCAGTTACAGGCCTCCTTGCATTACCTCAATTGGCAGAAGTCCTCTCCAGAAACCATCTCTAGTTCGAGGTTCAAACCCAACTCAGATCTAATTATGCCCAGGCATGCAACTGCAAAGATGAAACTGAAGCTTCCATTTCATCCTCAATTCAGGACCTGATTCAAAACTATTCAAAAGTAACTGAAAAGCATTCCTTGATGGTAATGGGCTTTAAATCCGCCCTGGATTCTTGGCTTATCTGAACTAGTATAGTGGTGTAGCTATAATGTCTCCTTGTTTTCACTTAGTGGCCAAAATGCAAAATTTTACAATTAGCTCTAATCAGGAAGACAACTCATTTGTCAGTGAAAATCAATGGACCACTTGCAACGGATCACAGTTGCAGCATTCAGGTCTGGCATAGTATTGTCAGCTGCTTTTAGTTACCAAAGATCCAGGAATGGGAATGACTTTCAGCCTTTTATAAGGTCACCAAGACCTACAGATGATCAAGAAGTGACAGGAACTGTGCTGAACTACTTGTCCTCTTAACTACCTATTCTCTGGCCTGTGAAGTTTTTGACCATAGGATTATTTCTTAGTCAAACCAAGTATAATACCAAATTCAATATGTTGTCATATGAATCAATCACATTTTTTCCTTAAATCTGAGTAAAATTAATTCCAATATTTCTTTTGCTTTAAATGTGCAATTATCAGAGACATTTTTCAGTTGCTCAAGTGACAATTTCAATCTTCACACGACATAAAAGTTGACATATTTTTAGACAATAGAATTGACTAGAATGTTATAAGTATGTTAGAGTGTGGTAATTGCAGATCTGCTGGTGATAAATCAAATACAGGAATGGCAAATGTTGTACCTAAATAATTTGAGGCAAACAATGTCTCGTCTTCTGCCTATGTCAGCTTCAAATTAGCACATGTCAGTAAAACACCTGCCTTATTAAATCCTGTGCTTGCTTACATAGCTATGCTCAGCTTTAAGTTTTCTGCAGAAATTGTTTGTCCATGTGATAAGGAGAGTTTTGATGACCTAGAATATCCTTTGCTGTTGACATGTCAAGAAGTTGTTTTTCTCTGGTAGATTACTTTAGATTTGTCTTAGCAATGACAAAATACATAAAATAACTCTAAAGAGCTGAAAAGCAACCTTAACGTATTCATGTTCTCTCTGTCACACAGAGTCTATGCGGGTTTTTAAACAATGTGTAACTCATAGTAGATGAGTCAGCCTGAAGATGGCAAGACTTTGTCTGAAATCACAGCAAGAGCTACTTGATCTCGCGTCTTTACTTCACCATAATTATTTTTTGAAGTTGTAGCTGCATTTTCAGGGGAGAAGGAGGAATATGTTGACAATGACCATAATACAAATGCTAAAATCCTTCTACCACACACTCAAAATTATTATTGGACTGCAGAAGAGACAAGGAAAGAGGAAGATCATTTGCAAGAAGCAGTGCTTAGCAGCTTTCTTACAAACTTATTAATGTGTTCTCAATTTACTGCTCTTTGCTGTCTTTCGAACATCTCAAAAATCACAATGCTGTAACAGGTAAAATCTTGTTTTGGAGGATGTGCTGATGTCTCTGTGTTAACAATATTGGAACCAAGATACATCTTTTATATGAGCTATTTTTAACTAAGACTCAATATTCTTGCACTGCAAGCACTTAGGTTATAGTTGTAGTCAATTCCAGGAACTGCTGAGAGTTTTCAGCTTTGCTAAAATACATGAACAAATGGACTTCCATCTCTCTTAACCCAGTAACACATTTCTTTTTTAGGGAGTGAAAAAATCAAAGAAGGAAATGCAACCCTTTTCTTTGAGTAAAGATAAGACATGATGTTGTAAATGAGAAAAGATTAATAAAAGCTGGTTCACTCTTGATCCAGAGATAACTCAGATACTGAAACAATTAATTGGGCAAAGGGTTCAATTAAGCTGAAATGCCTCTCAGTGTGACTTCATATACCTTACTTGTCAAGGAACAATTTTCTAGTACATGTTCAAATTTTTTTAACAATGATGTTGTTTCATTTTTCACATTTGAATCTTAGCTGGCCAACAAAAAAAATGTGGAATAGGAGCATTTGGAAGAAGAAACTGTGAAGTTATTTACTGAAAAGTTATGCTGGACTGCAGTTAATTAGGAAAAAATCAGATTAAAACCTGGAGACAATGAAATAAGGAGTTTAATATAGACTAGAAACAGATATTTTAAACTGAATGTAAGCAGTCAAAATGTAGTCTTGTTACAAATTCAGTGAACTCAATAAAGCCTAAGCTGGGTTCTAGGAATAACTATTTCCATCAGTAGGAAAAAATTGAATTAATTGGTAACTTATGAATATTTACTAATCTGCATTTATTTCTAGTAAAGACCAATTTGCACACACAAATATAAGCAAGTGGCAAGCTGTTTAGTAATGTATCAGCTGGCTTTATTCAAACTTAGGATAGCAGAAATACATGCTTTAAAATTATGTGACCTGTTTCTAAGTGTAATCTCCCCAACCAAACAGATGCTCTAAAAGAATATTGAGTATTAAAAGTGAACTTTAAAAAGCAATATGTTTACAAAAAACATTAGCATTGTAGTGGAAGGGGATTTAGTAATGCGCACACCTCAATTGTTGTTGAAATACTTGTTTACTTGCTTACTGTTGCTAATAAGCTGTGTAGCTTAATCAGGAGGCTAGGTAGCTTGATCTGTAAAATATTAAATTGAATCAACAAGGTATATTTTTCATAAATAAGATACACAGAGAATAGTAAACTTTGTATCTTGAGCATAAGACTATGCACTCAATCAGCACAAAAGCGTGACCATAAAAGTATGTAGCAAAATCAAGGGCACATACAGCTTTATCAGTGTATCATGGTTGTACAGCTAAGCAACTGTCACCAGTTGCTACCCTAGAGCTACCCCTAGAGCACAGCAAAGATTTTAATCACAAGTATACAAGTGGTTCATATGTACACAGGCAAAAGGTTGGAATTCTCTTTTGCTACTTGAATTTCCACTAAGCCTTCATATAATCTAAAGTAACGATGATATTGAGAAACTGGCCAGTGGAATATAATAAGTGATTAAAAACTGCAAATTATAATAAGAATACACATAGGCAAGTGTAAGCTTGAGGGGAAACACTAATGTAAAATCCATGTTTGATTTCTAAATACATAATGTCATGATCCCTGTGTAACCACTAATGTAGAGTGTCTTTGCTAGACACAGGCCATTGATTACTGAACTAGATCAGTGTTAATATTAGCACTTTTAATGTACATTCCTGTAGTAGTACGTGCTGCTGTCTACTGTTCTTGCAAAACATTAGGAATAAAATATGCTTTGAAAAAGAAATGGGAACTTGCAACATTTACTAGATTCAGGTTTAATAGAAATGGATGGCATGGAATTCAATGAACTGCCGTTTTCATTTGGAAGTTGTCATTATGTTCTTCAGAACCTTGATTTGAAAAAGAGGAAGTAGTTTCCTGGCTGTTATGGTTCTGGGCATAAAAAATGGAATTGAGTACAAACTGCAGAAAACAAGGCCAACCTGATCCTAAGAACAACCTGAAACAATAACTCAAATACTTTGAGTGGCCCACTTTGAGTGACTCTAAACATGTCTGGCTTTCTAATGTCCTTTCTCTGATTTATTGATGAGCTGAGAAATAATGCATTACTTGGTAACTTTAATTTCCTCACTAACATCCAGTTAAGATCAGAGGTGTCTTCAGGTATCTTTAGAATAGCTAGACTAGCTTCCTGTAAATTATAAACCATCGAGTTTCAATCCAGATACAGCCAAAAAACCCAAAAATTGTTTGTCTAAATGGCCTCTTTCTGGAAGGCATCCACTTGTTTTGGTGACACTGAAGAATGGAGAATTATTACTTTTTTTAAATGTGCTAAATACTCTTTCTGTAAAGGAGTTGTTGGTTTTGGTTTTTTTTTCATTCGACTAGATAAAGGTCTTCTAAGTCTCTAACCATCTAAGTGTTTTCTCTAGCCTTGCTATTCTGTGGTTGTCTGTACCTTCTCAACTTTTCCAGCATCTTCTTTTAGCAGAACCATTCATCAGATTGGAGGCAGAAGTCCAACACCAGTTTTCCCAATATCTTTCATGCAGAGAGAAACCATGCCCCGACCCCTATTTTACTGTATGAACTCTCCTTTTGTACAGATATTTCTTTCTTGCATGAGTTTAAGTGGTACTGAACTCGCATCCTTCAACAGAGTCACTGCTTTTCATAATCTGTAAATCTGACTGGAATTCCCTGTTCCTATGGACATGACATAACTTTTCATTTGGCTCTGTTGCAGTATATTTTGTTTGAATAAGTCTAGCTTAGCAAATCATCCTATTCACTCTGTTCTCACCTTTGCTTATGTATTCTTGTTTATAACATTTGCAGGTAGCGCAGTGACTTCCTACACCCTGAGCCATCAGAAGCAACACTCTTGATTAGCACCAGGCCTGATTACTGATTTCTCAAACCCCATGCAGAAAGTACTTTGCTTGCTGATGACTGTTTTTGAGATTTGTCAGTACATCAATCTTAATACACAAAAACCCCCAACTTTATTTAATGTGTGCCTTTCTTTTACAGTATAGTGAGTTTTTCATAAATTAAGTGGGTATATTTCTTATTTCAAAGAACCAGGTAAACCATAAGAAATTATTTATTTATCAGATAATGATATTCCACACAAGATTCTGTACTTGCCTTTTTATTCAGATTTGCTTTTTCAGCATACCAAGAGGTTGGAGATTGGTTTGTTGGCAGAAATTGGGAATAATATCCTAAACATTTTCTTTTCCAACTGAACTGGAAGGAACAGAGCAATGTAACAGTGTAGGCCCCAAGGAAGAGTTATCCATGGGTTATCCATGGATTTGAAAGCAGCTGCATATTAGTGAGAAGGTCCACAGTTTACTTACCTGATAAATACAGGAAAAGGGCCCTCCATTTTATACAGAGACCCCCAGACATTTTATACAAGAAACCCCCCAGAAAAAAAATACAAATAGACAATCTTGAACCAATATAAAAATCCCCCTACAATTTACAAAGTGTAATCTAAAGGGTTATAATTAAATAATTGTTATTTATTTCTAGCATGGTTATACTATATCTTCATCCACTGTGGTTGAAGAAACCATTTTCCATCTTTCCCTATGCATAGTACAAGGATGCTTTATATACAGTCTGTTGTGAAATAAACACTTTTACACTCTGATGTGTCTTATTATGATAGCTGGCCATAAGTGAGGATTTTGCAAAAACATAAGAAATAAAATCCAAAAACTGAATAAAACTTGATTAGCATTTTGTCTGAGTTTAACTTAAATAAGGGCTTCTTCATATAGTTCTGTTTAGCATATTGACAAGCAAAATTTACACTTCAGGGTAAACAAAGAGTTTGTATTTAACATAGTGTTGCATTGCTCGCTAAAACTTACACATTCAGGCAAAAAATTTGTTCAGTAAGAGTTTACTTTATACAACCACTCTTTAGGAGTCCCAATTCTGAATGCATAGTAAAGGTCTTCAGCTCAGAAGTTACAAGAAATTAACTACCACTTCAAATACTGCCTAATATCAAGCAAATAACTAGTATTTTCAAAACAGGCTATCACTAAAATATAGTCAACAAACCTGGCCAATTAGTCAGGTAAGAAATGTGACTTGCAATGAAATTGGAAACCTTTCCACCTGACTTCCAAAATAGAGCTGATTAGGCACCAACTAGCTAGAATTTCCATCAGCAAGATGTACATGTTTGTTCCATACTAATGATGAGCACCTGCAGGTATTATCATTGTCGTGGGACACATTTAGTGACATGAGGCAGAGAAATGACACAGAGAGAGAAAACTAAATTTTCAACATATCATATCTTTAGCACAATGGTAGACATGCTTTATGGTACTGAAAAAAGGCCTCTAAATAGTCTAGTGACACTAACTTTGGGAAAAAAAAAAAGAATTGCACTCATCATAGAGTCTGGGCTCATTTATGGATATTTGCCAAGAACAGTTATTCTGTTACTTTGACATCTCTATTAATTTTTGCCATAGCAATGACCAGTCTTCAGATTCCACAGATTCCTCTTGAGCTGCAAATAGCAGCTGTATCCTACCCAACTGCATTATAAGTGGTCGTTTCTCTGCACATATAAATAATCCGAACAGCAGTAGATGGACATCCCAAATATATGCTTTCTGTTGCAAGAATCCAGACAGCTGATGTCTCTCCCATAAAGCTTAGCAAATGACACGAAAAATTTCCAACTGCATTTCAGCAGCTTTGCTCTTTAGTAACTTGAATGCTACTTTCACTGGCCCTTAGCCAAAGCTCATTGGAGTCAGTGGGAATCTTTCCATTTGCTTCAGTAGCCTTTGGATTAGGTCCATATTAGCTTTCAGATTTGTTCATATGTTTCAGATGTATCTGGCATTTATTTTCAAGGGCACAGTGTGTAGAACAATAGCCTGTTTGCTGAATGCAATTTGACATAATGTACTTTACCATGATAATAATTATAAAATTCTTTCACTTCTTGGTATATTGCTTACATTTGTGCTAATCAAACAGTAAACTAATTTGTATTACTCAGGTAATAAATGAGTTGCCCAAGGAAGTAATAGCTGAATTTTTCATACATTCTTTTACTGGAACACTTAAGTTAGAACTTTTTTTTTAGACACAAAGATGTGAGCTGAAAAAACAGTGCTTTTATAGAACTATAACATCAATTTACACATTCAGAGTGTATTTAATGGCTGTAAAGGCCACTTATAATATTTTATTTCCTTTGTAATACTTAAGGAATGATCTGTCTTCACAGTATAGACTGCAATCATCTGAATTATTTTCTATAACTGCCTTAACATTCTTAAAATATGCTGTCATCATTGTATGATTTTACCCATAAAATTCACCCATTATTTTGTTCAGTGCTATTACCATGTATAAACAATTCTTCAAATATCTGACTTTGTAACAACTGACAATACTGGATGGAAGAACTTAAGAAGCTGAGAAACTAGATCCTTCTGAACTGTCTTCTCTCACTTAATCTAGTCCAGCACAATACTTTTCTAGTGCCACATGGTGACAATGCAATAGTGCTGCTCAGTAATTGAAAAGAAAGCTGTGCCACTACAGATAGTTATATGAGGAAGGTAATCCTAAAATTGTGTCACCTGTCATATATTCTAATGATCAAAAAATTAATATACTAAAATAAATGGTTGATTAATAAGTAAAACCAGTGTCTCATTTAGTGAAAAGACACGTCTGTGCAGCAGGAGATTAAAGACAAAAGAAACTAATTCTCAGCACTCAGCTCTAGGCCCTACGTAGGCAGGGCAGGCAGGCAGCAAGGTGGGTAGGCTGATCCCTGGTGCCTTACGTATGCTGTGCCAGAAATACTGGAGTTGCAGCTTCTCACCAGGGAAGGTGCAGATGGCCACATTAGCTCACTTGGACTACACCACAGCCCTCCAGCTGAGCAGGCTCATTCTGGTTCATTTGGAAAAGGAAAGACTCCTAAAAACAAGCTGTGAGGAGCTGGAAACCTTTAGCTGGGGAAGGGTGAAGAGCCACAGAGGAGACAGAGGACAGTTAGTATGAATAAAAAAAAAAAACCAAACAACCAAACAAAACCCCAAAACAAACAAGCAAACAAGCAAACAAAAAAAACCCAAATTCAGAATGGTCAAGCCTTTACTGAAAAGCATTTCCCACTTTAAACACCTGCTCCAGCCCTTACACCTATCATGGGTATAACAAGGTGGGGATATTTTTACTCAAATCAGTTCATTAACCATTTTTTAGATAGAATATGCCCTACCATACTATGTATGTCAAAATATATTCCAAAATTTAAGAGCATAGTAAGATACAGCTGTTGTGCCAATATAGACAAAGGCTGGAGGAAAAATAAAGATATAAAATTACCTGTCCATAGTAACTTAGTGGCAGAGCTGACATAGGAAGTCCTGCTTTTCTAACTCCAACTCTGGTGCTCCTTCACTAGGCTAAATATAGTAGCTATACCCATTATTGCAGGTAGCTCAGGATACAATTTGGCTTAATAGCCACAGCCAAAAATGTATTACATTATAAAACACAGTAGAAAGGACAGATGTGTTTATTTACCAGCTGTTCAATTATTTATACAAAGCATAAAAAGTGGGTCAGAAAAAGCCTGGTAGTTGCCAAATTGCAGTGCGTCTCCCTCTTTATAAGTGGGAGCAATGTTGACAAACTTCCATGTTAAGTAAAGTGTCTGTACTTCAGAAAAAAATATATGATACAAAAAAAGTATGCCGAAGGGTAGAACAAAATCTACTGGACACCACTGCCTCTCTATAATCTCTTTATAGCCTAATTACCACTTCTCACAATACCATTATTAAATCACAAGCAAGTTAGTAAACTTTCGGAGCATGTTTCTTAAATAGTTATATGTTGTCGTATGTAAGAAATATGTCACAGTCTACATGTTAATACAGCCAACCATTCTTAAGTATTGGGTTTTATTACTCCAACATAATTTGCTACACCTGAAAACATTTTCCATTTTGAAAGTACATACGGTGGCACTAATTTGAATTCAAGTCCAGTTAAAATACTGGAGAGTATGTAGTGCAGAACAAAGCAGCCATTTGGAAAAAAGGTTTTGAATCCCGTCCAAATGAAACACAACCTTTAGCGCTATGAACGTAAACTTTCTAAGCAAAAAACCTACTCTGTGGTTTGGAGAAACCATTGGAGTAACCATATTAAAATGACAATGGCACATTCAGAAGCCATCACCCTCCATCCTGCTCACATTTCACTGAAGACTTTGCTTGAAAAAAATCTTCTGTGCTTTTTTGATAGATATACCTAGTTCGCTGCTTGTTATTGACATGCTGCTGAAAGCTCAGTCAGGGGAAGTTAAACACTGAGGAAAGCAGTTATAAATGTATACAGAGCAAGGGTATTCCAAGAAGTGCAGCCTGACAATCATAAAACACCTCACAACAGGAAGCAAAACACAATTTTCTTTAACCGAAAGCTCTGCAGTTCCGACTTTTACACTGATGTGTACTGAGTTGCACATCTAGGATAGGAAATTGCTTTCTACATACGAGAAATTTAACTCTTTCTCAAAAACGAATTCATTCAGTTTGAGCAAAACAGAATTGTTACAAGAAATGTTAAGTCTTTGGAGGGAAATCACAAAATACATAATCTTGTAAATAAGGATTCTTCTTTAGGCAGGCTTTTCTATGCCCAGAACTTTCTCATAAAAATCCAGCAACACAAAACTCAAAGTTAGAGACTGTTTAATCATCAGCTCTCAAGGTTCTAAAGAATGTTATCCATGATATTATTGAAATATCTCCCTGGGTATTCTCCTAAAGTTCACGCTTTTGATGACTTTACACATTATGATATCATTATGGTAAAATAGGGACTGGCAAAAACCTACCATTTCTTCAGTTAATAATGATTTCCAACCTTTATTTTAAACAAGGTCTTATCTCATCAAGCCACGTTACACACCCATCAAATTCCTGTTCCTGCTAAGCCATATGACATTGCATAATAGCAAAGTTAAGTACTGTGACTGATCTTCATCAGGTAGTGCCTGGAACTGGCAGCAGTTCAGCACTCAGACCACAGTTCTATTTACAGTTTTGGCAACTATTTCCAGGACATTCTCCAAATTCTTGCTGCTCTCTTTGAGACAAAGTACCTCTTAGCAAAGAGTCAGTGAACCTGGACACTGGATGCTTCACTCCCTGAGCAAAAACAAATCACAAACCACTTTCAGTGCACTGAAAAACAGCTTCTTCAAGGTAATGTTTTCACAAACTTCATTGACTGCACTAAAGATGTCACTCCCTTGCATAATCTCTTTTGATGAACAGCATAGTGAACCATTGCTGTCAGTTAGCAGCCACTTTAATGCTCAATATGGAATATAGCAACCTTTTGGAAACTTGTAGTCAGTTACTTGCTGACACCTTCAGAAATATGTGGGATACTGTCCTTGACATTAAATCATGTAAGGCTTTTTTTGCTATGGTGTACAATTTTCTTGCTGTCAGGGATGTCTTCAAACAAGTCGTTAAAAGTATTCAGCAATAACCTTGTTGATAAACTCACTATCCAAAAGAGAGTTACTGAGTTTTATAGTGCAGTGTAGAAACTGGAATTGCCTTCTATCTCTCGACTTAAGTCTATGGACAACTTGTAGTCCAACAAAACAGCATAAACTGCACAAGTGCCTTTAGGGGGTTTCCTTTTGAGTATCAAGTATAAATCAATCTAATTTTTCAAACGGAAGAATTCAAATGACAAATGATATTTCTTGAAATCACAAATTTACAGTCACACATGCTGCTCTAGAGTATAAAATTACAAGCAGAGCCCATTCTTCAGCCATCTATAAACATCTCCCATTTTCCTCCATGAGGGGTTAATACTCCTCCAGTGATTTTAAAATAATGAATGATGCATTTACACCTTAAGTTTTCACGTATCTTACACTTTGCTGTGAGCTACCATATACAGACTTCCCGTTAATTTATAAGCATAGCCCAGCTCCATTAGTTTACATGACCATAGAGCTGTTGGCCTGATGTTAACTTAGAGACTGACTCCTCACTCTCTGCATGCCTATCCCTGGAGGAAGCTATAAAGAAACTACTTAAAAGGCCTTGAGCTTCCTTTGTAACTCTGGGCTTAGGTATCTCACTGCACAATGGTGTCAAAAGGTTGAACAGATTCCATTCTCTTCTGCTTTCACATTCTTTTTATCCAGGCAGTCAGCTCTAGAGGTCATTCTACTAGTTTGTAATTGCTGTTCTTGTATCTACTTATACCTGTGGCACTGAGAAACTGTTCCTATTTGGATTCCTTAAGAATAATTGGAAATATCATCCTCATGAATAAATGCCTTCCATAAGATTTAGGTCCAAGAAGAGGTGAACTAAAAAACATTTTGTCAAAATTTGAACTACCTTCTTCTTAAAGGATTGATTTATTTTAAAATGTTTCTTGTTCTAGACATGTCTCTTGAGAAACCAGAAGAGGATGGAGAAAAGTAAAATGCAGGCCCAGAGGCGCAAATGATAAGACAAGAAAACATATGAATAAATGAGTGGGAAAGTAAACCAAGGCAAAGGGCATAAATTCTGCTGATTGTAGGGCTCATTAGAAGACAAAGAAATTGTAACTGGTAGATTTGAAATGAAAGTATGATTAGTATAGCAAATTGAAAATGCAAATAAAACAATAATTTCATAACTGCAAGATACAGAAGTATAACCTTTTTAAGAGTAAGACATGGCATTTGCAATGATTTGCAGACTTATAAAAAACAATATATGTAGTTACCCTCTTTACCTTAAATGATTGTCAGAAAAGTAAAAGTGCAAGTAGGTTGACAGGCATTTTAAAGGTGATAATAGATTAAGTTACATAGTGCTGCTGTGTAATTTCTTCATTTATACTAGCAAGCAAATACGAAAATCTTACCACTTCTCCAAGTCTCTTTCGTATTCTGATGGGCCTTCTGATTCTCACCTTTCTTTAAAGTTGCTATAATTGGATACATTTTGAATGATGGTGTCCATCAGTCTTAATGTTTTTCTTGACAATTCTAGGTTTGATATATGCATTTCTATGTCCAACTAAGTTACAAAATGAGTTTGATGGACAAGATTGTATCATAAGGATAGAAGCTGAACTAAAGTTTCTGCACCTACCAAAAGTGTGTCTCACCAAAAAGACTTGTGATATTTGGAATATGAATGTGTTTTCTGCAGGATTCACAGTCAGCATTGAGAATCTCTTTTTATTTCTCATTTGCAGGTGTCTTGGTTTCAGCTGGGATAGAGTTAATTTTCTTCCTAGTAGCTGGTATAGTGCTGTGTTTTGGATTTTAGTATGAGAATAATATTGATAACACGTTGATGTGTTAGTTGTTGCTAAGTGGTGTTTACACTGGTCAAGGACTTTTCAGCTTCCCATGCTCTGCCAGGTGCACAAGAAGCTGGGAGGGGGCACAGGCAAGACAGTTGATCCAAACTGACCAAAGGGCTATTCCATACCATATGACATCATGCTCAGTATGTAAACTGGGGAGAGTTGGCTGGGGGGTAGCGATCGCTGCTCGGGGACTGGGTGGGAGTCAGTCAGCAGGTGGCGAGCAGTTGTATCACTGGTTTTTTTCCCCGTGTTTTGTTCCTCTCTCGCTCTCTTGTTGTTTTCCTTCTCATTACTATTATTATTATTATTATTATTATTATTATTATTATTATTATTATTATTATTTTGTTCCAACTATTAAACTGTTCTTATTTCAACCCACAGGTTTTCTTGCTTTTGCTCTTCCATTTCTCTCCCCCATCCCACCAGGGGGGAAGGTGAGCGAGTGGCTGTTTGGTGCTTAATTGCCGACTGGGGCTAAACCACAACAGTACTTTTTGGCGCACCACATGGGGCTCGAAGGGTTTGAGATAATAACAGATTAACCAGAGTGTATTAAGGAATTTAGATCTGTTAGTTGTTGCGGGCCACGATATTGATTCATCTGTTCTCGATATTGGTTTACCTGATCTGCACCATGCTTATATTTTTGCTGTACATGTTAAAGATCGGTGTTGGTTTTTGCAGTTTGCTGTGCTCTGCAGTGATTAGTGATGTTTTGCCTGTGAGATTTGTTATTAAAACGGTGATCTTGGGTTTATTTTGGTATCTAAGTGCCGTACTGAAACCATTACTGTACGTCAGGTACCACCTCATGGAGACAATTAGCAATTATACTTCTTCCTCTGAGAGTTTTTTTATGGAGGAAATGCAGAATGGCACCTTCACTACTTTCTTCTACCATGTTTCCTCCTTTATTACAATAACTTTTCAGTATCTTGAATATCCTTGGGTAGTTAAGATACATCTATTGGCATTGCTTGGGAATATTGTTTCGGTTTTGTCTAAGATTAGTAAGCAATTTAAGAATAACATCCAGAGATCTGCCCCAAGGCTGGATAGTTATGAGTGGCAGGGTGTGTGGAATAGCATGGGCAAATGCCTAGGACGGTGAGCACCTCCAGTGTTTTGGAACTTCACCCCTGAACAAGTGCAGAATCCTGAAAAATTAGTAGAATATTTGGAAAAAGTATGCTGTCACCCTGACAATTCTAAGGAGATACAAATCACTGCAATGTGCTGGGGCCTGGCCCATGCCTACCGAGCCCTGTTCAACACTACTCAGAACCCTCAAGGATCTGGTGACAAAACGACAGACACCGCGGCTACTCTAGCCCACCCTGCGACAGGCACTGCGTTCACTCCAGCCTCCCCTGCGACAGGCACTGCAGCTACTCCGGACCCCCCTGTGACAGGCACTGTGGCTATTCCAGCCCCCACTGCAACAGGTAATGTGGTTCAACCAGGGAACCAACCCGTTGTTGCGTTAAGAGTTACTGTCACATACAAATAGGAGTCTGAGGAGTGGCTGGGGGGGGAACCCTCCCGTTGAGTCACAAGGTTCAGACAGGACCCCCTTGCTTTCTAAACTCCTTCTCAGAGAGGAGTCTAGGTGCAGCTAGGTCCAGTCTTAGTCTCAGACCTGGTCAATGGTTTATTTTCTAAGGCCTGTGTGTATAGCCACTTATTAGTTCAGGGCTTTCACTAAGGTGACAGCATTAATTCTTACACCCCCCCAGTCTGGTCGTGTTGAAGGAACTGTCACGGCCAGAGCAGTGAAGAGTGCAGTTTATTAGAGCAACAGACACACAGATTCTTTGGATTACCAGTGATAAATTAACTGTCTGCAAAGCACATACAAATACCAGGAATATGAGTATGAATAACACGGCCGGACACAAACATGTATATAACACAGCCGGACACAACACGTATATCAAGAATATGAGTGACACATCCGGATGCAAACGCGTTAAAAGATAATAAAGCCACTCTATAGAGATTTCTAAGTTTCCCGGGGAGGCACTTGGTATAACCAAGTGTTCGACTCTTACCCAAAGGCGTCCCGATGGGGGGGGAAGAGAGGCTCAGCCCTTTGACTGATCCCAAACATCAGAGTGATACACGATGGTGTCTTCCCTAACATTCTCTTTCTCTTAAACCATTTTATACTATCTTTCACCTTTCGGGTGGAACTTGAGTGACTCTAGTCATACATACCTTTGTTTAGGATTGGTGTAAAGTTTTCTCGCTTCGCTTTTAAAGGTATAAGCTAGAAAAATTCAGTGCGCAAGCTCAGTGAGGGGTGGTCGCACCTTGGAGGCGGGTAGCTTTTGGGATGGAGGTGTGTTTTGGTATTATAATGATGTTATCATGAGCAAAGTTCACCAAAAGGGCAGCATTTTGTCAAAAACGTGGCAGGCTGTTGGCCCAGGGTAGTAAATATGCAGCTTATCAGTTCCATGACACCTTTAAGTTCCCCTATTATTGCAGAGCCTGGCTGCAGCATCTCCACACCGCTCCACCCTCTGGGCAGCGCCTCTTAGAGTCAGCACACCAAGTTCCCCTGGCGTTACCAACATCTAAGGTTGCAGGCCTAGGGAACTCCCATGCAATGGATTCCTTACATGTCAGCCGCATTCCACCTGGGGAGCTTCTTCAATGCTGTGCCTTACCTAAAAGTGTGAATATAAGTTCTAATTTTTGAGTCACCTCAGCCATTATCCCACACCCGTGTCAGTATCCGTCGCCCCTATACACAAGAAGAAATCCTGGAAGCGAAAGTCAGCTCGTTTAGAAAGGGAAGATGAAAGAGCAGGGCCATCACAAGGAGAGGAAGAGGAAGAACTTGTGGATGAGATGGAAGCTACTTGATCCCTATCCCTGAGTGAGCTGCGAGATATGCGAAAAGATTTCAGCCGTTGTCCAGGCAAGCACGTTGCCACCTGGCTGCTCCGATGCTGGGATAGCGGGGCCAGTAGCCTGGAATTAGAGGGTAAGGAAGCCAAACAGCTGGGATCCCTTTCTAGGGAAGGGGGCATTGACAAAGCAATTGGAAAAGGGGCACCAGCCCACAGCCTCTGGAGGTGACTCCTGTCAGCTATGAAGGAAAGATATCCCTTCAAGGAAGATATTATATATCACCCCGGGAAATGGATCACCATGGAGAAAGGTATCCCAGTACCTGAGGGAATTAGCCGTGCTGGAGGTGATTTATGGTAACCTGGACGACGAGAGGTTACCCAAAGATCCAGATGAAGTCCAGTGCACATGGCCCATGTGGCAGAAGTTGGTACAGAGTGCACCATCATCGTGTGCCAACTCATTGGCAATACTGAACTGGAAAGACGGAGAGGGTCCAATAGTGGATGAAGTGGCTAGTCACCTCTGAGAATACGAAGAAAGTCTCTCTTCCTCCCTTGTCTCAGCTGTGGAAAAACTGTCCCGGAAGATCCACCAACTCGAAGAAGATAGGTCCTACTTTCCACCTGTACAGACCGGTGTCTCAGCTATTACGAGTCAGCGTTCCTCTGCTCAAGAGAGAGGATATAGAGGGTACACACCAGGGGGCACCCTATGGTTTTACCTGCGCAACCATGGACAGGACATGAGGAAGTGGGGTGGAAAACCTACCTCGACCCTAGAGGCATGGGTACGTGAGGGGGTTCTTCCAGGAAAATTGCTGCTCTGGTTTCCACTGGACACTTCCGCAGACAGAGTAGAAGGGCTGATCTTATTCCTGATTTTAATGAAGGAGCTCCTGAATCATATTTACAAGGAGTGGGTAATAAACACTATGACCAGGACCAGAGGGGCCCTGCCTCCAGCCAGGTGGAGGAAAGGAACAACTGCGTTTACTGGACTGTGTGGATTCAATGGCCTGGCACATCAGACCCACAGGAGTATAAGGCTCTAGTAGACACCAGCGCACAGCGTACCCTAATGACACCAAGCTATATAGGGGCAGAACCCATCTGTATTTCTGGAGTGACAGGGGGATCCCAACAGCTGACTGTATTGGAGGCTGAAATGAGCCTAACTGGGAATGAGTGGCAAAGGCACCCCATTGTGACTGGCCCAGAGGCTCCGTGCATCCTTGGCACAGACTACCTCAGGAGAGGGTATTTCAAGGACCCAAAAGGCAAACGGGTACTGGTGGGTTTTTGGTGTAGCTGCCTTGGAGACGGAGGAAATTAAACAGCTGTCTACCTTGCCTGGTCTCTCAGAAGACCCTTCTGTTGTGGGGTTGCTGAGGGTTGAAGAGCAACAGGTGCCAATTGCTAACACAATGGTGCACCAGAGGCAATATCGCACCAACCGAGACTCCCTGATTCCCATCTGTAAGCTGATTCATCGACTGGAGAGCCAGGGAGTGATCAGTAAGACTCGCTCACCTTTTAACAGTCCTATATGGCCAGTGCAAAAGTTTAATGGAAAGTGGAGACTAACAGTAGACTATCGTGGCCTGAATGAAGTCACGCCACCGCTGAGTGCTGCCGTGCGGGACATGCTGGAACTGCAATACGAACTGGAGTCAAAAGCAGCCAAGAGGTACGCCACAATTGATATCACTAATGCATTTTTCTCAATCCCTTTGGCAGCAGAGTGCAGGCCACAGTTTGCTTTCACTTGGAGAGGCGTTCAGTACACCTGGAATCGACTGCCCCAGGGGTGGAAACACAGCCCTACCATTTGCCATGGACTGATCCAGACGGCACTGGAACAGGGTGAGGCTCCAGAACGTCTGCAATATCTTGATGACATTATCGTGTGGGGCAATACAGCAGAAGAAGTTTTAGTCCAAATCCTCCTGAATGCCACTTTTGCCATAAAACAAAGTAAGGTCAAGGGACCTGCACAGGACATCCCGTTTTTAGGAATAAAATGGCAAGATGGACATCGTCAGATCCCAATGGATGTGATTAACAAAGTAATAGCCATGCCTCCACCAAGTAGCAAAAAGGAAACACAAGCTTTCTTAGGCATTGTGGGTTTTTGGAGAATGCATATTCCAAATTACAGTCTGATCATAAGCCCTCTCTATCAAGTGACCCGGCAGAAGGACGATTTCAAATGGGGCCCTGAGCAATGGCAAGCCTTTGAGCAAATTAAACAGGAGATAGTTGATGTAGTAGCCCTTGGGCCAGTCTGGGCAGGGCAAGATGTAAAAAATGTGCTCTGCGCTGCAGCCGGGGAGAAAGGCCTTACCTGGAGCCTCTGGCAGAAAGCACCAGGGGAGACTCGAGGTCGACCCCAAGGGTTTTGGAGTCGGGGATACAGAGGATCTGAGGCCTGCTATACTCCAACTGAAAAAGAGATATTGGCAGCATAGGAAGGGGTACAACCTGCTTTGGAAGTGGTTGGTACTGAAGCACAGCTCCTCTTGGCACCCCGACTGCCAGTGCTGGGCTGGATGTTCAAAGGGAGGGTCCCCTCTACACATCATGCAACTCCATGTATGGAGTAAGTGGGTTGCACTGATCACACAATGGGCTCGAATAGCAAAATCCAATCGCCCAGGGATCTTGGAAGTAATTATGGACTGGCCAGAAGGCAAAGATTTCAGAATATCGCCAGAGGAGGAGGTGACGCATGCTGAGGAGGCCCCACTGTACAATAAACTACCAGAAAATGAGAAGCAATATGCCCTGTTCACTGATGGGTCCTGTCGTATTGTAGGAAAGCATCGGAGATGGAAGTCCTGCTGTATGGAGTCCTATACGACAAGTTGCAGAAACTGCTGAAGGAGATGGTGAATCGAGCCAATTTGCAGAAGTTAAGGCCATCCAGTTGGCTTTAGACATTGCTGAACGAGAAAAGTGGCCAGTGCTCTATCTCTACACTGACTCATGGATGGTGGCAAATGCCCTGTGGGGGTGGTTACAGCAATGGAAGCAGATCAATTGGCAGCACAGAGGCAAACCCATCTGGGCTACCGTGTTGTGGCAAGATATTGCTGCCTGGGTAGAGAACCTGGTTGTAAAAGTACGTCACGTAGATGCTCACGTACCCAAGGGTCAGGCCACTGAAGAACATGAAAACAACCAGCAGGTGGATCAGGCTGCTGAGATTGAAGTGGCTCAGGTGGATCTGGACTGGCAGCATAAGGGTGAATTATTTACAGCTTGGTGGGCTCATGATACCTCAGGCCATCAAGGAAGAGGTGCAACATAAAGATGGGCTTGTGGTCGAGGGGTGGACTCGATCATGGACACTCTTGCACAGGTTATCCATGAATGTGAAACATGCGCTGCAATTAAACAAGCCAAATGGTTAAAGCCTCTGTGGTATGGAGGGCGATGGCTGAAATATCAATATGGGGAGGCCTGGCAGATCGATTATATCACACTCCCACAAACCCGTCAAGGCAAGCACTATGTGCTTACAATGGTGGAAGCAACCACCAGATGGCTGGAAACATATCCTGTGCCCCATGCCACCGCCCGGAACACTATCCTGGGCCTTGAAAAGCAAGTCCTGTGGCGACATGGAACCCCAGAAAGAATTGAGTTAGACAACAGGACTCATTTTCGAAACAACCTCATAGACACCTGGGCCAAAGAGCACAGCATTGAGTGGATATATCACATCCCCTATCATGCACCAGCCTCCGAGAAAATCGAATGATACAATGGACTGTTAAAGACTACACTGAGAGCAACGGGTGGTGGGACATTCAACCATTGGGATACGCATTTAGCAAAGGCCACCTGGTTACTCAACACTAGGGGATCTGTCAATCAAGCTGACAGATCAAACAAAAAATCAAAACTTTTACGCACTGTCGAAGGGGATAAAGTCCCTGTAGTGCACATAAAAAACATGCTGGGAAAGACAGTCTGGGTTACTCCTGTCTCAGGCAAAGGCAAGCCCATTCGTGGGATTGCTTTTGCTCAAGGACCCGGGTGCACTTGGTGGGTAATGCGAAAGGATGGGGAAGTCAGATGTGTACCTCAAGGGGATTTGATTTTGGGTGAGAATAGCCAATGAACTAAATGGTATGATGTTAATTGCTATGTAATACTGTATGTCATCACTTTTATGGTTACTATACACCATATCAACAATATTTCGGTAAGAAGCACCCAGATTAATGAAGAATGAACTTTGATGAAACCAAGCAAAGTGCAGCAGGGATGGAACCAGAACTGGCTTCAGCACGCAACAATCCAACACCACACCCCATCTCTCCTGCCCTGAAAGACTGTTATGACAGATGGAGCCCAAAGTCATGGACTAAATGAACTCAGTGGACATTTTAGAGGGATGGCCCGTAGACTAAGGGGATGATATCTGTGTGTATATATCAAAAGACAGGAAAAGCGGTGGTGATTAATTGGAATGTATTGGAAAGAGTAGAACCTGGGCATGACATAGATGGTATAGAATAAGGAGTGGATACTGTCCTGGTTTCGGCTGAGACAGAGTTCATTTTCTTCCTAGTAGATGGTATAGTGCTGTGTTTTGGATTTTAGTATGAGAATAATATTGATAACGCACTGATGTGTTAGTTGTTGCTAAGTGGTGTTTACACTGGTCAAGGACTTTTCAGCTTCCCATGCTCTGCCAGGTGCACAAGAAGCTGGGAGGGGGCACAGGCAAGACAGTTGATCCAAACTGACCAAAGGGCTATTCCATACCATATGACATCATGCTCAGTATGTAAACTGGGGAGAGTTGGCTGGGGGGTAGCGATCACTGCTTGGGAACTGGCTGGGCATCAGTCGGTGGGTGGCGAGCAGTTGTATCACTGTTTTTTTTCCCCGGGTTTTGTTCCTCTCTCGCTCTCTTGTTGTTTTCCTTCTCATTATAAATTATTATTATTATTATTATTATTATTATTATTATTATTATTATTTTCCAATTATTAAACTGTTCTTATCTCGGCCCACGAGTTTTCTTACTTTTGCTCTTCCATTTCTCTCCCCCATCCCACCAGGGGGGAAGGTGAGCGAGCGGCTGTGTGGTACTTAATTGCCGACTGGGGCTAAACCACAACAGCAGGTATCAGGAGACTATCAGGAGGTATTTGAAAACTGTATGTTAGAGGGTCAGAATGCCTACATATAAACTACTAAGAAAAAATTTGAGGGGAAATAAATATCTGACCCTATTAATCACCATGATACATGAAGTTTTTTTGAAGTTATAAAGACCCTGTGAAAAACTGAAGACTTCTTCATACAAGAAACAAATTCTAGGAAGTTATATGTAAAATCACAATAAAACAAACCAAGAGTTTGGAGAAGGCATGAACACTAAACATAAAAGTGTTTAAAAATACATTATTAGGAAACCTGCCATGGACTATGCAGAGTGATCTGATGATCACAATGTAAGACAAATGTCCATGAAAGACACAGCCATGTTCACCATGGAGACCTGAGAAGGTAATCATACTGAGAATGTGATTTCAAGGTAACACACTGAAGGATTCACCTCAAATAGAAATATTAATGTGAAGAGCTTACAGAACCAATGAACAGTAACAAATTGCCACAACCAGATGGTATTTACCCAGCAATCCAAAGTAACTTAACAGAAAATAAATAAACTAACTACAATGTGTAACTTCCCACTTAAATCTGTCTCTGTACTAGAGGACTGGAGGATAGTTAATGTGATGCAGTATTTAGGAAATGCCATAGAGGGCCAGGAAACTATTAAAAAAAAAAGGAAAAAAAAAAAAGAAATAATTCCTCCAGTAAAACACATTTAAGCCTTGAAGTGTTCTGCTGCATAATGCTGAGGAAGCTAAATGTTCACTCAACTTCAAGAACCAATTGAGAAAATTCATAGCATAAAAATCCATAGTTTCTAATCACACCATTTCTAGGTCAGTAAGATCTGAGGCACGCATAGGGGCTGACAAAGTAATGTGGGAAGGCGTCAATACGTGCTTACACTTATGCTTTTGCCTGTGTATCACAGTACTGACAGCATTCAAGATAATCCTGGGTTATCTGAACATTCTGTATGATCTATTATATTCATCCTTATTTATGTATTTAAGGATTTTCTTTAAATAGAGACTAATTTGGCATTGGAAAATCTACAGCAGTTAAGTTTTTTAAACAAAGCATTTTTTCCCAAATTCCCTAATGAGGCCACTAAGGCACTTCACACATGTACAGAAAAGATCTAGATGTATTCAGAGGACTCTAAATTAATGTAAATTCATGCTGTGTGTCACAGCCAAAGAATTTAACACTGTGACTCCTGTTACATAAGCTACAGTGAATCTGTGACAGATTAAGATCATTCTGTCTTCACCTGCCTTCCAACCCTCCTCCTGGACCTGGAAAAAGGGGTTAGGTGCTCATGCATCAGATACTCCAAATCAGTGTCTCAGCTCATGCTTGCCTTCATTGGTGATTTAACCTGTAACCCATGACCATGGGCTAACATAGCCAAGCATCCCAGCTGTCATCTCTGCAGGGGAGCCAGCAGCACCTGGCTGGGGCAGAGAGATAGTAATGGAAGTATTTCAGACATCATTGCAGGGATTCACCAGAAGCTGTCTGGCAGAGGATTAGAAATCAATATTGTGTGATTTCACTATTGTTATTGGTTGGCTACTTTGATGTATTTCTCTATACTTCAATTTTCCTTTGATGAAAGTTTCCAACAGTAAATATATTTTCCTGTTGAACCGCTTTTGTTCTTTAATAAAACATATCAATAACATGCATTTATATGATAGAGCACCTTTTCTATTTCTTTTTTTAACAATGGGAATTAAAAAAATTAAAGTGCTACACAGAAATTTCTGGTTTGATTTCTTTGGTAGGTTTGCAACGGCCAGAGCCAATTATTGCCTTCAGGTACTCTGTTCCATTAGATTTTTTTATATTTTTCATAAATATACACAACAGGAAAAAACTGTCTTCTGCCCTGCTTTCCTTTCAGTTGGAGGAGAAGGGGACCAGATTTAAAAAAATACTTTTTTGCAGTCTGAAATAAAACTGGACAGATGTACTGAACCATAGTTACAAGAAAAAATAGTGCTCTAGTAATCATAATCCAAATTGTCCTCTTTTGACTTGTTTGGAACATGAAGAAGAAACAACAGACATGTCTGAGGCAGAAAAGCCTCAGGGATTTCTTAAAACTTCAGATGCACAGTTTCTGTTAATTTCAATAAAACTGTGTAAACTCTCTTGGCAGCATAGCAAGTTTCAGTATCTCTGCAATGCTAATGTAATGGAGATGATAGGAATTGTATTATACTGCATATGTAATGCATGGATGTTTTTTATATATGCATACACCCATATGCTATTATTTATCTTTGCAGTTGGCAATTTTGCTTAACTACAAATTGCTAAAGATTTCTATAATTAGAACAAAAATGTGGAGTCTCAAAATTAGCCAGTATGATTTCAAATGTTGTGCAGAACAGTTAGCAAACAGTATCTGTATTTTTCTACAAGTCTTTGACTGCTGCCGCAGATCCTGCATTCCCATTTCAAAACCTTCACATAAACTGAAGCATCACTTTGAGGAACAGCAAACAACTTTTGAACAATTCCACTGTCTGGCCTAACACAAAACCACCCTGTTTTTTTACTGTGCCCCTTCTACTGCTGCCATAGAAGAAAGGAGAGCAAGGATAGAGACTTTTGCATTGGTGTAAAACCATCTTTATATTTTATTATTTTTATTAACTTGTGCTTTATTAATTTGCAGAAATAGCTGACAGGAAAAAAAAAAAAATCTCACAGTCATACAAATCTCCAAAGTAAATATGATTCAAAGTAGCTATTAGATTGTTAAAATGACCTCTTTCTGTTTCCTTTAAGTGAAATTACCTTCATATGCTTGTGATTAATCTGTATACATCCCCAGGGAAATTCCCTGTGCAGCATAGGCTTAGGTGAAATTGATCTATTGTTAAAGGTAAGTTAAAGTCAAGTTAATCAGAAGTAGATTCCTGAAGAGTAGTTGAGCCTTTGTTTTAACTCATAACCTCTGGGAAAAAACAGTCATAGCCCGGAGGATGATAAAAATGAGTAAAGTGAACAACTTAAGGAGGAAGAGACATATGTACAGCTGAAAAACTCTAGTAAGAACTCCTTCAATTAAATCAATAAATCTCCCAACAGTGTGGGAGAGAACAAAAGTGCTTTAGTGGTCAGGAGTTAATCTAGAAAATCTACCATCTAATCAATGTGAAGTTGCAGACTGAGAAGCAAATGCTGTTTTAAGCTGCTAAAAAAAATGTTTATGTGTACTTTGCCATTTCCCAAGCCTTTGAAAAGATCACATTTTCAAGGGAAGGTGCTGGGGAATGGGCAAGAATTAGAGTCCTCATTTTCATACCAAAGCTTCTAGGAAATCAGGGTATCGTATAGATGGAATCTATATTACAGAGGGAAAAATGGGCTCGTGTTTTGGATGGGGAAAACTGAGTAACACATATTTTAGAATTTTGGAGAACTATAACAATTTGATGGTATTTGTAAAATATGCTGTACCAGAGGAACAGCATCCAGATAAAAGAAATTTCAGTAGCAGAGAGCATGCATTTTTCATGTGCAAGTAGCAAAATGAGTTTGCTTACACAGATAGCTGCAAATGGATGCCAAACTAGGCTGGCACTGACCAGTTGCATCACTATGTTAACATTAGCAGTTTGGACAAGCTGAGAAGCCTTGCTGGAAGCTCCAGAGGATAAGAACCAAAATAACTAATGAGTGGGGAGCATTTCCAGAAAAATAAAGTAAGAGAAAATAAGGATTTGGACATATAAAGCACTGCAGTAAGGCCAACAGCTATTTTTCTGTTACACCCTTGCTTTTTTCTAAGCTAGTCTGTGTATTTGGCTTTACCCATTTTTGCTCTGCTATGTAAATATTACAGCTTATCTTCTGGATATGATTCTGGCAAAAATGAAACAATTGGACAAGTACGGATCGAACAATAATGTTATTTGTCATGTGATATCTTCTTTCTCCTTTGACAGGAATTCTGGAGTTGGAAATATGTCCACCTGGGTTAACAGATGAATGACATACTACGAACTATCTGTTGTTGAGACTATTTTCTTTCTACCACCAACTTTACATTCCCACAGGCTCTTTTCTACAATATAAATTCCCTGGCTGATGCTTTTAGATGTAGCCAGAAATGTCAAATCAAACTTACCTCTGGCGGATTTTCACTTACAGCTGCAGAATACACACTGATCAGACAGTGTTACCCCTCCAGAGACTACAAATATACCTATGTTGCTCAGACCTTCTGTGACAAACATGAGAAGCAGGTACTACAACTGAGGTTGGTTTTCCACTACGCATTATTTCCAACATGCACAGAAACATAGACCAAAAGAGTAAAGTCACAAATCATAATGTGGATGCTACTCAAGCTATGGTAGTACTCCCACATATTTCAATGGGGGGAGAATGAACTGTATTCTTTTCATCACATCAAAGTTAAATTAATGAGGTTTCTTAAAAATGTTCTGAACTAGACAGAAAACTATTGCCATTGAAATCGTTGACTGACTTTTTTGGAGCAAAGTAAAACAACAGAGACTATTTTAATTTACTCTTACCTCAGACCCATGCAACAAATAAAACATGTATTTTGGGGAACGGCAAAGGCAAATTGGATTTTTTTTTCCCTTTTGTTACTAATTTGTGTTGTGTGTCTATGTCAAAATTATAACAGCCAAAAGCACTATGTTTTTCTCTTAGACACCATCTGGCACTGTTATGGTTTTTAGGGAAGGCTTCATTCATCTTAATGAAAGGATTAGATTTATCAAATGAAAAACATAGAGCTTATCCTTGATAAGTGAACTTTTAATTGAAGGCAGTGATGGGCAATCTTTATAAATATCAAACATAACTTGAGAACATATAAGAAATACATTTTGTAACATATTTGCATTTCAAAAAGGATTATGAAATATAAATTTCTGTACTATTTAATTTTTATCTGATACTCTCTTCTTTTTAATTTAGAGAAACCCTGGATCAAACAAAAGTCAATTATAGTCATGCATTGTTATCAAGCAAAAACAAGTCCTAATAATGTTTGTACCCTATTTCATCACTGTGTCATAATAATAGGGAAACTATTTATTAATATTAAAAATGTTACCTTATTTTAATTATGAGAGTAGATGTGGCATTACTTCTCTAAGCCAATTATGCCAGATAAGACTAAAAACAAAGAATTCAGACAGGTTCACTTCAAAGAAAGCCATTAGGGGCTTGTTTGTGAATATTTTGATCCTGTATATTTTATACTTAGCAAAATCTGTCTGTGGAGAAATTTTCTCTCCAGACTGCAGTAAATAAGTGTGAACAGCTGCATCCCTACCAGCCTGCACACAATCTCACCCTATCATTTAACTTAAGCACTGGTGGACTTGGTATCTGGGCAACAGGCACCCAGCAGAAAGACTGTGATTGCAAGAGACACTAACATGCTAGTGGAAAACTACATGAAGCCATGAGCAGCAAGGGATATCTTTAGAGGAACTGAACTCTAAACAATTTTTTCTCATGATTAATAAATCTAATGAGATAAAGGTTGACCAAAAAGTTGACCAAATCTCAATAAATCATTGCTCAATACCAGTTCAAGCATATGATTCCACCCAGTAAGTGCAATGGCTTTTTCTCTGACCATCACAGTTCAGGCAACACCAACTGTCACACTATAAATGAAAACTGTTTCATTCCTGAAGGAAGGAAAAAATAAATAAATCTAGAAATCATTCAAAAAAATTTAAAAAATATATAAAAATATCTGCAATAAAAAAGGTAAATTGAGGTAGGAATCCTTTCTAAAATCACTTGGTGGAAGCAGGATAGAATCTGTTTCCTTGTCCCTTAACCTACAGCATTAAAAGACTGCGACAGTATTCACTCTAGGATAATAATCCTACACTAACATAGGTCTCCATTATGATTTAATTTCATTATTGTTTGTTTATATGAGCTATGAAATAAACTGTCATGATATTTTCTGGCATTATTATGACAGCTAATATCCTGTCTCAGGGCAACAACATCTGGATACTTGTTTACATGATCATTATTGAAAGGTCTTGCTTGGGAGTTTTTTAACTTTGTTTTGGGGGAGACACTTTCTCCTTTTTTTGCAAAAAAAGCTATTCTGTCAAAAATATGTATTTTAGTACACAATTTTAAACTACACTGGTTTTCCACAAATCCTATAGGAAAACTACCTATACATCTGAAATAAGGAAAATCCTGTGATATTGTTAATTATTGACAATATGTGATTTCTTAATGAAGTAAATTAATGCAAATAAAATAAACTAATTTCATTACTTTTTTGGAAGTGCTCTGCAAAAATGAACCTGAAAAGGTAATCCCTACTGCTGTAATTATTCCACGTCTTATTCTATTTCTTACAATAGGAAGCTATATTCTAGCATTATTTCCAGTCTGTAAGCAACACATATGAGGAAGAGAGGAATAAAAATTATGGTAGTCTCCATACGAATTAAGGTCATTAATCAGAACACCTTTGAAAGAGGTGGAGGAAAATCACTGTGAATAACAGCACTGCACTGGCAGAAAAATGCCTACATATAAACCTTTTCTGTGCCTATTCAAGGGTATTTTGGCCTTGGGTTTCAGGAATAAGTAAATTTTATCAAATAAAAGGCAAAACCTTTTACTAAATGATGTATCTGTGTATGTGCATGTGTGTATGCACATAAATGCATAAATGTACCAGAAAATACGATGATTCTAAAGCCAACAGATACCTCTAGAAGCATCAGTACCAAATTTTTATATTAATGAGCATCTGTCCACAAAAGTCCAAATAATGTTTAGAGTATGTCAGATTATGGCCTACTATGTTTGACAGACATTACTCTTTTTCTCTAGGTTTTTAAATTTCTTTCTCCAGAACTCCATAACAAGGACAGAGTCTTTTCTTAACTGACTTCTGAAGCAAAAATATTCTACACAATAGTTACCATTTTTCATAAATTCTATACAAACAGCTGAATCAAAATGGAAACTTGTGACAAATATTATTAAGTTTACTCTAAGGATTTAACAACTAAACACTAAAATAGCAACTTCAAGATAGCGATTAAATCATCAAATAGAATGAGAATACAGAATGATCTGTGAACACCCATTTGTCCTTTCACCAAAATACATACTTGTAATAAAATCATGTGAACTTGCAGCACCAAAATAAAAAAATATTCCCAAGTATTCCATGAATCAGAACACTTTTAGAAGAAATTTGCCAAACAGCCAACAAAGCAGTCAGAATGCTCATGATTAAATCCAGACAAACTGTTAAGATGATAAGAGTTACTCAAATGTGAAAACTATGACAAGAAGGGATGTTCAAAATCTTTGTTATAAATGAAAGGCTACCAACAGGTCTATAATTAAAAATAGTCAGTGCAGAAAAAAGATTTCTATAACAATAGGCAGATTACTGATGATTTGGAAGAAAGTGGTTTGTGACCCAAAGTCAGTGTACCTGAAATTTTTGATGAGAGGTGAGAGCCAAGGGAGATATTTATATAAAAATGCAGTGTGCTCAGGAATCAGAATGATAATGCTTTATTTACGCCTCAGTAATGTATCAAGCAAACCAGTATCTGAAATAATGTACATGCAGCTGAAGTGGCTGAAATGATTTGTCAGCCACATGCTACATGTGATTATTAGCAACTGTACAGTATTCACTGGGTGGCCTTTGACAGGATTCTTGGCCCTGAAATAAGCTGTTGGTACTCATGGGCATGTGACAAAGCACAGCTCTGCCCTAAGTGGTATAGCTGAGGGACTACTCAACAAGCACGGGGAGAGCCTTTTGGTACTGGCACACCTACTGAGAAGGGATGCAGGCTACAACCCCCAAGGACTTTGGGACAGAACAGTAGTTAGTGCAGCTACACTAGGGCAGCCAAAGGGGGTGGCATGTCAGCAGTGTCACCACAGGCTTCCCAAGCCTAGGATGCCTTCTATAGCAGGAGCTAGGCGATGACATCACCTTGCAAAGGACTAGTAAGGAAATGGCAACTCTCTGCCTCTTTCTCATCCTTCCTCACTGCTCTGAGATGAACACGATTCCTCATAGGCTTTTGGCTTTCCTTAGTGCCGTGGTGGGATTTTGCATCTGTGTACGCTATGTGTGGTGACAGTCCTCAGGGTGGTCCTTAATATGGGACTTCTGCAGGTGCTGCGTTTTTAGTACAACAGCTATTATATTATAAAGAAGATTTCACATCTCACCCCCTCAGACTATTCAAGTTTTAGTTTTGCTTACATATTGTAAGTTAATACACACTATTTTGTTCAGAGTCAGGATACCCAAGTAAATAAAAGCCACTCAGAAAAACCAGAAGTTGCAAACTGCGAATATTTCTATATGAAAATAAAAGTAGATATCTGCTGATCTAATGAGCTAGCAGATTATGATGATGATGATTTGATTGAAATCAGATTTCTGAATATTGCATATACAAGCCTAATAACTGTGATTCAGTTAGTTAGCAAAAGAAAAAAGGAGAAATACAAAAGGTGACCTTTGGCAATTGAATACTAGTTTGTAATAAAATAAACCTCTAAAATTGCTCTCTTGTTTTGGAGATATACCATAAGCAGGCTTGTTTGACCATAATAAGCAATGACAGCTACAGCTGCTTGATGGACTTTCACCAGCGTGACTGAATTAACCACTGGATCTTCCTATCAGGGGCAATACATGACGGATTCTATTCACATGGATAGATAATCTGATACTCTGTTCTTATCTTAAGGTGACAGTTCACAGGGAAGAGCACATGGTGAATTAACTTTGTTCCTCACAAACTATTAGTTAAGCACTGTTAAAAAATTCAAGGAGAATGAATACAAACTAATCTGGTTATCTGGTATAAAGAAACTGAAGTTCACAAAGACATTATAGGAATTACATTAGCTTTGGCTTTATGATTTTTATAGTTTGAAAAAAACAGTTTATTTTCTTTATTACATGTTCTAATGAGCTTTTCAGATCCTGAACTAAAAAGTCTTCACTTGCATTTTTTGTTGCAGGAGTATTAAAAATATTTTAAATGAAAAGCAACTATTTGTAGCAGAGTCACAGAGCCAGAGTAAATTACTGCACTGTTTATCATGAGAACACACTTCTATAAACCTAGTTTACATCTCTGCTGGTTTATGTTAGTATAAAGGAAGTACTAAATATAAAGACACACACACATTGACACAAATACACAATGCACACATTGAGCCGACTTCACTTTTGTGAGATTGTATTGAGGAAAATAGATCTGAATTTGAAATCCAAATAAAAGCAAAATTGTATTGGTGAGGCAGGCTCAATTGATAAAACCAGGAAAAATAGAAAGTTAAATGTGTAATAGTACATGATGACTTTTATTTTGTTCTTATTTCAGGGGAATATACCATTTACAAAAGATAACAGAATACTGACAACAATGAAAGTACTGTATGTATCAACAGAGAGAACACATCTCAGTGGATATAATCAAGAAAGTGAAGTGTTAGCAACAAACTAACTTTGAATGGAATGGACCAAAACCAGGGATGAATTCATTTTACATGGCCATCCAGTCTCTTCGCTAAGACCACCAATTTCATAACTAAGTTCTTTCACACTCTCAAGCATTTCTTCTATCTCATTTAAAAGTGGATTAATTTGACAATGATATTAATGGGTGCTTTAAAGTCAGTTTAGAATAATGTATTAGAATATGCTTCACCATAAGACAAAGAATTCCCTAGACAGAAATCCAGTGACAATGAAGAAACAGTAATGGCCCTGTTTCTTCTGACCTGAAACTCAGTGACTTAAAGGTTATTACTTCTATAATGGTATACCTTTATAGTTTATGATAAATTTATAATATAAATTATAACGGTACAATTTATAATAAACTTGCCACCATAATGGTGGCAAGGTTATTGCCAATATTACAGCAAAAGATAGTGAAAGAAATCTGCAGTGTTATTTGCCTCACACTGACAAAGGACATGACTGAACAGTAAGAATAATAATTTCTCATGTTGAATTACATGAGGCACAAGATCGAAATTAATGCCCGAGTAAAGCATGACTACTTTGTTGGCTGCTCAGGAGTATGTATTTTTTCAGAACCCTATCAAGTCCTGCTGGTCTTTGCATTTTAAAAAACAGCTACCCAAATATTACCTAGCTAATGCTGAGTACATTCCAGGAAGTGTAATTAGTTCAGCTGCAGAGAAGGGGAACCAGGACAGGAACCTGCCGCTAAGCTCGCAGAGAACTGCAGTGGAAGAGACTGGAACACAAAGGGCTTCACCATCTCCTGCTCCACGCACGCGGAGTACCAGACTTTTTTTGGAGTATCTCTATTCAACAGTCCACCCCAGAATGGTTTCTCCTAACCACGTGGTAAATGGGATTATTTTCTCACGTTATTACTCCTGCTCCCACTTATTTTTTTATTTCTTGATTGCCCTAAACCTCTGTTTGGGATTTAAAAGCTGTTTTTCAGGCAGGTCTTACAGTTGCCTCATTTCTTCCTCTCCAACTCTGTACCACACACAATGACTTTCTCATTTGGTTTTGTTTATTTCTTTTAAATCCACTAAGAATGTTTAGAAGAAAAAATACAGAAAGCTGTATCAACATGCACCTCTACTTCTGTATACTCAGTGAACCCCCTCTAAAAATGCATCAAGACATCAAAGTATCCCTTGAAAAGAAAGAGCAAGCAAGAAACTTCTCATCATAAACAGCTGCTTCCAGGATTGCTTAGAGAAAGCTAAGGTCATGTTCCTTTCACAGATAATAAACACAGTCCATGCAACTGGAGATGCAGTATGTGGATTAATAACACCTTTTGCTACAGTAATAATGTGTCTGTATTACTTGTTTTTCAGAAGAGTAATTTTCTTCACACTAATAAATCTAAGTGGAGAAATACGGCTTATGTCACAAAAATGAATTGCAGCAGTGTAGTCTTTATCACTGAGGTGAAGACGACCTTTTATGTTTATTACTACACTGTTTTAAAAATGTATTTTAAAAACATAAGCAGTGCCATTACAGATATTCAGTCAAGCCAAGTGCATTATTCATTATATATGTGATAAGCCACTTGTCCTATAATGCTTTATCCATGTTATGACTCTTCAGTATTGACTTTCAAACTCAGATAAGTGCAGAGGCATTAACACTTACCGCAAAACATGGCTCTCATTTCCTGCAAGTGAGGTGCTAAGCAGGCTTACTGCAGCATCTTTTCTGAAAGCTCCCCACCTGTGACAGTAACTACTCTTTCATGTAAGGGTTAATGGTTCCTCTGCCTATGGAAGGGGGCTTGAGTACCAGAAAAGATGTTATACTGCGCAGACGTCACATTCTGCCTTCTCAAACTCTTGAGCAGTGGGTACCAAATCTGCTACAGTGTAGTTCACATATCTGAGAATTCTGCTTGTTATTTGTAGTGACATAAGTTGGTCATTTCTATGAGTTCTTTTAGGACTTCACAGTTCAGAAATCACCACTGAGAGCTCTCCAAACATCTTAGTTTACTTCTTATTCTTCCCTAACATGGTCCCAGTCTCTTAGTAGTTTCTTTTTTTTTTGATGATAATAATATATTTTTGTTAATATTTCTAGTGAAAGGGAAGGATTACATGTACACTAGAAAACAACAGTATTAATTATTATTCTAACAAAATTGTAATACTTCATAAAATATGAATAAATTAACTAAATGGAACAAATTATTCTGAAGAGATAACTGCAGATAACACAGCAGTCTGTACATATGGATTCAACTAATAGACATATTGTAGCAATACATAGAACCACTTGGAAGAAAAATATTAAGTATGGAGCTCTTTAATGATTTGCAGAAAAACAAATCCAACTACTGTCGCAGATGTTGACTACTGTCCAGGATAATATCACATAGCCTAATAAAAAAGCTTTTTAATAATAATTTTAAATCCCTACTGGCATTAAATGACGAAAGCTAACAACTATAAAAAGAAAAGGACAAGTGCCACACAAAGGCTGATGGACGACACTACAGTAGCAAAGTCAAATTCAAAACAGTTGAAAAACCCAGTCTTTAAAACTACACTAATGCCAACATCAACTGACACTCTGTTTAAACATCAGTACACATGCATACAAATTATGGAATTAGACATACAAAAGGTACCTGGAAAGACTTTTGGCAAGACAGAATGCTTTACTGGTCTATTATTCCATGTTTCCCAAACAACTGGCAAGATATTCCATTATCTATATGAAATGTTCCTGTAAATTGCCTTAATTTTTTTTGTTGTTACTAATAGATGAGGGGAACACATAGAAAGTGTTTAAAAAGGTTGTGGTTTTGGGGGTTTGGGGTTTTTTGTTGTTGTTGTTGGTTGGTTGGGTTTTGTTGGTTTTTTAAATGCCTCATTCATAAAGGACTATCAGTGAAGTTTCTTTGATTGTCTCAACAACACTTTTTAGACAATGTTTTAGTAATGGAAAAGATGCTACCAATCACACATCTTAGTTTTATCAACTTTTAGCTCAGATAATCTAGAGAGCACTTTGCCCTTAGTTATTTCACCACCATGCAGGATTCAGCCAAAGCGTAAACTCCACAGAAAACTGTAGGTGCTATCAGAAAAATAGAAGGAACAAGATAAAAAGGAGGAAAATGTTAAAAGGAAAGCAAAAATGCTGAAAGGTATAAAAATGAAGAAGAGAGAGATGGAAAACTGTCCATATTCACAATTTAGCCAGGCCACCAGAAACAATTTATCCACATCCTGAAGATACTACTATATCAGCATCATAGTTTCCAGATCCTTTGTTCCTCCACAGGAATCTGCTTTTATGTTCAAGAATCCTACCTCACTAGCAAGGACAACAACACTACTGAACCTGGAAAGAGGGACATCAGCCTAGGGGCCAGTGAAAAAGCATAGGAATCCAGATGGTTTGGGGGAGATCCAAATGCCAATTAGTTTCAGACAGAACAAGCTCCATTTAGAAATGGGGTGGTCAGAGAAGGGCTCTCAGAGGGTAACTTCACAGAAACCCCTTCCTACTATTGCTGAAACAACACAATTTTTTCCCTGGCCTTTCTGACTACTACCTTCTGTACCAGCATATGCAAAAGTAAAAAACTTGCACTTTAACTTTCCTCCAGCAAGGCAGGAAATGAGCACTGCAACTTCATCATTCACTGATCTCATAAGGCCTGGATGGATGAGCAGTAGAGTAGAAATTTTGCTGTTCATTTTTCTACCTAGCGACACAGGAACTGTGCTGCCATCACTGAGCTGTCATATCTAAAAGTGCTGGTCCCCAAAGATGCACTCTCTTGCAGGATTACAGACTAATCATCCAGAGGAAAGAACTTCTTATTTGGGAAGTGACATTACAGATAAACTGTTCCTAAACTCATGGGTAAGCAGGTATTCTGAAAGTAATGTGTATTTACCAGCTGGCTTATATGCATGCAAGACTTGGACCATATTGGGTTTGCTTCCTCTGTTTATCATCAAATGAAAAGTAATTATGTATAAGAATATTTCTCTGCGAACAACTCCATAAATTACCAAGAAAGATTCTTAAAGTAATTGAGGTTGGAACCCATAATTGAATGAAAATGTTTCTTCCAATCTGTGATTCTTTACAAGACAAATGATATTATGTTTTCAACGTGCTTACCAGATTCAGCACTGTGCCTCTGTAGTGCATTACTACATTTGGAAAAGCAGCTGGTGATGAACATGCAGCACTTCTTCAGTCTAATAATAAGTGTATAGAACCTAATGATTTTGGCAAGCTTTTAACATTTTATTACTGGCAATGTGTTTTGCAATACTCATATAATATAGCAATAATAAAGAAAACAAAACTGTCTGTTGCTCAAAATGTTTACAGAGTGAAGATGCACAAGTTCTTTGCATATCTGATAGAGATAGGGCATAAATTGACCTCTTCCACTTACAATCCACAAGGTTTACCTTAAAAGCAAGTAACAGAACTGAATATACTGTGGGAAAGGTCTTTTTCACCAGAAAAAAGAGAGTTTCACTCCCACACCAGACTCTTTCAGAAAGACCTATGAGTTCTCCGTCCTAATGGCATATAATTAGGAGATTCTGGAAAAGTGATGCCAACTGTCCTTTCAGATTTTACTGGGTTCTCTCAGAGACCTTTGAAGCCACACTGCAGCTGGAAGATTGATGGGAGTGGTTGCTGCTGTTCTGTAAATGCACTGTGAGACTCAGATGGCAATGCCTCAACATGCTTCTAAAGCAAGACTGTACTTCAGTTCCTTTCCTTATATTTATGGTGATTTCTGTCCCTCCAAGTTCAGGTACTGAAGAATGCACAATAGGCACAGTTGCTTAAAATATCTGACTTGTAATTGTTTCTGAAGGTTTGGTCTTCCTCTGCTAACACTTTGTAACTCCTCTACTACCACCATTAAAGTGTAATAAAACTATTTCCCAGGCATACAAAGCCATTGCTGGACATGAATAGCTTCACCATATAAATGGACCACATAGGTGTAAAATCAGCAGAAATTGCCACAATAATTAGAAGTTTTCTAATGTGGGTTTAAATTGTTGGGGGCATGGTGTGTTCTTGTATTATCGAATGCTAAATTTTGTTGAAGAAAATTTCTACATGTCAAAAAGTTATATAAAAGACCCTGATTTGAGAGGCTTACATTAAACAGAACATAGAATCACAGAATCACAGAATCATATAGGTTGGAAAAGACCTTTAAGATCATCGAGTCCAACCGTAAACCTAACACTGCCAAGACCACCACTATACCATGTCCATAAGCACCTCATCTAAATGTCTTTTAAATACTTCCAGGGATGGCGACTCAACCACTTCCCTGGGCAGCCTGTTCCAATGCTTGACAACCCTTTCCAGTGAAGTAAAATTTCCTAATATCCAGTCTAAACCTCCCCTGGCGCAACTTGAGGCCATTTCCTCTTGTCCTATCACTTGTTACCTGGGAGAAGAGACCGACCCCCACCTCTCTACAACCTCCTTTCAGGCAGCTGTAGAGAGCAATAAAGTCTCCCCTCAGCCTCCTTTTCTCCAGGCTAAACAACCCCAGTTCCCTCAACCGCTCCCCATCAGCCTTGTGCTCTAGTCCCTTCACCAGCTTCGTTGCCCTTCTCTGGACACGCTCCAGCACCTCAATGTCTCTCTTGTAGTGAGGGGACCTAAACTGAACGCAGTATTCGAGGTGCGGCCTCACCAGTGCCGAGTACAGGGGCACGATCACTTCCCTAGTCCTGCTGGCCATACTATTTTTGATACAAGCCAGGATGCCATTGGCTTTCTTGGCCACCTGGGCACACTGCCGGGTCACGTTCAGCAGGCTGTCAACCAACACGCCCAGGTCCTTTTCCACCAGGCAGCTTTGCAGCCACTCTTCCCCAAGCCTGTAGCGTTGCATGGGGTTGCTGTGGCCCAAGTGCAGGACCTTGCACTTGGCCTTGTTAAACCTCATACAATTGACCTCGGCCCATCGATCCAGCCTGTCCAGATCCCTCTGTAGACCATTCCTCCCCTCAAGCAGATCAACACTCCCGCATAACTTGGTGTCATCTGCAAACTTACTGAGGGTGCACTCGATCCCTTCGTCCAGATCATCGATAAAGATATTAAACAGAACTGGCCCCAACACCGAGCCCTGGGGAACACCGCTTGTGACCGGCCACCAACTAGAGTAAACTCCATTCACCATCACTCTTTGAGCCCGGCCGTCCAGCCAGTTCTTTACCCAGTGAAGAGTACACCCGTCCATACCATGAGCAGCCAGTTTCTCCAGGACAATTCTGTGGGGAACCGTGTCAAAGGCTTTACTGAAGTCTAGATAGACAACATCCACAGCCTTTCCCTCATCCACTGGGCAGGTCACCTTGTTGTAGAAGGAGATCAGGTTGGTCAAGCAGGACCTGCCTTTCCTGAACCCACGCTGGCTGGGCTTGATCCCGTGGTTATTCTCTACATGCCGTGTGATGGCACTCAAGATGATCTGCTCCATCAGCTTCCCTGGCACCGAGGTCAGGCTGACAGGCCTGTAGTTCCCCGAGTCCTCCTTCTGGCCCTTCTTGTAGATGAGTGTCACATTTGCTAATCTCCAGTCAGCTGGGACCTCCCCAGTTAGCCAGGACTGCTGGTAAATGATGGAAAGGGGCTTGGTGAGCACATCTGCCAGTTCCTTCAGTACTCTCGGGTGGATCTCATCAGGCCCCATAGACTTGTGAGTGTCTAATTGGTGCAGCAGGTCACTAACCATTTCCCCCTGGATTATGGGGTCTCCATTCTGGTCCCCATCCCTATCTTCCAACTCCAGGGGCTGGGTACCCAGAGAACGATTGTCCCTGCTATTAAAGACTGAGGCAAAGAAGGCATTAAGTACCTCAGCCTTTTCCCCATCCTTGGTCACTGTGTTCCCTCCCCCATCTACTAGGGGCTGGAGATTCTCCTTACCTCTCCTTTTGCTGCTAATGTATTTGAAGAAGCATTTTTTGTTGTCTTTTACAGCAGCAGCCAGACTGAGCTCTAGCTCAGCTTTGGCCCTTCTAATTTTCTCCCTGCACGGCCTTGCTACACCTTTGTAGTCCTCCTGAGTTGCCTGCCCCTTCTTCCAGAGGTCGTAGACTCTCCTCTTTCTCCTCAGTTCGAGCCAGAGCTCTCTAGTCAGCCAGGCTGGTCTTCTTCCCCACCGGTTCGTCTTTCAGCACCTGGGGACAGCCCGCTCTTGTGCCTTTAGGACTTCCTCCTTAAGGAATGTCCAGCCTTCCTGGACTCCTTTGCCCTTTAGGGCTGCCTCCCAGGGGACTCTCTCGACCAGTCTCCTAAACAGGCCAAAGTCTGTCCTCCAGAAGTCCAAGGTGGCAGTTCTGCTGACCCCCCTCGCCGCTTCTCTGAGTATCAAAAACTCTATCATTTTGTGATCGCTCTGCCCAAGACAGCCTCCAACCATCACATGGCTCACAAGTCCTTCTCTGTTCGTGAACAAGAGGTCCAGCGGGGACCTTCCCTAGTTGGCTCCCTCACCAGCTGTGTCAGGAAGTTATCTGCCACACGCTCCAGGAACCTCCTAGGCTGTTTCCTCTCTGCTGTATTGTATTTCCAGCAGACATCCGGTAGGTTAAAGTCCCCCACAAGAACAAGGGCTAGCGATCGTGAGGCTTCTCCCAGCTGCTTATAGAATAGTTTGTCAGTCTCCTCATCCTGGTTGGGGGGTCTGTAACAGACTCCCACCACAATATCTGCCTTGTTGGCCTTCCCCCTGATTCTTACCCATAGACACTTCACCCTATCGTCACCATCATCGAGCTCTAAACTATCCAGACACTCCCTGATGTATAGGGCTACTCCACCACCTCTCCTGCCTCACCTATCCCTCCTGAAGAGTTTATAGCCATCCATCGCCGCACTCCAGTTGTGCGAGTCATCCCACCATGTTTCCGTGATGGCAACCATATCGTAGTTTTCCTGATGTACAATGGCTTCCAACTCCTCCTGCTTGTTGCCCATGCTGCGTGCATTGGTGTAGAGGCACTTCAGCTGGGCTGTCGTCTGTGTCTCCTTCACAGAAGAACACCCCTTGCGTGCTTTGAGGCGTTTCACTGGCATTTCCCACTTGGCTCCCGTTGCCTCAGTATCCCCTAGCTCAACTCTGTTCGACTTCAGCTGTGCCCCAGCGTACCCTGCACATCTCAGAGACACAGGCTGAGTGCCCTCGCTGGCACCCGCTCCCTCTAACCGTGGCACGTTGTCCCTCAGCTTCCCTCAGGCAAGCCTGATATTATCCCCCTCCCCCTTCGAGTCTAGTTTAAAGCTCTGTCGATGAACCCCGGAAGTTCCTGAGCAAAGATTCTCTTTCCCCTTTGAGAAAGATGAATCCCATCAGACGCCAGCAAACCTGGTGCTGTGTAGGCCATCCTGTTGTCAAAAAAACCAAATCCGTGGCGATGACACCAGCCATGGAGCCATGAGTTGATAGATTGGGTGCCTCTGTTCCTTCTAGTGTCACTGCCCCCAACTGGAAGGAGAGAGGAGAAAATAACCTGTGCTCCAGAGTCCCTTACTAGCCATCCTAAGGCCCTGAAGTCTCTTTTGATTGCTGTAGGACTTCATGTTGCAGCTTCATCACCTCCCACATGGAAGAGTAGTAGGGGGTAATAGTCCGAGGGCCGTACCAGGCTAGGGAGTACCCTTGTGACATCCTTCACCCGGGCCCCAGGGAGGCAGCAGACTTCCCTAAGAGGAGGGTCCGTCCGGCATATCGGACCCTCGGTTCCCCTCAAACATCATTATCAATCCCCTCAACATCATTATATGTGGCTCACCATTTCCCTCCACTACACAGTGCCCAATGAGCTGCTGAATCTAGGCACTGGAGGAGCCAAATGGCATAAGTATAAGATGTGTAACAGCTATATGTATGTCCTGATGTTCACAGGACATCTTTCTGATCAGCTGAGGTATTCTTTTTTCTTACCTACCTTTTCCACACTTTTCTTCAATCTTTGATCAGGGAGAAGTACAGACAGGCAAAATCTGCCTTAAATACAGACAATGCTTTTCTGTAAAATATCCCAATAATGACTCTATATTCAAAAGAAGATAACAAGGCTAGTAATGGTGGAGGGAATAGCGGTGGTTTAAAATAATTCTAAGACATTAAATTAAAGAACCATTCAAAGATTCAATACTGTATTCGTGGCAAAAGAACAGGGAAACAAACTAGTGATTCAGTTTCTACAGAAGTTTTCTCACATTTAAATGCATGTCAATCTGCTAAAGGAAAAAAAAATCAAACATTTTATTGATATTTTTGCTTCCTGAGGAAAATCATTTGAATGGTTCACAACTCCTTCATTTTGTGATTTTTACACTTTTATTGTATCCTTTCAAAATGGAAACATAATTAAGATAAAACTTGCTTAGTTCACAATAACGCAGAAAGCATAATGAAGCTTTGTTATGATTACAGAAAACTTTCAGAACCATGAAAAAGCTAAGACCAGTAGAGAGTTTCTCAGAAGTAAGTCACAAATTATACCAAAATGAATTTTTTCTCTTATAATACCATGGTTCTGTTGCTTCTAGTAGTGGCTTTTTTCTCTTGGTTAAGTCTCTCTGCTGTTACTACTGGGAAGACACACTTAAAAGAACAATGCAAAGGAAAGCTCCTCCCTGTTTAAAGTGACCCAGATGGCATCAGAACTGATAGGTCATTTAGTTTCTGACATCCATACATTATGTGATCTTACAAAGTTATTTACCACAGGTGGTGGCGTGGGTTTTTTTCAAATTAGACATCAACTTTCCTAAGCAGGCACCTGTTCCGTAATTAGATAAACATGGGTCTTAGTAGATTCCTGCAAGAATTTCTGATGGGAAACTAATTTAAGTTTTCCTTAAGTGCTAAAATATGTAGGCTTAACATTCTTTTTTCCTGTGAGCGTTTATTGTGGCAAAAGCCCAGTCAGTGCAACAGAACACAGGAAGCAGCACAAAGACATCTGAAATAGGTTCACTTAACATTACATGAATATTTATGGGAATTGTTTTGCACTATTCACCCTGCTCTTGTTACTAAGCTTAATCAATTGATGTTAATAAATAATAGTATACTTTGGGGCTATGGAAGGCCAAAATATTGTTTTGTTATTATTATTGCCTCTTAATAATTTTCTATGGCTCCTAGGAGTCAGCTGATTTGATTCTTATTTTAAATATAAGTTGTGACACAGCACATGGTGCAAACTTTCCCATTCTTAGGTCAAATTAAGAAAGCAAGATTATAAAAAAAAACCTTGTTGAAAAGCATCCCATATACTTATGCTTCTATTTATGGTATGCTTATTCTCTCAATGAACATTTCGGGATAAGAACAAAAATGCAGGAAAGAAAAAAGTGCCATTTATTGAACTAAAAGTTTTCCAATAATTTCATATAAATAAGGCACAAAGATGTTTTCTTCTCAGAATTTTACTTCTGTAACATCAGTGAATTTGACACAGATACTTACTGTTTAAAAGAAAACAAAGAAAATTCAAAGGGAATACTGAGTGGTTTTGCCTTTAGTTAAACTGTTCCTGCTGAACCCTAGGCTAGGCCATTTTAAAATTAAACATTTTGATATTTCATTTTAAATATGCACTAAGAAAAAATTCACATATTTTCAATTGTATTTTGAATAGAAAGCTATTTTAACTTCAGTTCCAATTTCCTTGCCTAGGGTAATACCAGGACCCCCCTCAAATGCTCCTCTCCCATACAAAAAAACCCCACATGGCTGCCTATTAACTACTTCTGCATATTTTCAGACCTCTTTCAAAGAGGATTTACTCAAATATGCAAGAATATTTCTGCAGTGACCCATGGTCAAATTTTCTCCATGACACTTCAGAGAGTAAGTAAATATGTAGTGAAAGCTCAGGGTTCAAACTGTTCCTTCACTTATAAAATGTTTAATAAAATACTATTGCAGACACTGAGAACAAAAATTGCGGAGGTTGATAACCGAGTCTAGCCAACCCATATGTCAACAATGGACAACAAAGGATTCTTCCCAGTGTTTGCCAATCAATCCCCAGCAACTTGGTTCATCAGCCATTCAAAAATAAAAGCTTTTGTTAAAGCCCATGAAAAAGCAGTTTGCTTTGTTCCATTTTCATCATGCCCCAAAATGACTTGGCTTTACTCATTATTTCTCTCTCAAGTAGAAGGAGAGAGAGTCTGAAAAAGCAAATAATGTTCGAAAGAGCAGTTAGAATGTAAAAGAGGGCTGTAAACTTAACTGCAGAATCTTGCCACTTGCTCTTGCCACTGTAAACAAATTTATAATAAAGAACTTCTCACAGATCTTTTAGGCAAATAATTACCCTGATGTCAGTGAATCTTCTCTTAGTTTAACATGCAAATGTGCTCCAGCATTTTGCTGAAGGATGATTTGAGCTACCATATGCAATGTATATATTATATTTCTTAAATATTAATTGTTCAAAAATGCACATTTGTGAAAAGCAGTTGGCATTTTACACCATTACTAACTTCAAATTAATTTTTAGAATTCATCCAAGCATTAAATTATATTTTATCTAATTATTGTCTTTTATTATTTATATAAACTAATTTTCATTTCCTTGAATACAATCACTAAGATATTCAAGGTCAGTGACTTGTTTTGTGTTCCCTAATAGAATATTAAAAAATTACTGCACAGCCTAGAGTGTCTTGCTCGTCAGTAAAAAAGCTAATGTTCAGAAACACATACAATTATTATTCCCTGGCTTTCTCCCCTTTTCATTTTTGATCAGAATTATATGCTGTGAAAGTGGAAATATATTTAGAAATATGATTGCACTGGCTACTTGGTCATAGTCCCTGGGGTACTCTCTTGTCCCCAGGAAGGATGAAAACAATCCCCTGCAATATTTAAGTGCAGGTATTGTTTCAAAACATTTTTTGTAAATGAAGATGTATAGAGAAGTTCCAGACCTGGCTAAGAAACAGGAAGACAATAGGCCTTACGGAAAAAAATACCATGCTGGAATTCAAAAGACACAGACTTTGTTCTTGCATCTTCTTTGAGTGTAGTGGGTGCTCTAGGGTAGTCATTTGACTATCTCCATTTCACCATCGTAAAATGTGAATAATATTGATATCTTTGAGATGATCGAAGGTATAATACATGATGGAAGAGAAAAGCATTGTCTAGCTCTTTTTGTTGTGCCTTTAAAGCCTACATATTTGAAACAGTTTCAGTTAACTTTTCTAAAAGGAAGAAAATTTTCCTGAAGAGTTGATGTGAGGCTTGTACATGTGGATCTTGCAGCACTAAGCTTTAAATCTATAAAGAAAAATTGCAGAATAGGTTCTGTTTCAGGTGGCATGATTCTGCAAACACTAGACTCCCTATTTAGCTCCACTCCTCTACAACATCCAGTAAACATAAAGTGGAACACCCCTGTTCAGCAGATACCTAAGTATTTACAAGACACAGAGTCTTAGCCTGCAAAGCAATTTGTTTTAAGAAGAAAGTAACAAAAAAAAATCATTTTCTACTCATTTCTCACTTTCCTTTAGTACTGGCAGTTAACAGAACTTTTGTGCTTCGTCTCTGATAGTCATGGTCTTTTCTTGCTGCAACCCTGTTATGTTTTACCTGTTTAAATCCACTGAATTTCATACTAAATGATTGCTGTATAATGCTGCTTTCTTAACAGAGTTATATTTTACAGAATAAGTTAAATATTAATTCATGGCCTAATCTTTTCATTTTAATTCACTTACAAGTTCAAATTTAGTCTCCAAAACAGTCATTTTATAAAACACCTACAATTTCTGCATATCAACCACTAATATAATGTAGGAGTTATTTGAGAATATGCATTTTTCCCAGTGTAGTTTTCCAATGACATTAGCACATTTTGACTAATACCTAAGAAACATAGAACTATTATACATATACATTCAGAAATGAGAAAAATTAATTTAATGACTGTATTACTTCAGGCTTCATTCATCAGCCATTTCTGGCTATCCTCACCAAGATTCTTACCTTGGCATTTTTTTTGGCCAAGGACAAAAGACTTAATTCTAATTCCTTTTGACAGGAGGTGTCTGAAAAATAGGAAGAAAGAATATCTCCCAGTAGATTTGCCAATAAAATGTCTGACATTATTCCATTCTTAATTGGGGAGCATCAAAATGTTTGGTGTTCTAGGTCACGATGACAGAATTTCCCAAGTAAGAGGAAAAATTTCAATCTTAAATGTGCCATAGATTTGTACATTCTATGTAAATCTCACAAAGAAATGGAAGTTGTGAATCTATTAAGAAGCTTATGTGTGTAATTCTTCTCTTCAGATGAAATTTATAAAGTTATAGCACTGTGTTCTAAAGGGTCTGTAAGCAGAAGGAAATGTTTTAAGCCCATAGCTCTGAATGTGATACAAGTTTAGAACACAATGGATACATAAATCAAGAAAGCTAAGGAAGAAAGGAAGCAATGTAACCTTCTGAACTATTGCACAAATCACAAAAACAAAGAAAAGGATGCTCACCTTTCCTATAAATATTCTAAATATCTTTTAAGATACTGAAAATAAAGATCTGGGAGGAAGGAATAAGAAAGTAAAGTGAGTTCTTTAGCTCCCTCCTTTAGGAGAAGCAGGATTTCTCTGAGGCCTTTAAAGCCATTCTAGATAACAGAAAGAAATTGTGAATACAGAAGCAGCTCGCTAAGATGACTAACCATTGGGTGAAGAGGATTTGCAGGTGCCAGCTGCTAAGCTGGTTAAATTATTAACACACCTTTAGCTCTTGATGGAAAGCTGATATGCCCAAAAGCTTCTCTACTTTATTCACCTACATTAATTGGTGTCGTAAAAGACATTGCCTATAAATCTTGGCTGCCCATAAGAGACTAGGTATGCTGTGAGGATTAGACTCATGCTATGCCTTATCAAGGGCGGTTTCCTAGTGGTCACCTGGATGGAAAGGAATGCAGACTGGATTCATCCTCGACCCAAATGACAGTATTCTGAAAAACATTCCTGAAAGGAGTAGTACAAATAAGAGACAATTAGCTTTTTAAACCTTCTTTTTTAGTAAATGTGTTACCAACATTCCAAGCATATGTTTTATCTCTAAACTTGATAGGACAGAATAAAGTTACTGTTCTAGCTCTATTCCTACTTAGAGATGTTTTGGTAGACAAGAACAGCATGGTATTTTTGGTAAATGAAGTTAGGTGTGTGAAATATCATATGACTCCGCCCTCATTGCCTGTAGCTTCCAGCTACTGTTGATCTTGAATTGCAATTACTGAAGGATTGTTGGGTTAGCTATTCACACCAGAAGTATGCTGTTAACTCCCACTTTAGTCAGCTAACCTCTAACTTCAGCAGTTTTGAGCCAGTACTTTGGACATCAATGACACTGAGAGGGCCTGAGTTTTCTTTTTTAATGTACATTAAAATGTATGTTATGTAATGTACATTAAAGGAGTCGATAGTATAAACAAACTGCTCATTAAAAACTCAGGCACACCCATCATGTTAAGGTCATTACAAAGCAGCAGCCAAAGGTATTGACCTAATATCTGAGCATGCCAATATCCCATTTGTAAAGCAATGCATGAACTTATGAACAGAAATATTAACAGGACCACAGAATAGTTTGATTTGTGTGGGTCAGAAGGAAGCTATTAGGATTTTGCATACTCATGAGCCTTCCTTCTTTATGAATGTGGAATGTTTGACTTTGATGAGTTTGCCTACATAGACATGTCTGCAAGATCACAGCCTAAAATAACTTCTGGCAACTACAAGGCTTTTCGTGCACCGAGACCCACTGCTGGAACAGAAACTCAATAGATACATAGATGCTGAATAGCAATGGCTGTATGCAAAGGTGCTGCGTACACTATATAAACATGGCCTGTTGTCAGCCTCTTTGTAAACACAAATACCTTCTCATCCCTGTAAATTTTAAGATGCCATAATTTATTGGTAGTAAATCTTTCTTTGGATAGGTAATATGTGCCCCACCAATACAAAGAATAGGATAATTTTTATAAATAAGCAGATGTTGTTCGTTTTTTATTTCTCTCCTGCCAAAAACTGATTTACTGTAAATTCCCTCCATCTGGCAGGAAGCTAATCTGAATATGAATCAATCTATTCAAAAATAACTTCAAAAATGTCAGGCATTCATAATGAGTTTTTTTCTGTACAATACCATTTTTCAGTCATTCTACTCAGACAAGCAAGCTTTTCAAAGCAAATCAAGCAGAAATATTTTGAGAGGATTCTGCAACTTACATTTTTCATGAATTCTATCACAATAGTACCAACTTACTTTGATTTTTCTGCAGTCCATAAACAAATATTTTCAGGGAAGTAAAGCAGAGTATTCCAAAAATTGCGGGGTAGGAGGGGCATAATAATTGTCTATATATGGTGTACATAAAATAATGTGTAATAAAACTATTTTAAAATCACATTTTAAATATTAGTTTTATAATTTTGGTTCCTCTTTTTCAAATGCTCTCTTCCATCACTGAAAGAGACAGATAAAGTAAATACACACACACACTCACTTTAACAAGAGCAGTTCAGGAATAGCATCCAACAACAAAATAATGCTATAACTAAAGCTTAGCTGACAGTTCTGTGTAAGTATAGGTTACACTTGTATATACTCAGCAGGAAAATCTTGTCTATAGAATCTGAGAATGACAAATAGATGCCTGGCTAATAAGAAAACAAAGAAGTGAACTAGCACAACACCCTCTCTTAATTATTTGTAAAACCACTATATCTTTTCCTGGTCAGTTAGTGCAGGTAATTAGAAAAAAAAAAAACAAAAACGTTTCTTGTTGGAAAGAACTTAAAATCACGGTAAAACACCTCTACTTAGGAAAGCACTTAAGCACATACATGTTATAGATATGTACTCAATATTCACTAAAGATTCAATGGAATTTATAAGACTTCATATTCAGGCTTCTAGCCTCCCATTCAGGAAAATGCTAAATGTACCATCCATTCTGAATTGTGAAAATCATGTGTTTAAATTTTAATAATTTAACTACTTATACTAAAGGTTGAGCATCTGCTTAAGCACACTGGAGTACCAAGACTAAAGTACTCAGCATCAAATTGAGACCTTGGGGGGGAATACTTGAAGGGCAGAAAAGAAATGTATTCCTGAGGACATTGTAGACAGAAACAGCAATAAAAGCAAGAGGAAAAAAAAAGGACTTAAAAGGCAAGAAGAGTCGTAGAACCCAAATGGGCAACAAAAAGAAAACGCAGATGAAATGAGCAGCACTCCTAAAGAGAGTTGCAGTGTTGTGTGGGTGGAATATGATCCCAGCAGGAATAAAGAGACACATAAATGAGAGTGGATTTACTGATGGATGGAAGCATGGGAGGTGATTGCCCTTCCATTATCTTGAGCCAGCAATATGGGCTCATACCATATGGCTGAGCAAAAAGAAACACTTCTGCACCTTCCAACAAAATGTCAGAAGTGTTGATAACTGAGAGGGAACACTGACAAGGTGATCACAGAACTGAAAAATATCACAAAATGTTTTTACTGTATAGATTGGAAACTAAATGCTTAAGAGGACCCAGAAAGGACAGGTGTTTAAAGAATTATATATAAAATAACCCTCCTAGTATGCATAGTGGAGGCTGCAGCAGTGGAGACAGGGATGCGTAGGTACCTGCTTCTGTCACCCAGCAGAAGGAGTCATACAAGAGGCTGAGACATTCTCTAGGTAGGTAGGATGCTCCTGCTTTGAAAGGCACTTGCAGTATGCCTGGTATAAGCACAACAGTGGAGCAAGTTATTTTGCTCAGTTGGTTTTTGGTTCCAACTCATGAAAGTAATTTTTACAGAGTTGGGTGAATATGTACTTAGTGCATAGAAAAAGCAAAAGAAAAAAGACCAGAGTGCTCAAACAGCCTTCTATTTAAAAGGCTTAAATAACCAAGGTTATAAAAATCCATCCTGTGACAATCCTTCCATGACTTTTGTTTTTCACACACATTTTGTGATATGTCTCAAAGGCCCCTACATTCATTCCTCCCAGACAATATTCTCATTTGAGAAGACAGTTTATGATCCTAGAGCTGAAAAGAGACATTTTCACCCTAGTGTCCCCTCTCTCTGTAAGGACAGAGCTGGATCTCCTACTATCCAGAAAGCTTATAAGGGCAGAGAGCTGAAGTCACATAGCTGTCAGGCAGCTATGAACACAACCACCTCTGAACAGGACCTTAAAGTTTCATGCTGGAGTTACCAGGCTAATGAAGGGATTAAAGGGCTTCTATATTTGCCTATTCCTTTTGTTCAGGACAATTCTCACTCTGACCTGCTCCTGATTTCCATGAGAAACACAAATTTTGCACTTTGTCACTCCACAGTTTCATCAGATATTCACCCGATCCCTGATCCACCTGTAGCTTTGAACTATTTTGTTAACTAAAACCTGATCAACTAAAAGCGCTTTTGCAGAACCTAGACCAAAACCCCCACCCATTAAATAGTGGCAAAATAACAAAGTAGAACCCCCTCTCCCATTAGTAACTGTATACAGTGAAAAGAAATATACTACAAAATCCCTGATGAACTATATAAAGGAGATATATTTTCATTTAACTATTTTATTGGTGTAATATATTGCTTATTATAAGTACTTTTGAAATCACTGTACTTCACCTAAAGGTTTTTACATTTGCAAAATGGATTAATTATTTATTAGCTTTCCATGTAATGTAAGACAGTACATAATTTTGGATGAAAATTCAGGAATAAGCTGATTTAAATTGCAAACCATATCATAACTCCAGAAGCTCCTTAAAATATAGCATAAATTCTGACTGTTCAAATGAAAGTATTGTATAAAGTCATGACCCCAACAGCCATATTGACTGTTCCTTTCATGATTTTATTGGCCTTAGATGATATCCGGAAAAAATGAAGAGTCTACTTGGATTAAACATTCAGTAGTTTAGATTGGACAGCATGTTTCACTAAAAAAGCAGAAAAGTGTGAATAGAAATCAGCTATTGTAACATTGTCTAGTTATACTAAGTCTCCAGAAGAAAAATACAAATCAGATTTTAATATAAACTTCATAGCAAAAAGGTTTTAAAGTCATATTAGTATCTTTAATGCAGTAATCACAGTATATATGAAGCTTTATCCCAAAAATTTTAAACTGCAAAACAATCTTTCTTGTAAAATAGAACTGGTACATTCAATCTGCTTACATACTTACCCAATTTAAAGATTGCTCTATCCAGTTAAAAATAATATCAGAATTTTAAACATCTAGATGCAGCTGTGGTCACACTGAACCACAAACATCATGAAGCAGATGTGGGTTATTTATTCTAGAAAGTAATTCAGCACAGAATTATACTTACATAGTATAACCCACTATCTGCATGGCTTTTTCCTATACATTTTCTCTGTATTTTCAAGGAGACTGCTAGCTGAGTTATCCTTGCTCTTCTCTTAGCCCTTGAACACCTTCAATTTTCCCAGTTGCACTGTAAGACCTCTGAATTGCTGCCAACAATTTATGAAACAGCAGAATGCTAAATGCTTGCTGATTTTTATTAAATTCCTCACTAGCAAGAGGAGCACAAACATGGTAATCACATTTAAATACACCATGTTTAAAAAACACCAATCACTCCAAGACAATACCTCTTCCCACAACAACTAAAAGAAGAGTTTAGGTGTAACAGTCAACACCTTGAAAAAGAAACGCAGCAGCAATGCACCAGGACACTGGGAGATGGAGCTTTGTTCATAAGCTCTATTCCAGTAGCTGCTGTATATGCTGAAGAAGTCACCCTTCCCACCCTATGCCAAGACCCATCATTACCTTCAGCCGGCAGAGCTGCTTACATGAGCACAGCCTAACACACATCAGTCATTATCAGCTATGTTAACATGAGCCAACATCAGGACTCGCACTGATAAGGCTAACTAAGGGCATTCTAACTGCAACTGAAATTCAGCGTTTCTCTGGAATATTGACTTTCTGCTAAAAGGAGGAACATCACACTGAAAAACTTACATTTGGAAATAATAAAATCATGTTTGGAATTTACAAATCTGCTGCCTTGTGTTCCCATTCTCTTTGAAAGGGAGAACTCCTGGGAGTCTCCAGGAGTCTCCAGGGAGACTCCCTGGTAAATTATACATCTTGTATATAGGCATTCAAGTAAGGTTCTGCTCTCCCAAAGATCACTGACTGTAATGCATCATATGTTGACCAATTGGCCTACAATAAAATAATTGATCAGAAAGACTCTGAAATTGCAACTCTTCTACAAGATACAAGCAACGATGTCAAAATAAGCATTTTTGAGAGTAGATTCACACTTATATCAAAACCAAAGCTATTTACATTGTTTTAAAATAGGGAGTTTTAATTACTACTTTGAAATTTTCCTTCTTGGAAACAAATTACATCAGCTCTTGCAGCAGCTAATACATCAGTCGTCCTGTTGTTTTGCTGTACAGGAAAAGGTGCAAAACTTACATCTTCAGACACGTCCAAGGGGATGGTTACACTTTGTTAAACTGCATAACATTTCTTTGGATTCACTCACTGGTCATTCCTTCCTATTTAATTCTAGGTATTTCCTGGTCAAATTCTGAATCATCATTTCACAGAATGCACATACAGCCTCTTTCATGCTTTACATCCAGCTTCTACTGAATGATGCTGGAAACTCCAAACACAAACTCTGATACCCTACTATCCCTTAGGAGTCCAGAAGCTAATTTCAAGCATACAGTGCAAGTGAAATCTTGAGCAGTATTCAAACAAAAATATTAGCAATATTTTCCAAATACTACCAAATATTACAGCTTTGCAGCTCCAGGCTTGCAAGAGCAAGTTTGTTTCAGGGGGGCGGGGGGGGATCAACAGACAATGAATACTGAAGTCTAATTATTTACTATAATGCATGTATTTAAATTGGAAATATGCTCTATCATAAGAATAACAAGCGTTTTTCTTCCTGATCATAGTTTGTCCAACCCTAGCATGGGAAGATGGCTCATTTATAAGATGCTTAAATCTTCCAAAGGAAGCAGTGTCCAACAGCTTGTTGTCAGTACACCTGTAACATTGTTTAGAATAAAAAATGCACAATTCTCAGAAATGCACTGAAACAGAATATCTAATGCAGAGTTTAGAAATTGCATACAGAAGTCTCAGAGGGAATGAAGAAAATGACTGGACTGTGGAAGAGCAAAACTAATAATAATGAGCAACTTTACATATGTCTAGAGTTAGCTGAAGATTTATGTTAAACTGTATCGTTGTGTTATTTCTCCTTCGAGGGAGACAAATTATGAATGCTTTATTGTTTTCCTACATAAACCGTCTCTGTGACTTTAATATTCAATGTTGAAATGTAGCATCAGTTAAATGGTCCATAGAGATAAAGAAACATATATCTGCTCCTTTCTCACTATACAGAGGGCAATCAGAACACACAGTGAGAAAGGACCAATAGGAACAGAGAAGACTGTGCTCCTTACCCAAATAAAGATTTTTAGGAGAAAGACTCACATAGCACAGAGATCACAACCATGAGCCAGGAAGGGTAGATCATGAATCTCAGCACTCTATACCCCAGTAGTCCTGGGACCACTGTACATAAGCATAAATTCGAACAGCCTAAGAGATGCTTTAAGTTGCTAAAAACCGTGAAATTACATCTGCTAGAGGAATAGATGAGCAGCAGCCTCTTTACTTTTATCCACACAGATCCCAGAATGAGAGAACATGGCCTAGGAGTCTCCAGACCAGCAGGTAAACCTGTTCCACACAGGGAAGAAAATCTGCGCTGATCTTTTTGTGCCAGACACACTGGTTTTACTGCCAGACTCTGCTGGCAGGAGAGGAGCAGCTGCTGCATTCCGGTGGTCTGGCAGGAACACAGGACTCTGCCTGTAGCATTGGGAATTGAGTAGCTATATAGAAAAGATACTGTTATATAGCAAATACCAGAAATATGTTCCATGCAGGCAGCTGGCATCATTAATTTATACTCTTTTACAAACTCTAGAAAAACAGGGTACCAGGGTGACTTAAGCAGTGAAATAGCTGCCATCCATTTAATTTTCATGCCCACATTTCCACATAAACTGCTGCGCTTTGGCCTCTCATTTTTTCATTTTGATGTCATCTCTTCTACAGCGCTAAATTCCACGCCAGCTTACAAGCTTGCTCCCTTGGCTGATCAGTGTACTCAGAATGCAGGGATCTAACCGCTCAGATAGTCAGCCAGGATTGCATGTTAAGGATATTTCAACACTGTGCAAGGATGCACCATGCTGTGATACGTCAGCTAATTCTAACGTAAACCTCATTCCAGAACTGGAGACATAACACTATCAGGATGGCACTGCCCTGGGGTAGCACATTGGGTATACTGGAAGCAGTATACTGCTTCTAGGATCAAAGCCAGTATCTCTGTATGAAACTGGACTTTGCTATGTAGACCTGACAGCTATCCCAGGGTTAGCTTAGGAATGAATCTAAGGGTGCACCCGGTGTAGACATCCTCAAATTGATGGCGTGCCTATCAGCATCATGAAGCTATGCTAAATCTTGGTGATCTATCCTACCAGCGCTACAGTAGGTGAGTCACTTTTCTGATTCAACTCCACCCAGCCAGATAAACTCTCTGAAAGTGGTAAACTCTGGCAGAATTAGGTATTGTGGGTAGAATACCTGAATGTGTAACTTCATGAACCCTGGAAGTTACATCACTCTGATTTCAGGCATGTTTTACTGAAATAACTTCTATTTGTTGCAACACTTCTACACATATCATAGAATAAGGGGACACAGTATTTTGCCTTAAAGCCAGTATATATAAGACATGCAGATAAGAATCAAGATGTTTTGCATAGATCTTTGCCATTTTTATTTATTATTTTGAGTAAAATAGTGCTTCATTTCTCCTTACAACTTCTACAAATTTTTTTTCTCACATTCTTCATGAGGTATTTAATGATCTTTTATTGTAAATGATTGTTCCAAGACTAAGAAACACACAATTTGTTATCGTCATATCTGCCTCAAAAACAGATACACAGATCAAGAATGCCTTTTTTGCCCTTTTGGGGAGTTTATCACTAGCATGAATCTTTGGGTTTGTTTTAAGGGGGGTAGATAATCATCTCTGATGAGCAATATCAAGAGCAGACTGATTCAACTTTTTGAATTGAAATACCTTCTGTCATGTTTAGTAAGACCCCTAAACCTTCTCAGCACCTTGATTACATACTTGATTTTTTTCTCCAAGGTAGAGCTTTTTTTAAGCCCATATAAAAGTTCTTGTGGACACAGGAAACTGAACCTATCTTGCTGCAGACCATCCTTTCCTCTGGCCTCACTTAATGAGTTTTGCAGGGTCAATGTGAGACTTCCCCTGGAATCCCCCAATCAAAACCAAGTTACCAAGTGTTCTCAAGAAAACAGCTTTGACAACTGAACATCAATTAACAACACTATGTTGCCACAAAGGAAAAAAGAAAGTCTTTTCTAAAAAACATGACCTTACTAAAAAAAATGCAGTTTACAGACAACTGAAGCAAAATAGGTTGCCATATATAACAATTTACTGCAAAAAGGAATGGAAATGTTCTCCTTAGTACTTGGGTTAATGGAATAAAATAATGTATTTAAATTGAAACAAGAAGATTTATATTGAACATTAAGATAAGCTTTCCAAAGTTAAGGTTAGTAAATCACTGGACTAGAGTGGCTGGTCACTGCAGAATTTCTCCTATCGTTACTTTTAAGAACAACTTAAGTAAATCTCTGTCAGGATTTATTTACATATCCACCGACTCTTGCCTGCAGATGAATGGACCAAATGGCCTTTCAAGACATATCTTAGCCCTTGTCCTTTTTTTTTTTTTTTTAAGCTATCTATCTGTATTGGGTTTGCATGGCAAGGTTTTGGGGGGGCTACGGGGGTGGTTTCTGTGAGAAGCTGCTAGAAGCTTCCCCCATGTCCGATAGAGCCAACGCCAGCTGGCTCCAAGACGGACCCGCCACTGGCCAAGGCCAAGCCCATCAGCTATGGTGGTAGTGCCGCTCTGATAACATATTTAAGAAAGGGGAAAAAAAAAAAGATGCACAACAGCAACTGCAGCTGGAGAGAGAATACATGAGAGAAACAACTCTGCAAACACCAAGGTCAGTGAGGAAGGAGGGGGAGGAGATGCTCCAGGTGCCAGAGCAGAGATTCCCCTGCAGCCCATGGTGAAGACCATGGTGAGGCAGGCTGTCCCCTGCAGCCCATGGAGGTCCACGGTGGAGCAGATAATCCACTTGCAGCCTGTGGAGGACCCCACACTGGAGCAGGAGGATGTCCGAAGGAAGCTGTGACCCCGTGGGAAGCCTGTGCTGGAGCAGGCTCCTGGCAGGACCTGTGGAGAGAGAGGAGGCCATGCTGGAGCAGGTTTGCTGGCAGGACTTGTGACCCCGTGGGGGACCCACGCTGGAGCAGTTCATGAAGAACTGCAGCCCGTGGGAAGGATTCATGTTGGAGAAGTTCATGGAGGACTGTCTCCCGTGGGAGGGACCCCATGTTGGAGCAGGGGGAGAATGTGAGGAGTCCTCCCCCTGAGGAGGAAGGAGCAGCAGAGACAACATGTGATGAACTGACCACAACCCCCATTCCCCATGCCCCTGCACCACTCAGGGGCAGGAGGTGGAGAAATCAGGAGTGAAGTTGAGCCCAGGAAGAAGGGAGGGGCAGGGGAAAGGTGTTTTAAGATTTAGTTTTTATTTCTCATTACCCTACTCTGATTTGATTGGTAATAAGTTAAAATAATTTCCCAATGTCGAGTTTGTTTTGCCCTTGATGGTAATTGATGGAGTGATCTCTCCTTGTCCTTGTCTCGACCCACAAGCCTTTCATTGTATTTTCTCTCCCCTGTCCCGCTGAGGAGGGGGAATGATAGAGCAGCTTTGGTGGGCATCTGACGTCCAGCCAGGGTCAACGCACCATACTATCTTAATAAATAGATTATAAATATTCATATTTTTTATTTTGAGAGGTATAATATAAGGACTAGTTAAGCCAAGAGAACATTTTTTTTTTTATCCAGAAAGGAATCCATCTAGTTTCTGATTAGTTTGTGATTTCGGGCCAACAGGCAGTAATCTTCTGCCTAAAATAAACAAACAGAAATCACACATGCAGCAGAGTCTATCACTGAATCTACTTCATGAATCTTACCTCAAAGGGAACTAGAACGCTAACCAGACTTCTACTCAAACCTAGCTACTTACTTAAAGCAAAATATTGAAAATTGTTATTTAGGAAGAGCTTGAGAGGTAATAATGCAGAACTCATTGCTGTTCTTGGTACCCCTCTAAATATCTTGCGTACAGTATTTCATCTTATAAGTTTGTCCTTTCATTAAATGACTTCTGAGAAGGTTTGTGCAGGCTCCAAAGCTTTTAGTGCTTTTGCATCCACCTTTGCTACACAAGAAAAGTGGCAACTGATTTTATTTGAGAATGGAAATTAGGCCCATTGCTTGGTTTTCTTAGGTAGGGAGTCCTTGACCAACAGAGTTTATACTGCAAATAAAACAAGGCCTGACAGCTTTCTGAACATCTTTGTGGTTCGTGTTCTTAGTTTCAAGCTGATTGTGCTGAAGGATTTTCAGGAATGATTTTAGATTCTGGCAATACTATTTTCTCCTGATACAAATCCATTTACAATAGTGCTGTCTGCTTTCCCCTACTCTGGCTAACAATAAGTCAAAATATTCAGCCCTTGAACAGATAAAGTCCCAATAAGTGAAGCTGGATTTTGATGCTAAGGTGGCCCACCAGAGCTAGCTTAATAACTACAGGGAATGTTCTTACAGCAAATTTAATCAAAAGGTCACCCAAATAAATATTACTAAAACTCTCGTTTTATAAAAGGCGGTACACATTCTCAGTTAATGAGAAACCATTCTCTGATTTTTCATGCTACCTATCAGTAGTGACTGCCTAGCCTGTCAAACAGGGCATCTGTCCAGGTACTTATTGACAGCTCACAGATATGTAAGGAAATCAGCAGGTCCAGTGAGAACTGGGACTAAAACACTATCCACCACACCTTCAGCAGTTCCCTCCTTGGCATCTCGCACAGAGTGCAGCTACAGTGAAAGAACTGAGAAGGAAGAGCACCCCTGGCCCACCAGCTGTTCACATGCCTACAGCAGCCAGCCCAACACCCTACAATGATGTTCAAAGATGTATGTCCTTCCTTCTTGCTCCTCCTTTTGAATCTTACAGAAGTAGACTTAGACTGCTTCTTTGCTTCACTGTCCTCATGTCATTGGGTTTGTCCCTACTAATCTGTATTCTCCCTCAGGAAGCCTCCTTCATTTTCACATAGCATAACAACTCAAAGGTAGGTGGGAGGGTCCATATTTATAGCTTAAGTGACAAAAGGAGAGGACACTGTAGGATGCTGTAACCACAATGCTGCAGGTCAAAGAGTTGGAAAAGCTCAGTGAAACAAAAAAGATTATTGCTGCCTATAAGACACAAGATTACAGCCCATTTTAAAAGTGGATAGCTTGTATTAAAAGGTGATAGCACAGTCTGAATGAATTAAGACTTTTCACATCTTCACCATTCCACTGCAAAATTTACAAAATGTAGCTTGCTGCAGCCCATGTTTTGGTGCTTTGAGTACTTGCTTTATGACTTTGGGCTGCACCGTTGTTACACATGAACACTACTTTAATATTTTTCTCAGCTAGTACTGTTCCTAGTATTATTGCTGTAGGATGCTTTATGGCTGGTTTAGGGACAAATATCATGCAAAGGGAAAGAAAAGATAGTAGATAGTGAAGTGAAAAGATAGTCATACTGAAGTGGTTTTCCACATTGACTTTACTGTGGAAAGGATTATCTTTAGCAATTAATTTTTTCTTCCAATAATGCATGGATGTCCCAATGAGACAGAAAAAGTAGGTCAACTCATTATCCCAGCTGCACTGACTCAGCAGCACTCTAGCCATTTTCCTACAACTAAAACAGGCACTGCACAGAGAAACACATACAAATTAGGGTAGAAATATCAACATTGCATAGGTCAGCAAAACCATATGATGTCTAGATAAAACATATGCATATTCAGAAATGTCTGATATCTTCAAGCTGCATGTAAAAACTCAAAGCACAGATAACTTAGCTTTGCAGTCCTTGCTTCCTTTTTCTGTATTCTAAAGTGAACTCAGAACTCATGAAAGATTCTGGACTGACAGCTCTGGATACCAAACTGTTCCAGCTGCAGGCAGTGGCAGCCCGAGCTTCAAGCTTCGCTATGCTGTTCTGCCAGTTCTGCCTGATTTGGAAAGACCACCTGTCTGGATCAGAAGGTATTTCAGTCTCTCTCATTAACCCACTGGCCTCTCAGTTGAAGCTGACAACAGGATACTATAGTGGTAGCCTTTGAGATGACAGCCACTGACAAATGGCATTGCTTTTCATTCAAATTGCTTTCAGCTGGATTTCACACTAGATGTGAACAATGGCCTAATGGAAAGGCACTAAAGAACAATACAAACTGAAATCCCTAGAAGCCCTTCTCTTATTTTCTTAGTGACTCTCTAAATTATTTTCTCAGGACTGCAATGCTAACTCTTGAATTCCTCAATATAAAACACATTGTGTTGTGTGGTTATCACTACTCCCAGTCAAAGGAAAGCTGGTATAGAGTCCGTCAGAGCTAGGTTATTTCTTGTCACGCTGCAAGTATGAAGTCCTGTTTCCGGTTTTGTAGCATTCTAAGTGGTAGAAACACAAGAAAATTCCCTGTATTCCCTTGAGCTCTTTGATTGCTCCTCTTCCATGAAACAGAAAACAAGACCCTCTTAACCTTTGCTAAGAGGTAACAATGTGGTTCTGGAAGGAACTCAGTTTTACTATGGTGTGGTTGAAAAGCTGTAACATCAGCTATGTCACAGCACTGGGATAAATTTTGGAAAACATATGGCCCAGTCCTCAATGTCGAGCTGTGAGTTAGCTAAGCTTTCCAAAGCAGCGTAGAGCTGCAGTACCTAAATCCCTTAAATTCCTCTGAAAACCACACCTGGGTTCCCAAAGGAATCTAATAATATATTCTATAAACTACCAAACTACAGAAAAAGTAGCTACTGAGATGGAAGGGAGGTATAATATGGTGTCTCTGAAATGTGGAGGTATTCCACTCTTTGCTCTGAAATTCCAGATGCAATTTCACTGTCTCATATAAAAAAGAATGAGAAGCTGTAACTTTTCATTGCTACATAACCACATCATCCCTCAGAGCTATTAAAAAAGACATTGTGTACTTCTACTGCTTTTAATTTCCACTTGTTATTGTTTTACCTCTCCATCTCAGTATCTTTTAAGTACAGTGACTCACATCGAGTTTTTAGTGTTGATGAGCACAGTACTGCAAAATTGTTTTGAAGACTGAGGAGCAGTTTTTCTTGTAGAAATGTCATTAACCACTGAATGCAGGAGATAAGAGAACAGTTATTAAAAGAGACAAAATTTCACAAGCTAGCCCAGTGAAGGTAGCTGTATGGTTTCACTCAGTAAGACCAGAACATAACATCTAGTAACCATATTGTTCATCTGAATGGTGTGTGACACCTTTTCAATCTCATAGAAAAAGTTTTGCTTTTCTTTATCACCTTCTTTTTTTGAAGATAAAAGATTACAGTGGATAAACTGACAAACTCACTAATGTCAGAGACTCTAGTGTAGTTTATATTTCCTTTTGATGTACATTGCTTAGCATACAGCTACTAATAATGTATACTCACATATGCTGACTGCACAGGATCATACAGGACATGGATTGATCTCATGCAAAGCACCAGGGCTCAGTTTCCCTACTTCCACTTGGTGGGTCTCAAGGCAAAACAGCAGAAGCAAGGAAGCAGTTTACAGGGTTTTCACTAGGCATTAGCTGACTTGCCTTCAGTATCATAAAACCACGTAATCATCCCTGCATCTTTGGACTGGGCTGCCAGGGGGAAGAAAGTCATCCTACGGCTGTTGGTATTAGCAGAATCAAGAAGGAATTGGACAAGGCAACCCAGGATTTGCTGTATTCAGAGTGTCTGCAGAGGAACTGCAACTCACACAGGTTTGAACTACGCACATTAATTGCAACTGAGAAAGAGTAGGGTCCCAGCAGCTGGGATCGACATCAATACACTGGACCAATATTTTCCTGTAGATTGAAGAAGTCTGTCAGGCCCTGAGATGTGACTCATAGGAACAAACTGGGAGGGGTGCTTAATAAGCTGGTGACCTTGAGAAGCTCCAGTTCTGGGCTGATAGGAATCTCATGCTGGAACAAAGTCAAATGCAGAGTCCTGTGCTGAGGATGGAAAAATCCATCAATACAGGCTGAGGGCCAAACAGCTGTTGAGCAGTTCTGCAGAAAGGACCTGAGGATCCTGCTAGAAAGCAAGGTGAACATGACTAACCACACATCAGGCTGTGCTACCAGAATATAACCAGCAGGTCCAGAAAAGTGATTATTTGGCACTTGAAAGACCACATCTGGAATACCGTACCCAGTTTTGGTCTTCCCAGTACAAGAAAGACATTTATAAACTTAAGGGAGTCTGGCAAGTGGCTAAAAGATAGCTGAGGGCTGAACAACATTCCATAAATTAAACTATACTGAGTAAAGTATAACTGAACTTTTGAAAGGTCAAATCCTGGTACGCCCATTGGCTTTAGCTACAGAAAATGGTTTGGCTTCAAATCTGCTGCTTAGAAAGCTGCTTCTCTAAAAATGGCAGAGAAAAAAAAAGTCAGTTCATACATTATATGTGGCATATCTGAGCAGTGGATAGAGTACAAAGTAGGTTTGTTGCTTTGGAAAGTTGGAAGCCAACAAAGTATTTAGGAAAATGAAAGACTGTCTCCCATTAAATGATCTGCTGTCCTAAAGGACTAATCTGAAAGAGCTCAAAAGCACAGAAAGAGCCAAGGTGACAAATGCAGAGACTAAAAATCACAAAGGGAAAGGTGAAAGAAGAAAACTAAAAGAACAGGTCTTGAAGAAGAGATGGAGTTAGAGAACAACATGAACAACACAAGAAGAGCTACTTCAGAATTCCACAACTAACATACAGCTGAGCATGCATCTAAGTACTTTTTACATTATAAGGTACAAAATAGTAGCTTTCCAGGGAAAGAATAAAAAAAAAGTCAAGCAGTTAGTGCATATAAGTTAATTAACCATCTGCCTTATTTTGAGAGGTTTAGAAAACTATTGGGGGTGGGGAAATCTTCGAAAGCTGTTCTGTAGAACATTATCATTGTTAAAAATACGTGTTACATACTGCCCTTTAAACAAGGTAGGGAAAATATTAACAAAATCTAAACTCTGTATTCTTTAAAAATTGAAACTTCATGTTACAGAAAAGGTCCCCGTTAAAGAAATATTTTGTAGAGGAGATAGCAGTGAAGAAATATCTATTTTTCCAAATTTATCAGCAAACTTCCCCTCACAGAAAAACACATCACTCATTTTTCAGAATCACAGGAAGACATTGTCCATGTAAATATGAAGAGTCAGCTGGAACAGCTAAGAAATATCAAAGAATGGATAACTGTAATAGAGTTGTGCTTACTCATTCCCAGACAAGTTCAGAATTACTTTGACTGATTAGACATGTTTTTGCATGCCAAAAAAATGACTCTGAGGTACTGAACAAGATGAAACTGAGGAGCAACCACTAACTTTCTGACAGCACTGATGTATGTGGGATGATAATTCTACACTAGTTCATCTTTTATCTCAAGCCACACTGCAATGTAATCATTCTGCAAACACAGTTTCTTCCATATTTAGGTTTTGTGTGTGTGTGGAGAAAAAGAGTGAAAAAGTCACATTCCAGTCACCTAAATACTGAACTGTTTCAGTGTTTCACTAGTAAGTCAACTGTTTCATCTGCAAGCAACCCGTTTGATGTATTGTGCCATTCTCCCTTAAATGCTCTTAGTATTAGCAAATGCCTGTTCTGCAGGCATGTGGGACACAGCAGAGCTTTATTTTCACGGAGAATAAAGGCAAAAAAAAAAAAATCCATAACACTTAGGGAAGACTTCCTTTAATTTTAAGTAATTAAATATAGGATTTATTTCATTAAAAAAACTACGAGTAAAATGTCATTTTTTCTGAAACCATACTGGATATTGTGTTTTTTAACTTGGGTCTTCATTTCCATTTTGCTTGAGCTCTGTTTAGAGACAGAGGGGAGGTATAACCACAGATAATCAATCTTGATTCATTTTTTTGCTAAAGCGCAAGCCTGATAAGATTTTGCTGTACAGACAGTAGGCTCCAAGTGACAAAGCGGGCATAGCAGAGCTAAACTTTACATGTTTCTCAGTGTAACCTTCCTTCTTTTATGCTAGGGAAAATTAAGGCAACCATCACAAACTGCAGTGACTTTACCTGGTGCTATTAGTGGAAATTCCCCATACAAAAAGAAAATTCCTTGCTAAGACTCAAGTAAGTTTCAGGCATGCTTTACCTAAGCACTCAGCCCACACAAGCTCGCCTTTTTACATCTTTTTTTAAAAGCTCATGAGAATGTCAGGCGTAATCTTTAGTGCATTCTTTATCATCTTCCCTCTAGAGATATGTTAGGATTTAAAAGTACTCAAAGTGGTTTTTATATATGCCACTATACAAGGCATCTGTAATTTTGTTATTTTAGAAAAATTATCCTTGAAAACAGCCACACAGAAATACATATCAGATTTTGTTTTTCAATATCATATTTTAGTAGTTTGTGATGTAGAGCTATTCAGCTGCCATAAGTGCTTGCTGTTAGGTCGGAAAAAAATGCAATTGTGTCTCCTATTCTACTTGTACAGAAAATCTAATAATTAAAATTAATTCCCAAATATTAGCTTGACTTTTTTTTTAATTAAGCACGTATTATTAAGACTGACACAAAAATTCCAATTAATTTATAGTTTGACCCTATTCCCAATTTTAAAAGGGGATGCAAGAATTGCAATATTTGATTGGCACTTGTCTGGCAGAATCCTATTCCTCCAAACATCAAGTATCTGATGTTTCAAAGGAAAGTGCAAGAAATGCACTATCATGACAGATGGAGGTCAAACATCCTTACAAAGGGAATTTTAACCAGAAGTAGTAAGAATAACTGGTAGCAATGGCAGAAAGCAGAAGATTTCTAGCATGGCACACAAAGGTTCACATATTTGATATTCTTTCTAGAAAACACAGGTATCATCTTGATTTAATTAGTAAAGGTGGCTTTGCTACTGACATTGGTATAAGCAGAATTTGGCTCATTTCCTGCTACTTTAAGAAACCCTTATCCTTAAGTTTGGACACAGGAAGATTGAATTGACAATTTAATTTCAGTTCAGAGTATGAACACCGGTAACAGTGGCTGGCTGCAGCTGAATGCAGTCATGCATCCCTCCAGCAGAAACAGTTCTTGATGAATGCTTCTTCAGCAGCTCACCACTGTTACAAGCACTTCTTTGAAGGGGTTTCTGATCATGGTGCATGCTACCATAATGAGAGTGTCTGTTTCCATTATATGCACCTATTCTCAAGACAAGATATTCCAGAGTTCAGAAGTTTTCTTCAGGCTAAAGCTTAGGCTATCCTCACTTGGAAAATAAGGCATACTTGGTATATATAAAGGCATCTCCCTTGCACTGATACAATACAATGCCAAGCAGTTCCTAATGGACCAGGATTCTACCTGCTCTGTTTGACAGTTGACCCTACCATGAAGATGAAGGAAAACAGCTACTTATGCATCTGGTTAGTTGTTTCCCATTATTTGTACTAATACTTTCTCCTTAGCAAATAATTAGATTGAGTACTACCAAGAAGCACCTTCCTACTTCTAAAGATGCCCTGTATTTTCCTCACTATGCTCCCAATTATACTTTAATTCTGGCTTTAATGACACCATATTTAAGCTTCTCGTTGACTGGACTACATTACTATTTCTACTGCAGCTTCCTGGATGCACAGATTCTTGAGGTCCAGAGACCATCAGCCCGACATCATGTGTAATACAGGGTACCGCAAAAGTGTCATCATTGCCCCTGGTTGATTTATGATACATCTTTTTAGAAGAAATTTACTGACACAGTGAAAGTTCTGAATATAGCAAGTTACATATTGGAAACTGAAAAGAGAAAGCAAGGAGTTTTTCTGGATAACTTGGAAAACAAAAATTATGCCTTATTTATTAGCAAGGAAAGTATAAAATTATCTTTGTCAGTTTACAAGGATATGGATTGCAGTGTGATGGGTGTCCATATTTCTCTTTTCTAATACATTAGCCAAAATGTCTGGTGGCAGTGGTACATTCTAAAGACCACACACAAACCAGAGCAGAGTTTACAAATTGACCGGAAACTGGGCTTAGGCTCATGCATGTGTTTTCAGTACCCACTTAGCAAAAGCTTTGCATTAGTTAGTCATATGAAGGAGTTCAAATTTCAGCTAAAATCCCATGTACCTATCTCTTTGTACACCTGGAGGTATACAATCTAACACTGGTAGAAAAATCGGTCTGACAGCAGCAGAAGTAGATTCTGTGTCCAAATCATTTAACTATCTGGTCAAGCCACCATTCTCTATAATGAAAAGTTTAGCACTCAGAGGAAGGAGAATAAGATGGGAGACAGTTTTCATGACATCATGCCATTAACAACTTATCAGGTTGTTTGACTCAGATATAGTATGCCAGCTATAGTTCTAGTTCTCCAGAGATAGAGCTTAACTCTCTTTTCTAAAATGTTTTGAGATCCTCCTTTGAAATAGCTGGGCAAATGCAAGTTATGATGCATGGACTAAGAACAGTTCAACAGAAAAGAATTATATTTCTATGTCCTCCATCTAACTAATGTCTGCAACTTTCTTCTCTTGACTTGAATGACTCATACATAAATGAGGTTACCAGGCAAAAATCCTTTTAAGAGAAGTGATCAGTAAGAGATAAGATACAACTAAAAAAAAAGTCAGACACTTATCTAGGACACAGAGATACAGAACAGAAACCTCACCTCTGACTCACATAATACCTGAATATATACTGCAATCCAAGGGAGAGGTTTATTTCACCAAAAAGCATAAGAAGAGTTTCTGATACTACTCGCCAGGATGTAAACAATATAAAAAACTACCGTACTTAAGGGAAACAATTCTGAAAAACTGCTCTTTATTTTACACGCGTCCTCATAATGTACTCTTAATCCCGAGTCCTGTTTATTCACGTTAAACAGGCTAGAACAAATTGGTAAAACACCATGGCTTAAAAATACAGAAGAAAAGTAATAGAATTGTTGCAAGTCAAGACTGAGATAAGCATGAGCAATGCTAGGGGTGTAAGTTAGCCAACTTTTGTCCCAGTCAGCACTCTTCCAGCTTGCATATATTGTATATGTACTCAAGTTGTATACACCTGCATCACAGCAAAAGCATTAAAGAAATCATTTTCCTGTAATCTTTGTGTCCGTTATATCCATTTATTACATCTAAATGTGTAGTTGTGATAAAGGGGTTAAAAAGTTACATTAAAAACTTTTTTCAGTGTGAGTTCAAGTAGAGACTGAAAATGACAATAAAATGAAAGTATGAAAATAACAACCTTGTAGTTTGGAGAAGGGTTGTTGTTTTGCGTTGTTTTTCTTTAGTTTGTGTTCTATTTACATCCTTCTCTCCTTTTCACATCGGTTAGCTCTACTGTTTTTTTTAACTGTAACTAATTATTTGTAGAGGCCTCAAAAATGTGCATCAAAATAGCTTCTTCTTGGATAAATAACAGGATAAATAAACTTGGATAAATAAATAACTTGGATAAATAAATTTTAATGTTCTCCTAGAAATAAAAGGTAACATTTTGATATTGAAAAATTCTTAACACTTTTTAAAATAAGGCTACTGCTCTGGCAAATTCACAAAAGCCACAAAGACACCAAGGCTATGACTAAACTTCAAAAAAAGGAAATATTATCCACAGAATTATTGTCCCAAGAGCAGAACCTATCAGCTGAAGCAGCTATTTCAAACGCTAGTGTTGTAAAAAGATTTATGACAAATATAAGTCCCTGAAACAGAAGTTTGTGGTGAAGGAGATGAAGGAACTCGAATTATTTTGTGACTGATAAGAAAGATAAGAGTAGCTGGTGGTATGAATAAACAGTTAGAGACCTTAAAGCAGTTGCAGTGCCTTGTCTGAACAGGGCACACAAAACTGCAGACCACAGCCCAATTCAGGGCTTGTCACCCATGCAGTCCCACCAGCAGAGGAAGCAACTAGACACAGCAGAGTTATTGCTTCTGTTTGGCTCCAACGTGGTGAACATCTGGAGCAAACTGTCCATTCATGATGGAATGAGCTCCCAATCAAACAGACAAAAAGTCTGACTCTGTTCAGTGTGTCTATAGTAATACTGTTCATTTGTTAGGAAAGAAAGCATTCACACCTTTCATAACATGTTTTATGAATGGCAAAAGAAACTATGACTCTACGAAGTTATACAACATTGTAAAATTGCAAAAAGTGTAATTCATGGCTAGTTCCTTCCATCAATATGGCAGTCCCACAGCGCATTTAGGATCTTTTATGTATGCTATTAACCAAGTCTTACATGTTATTTATATGGAATATGTGAATATGAAAGTACTCATTTTTAACCCACAAACATTTAAAATATGCAAATAAAATATGTAAGCATATATTCCATTTAGAATTTCAATTTTATGCTGATTTGCATAATTCAGTGAAAGAAAAAAATTTAGTTTATTACAAAGCTTCATGATTAATTTCTAGCCTCAGGCTTGCTAAGGATATCCAGATGAGGTATTTGACCATTCGGAGCATCAGGTGAATGTTTAAGATTGTTTAATCTAACCTGAAGGACTAAATACTATATTCTGGAATCCTTCAGTATTTAGACATGTATCTTACTTGGCATTCAAATGCACCCATGTAATTTTTTATATCTTTTCAGTTTTTTAAATTGTTCATATGAATTTCAAAAATAGTGTTTCTTAATATCATTTTTCACAACAAACTTTACCTGCAAACTATTTTCATAACAGGCCAAATGTCAGGCATTCTATTTAACACGACTGTTCCTGGGTTCCGTTTGGGCATGCTCACATTTATGGTGAAATCCATACAACTGCAAGCTGTCAGACACCTGTAGTCTTGTCATTTCAGTGTCATTATTCAGTTAATGTACTTTAATGTATATGAACCATGACTGAAAGCACAGATGCTGACAGTGTCAAACTCACAATCACACATACCATTTGCCTATTTGCAGATGATGTTGCCTTCTATGATAAGCATATCAGATCAGGGACACAGCTATATTGTTATGGCAGACAGTAGATCACAAATACATTTGTAAAACTATTTCCAGCAGAACTAGTATGTTTAGCCACCTGGGACACCTATAATATGTTATCTAAATTTGAACTGATGCTTCATCTGTTCATTTTATACAAAAAGATACAATGTCTAAAAATCAAATAAATTATTTTTTCAGGATACATCTAGTCCTGTATTTCAATATTCAATAACCATATAGAAACAATATTTCAGTTTTATTCCAGTGACTCAGAATAAAGACAAGTGGGTTTTTTTAAGCTTCATAAAGGTATAACCGAGAAAAAAATTTGACCCTTTTATCACAAAGGATCAGCCCAGCCTCACTATGCAAATGGAACCAAGCAAGAAACATTTTGTTACTTGGAAATGCATGACTTTCTCTCTTTGTAATTTGAAACTATTATGCTGACAAATACAACACAGTAGGTATCAGGCACCACTTGGCAATTAACATTTTTGAAGCCTATATGTGTGATAAAAAACACACACTACCAAATACAGTTGAACAGATGGATCCTGATCAGACACTAGGATGGGTTGAATGCAGCAAGTACTGAAGATTGATACCTACTTACAAAGAAGCAATCTGGGCACAGTGAACAGCAGGTTGCTCCAGACATTTGGCATATTTATTGAAGCATTAAGGGAGTTCCGCAATTCCATTAACATATATACAGGACTATGTAAAAAACATAGTATATTAGGCTTCCCACACACATAGAAATCTTGAATTATAATGACTAGCCTACACATAATAAAACTTAAGTGAAACCTGTTTAATGTGGGATAATCCATTGTCAGCATTGCAATTTAACAGTACTTCCATTTTCAAAATGCCAGTGATATTTACAGCTCAAAATGCCTGGCCCAGTTTTGTTCCCAATAGCAAAATCAATTACAAAACTCCCATCAACTTGGAGAGAAGCAAAATCGGACACTGTTGTATCTGTTACAGTAAAGGTACAAAACTTTGACATAAATATTCACAGTTTAATTGCCCTTCTGTAATATAAACAATAGCTGAGAGGCAAAACATCTCTGCTGCTTCTTTAGAAACTTTAATGTTTTACATGAAAACACATCATCACATCATTGAAGAAAGTCTTCAGGTAAAGTTGAAAAATTAAGTAACCGTTATTAGGAGAAAAACAGAAAAAAGTAACAACTTTGCAGCTTCAAAGTATTCAGCTGTATTCAGAGGTACTTTCTTGCATTCACCAAGTGCATTGGAAAAGACAGATTACATCCCTTCAGCACATACCTAAAAACACACATTTGTCTTTCTACCTCCAATGGATTTTAAAAGAGTTTTTGTCACCAAATTAAGCAGCTGCTATATTAGGTTTTTCTTTTCCTAAGCAAGCATCTTAATATCATTCTTGTCTGTTTCTCTGCTATCCCTATATCATTCTACCTCATCAACTTTTAGCTCTGAAGTAATATTTTTGATCACAACCTGACCTGACTTGCCCTTTCTTTTTTATTCTGAAGATAATCTAGTGTTCTAACTTGTAAACAGAACAGAAGTTTGCTCAAGTCTTACTTCCTTTACTTTGACTGTTTTAATCTTATTTGCTGTTGTACACACTGTACTAAAATACCTGTCATGAGTCATGTTATTCTCTTTATTTGGGAGGAGTACATTACTCCTCCCAAATAAAGTTTGAGGGGCAAAAAAGAAAACAAATATTGGAACAGCAGTGTAACTTTTCAGAATCCTTTGGATTTAGTGACTGTTTCCTGTGCTATAATACTGCATCAAGGTCTTTTACCAATCATTTCATCAGCAATGAAACATAAAAATGGGTATATTCAGTCAAAGTTTTAGCAACATAAATGTATGTCATCGCCTAAGAAGCATGCAAAATTTACAGCCAATAAACCAGCTATCTCTCGAACAAAGTAATCTGTGTTAGAGTCCTTCTGTGGCACCTCTGAGGTTGGCTTTCTTCTTTAAAATGCAGATCACATTCCCTTGAGATACTCATCTTTTCCCATGATGCACTTGGCTGACAGAACAACAAGCTTAGTGCACAGAAATGCCACTGGGGTTGACAAGCAAATTCCATCAGTATGCAGTGTTTACACAGTACAGTTTGGTAATAGCAGTTCACACAGTCCGTTGCCTTGGAACAGAATTATAATTAAGCCTTAAATCTTCAGCATTCAGATTCATTCTTATCACACAGGTCTTATACTTTTTCTTGTGTAAGTCTGAAAATATGCTTGTCACTAAAGAAAACAGCATACAACAGTTAACCAGCTTTGAAGATGTTGTTGTTTGTAAGATGCCCAGGTACAATATTTCTAGGACATGAATATCTAGTATTTCCTCATTAATTATGAGGTTTAAAAATCTCAGCAGAATTTTAATGTTTTTCTGAAGTCACATTTCCCTCCTCCGACACATGAAAACAATGCTATTATAAGTGTGGTAAGTACTAGCTGTAAGGACTCAGGAGCTCAGTTCACTTTAGAAACATCCTCTGTCTTTTATCAAAAAGTATTTTCTAACCATTCATAAGTTTACAGCAAATACGATCTAAATACAAGAGCTGTATATACTTACAAGTTTCTGAGGAATACTTCAGAAAAGAAAACATGGAGGTAAAATGCCAAAGAGATCCCTTTGAGACTGACACATTCAAGCAAGACTCTGCCTTTCTCACACAGATCTAAAAGACCATTGTAGCATATCATCTAGCACAGAACAACCCCATTATATTGCCTTTTTTCCCCTCTGTGTAGTCCAGCCGGAGGACCACTTGGAAGAATTATTTCCAAGTAGTTACATGCAAGGGCAGCTGTATGGGCTTAACATGGAGAAGGATACAAACGGCATCTCTTTCTCCTCAGACTTTCCCCCTTACCATACGGGAAACAATCTTCTGTCTCTCCTTCATGTCAGTACAATAGTTAATATTTTTTAAAAGTTACAAAGCAGGTGGGGAAAAAAAAAATCACCATATAAATCTGAACCCTTTATTGGACTCATTCTTTCTCAAACTGCATTTTATTAGCTCAGCAAAAAAGTCTCATGTTGCTTTACTACCCGAAATACATTATACCAGTACCTCTGAGCTGCAGCAATTAATTTTAATTCTTTTCAGCAACATATGCACATCTTCATAAATATGTGTACACATTTTCCATAAACATGCATTACACTTACTGCATAGCAAGTAAATATATAAGACCTGATATTTCAAAAGGAGAAATAAAGCAAAAATAAACAATTTAGTAACTTTCTTACTGGTCTAACACAGATTAAGTCTTCATGGATGCATCCCTCAGCTGTTACATTAAGCAAACAATATCATGGAATCATAGAATGCTTTGGGCCAGAAGGGACCTTTAAAGACCATTTAAGTCCAACCCGCCTGCCATAGGCATCTTTCACTAGATCAGGTTGCTCAAAGCCCCGTCTAACCTGACCTTGAACACTTCCAGTGACGGGGCATCCACAACATCTCTGGGCAACCTCTTCCCATGTCTCACCACCCTCATCATAAAAAAATTTCTTCCCAAATCAATCTACCCTCTTCCAGTTTAAAACCACTCCCCATTGTCCTGTCAGTACAGGCACTGGTAAAATGTCTTTCTCAGTTTTTCTTATAAGCCCCCTTTATATATTGAAAGGCCACAATAAGGTCTCCGTAGAGCCTTCTCTTCTCCAAGCTGAACAGAAAAAATGGCATGTCAAAGAGGTATATGTTTACTCTGAGGTCTTTTATAGAGAATGATTTGTACCAGTTGAAAATCACTAACTAGGGGATAAAATATGAAAAGGTCACAGATACAGTCAGTGGTGAGGATATACAGCAGATCCTACAACCAGAAAAATCTGGTGGGCAGGGTCTTTTCTACAAGACCTGACAATAACAAGGAATTTTAACTACAGAGGTAGTTGTTGGACAAGCAGTACAGCAGGACACTTACTAGTCAGCAGATTCTTGAATCCCACAGGTGCCTGGTTTTTTTGATACAGATGACAGTGGAAAGAAGAGTCCTCCTGATGACACACCACGTGCAAGGAACAGGTTAAGCATGTCAAAGTGGAAGGTAACTTGGATGACAGTGATCATTAAATAATAATACATTACACCACTAAAAACTGACAGAGAAAATAACACCACAATAAAAAATTTGCATTTCAGGAAGGCAGTTCTCAGTAAATGAGAACTGGAAGCAAGCTGTCCCAGGATACTGGCAGCTCTTTAAAGATAGATTTTTAAAGATCAAGTACAAATAATTCCATCACAGAGTAAGAGTTAGTCTTGGCTATGTTGTGAGCTCTTCTCTGATCCTAATACAAGGAAACATGCTGGAGATTAAAATAAGATCAGATTACTGAAGAAGAAAACAAAGCTATTTTTATTTCCCTGTATGAACTTGTAGGGAACAATCCAATCAATAAAACGAAATACAATTACAAGAGAAAGTAACTCAAACACATTGTGCCTACATATCTGAAAGTATGATGTTAACTGATTCAGTCCCGCACTCAAAGTGACCAAAGGGCATACAAGTCTGAAGACCCTGTCTATCAGCCTCTTAATCAAAACTGAGTCAAAATATCCTTTTTCCATTTTGTTTTGATCAACATTTTAAAAAAGCATTTAAAAAAAAAATAAGAATGGTGACTCATAAGGCTTTCTTCATAATCTTCAAAATCAGTAAAGAAAGCATTTCTACAGAAACACATCTGAAATCTACTGAGATTGACATCCAGATCCCCCCTTTATACTCCACTAACCTCCCCATGTGCACTTCTGCAGTCATGCATCCAGCTAAGAATATGCTGGGATCTCTCACACTGTAGTTCCATTCATTATGTGACAACGCATGCACACCTCAGTATTTGTCTGTTGCACAATACAGGTATTTCCCAGGGAGGTCAAAGGGAGTTGTTTAGTTCAGGCCTTTTGCATGTGATCAGATTTCCAGAAAGAGATGTCTAAAATAAGTCTCAAATGAGACAATCATCACACACCACCAGTGCCACCTTGTGGTGCACAGCTTACTAGGTTATCACTACCCTACCGTCAAAATACTTGACCTGAAAACAGATTGGCAACAAGCAAAATGATGTTAAAACCAAATGCTTTCTTTTTAAATCAACTGAGTATACCTTTAGCATTTCAAACTTAGTATCACTCTAGGGGAGTTAGACTGAAATGACAGTGCATAGATGCATGAACAAGGCAGTGTAATATTTAAAACACATTTGTTCTTTGACTACCTGGATCCACAGCTGCAACCAGGGGTTTTTCAGTCATTTTGAGATATGATACAAGAATTTCCATTCCCCACTCCTTTTTTTGGATAGCCACTAAGGGATAAAGATCTCTTGGATTTTTTTCTTCTCTTCTTTAAGCAAGTAAACAAGCAAGCAAGTCAAACAAAAATACCTTGTGATCATGACTCCAGCCTACCTCCAGGCACAAGGAAGCGTGTTTCTTGACTGACATTAGCTAATCTCCTCTGTTACGACTAACCTCTGACAATTCCAGCCCCAGGTAGTCTGATGAACAAGTTTTAGCTTGCTCCAGAGCTTTACTTCCCAGTGATAGTGAATGGGCTTGCTGACAGTATCTCTGCTCTCAGCTAAACTCTCTGGGCAACCCCTGTAAACTGTTCAACTCATTCTCACAGACTGACAATGCTTGTTTTATATATAGTAGACTTTTTAAAGTATGAGAAATTAAGCTGTTACGAAGTGGATTATTTGATCAAACCAAAAGAAGCTAAATATGGCATGTTTGAAATTGTCCCTCTTTACCCTCTGCAAAGCTATTTATTCTTAGCTCTGAGTTTCTAGGTTTGATTTATATTTCAGTCATGTGCTAACATTGTATGAACTGGCCAGTGACAAGTTAAACAACCTGTTTTGGCCCAGACTGAAAGGCTAACCAGCAAAACTACATCTACATCCTCATTATGCAAATAAGGTTTGCAGATAATTTCATGTTTCATCTTATTGTTTTGATGTCTTAGAGCAGATGGCAGAAAATGAACCACACTGGAAGTAACCAAGTGAAATTTTTGCAAACCATTACTTTCAATGACTTGCTACCATTCTTCACGTTACGGTCCTAACATTCAGTCTGTCCTCACCCTATCAGATCACATGTGCTGCCAACCACCTCTTATCATCAATGAGCAGAAACTACACTTTGGCCTCAATAAACTGGCAGTTCTATTTGCAGCAAGATTTTAAAAGAAGCAACTCATAGTTCCATAATTCATCGAAACAGATGAGTCTCTCCTCCTAAATCAAGATGCACAAAACTGCTGTTCCTAAAGAACGCATTAAACTCACATCTTTTTGTTTCTCATTGCAGGAGAGTATACTATAATATGCTCTATCTGTAAAACTTAGACAAAAAATTATTGTAATCTTCAAATAAAGTATTAATGCAGTAACATTTCTGTTGGTTCTTTCCTTTTGAGGGATTTTCTGTTTAACCTGGTTTACTATAATTATTATTGTTCAATCAAATATTGTATGTTTTATTTCTGTACTACACAGAGGTCTTCATGAAAATATAAAGTTTCCCACTTAAAGACTCAGCCTAGTTTTCATAGGTACATGAGGAAAGTGGGGGGGAGAGTATTAACAATGCACTGCTTTTAAATAATATACAACAAATCTGGTTATTTCATATACAGAACTTTGTTTATTTTATCACACAAGAACATCTACTTAGAGAATAACTTTCACCAGCTATCCTCCACCAAAACTTAGTAGGCCAATTCCCGTTTAATAGTCTCAGCTACAATCCATCCATATGAATATCAAGTTGGTCTCCAAAGGATGTTATTTTTCATACAGAATATCAAAGCAATAACAACAGCTTACTACTGTATGTGGACTTTCTGAAGTTGAAACACTGCTAACAGGATTAATTTGAATTTTCATTTATCTACTTGACACCTAATATCTTGGAATATGAAATATTTACTTTGCTGCCTCTAGTTCCAATGCTCAGTAATCTCACCACTAGCAAAAACAAGGCAATATTTAAGTGTATATCTCTGAAATAGTTTTCACTACTTCTTCTTCACCTACGGAGTATATTTGTCAACTTCTAAAAACAATAAATAAAATTTTACAATCACTATGTGGGTAAATCTGGCAATAAAAGATTGCATTACTTTTGCCTTTATTGAATTTGAGTCATTCCAAATGAAATCAAGACAAATTCATCTAAATACCTTTATACAGTTTATACCTACAGATAATACTAGACATCTTCAAATAAAAATTAAAGCTGAAGCTTTATTCAGCATAATCTGTTGAGTCTGTAAGAGCTGACACAGTACTTGTAAAGGTAAAATATCACCTATCCATCTTACATGAAAAAATGACTTGCTACAACCCATCAGAAAATGACAAACAGTAATCCTCAGATGCAATTCTCCACATGCATATTCTTAAAAATTCCCTTGTTGTGCTGGTTTTGGCTGGGATAGAGTTAATTTTCTTCCTAGTAGCTAGTATGGGGCTATGGTTTGGATTTGTGCTGGAAACAGTGTTGATAATACAGAGATGTTTTCGTTATTGCTGAGCAGTGCTTACATAGAGTCAAGGCCTTTTCTGCTTCTCACCCCACCCCAGCAGCGAGTAGGCTGGGGGGGCACAAGAAGTTGGGAGGGGACACAGCTGGGACAGCTGACCCCAACTGACCAAAGGGGTATTCCACACCATATGACATCATGCTCAGCATATAAAGCTGGTAGAAGAAGAAGGAAGGGGGGGACATTCAGAGTGATGGCATTTTGACTTCCCAAGTAACCGTTACGCGTGATGGAGCCCTGCTTTCCTGGAGATGGCTGAACACCTGCCTGCCGACGGGAAATAGTGAATGAATTCCTTGTTTTGCTTTGCTTGTGTGCATGGCTTTTGCTTTACCTACTAAACTGTCTTTATCTCAACCCACGAGTTTTCTCACTTTTACCTTTCCGATTCTCTCCCCCATCCCACCAGGGGGGAGTGAGCAAGGGGCTGTGTGGTGCTTAGTTGCCAGCTGGGGTTAAATCACAACACCTGTCTTTAATGGGACTTTCTCCAATTTTAATTTAGAGTTAATCTAATAGAAGCATTTTTGCTTTTATCTTTCATTGATGCATCAAGATCCCCTCATTTCTGATACCTAGAATATTAGGTTCTCCATATTACTTTGTGGGTCTGTTCGCCACGTTAAAGTCACTGGAATTTTTTCACTGTGTAGGTAGTTTTAGAGCAGGTACTTACAGTAGAAACCAGCCTGATGTGAAAGACAGAAAAACTTATACCTCTGAACCACAGCAAATTTTTCTTCCCCAATAAGCCTATACACCAAGCAGAAAAAAACTGTAGCAGCCATATCTGTGAGGCGGAGAGGCTAATTTTGTTACATCACTAATGCAGTGGAAGATTTCTACTACAGAAAATCTGTAGTATATGCAGAATCTATCTTTACTCATGTACAGCCTTTGCTGTATCTATGCAAGCTACCCAATATCTTTTAATGATTGGGCCAATTCTATGTTTGATGGAGACATCTGACAAATGTCTTTAATAAAGCTTCACTTATTTCTTAAGGTAATTTTTCCATATTTTGCTTGTGATGGTGAGGAAACTTGGTTTCCACTTTGGTATGCCAGAGTGGTTTTCAGAAGTGCTCCAGAAAATATACTCTACTTTTATCAATGAATTCTGTGTGCAACTGAAAAGTCTGGTCTTTTATTGGCAGTATTTCTAAAGTACAAAGGTGTAATTTTTACGTAATGCCAATGATTCAGCATTCATAAAATAAATTAAGTGTGAGAAAGGGACAAAGGTTGGCTCTAAAACAGCTAAAAGCTTGAGGAGAGCAAAAAAGTTTGAGGATGATGAAATTTATTAAATTTTGATTGAATTCTGTCAAGTTTTGATTCAAGCCATAGCTTTGAACCTGCATCTCCTACATTCCACAGTTGACTCAACAACTCTTTTTAGTCACTCTTTCTCTTCCTCATCTTTTTTTCTCATCTGAACCCAAGACATCCCAATTTTATTCTCACGCAACACAAGAAAACCCTAAAACCAGTTTCTTCCCAGTTCTTAAGTTTGCACCTAGAGAATATGAAATAATACTTCAAATGCTAGAGTCTAGGTAAATAAACCTTGAAATAGGTAAAGTATATCTACCTGCCTACCAATGGTTTGGGCTTTCTTGTTTTGTAAAGTATTTTATATGACTAAAACATTGTAATAAACAAACTGCACATAGTAATAAATTCTTCTACAAAACAGTTGGCATTTGTCATGAAAAGAAAGGTCTCAGAGCTGCAGAGCAGGATATACAATCATTACTGAGCAGGAAAGTATACTGCTCTTTTTAGAAGTTGCATCTGAAATTAGAGTCATAAAATAATTCCACAATACTAGGAAACTGCTATGGATTAGATATGAGCACAGTGCTAGCATTTTAGTAAAAGCATATTTTCTGTAATTTACATGTGAGCTTACTAAGAGTACTTAGAAAAAGCCTGAATAAGGACTTAAACGTATCAGAGTTCAAGCAACAGTTGCAGAGGAGGGGGTGAAGAACCTTCTAGCCAAATAGGACATTAGTCTGCAAAGTGCTGGAACACTCACATTAAAATTCTTCAATGTTAGTAGAGGGTATATAGTGCTTGAAGGGGGCATCCAGCTCCCAGTGGAGAATATTTAAGATATAAAAAGAAACCTAATAACAGTATATCTGTTCTGCAACAGAAATCAATCTAGTCAAATAGTTTGATAACTAACAGCTCATTTTAAATACAGGATACAAAAGAAAACATAATAGGACACATTTTATCAGCTGTTTCAGCTTCTGGAAACAAGGATAAGAAGATCTGAAAAAAATGAGGGATTTAATACTATTCTAAAAAGTACCTGGAGTGGTATGGCAATACCATTTTTTCAAAGTATATAAGGTTCATAAAACATGTCTGAAAAATATTGCACCTTTCACAAAACATTAACCCAATCACTTCTCAAATTCTACTGTTCTAATCTTGCAGCAGAACCATACAAAAACCTATGTTGTTCTGGTAGAGACATATTCGAGGTTTTTTAAAAAAACTAAAATTAAATTAATGCTACTATGCCAAAAGAAGCAGTTAAATTAGACAAACTGGTACATTTTCCTTCATAGACATATTGCCCAAAAACATGTAAGTCCAAATAAATTTTACTTTTACATTTTCAGATTAGCTTTATTTCAAAAATACACTATTTCACTTTCACCCCAATTATCTTTTTCAGTAAATTTAAGAACTCTACTTCAAAACACAAGTGAAACACAAAAGTTCCTGTCTTCCAAGAGCTTTTTGCAATCTTAACCACTACTTACACTTTCAAAAGCATGGGCATTCTAAATACAGCATTATCTTTGAGGGGGTGAGAGGACAAAAACCAAAATTTTGCAATCAGCTTACTTGTCTATACATAAAAGCTTGCATCCCTAAAAAGCTGATAAAATTTTTCTCCCTCCAGAATACCAGCTGTCATTTTGCTATATGTAGGCAAATCCCATAATAGGTAGGAAAAGTAGCAATATGAAATAAGACTTGAAGATAAACTCAAACACACACAACCCTATGAATATACATGACAGACAACTCTATGAACTCATATGACTGATGGTTTAATTAACATTATCTTATGCTGCTCCATTCCCACAACAAAAACTGTTGTCTGATGGACTTCCAAGCCACGAAAAGCCCCTGAAAGATCAAGAGGGTCTGGTCTGAAATTTAGCAGACCTGCTACATCAACTTAGATAACAAATAAAACCAGTTCTATTAAAGGGTCATACACTGGCAATTTGTTTTCCCATTCCTAAGGGCTTTTATTCTCATCCTTCACAAATGTACATATACTTTTAAAGATCGTTGCCTTAAAAGGCATATTTGTAAACTGTGCTTTGCCACAGTTAAGGTGTAGCTCACACTCCATGTTACCTCACTGGGGTCTAGGTCCAGGATAATAAGGCTTAAGAGATGCTGCACACTCTGTTCGTTTCTCTGCCCTGAGTTCCTAAACAGGGAGCATGCAGAGGACTGGTTTCACCAAGTTATACCTCTCATAGGCCCCAACTGCAGACGTAAGCGTAAAACCAACTCTTCCTTCAAACTACTCTAAATAAGTTTTCTGAAAGCAAAAAAAGTATAAAATTAGTTGCACAGGGGTAGGGTTCAGAGAGTGCATTGTAAATTATGTACAACCTTGGCAAAAAGTTCCCACAGAATCACAAACTTCAAGTATTTCAAAACTGGCTGTGGCTGCATCAGGTAAAACAGTCACTGGGAGAGGCACGCTTGTCATCCTGACACTGTGAAGACTATGCAGATACTTAGACAATTCTCTGTAAAACACTTGAGCAGATCATTGCATAAAGGAGAAGACAAATGTATACAGAAATACTTCTAGGAAGATATAGCACTTCTTACTGAGCACGTGTCAAGTGTTTTTAATAAAATGCCAAGTTTAATGCTAATGGCTGTTAATCAGAGCTTTCTCCAATATAATTTAAATATATTTCATTTCCTAATTTAAAGTTTGGTACTACATGATCTTTTACATTCAGAAACTATGTTCATCTTGGTATGAAATATTCATTATGTGTTAACAGTATTAACAGCAAATTTTTATTTCAGGGCTTCCTTGAAATATTACTAAGCTTGGGAAATATGCAGACTCTGCTATAAAGAGGCAGTTTCCCCTTGTAGCCTGGGAAAGTATCAGGTGGGTAAAGAGTTACTCACAGTAGTCCTAGCAAAAACAGAAGTCAAGAGACAGCACAACTAAGATTCCCCGAAGGCTGGTTTAGCATTTCATAAATGTGTGTGGAACAAGAAGGAAGTGACAAGGATGCTTCAGGGAACAAAGCTTTTTCCAGACAGATGTGGAGACCCATGCATTCCAGTCAACTGAGTAAGAACTCACTTCTTAAATATTTGCCTATATATTAGAAATGTCATCAAAACACATAAAATCCAACTGCTGTGACAGCACCCCCATTCTAAAGTTCTCACAAGAGACTGCCTGAAAACTACATGCACCTCTCTCTACACTTTATGGAGGCTGAAAACAAAAGGCAACAATGTTTCTGAAAAACAAGAGGGGAATTTTTTGTTGTTGTTTCAGTTTTTCCCACAACACAAAAGCAAGACAAAGCTCCACTTCATAACCTGACACGGTAGGAGTAATTGGGGAAGATTATGGGATTCAAAAGGTTATGCTGAAGTCAGGAATCAGTCAAGTCTATTTCCTCTAGCAGTGCAAGAAGGTTACTTGAAATAACAGAGACAAGGTATTAGCCAAAAAAAACCCCAAAACCCTAAAATAAGCTGAACAGACATGGCTCAAAATGCAAACTGGTGCCTGACCTCCTACCTTTTAAATTATTCCATATTCTCATAGCTCGTGAAATAGTTTTGTTGTTTGGGGTTTTTTTAAATAATTTTTGCTGCCATTGCATACAGGTTTTTAGTTGCCCAGTAAAATACCAACATGTAGAACCTTTAGCTAAAAAAAAAGGTAGCGTATGAAGAGCAGCACAACTGCTTTGTGTGGTCCATTTAGAAAATGTAGATGGGTATCTGAATACACATGCAGGTAGTTACTTTTCTAGAGATCTGCATGCAAACCTTTGGTGTGTTTATTCACACTGTTGTTCAAACACACACGTAGTTAGTACGTACATTTCTTTAATCTGAAATTTGGTGCATTTAATATTTAAATAATTTTTCAGCAAGTCCCATTTAAAAAACATGTTACTCTTCAAAATCCAATAATGTCATCCAAATTCCATCATCAGCGCTATCAACAAGAGGGTCTTACCATTACCTGCATATCTGCACACAAATGGCACCAGACAGAGCCACCTGAAAATATATTTCCCTAAAAACATAGGTCCTTGTTGTGACACGGGTTTCTACAGTCCACATAGCTCACCCACAGAAAGTCCTCTGGCTGCACCCACATATCTCTCTTCAGATATCTATATATGAATTAGTTACCTAGGTGAGCCTTGCAGCAGGTAGGGAGAAACAGGCATTTCTATGGCAATATTCGTATGAGTCCGTGTTAGAGATTATCTTTGAATTAAATGAGTCACACCGCAGCAATCTACCATTTACACATCTAAACTGGGACTAACTCTTGCATGCTGTCATAATGCAAGTAATCTAAAACCAGAACCGAAATGAAGTATATTCTTCTATTATTTCAGTCCTAGTTTCTATCTTGCTCAAAGGCCAATATCCAAACTGAAAGAATTAGGAAACACTAATGAATTCCACTGTAATAGTCACTACAAATTTGCAGCTTGCATTATGAATACAACTTCTCAAAGACTAAGTTACACAAGATTTAGGAACAGTTCTTCACCAAGTAGTGTGTTTACCAGCAGGCTACTGATCTCTCCTCTCAACAACATTGCTACTACCAGTGCTACTGGGTAAATTTTGAGTTACAGCTCTGAAGCTTACTGATTATACAAAAGAGGCTGAATGTGCAAATTGCAGAAGATTTTTTTTTTTTTTTAGGAATTAAATGCTCCTTTCCCCTGACCAGAGCAAAAGTTAAATATTCTTGGGACCTTGCAAAATGTAGACTCAAACACGCAAAGCTGGATTTATTGTATTAACATTTTAAGCACATTAGTGTTCATGCTGTAAGACCAGAGTCACAACAGATATCCTGAAAAAGTATTCTTTGCTAGATTATCCCAGACAATATATTCCCAAAATACCACACAAAGGTCAGAGACCAAGCAACTGGTATTCTGCACCCTTTGTTAAGTCATCTTTATTCTCATCAGGAGTTTAGTTTCTTAAGCAAGAAAACAAAAAAGAGATTGGAAGAATCTAAGTGGCATATAAGGACTGTATCTTTGTGTAGCCTGCTTATCCGATTTTGCCTAGCATACTGAGTGCTAACTGAAATACATGAATAGCATTATTTGTGTTGAATATTCATGTAAAACTTACCATGAATGCAGGAATGTATTATATCCGCTTTGCATGTAAAGAAAAACTGAACTACCCTTGTTACCTGCTGTTTTGGTATACAAGATTACTGAAAAATATTAGGATATATGGAAATTTAACTCTTAATGAGATTTGAATCTTATAGCCTACTGTTTAATAATGCATTTATTACAAATTTAAAGGAATTCACTAGAATGACAACTAAAAGATTGTCTTGTGTTCATACTGACCAGAAGACTAAAGTACTGTATTTTGGTGTGTAATACAATTGCCTGTCACATCAGCGTAACAAAAAGATGTAAACATTTAAAATTTCAGCATACATCCCTACTGCTTGAGGTAAAAACTGTATAAACAGAGATTGACATTGTCCCATTAAAAGGAGACATGAGAAACTTTGCTGATATATTACAATTGTACAGTATCTATCAGAACACCCAAAGGCATGACATACACTGCTTTAAAACTAGTAGTGACACAAAATCATATTTCTGCTTAATGAGGAAAATAATATATGACTCACCAAGCATAACAGGAATGTTACAAATTCCAAAACAAGTCTTAAAGCATCTCTCATCTCCAGTTAATATTTTCTTTTTTTTTTTTAATTAAAGCAAGTAAAGTGAGAGCAAATAAAGCTATAAGGAATAATTATTGAATGAGAAATATGTCAATCATATTTCTGAGCACAATTCTACTGAAATAAGTTTGCCACATTATTTTGCCTTTTATAAAATGCTAAAAAGAACCTCACCATCACAGATACAGAGAAGACTCTAAAAAAGGCCTTGAGAAGTTCAAATTCTTCCCAAATTACATTAATAATAGGAGTTTCTCAAATATACTGAACAGCAAATAGAACTATTAATCTCAGTGGCTGACAGCATATATTTCACCCAAGACTTAACAGTCAGAGAGACAGGGCACCTGGACTTGCTGTTCTAAGTGACCTTGCTGCTATTCTACACATAACTGTATGGAAAGATATTTTCCTTGAAATGGATGGCTTTTCTTTAGAAAAAAATGCCTTAAGTTTTTTCAATAAGTAATCTCATAATAACTGATTAAAGCAGAGCAGCTTTAGGTGCATTACATTACTGCTGTTCTCAGAACAATATAAAATTAATCATAAGGTGGCTAAATTAGAAGTGTGGTCAACTTGACACCATCAAAGTCAAAAGGGAACTGGCAGTTTCCATAAATGGACTGTCTTATCACGAGCAGAAATCTAGCATAGTTAAATTAACAACATAACCCTGAGCCATTCTAGTCATATTCATCCTAGTCATGCTGCCCTTTTCCCAAGATAGAGGAAAATCACCATTTCTGCTGCAGTTATTCTCATCACTGAACAACCTATGACATTATGGTCAATGAATAGGATAGATTTCAGCTCATCTGGTGTTACTTTTAATTACTTTGTTGTAATAGTTTCAGGCTAGCTTTTTGAACATTTTCCTATGCTTTAAGTACGAGCACTATATTAACAGGAGTACAAGAAGGTCAAGTAACGTTAAGCTATACAAAATGAATCAGCAATTCATTCAGAGGAAAGTAGCCAGAATGTATCCTGGTCTGCTTCAAATATTCTACTCATTAATACCATGTTAACTCTCACTACAAAACGCTACTAAGACTTCAAATGGTGATATTGTATTACGGTTAAATAATATTTTACTGTATCATAGCCAGACATGGGCAACAACACTGTCTTAAAAACAAGTAGTTTCTTCCTCCCAAACCCTCTGCCCTGCAGTGAACCTCATTGTTCTGATGTGCAGAATTCTCCTAATTTCTAGCCATTTCACACCCATCAGCTTCTGGACCAATATTTTTCTCTATATTGTCTTCCATTCCCTGGTACCCTTCAAGAATGACTATACCTTTTGCCAAGACAAAACGACCTCTTGGTTATTTTTTTAAACAGGACAAAGTTTTCTTTCTCCTGAAAATCCCATGAACTCTGTGTGCCTGTTTCATCCTTTATTCATCATTCCTCAGCATGAGTGACTGGAATTTACAAAGTATCCCAGATTAGATCAGTAATTTTCTGGTAATGTTCAGCTGTAACTCACCTTGTGCTTAAACAGTAGCAATAAATTAATACAGGAAATTTCATAGAGTTTGTTCCAACTATAGTGAGTAGGAATAAATTAAGACTCATAACTCACAGCCTGTATTGTAACTTATTTTTATGTTAATTACTAATACCATAATAGCAGAACACTACACTCAGTTTCTGTTCGATAAAAAGAAGACACATTTCAAAATTATTCCTATGTATCAATGACATTACTGTTATGAGACTTCCAACTGATGTTCTCAGTAACCTGTGTGAATTATTTAGGAAGATAAGAGCAGAATCTGTCCAGATGAACCTTTCTTGCATTTTAGTTGCTTGGTGCTGAAAAAATATTTTTACTACATGAATTTAAAGCCATTCATTAAATTAGTTGCACCATGAAATAAAACAATTTTTTATTTCATAAACATTTAGAACTAGAGCTGCTTGGGACACATCAAAAAAGGAAAGGTAGGTGTCATGTGCTGTTCAGCTGATGCTAAAATATTTCAGAGATGTTATCTGTTCTGTTATTGGAAACATTTTTTGAGAAAAAAAAAATTGCAATGCCTGTGGTAGCAGCCTGTGAGGTGGTAATGCCAAATTAAAATTCCCACTCCAGTTCAGTGAGCGACTGCAATGGAACACTGCCCTCATTTGAGCTGAGGAAGGAACTCAATCTGGCTTTGCCACATTACAGACCTAATCGATTAGCCACAAACATGGCGGGGGGGAGGGGGAACATGCCAAGTTTTCTTCCAATATGGAGTGAAAAAACACCTTGAATCCTTCATTTTGAAGGTTTGTCATCACAGAATTATAAATCTGCAATTGCAGAACTACCATCCTCTGGACAGCTTGAAACTTTGTGCATGATTGAAATGTCTTTCTTCCTTCCTTTTTCCAGTTGTCTTGCATACTTAGATGTTATTGAAATCTAATGAAATACATAAAAAGGAAGAGATTTTTCTAATAGATTTTCCTTCTAACTTAAGACTGGTCAACTGCATTGCATAAATTACAGTCTGTGGTATCAAAAATAATAATTACAAAGTGAAGACACTGATACTGTTCCTAATCTTAAAGTGATGTAAACAATTATCTGGAAAACAATAATAAAGAGTAGTTCAAGCTTGGCATAAAGTTAACAGGGATTAATTAGCAAATTACATTTTCCATATGTAAGTATTTTCATTATGATTGATTTCAAGATATATGAAGAACATTTAAGCAACCAATGCTAACCACATAATTTGCTGTTTTCTGGTAAATGACACAACTCAGAACTTCAACTTGATTGTGATTCAAGTAAAATAAGAAGGCCCTCCTTCAGGTAAAGGTTGTCACCAGAAACTTGATTGATGAGATAAAAAGACAAAATTATACAAAAATAACAGAAGACAACTAGCAGAGGGAAGTTTAAGGGAAAATATTAAAAACCAGCTCCTTTCTCATATATATATATATATATATATATATATATATATATATATATAAAAGTACTGAGACATCAAAACAACATGGATCTTTCAAGTACTACTTGAAGTTCTACTATCCTAAACTGTGCATTATGTACTTAGATATATTTGGTATATGATTGGTAGTTCTTTCTAAACTAACAAAATCTTCTGATAAAGATAGATGAAGTGTTACTTAATGAAGGATCTCTGTAGTGAACAATGTTATCTGCATATAAAAGGATTCTGAAATATTTACATATCATACAGAAATCCTTTATGAAGGTATGAGATTTATGCTGGCACTCACCTAGCAACTAGTATCTGAAAATTCATCAGATCTTCAAAGATACATCATTCATTCAGATAATCAAAAGGGTGAGATAGAATTCCAAAACAGAAATTTTGGAATCACCCATTCCATCATAAGTTTTAAGTGGGCTACAACGTCAAAATCTTGGGAAAAAAATGAGTAAAAAATTACATCAGGAGTTATCCATACAATTTGGATACAACTCAAGTATTAGTTCTTGATGCAGCTCAGACATAATACAAATTGTAGACCTGAAAATCAACATGCATAAAACGCTTTACTGATATGCGCAACTGTAAACAAAGTTTTTTAAATAACATATTGTAAAAACCATGATACCTGACTGTTGAAATCTCTTTTAAAAATACAGGTATCATACTAATAATAGTAAAGTTAATAATAGCTGACTATAAAATAAAGGATCAATATAACAATTTCCTGCATATTTGCTCTGGTTTATAAAGTAAAACCAACAGCCACATTAAGCTGTTTAAAATGGAAGACCTCTTGCCTATGTGATGCATTATGCAATGCATACAGTGCTTGTCTCAGAATTAAAACGTGGGTGGAGGGTCAAAGTGAAGAGAAGATAAAATATAGACACTTTAATGAATCAGTATAATAATACAGTTTAACTATATTCAAGGCACAGTGCATGAGACTACTTTCTAAATTTCAATTTTTACTAGCTTCAAAAAGAGAGAATCACAACTAGTACAAAGACTGTGGTTCTCATACTAATGTAGAAATTGTGCTATTTTGGTTTTATACAAAATAAATGTAAATGTGCTCCTGAATATCTGCTACAGTTTCTCTTTAAATGGAAATGTCAGAGAAGAGTTCAGAGACGAAGCAGGAGTAGTGACATTTCCAAGCCCTAATGTGTTTGTAGAGGGCACAGGAATAATTTCTCTAGATCACAATAAAAGCAACTCAATGTTAAGTTAACATCAGAGTTTGAGTGAATCACACACCATAAATAATTTATTTGAAATGTGGGTTTTCTCTTAATTGTCACAAATGCAGAACCAGATTTATTTCTGTATGTAATATTTGCATTTACTGTACAAACGTAATTTTCATGTTCCATAGGTTGCCCACAACCTTTTGAAAACATAGGTTTCTTGCTCCATTGTTATCAGTCAAACAATGTACATTGTTATTTGTAAGCCAATTATATATACAGAACTACTTCCTGGATAAATGTTCACATTTGTAAATTTAAGCTTTGCTTTGGCAAGCTGTTGCATATATAAGCTGAAAATTCACTTTCCAAAGCATTTATACTAATAAATCTCAGTACTTTAAGTAGTCACAAAAGCAAACAAAAAATAAATTTAGCACAACAAAATTATACTGTTAAATATCCAATTATTTTGTACAATATTTTCTAAGCTCTAAGTAGGAATTAAGAAAGAAATAGCCTAAGGTACACTATTTATTGCAATATTAAACTTACCTGTTTCAAAAGCATGTACTGATCCCAGAAAATGACACAGAAGCACACATATTTCAATACACAAAAATACAACATTTAAAAGCCTACAAAAGATTAGTTAATTTATCTGATTTTGGCCCCACTTGAAGGTTGCACACTAGATTAAAAGTGAGTGAAAGCAACATGTTATCCAAAGCTAATAACAATGTTACTAGATAGCTATTTCTGAAACAGATGTTCTTAATCTTCTCATTTAGCATTTTAGAAAATCACCTGACTAGAACAAAATTAAACCTCATAATACTCTTCCTCGTCTCTCCCCAACCAAGCCAGATGTACCATAATAAGACTGCTTGTTGTGGTTTAGCCCCAGTCGGCAATTAAGTACCACACAGCCGCTCGCTCACCCTCCCCCCTGGTGGGATGGGGGAGAGAAATGGAAGAGCAAAAGTAAGAAAACTTGTGGGCTGAAATAAGAACAGTTTAATAATTGGGAAATAAATTAATAATAATAATAATAATAATAATAATAATAATAATAATAATAATAATAATTTATAATGAGAAGGAAAACAACAAGAGAGCGAGAGAGGAACAAAACCTGGGGAAAAAAAACAGTGATACAACTGCTCGCCACCCGCCGACTGATGCCCAGCCAGTTCCCAAGCAGTGATCGCTACCCCCCAGCCAACTCTCCCCAGTTTACATACTGAGCATGACGTCATATGGTATGGAATAGCCCTTTGGTCAGTTTGGATCAACTGTCTTGCCTGTGCCCCCTCCCAGCTTCTTGTGCACCTGGCAGAGCATGGGGAGCTGAAAAGTCCTTGACCAGTGTAAACACCACTTAGCAACAACTAACACATCAGTGCGTTATCAATATTATTCTCATACTAAAATCCAAAACACAGCACTATACCAGCTACTAGGAAGAAAATGAACTCTGTCTCAGCCGAAACCAGGACAGTATCCACTCCTTATTCTATACCATCTATGTCATGCCCAGGTTCTACTCTTTCCAATACATTCCAATTAATCACCACCACTTTTCCTGTCTTTTGATATATACACACAGATATCATCCCCTTAGTCTACGGGCCATCCCTCTAAAATGTCCACTGAGTTCATTTAGTCCATGACTTTGGGCTCCATCTGTCATAACAGTCTTTCAGGGCAGGAGAGATGGGGTGTGGTGTTGGATTGTTGCGTGCTGAAGCCAGTTCTGGTTCCATCCCTGCTGCACTTTGCTTGGTTTCATCAAAGTTCATTCTTCATTAATCTGGGTGCTTCTTAACGAAATATTGTTGATATGGTGTATAGTAACCATAAAAGTGGTGACATACAGTATTACATAGCAGTTAACATCATACCATTTAGTTCTTTGGCTATTCTCACCCAAAATCAAATCCCCTTGAGGTACACAGCGGACTTCCCCATCCTTTCGCATTACCCACCAAGTGCACCTGGGTCCTTGAGCAAAAGCAATCCCACGAATGGGCTTGCCTTTGCCTGAGACAGGAGTAACCCAGACTGTCTTCCCCAGCATGTTTTTTATGTGCACTACAGGGACTTTATCCCCTTCGACAGTGCGTAAAAGTTTTGATTTTTTGTTTGATCTGTCAGCTTGATTGACAGATCCCCTAGTGTTGAGTAACCAGGTGGCCTTTGCTAAATGTGTATCCCAATGGTTGAATGTCCCACCACCCATTGCTCTCAGTGTAGTCTTTAACAGTCCATTGTATCATTCGATTTTCTCGGAGGCTGGTGCATGATAGGGGATGTGATATATCCACTCAATGCTGTGCTCTTTGGCCCAGGTGTCTATGAGGTTGTTTCGAAAATGAGTCCTGTTGTCTAACTCAATTCTTTCTGGGGTTCCATGTCGCCACAGGACTTGCTTTTCAAGGCCCAGGATAGTGTTCCGGGCGGTGGCATGGGGCACAGGATATGTTTCCAGCCATCCGGTGGTTGCTTCCACCATTGTAAGCACATAGTGCTTGCCTTGGCGGGTTTGTGGGAGTGTGATATAATCGATCTGCCAGGCCTCCCCATATTGATATTTCAGCCATCATCCTCCATACCACAGAGGCTTTAACCATTTGGCTTGTTTAATTGCAGCACACATCTCACATTCATGGATAACCTGTGCAAGAGTGTCCATGATCGAGTCCACCCTTCGACCACAAGCCCATCTTTATGCTGCACCTCTTCCTTGATGGCCTGAGGTATCATGAGCCCACCAAGCTGTAAATAATTCACCCTTATGCTGCCAGTCCAGATCCACCTGAGCCACTTCAATCTCAGCAGCCTGATCCACCTGCTGGTTGTTTTCATGTTCTTCAGTGGCCTGACCCTTGGGTACGTGAGCATCTACGTGACGTACTTTTACAACCAGGTTCTCTACCCAGGCAGCAATATCTTGCCACAACACGGTAGCCCAGATGGGTTTGCCTCTGTGCTGCCAATTGATCTGCTTCCATTGCTGTAACCACCCCCACCGGGCATTTGCCACCATCCATGAGTCAGTGTAGAGATAGAGCACTGGCCACTTTTCTCGTTCAGCAATGTCTAAAGCCAACTGGATGGCCTTAACTTCTGCAAATTGGCTCGATTCACCATCTCCTTCAGCAGTTTCTGCAACTTGTCATATAGGACTCCATACAGCAGGACTTCCATCTCCGATGCTTTCCTACAATACGACAGGACCCATCAGTGAACAGGGCATATTGCTTCTCATTTTCTGGTAGTTTATTTTACAGTGGGGCCTCCTCAGCACGCGTCACCTCCTCCTCTGGCGATATTCTGAAATCTTTGCCTTCTGGCCAGTCCATAAGTACTTCCAAGATCCCTGGGTGATTGGATTTTGCTATTCGAGCCCATTTTGTGATCAGTGCAACCCACTTACTCCATACATGGAGTTGCATGATGTGTAGAGGGGACCCTCCCTTTGAACATCCAGCCCAGCACTGGCAGTCGGGGTGCCAGGAGGAGCTGTGCTTCAGTACCAACCACTTCCAAAGCAGCTCGTACCCCTTCCTATGCTGCCAATATCTCTTTTTCAGTTGGAGTATAGCAGGCCTCAGATCCTCTGTATCCCCGACTCCAAAACCCTTGGGGTCGACCTCGAGTCTCCCCTGGTGCTTTCTGCCAGAGGCTCCAGGTAGGGCCTTTCTCCCCGGCTGCAGTGGAGAGCACATTTTTTACATCTTGCCCTGCCCGGACTGGCCCAAGGGCTACTACATCAACCATCTCCTGTTTAATTTGCTCAAAGGCTTGCCATTGCTCAGGGCCCCATTTGAAATTGTTCTTCTTCCGGGTCACTTGATAGAGAGGACTTATGATCAGACTGTAATTTGGAATATGCATTCTCCAAAAACCCACAATGCCTAAGAAAGCTTGTGTTTCCTTTTTGCTACTTGGTGGAGGCATGGCTATTACTTTGTTAATCACATCCATTGGGATCTGACGATGTCCATCTTGCCATTTTATTCCTAAAAACGGGATGTCCTGTGCAGGTCCCTTGACCTTACTTTGTTTTATGGCAAAAGTGGCATTCAGGAGGATTTGGACTATTTTCTTCCCTTTCTCAAAAAATTCTTCTGCTGTATTGCCCCACATGATAATGTCATCAAGATATTGCAGATGTTCTGGAGCTTCATCCTGTTCCAGTGGAGAACTGCTTTACTAAGAAATTTACTAAGCACTAAGTAATAATGTATTTAGTACTAAGGACACTGCTTTACTACTTATTGTTATTATATTTATTATATTATTAATTTTTATTATATTTTTGCCATTTATTCTCCCAGCCAAAACTGCTGAGTCAAATATAGAGAGGCAATTAGTTTGTTGGGTTTTGGTGGAATTCCCCTCCATATACCCTAAAGAAACACAGAGATTAACAGCCCTCTCTTGAAAATAAAACAGGAAGGGATACAGGCAGGCCTGCCTCCCTCGGCTCCTACTGCCTCAGCATCCGTTCTCCTGCCTTCTACCGCAGCTCGAGCCCACCAGGGCCCTGGCAGCTCCCAAGGTTTTACACAGACCTCTCCCAAGTAGCATCCCAGGCACACTTTCTGTTAGGAGGGAAGGGAGGAATTCTACTATCCCTCAACCTATGTTAAAAGAGCCCATCAGCCACTCAGGATGGAGGGCAGGCCCGGCCCTCAGGGTAGGGAGGAATGGTGATTAGCTCTTAAACGAGGGAGGGGTTAGTAGCAGGATGCTCTCTCCTCACACTTGAGCAAGAAAACAAAAGGCAGGAGACTGTCTCTTTTTTTTAATGTAATGTTGTGGTCTTCTTCTTAGGTTGGCAGTATTGCCTAATTAGAGCCAGCCCAGAGAAATCAGCACTAATTTATATCTGATTTAGCTGCCTAGTCAAAGAGCCAGCTGGTGGTAGGGGGCTTCCCTCTGCTTTGCTGTGACCCTTAGTCCCACAGCAGTGTCTGCTGTGGGGGGCTGAGGAGTGGTAATCCTGAAAGTGGAGGGGGAATACCAGTCCCTACCTGGGCACTTTCCCTACAGGCAGGATGGGAAGCAGTCATTACCAGATGACGCACAGGGGAGTCTTCTAGGCCTGTTGTGCTCCTGGAATGGGGCTAGAGGTGAGGAACCTCGGGAGCTGAGAGCATGGGGAGGGGAGGGGAGGGGCGGCAGCTGCCCTGTCTGGTGTGGTGTGATGGTGGGGAGGCACACTGGGGAAGGACAGGCCCCGGAAAATGAGGTGTGAGCTGGTTTGGAGCACCTGTGGTGGTGAGAGTGATTGTGAGGCTTGTGAAGGCCTTCTGGCTGTACCTCTGCTCTTGGTAAGATGACTAATTAACTGATAAACCACTGACAAAGAAGCCTGGGCTGTTGGAACACTGTGATATGGCTCATGACTGGTTTTGAGGAGATGTAGACACTGGGATTAGCTGTTACTCTGAGTTGTTTCCAGAACAGTCTCATAGGAGTGTATAAGTGCTGTAAACTAATTAGTCTTATTTACCAGCAAAATGATGTGGATAAATAAATCCAACAACTGCATTAGGCATGTCTGTATTTATTTTAATGTCATCTATCTATTGTTAGTCTAAGAATTGTTGCTACTAATTATTTTATAATCACATCTGTGAAAGGAAAAGCTATGTGGAAACTCCTATCCATAATGTTTTGACAAAATAGGTTTTGTAGGCTATATATAGAGAGTTTACTTACAGCCAGACTGATTCTGCTGATGCACTGTGATATGTCTGAATCTCAGGTTGGGGGTGGAAAGTGTTATAACTAGGTCTGGCAAATCTTTGTGTTTTTCTTTCATCCTGTTTCTTTTACCCTGGGGGTGAATTATATACATGATTAACAAAGCCAGAATTTGGTGTAGTATCTTTTGTATTACCTTCCCTGTTCTAGTAAAGATCTGATGTTTTTGTTATACTTGCTCTCTGGGTTTTATCTGCTTGCACTTTAGGTTGTGGTTTTTGAAAGTGCAGTGGCTGAAATTTAGAAGGCACTATGATGAGACGTGGAAGTCCTTCACAGGATCCTGGGCCATGAAATGGAGCTAAAATTCATAGTGCCTACTTGTAACCACAGGTTACAACTGTAGCTGGTAGAGTTGCATTTATGGTTTTATTACAGTGGGTTTCATTTGGTGAATTTCTTACAATATGTTACTGGAAACTCATTTCCAGTAACTTGTATTTTTCAGTGGCTCTAAAAATATAATTTATTTGTGATATTAATGGAAAGTTTATTACCCTACTTTTTATTGTTAATGGTAAATACTGTTGTATAACTTCCTTGCTCTGAGCAAGGAAAAAAATTTTTGGGAATATAGTCATAAGAAAAATGCTTTTATCGGTAATTTAAATGCAGACAAAATGTACTGCTGGAAAAAGGAGAGATATTTTCCAATTCAAGGACAAAAGTGTAACTTTAAAAATCATTAAATAAGGACATGATCATTTAGCTTACCTTTGTATTAATGTGAATAGCAACTATAGCATATTAACAATTTCAGCTTTATCAGAAACAATGTAGATCTTCAGATATGGGTATAAAACCATCAGACCTCTGGATCTCATTATGCTAAGCTGCCTCACATACCTCTCTGAATAGTGTATGCAAATGACTGATTTTCTGTTAAATAAATAAGATTGCCTTACTGTTTGTAGACTGCAATTAATGTTGGAACAACACCAGATGTACTCTGAAATCTTGTGACATAAATGGGTAGATTTACAAATCAATTAAAAATGTGTCTTGATGTGTCAAATTATTTCCTAGAATATTAATAAATCCTTATTAAAAGGTATTAATACATACACAAATATTATATCTGTATCAAATGCTATTGAAAAAATACTGAGTTAAAATTTTTCACTGCAGAATTCTCCTTGCTTCCTGCCTTTTAATTACAGAAAGAAACATTCTCTTTCTCCTGGTTGGTTTGTTTTGGGATTTGTTGTTTTTTGCTTGGGTTTTTTACAGCTCAGTAAGGAACTTTCTAGGTGTTAACTTGTACTGGTAATTGCCATGTTGTCCTGTTTAGGTCTGCAAAAATTGTGCATTTCTTTAATTGTGGTACTCATTTGTCCGTAACTGAAAAAATACTGAGAAAATAACCTGCAAAGCAGTTAGGAAAATGGAACTCAGAACTTACAAAAACATAGCATTTGTCTTCTCTCCTAGGTTTAGCTCATGTTGCTGTGCTTAATACAGTGATGAAACAACACTTGTGTCACCGGTTGTTGTAACGCCACATATTGGTAAACACAGTCACAACCTTTGCCATGCATATAGAGTGCCTGTAACTGCTTTGCCCCTTTTCTTATTGATTACAGAGCCTATCTGTGACCTCAAACTGGCTGTTTAAACTGAAAGCACCACTTCACTCCAGCTAGAGGTTTTTAGTACCAATGAAAAACAGGTTTCAGGAAATTATTGAGTTTTACCTCAAAACTGACACAGAAAATAGTCATCAAGGTCCTAACTGGTTCTGAATGTATATGGAAAACCTCTGCCCTAATGTGATCCTCCTCGTATATCAATGGAGTCTTTTTCACAGCATTAGCAGCTAGGATTATACCCATTCAGATTTGTTTCTCAAACTAACTACTTCCATGAAAATTAGAGAGGAAAAAAAAAGTTTCATAATGCTTATGCATTTGACATCAAGAAAATAAAATCAATAAGCTACTTGGTGTACAGATCTCTTTACACATAAATTGCATAGACTATCATTCAAATCAGGAAGATATTAACAAGAATTTTTTGTAACAACACGTCTTCTATTAGAAACAAAACTTTTTTTTAAATAAAGACGCCTGGTTGCTTTAATCAACTTTTTCGTCATTAACCAAAACATACATGAAATCAAAATATGCTCTTCGAAAAAGAGGATATTCTCTTTTGGTCAGGAAGTGTTGCCATGATAGTCTTTGTAGATTGTAATTTGACGCCTTCTGTTTCTCTCTTCTTTGCTGTCAAAACATCATGTATCAGTCATGACTGAGTCCAATGAGGTCAAGAGAATTGCAATTTTTTCATGAAAAGCTTAAGCAAGAACTGTTTTAATCAGCTTTAGTTTGAAACATTCCTTTTTGATAAAAGTTTAGGAAATGTTCTAATCTTGCTTTGACTGCAGAGCAAGCTGTCTTGTATTGTGATGCCAGATTGCTTCTGAATGTTCTGCCTCTGCATGCTGCATAGTTTCAACTGAGATTACAAGTCTTTGAAACTTTCTTTATTTTGTTGACTTGTACTTGACTATAAAAGTAAAAAAATTCTGCCTTTGTTTTGTTATTGTGTAACATGAAGTTAGTTGTCCTGCATATTTTTTCCATAATCATAATTTTTCCCAAAAGAAAAATCCACTAGAGAACCAACACAATTAGAAAATGTCATTGTTAGCATTCATTTTGGCTTACGTGTAAATTCCCAATACCTGTATACAGGAAAAGCAGAGAGAAAAATTATGCGAATTAGATCACTTCCAGCTATGGGTCATTGCTTTGAGCTCCAGAGAACCTGGGGGTAAACTCTGCTGGGTTTGGTCCATTAATCTTTCTTAAATGCTAGTATCTCTAAGCAGAAAGTGTGACAGCTGCTGTTTTACCGTGTGTTCCTCTTCCATATCTTCTTAGTGTTGGAGCCAGTACCATCTACACCTGCCAAGACATGGCCTATACACTTGTCCAAGTAGCACTATCAATCCAGTTGCATTTTATATATAATCACACTATCTTAAAGCTGAATATTTTATCTTCTCACCTAACATAAATACTGAGACTCAAAGGAAGTTAAGCATATTAGTGCATGTTTAAGTGAGTCTTTGTCATGTTTTTTTTAAGCAAATTTTAATCCTGAGAGGAATGAAGCATTTGCAATCCCAGTAAGATGACTGGATGTTGTTGCAACTTTATACCTCACTGTAAGGCTAAATCACAATTAATCACTTTAAGAAAATAGGTTAAAATAGATGGTTGCTACACCACTTTGTAGGATAGTGTTTCATCTAAAAGCAGTATAGTGGTGTTGGAAATTAAAACAATGAAACTCTAGTTACTATTCTTAATGTGAGAAGGTATGTCAGATCATAACCTGAACCTGTGCTTATAAGGCCCTTCCTCTGTGTCTGTGTTTGGTGCTATAGGGCAAGTAGTGATGCTCAGGAAGCTCCATGCATCTCTTTATGTTGTAAAGCAGATTCACATTCTATTTGGCCAATTCCACAGCCTTTCATGTTTTGAGACATAATTCATACTGCTGAAGCACTTAAAGCACTTTATAAGCAGTACCAGGAGTTTTCCAATGAAAACAGAAGCACTTTACAATACTGTAAAAAAGTCAGCCCAGAGAGCACTTAGATCTATTTACATTCTGACCATAACTAGGGACATAAAGAGAATAAGAGGAGTTCAAGGCAGTGGCCTTGTTCCTGAGGACAGTGATTTAACCATCTGTGCATCTGACTCAAAGTAGGTATGCAGTTGCAGCAGAGCTGTATGCAAGTTCCAGGACTACCTACTCTTTCTTGCCAAAGACACAGGACTTCTGGCCATTTCACAGTGAATGCCTGACTCAGGGATGCACATGCTGATATGTGTAAAGTTCTGTGGCAGCAAGCAGTGCCAGGACTTTTTCATATAAATTTCACATCTTCAGCAACCTGGATGGAACAGTCTCCTGCATGCACCAAGTGAGAAAGTAGCTCCAGCTTAGCATCTCTCTAATTTCTTCAAGTAACAAAGAGTTTCATTTCACAACATGTGGCATCTTCTTATCTTACTGCTGCCCTGTGTGCAGTGCATGAAAGGGACTTAAACAGGCAATGTTTCAGTGCTAGGATCTTCATCAGTGAGCAAGCCTTTTCAAGACTGTGAAGAAAAGATACTCCAAGTGACAAAGTATGTTCTGATGTAGGTGATGGAGCAAGCTTTATATTTTTTTCTAAATTACCATAATGAAAAATAGATAGTTCCAAAACATGCTATACTGGAACCTATGTTGCTCCCTTTTTACATGTGATCCAACTCCCGCAAACAAAATTCCAAATAAAAAACAGAATATATTTTATACACACTAATTTTGTAAACATATTATCTGTGGTTAGTTGTATATATGATGGTTTTGTATAATTCATGCAGGGTTTTTGTATAGTTTTGACATGACTTATTGAAGATATTGGATTTTTTTTCTGCAGAGAGTGTCGGAGAAATGATACATGTGATAGCATGTAGCAGATTGCATTTTAAACAAGGAACAAACAGAACATGTCGGCAATCTTTCATGAAAGAAGACTAAAGGAGTTGCCATGGAAATTATTCTAATTTGTGATCCATTACATCAACAAATATTTAACTTGAGATTTTTTTTCTGTCTCTAGATATCTTTAGAATATTGCAAAGATAATCAAGAGTATTGTATTATGTTTTTATAGACTGTCAACAGCTCTATGTAGCACAGACTCTCTAAGGGAGTAACAGGTTAGCAGTGCAGTTGAGTTTTGCACTGAGGAAAAAAGTGTTTTTGCATTCATATCACTGTCCAAACTGCATTTAACTAACTTCCAAATTCTGTAGCTGTCTTCAGTCCTCATTCATAGTAGCTTTCCTACAACTCCTCTGAAGGAGACTTATTTTTCCTCATAGTTATTTAAAATAAAATAGCTAAATTTAGATTTGAACATCCCTGAAGTTTGAGGTAGTTCATGTCACATGCTGAACTTTATAGCTAAAATCCTTGTTTTATTAAAAGAGGGGTTTGTGCAGTGGTGGGATAAAGCAATATATTTCCACCAATATACAGCCAATTTCCAGCTTTGTTGCCCTGCCATTTCATGTAATATTGATTTAAGAAATATATTAATATTAAATAGTTTAATCTTTGATCCTATGTTTAAAAAATTGCCTATGCTTGAGAGCTCAGATTATAGCTTAGAGCCACATTCTTATGCAACCTGCATACAACCTTGTATTATTCTGCTTAGGAAAAATTTACTCAAGAATAAGGTTTCATGGCAATAGCAATCTTGCAGATTATTTCCAATTAATTCATTGCAAATTGCTTTTGTTTATTCACTATACTATGATAGCAACATCATTCCCACTTGTGCAGCTAACTTGGGGCTTTCAAAAATTTTACATCCTTTTACAGGTTTTTAAAAGCTTACTTTTCAAATTCTTTATAAGTTATGTTTTCTAGGGTAAGGTCAATTCAGAAGAACACTTTTAGTTGACAGTTTAGGTTTTTTTTTTTTTAAGTAAACCAATTTTAAACTTTCATTACTGCTTAATAGAAACTTAATATTTCCAGTAGAGAAGAAGGAATGCTAGCAAGGAAAGCATTTTGAGCATAGATTTAAAATAGATCAATTTCCTCCTCTGTTTGTGGCTGAGAAGAATTGATTTTAAATAAGGATATTTCCAGTGAGGTGGAAAGTTTATAACTTCACCAGAAAATGCAGTGTGTTGTTAGAACAATAATTGCAATGTTTGCCTTAAAGTTCAATTATAAAACTAAACATCAGCATTTTACGTTATTTTCATTTGAAACTTACTTCATTTTTACTGAAATATTTCTTTTTTAAAAAAGCTAATATGACTTGTTCATTTGCACATTGGGTTTTTATTTTTATTTGCATAATATACCTATAATAGCAATAGAGATAACATTCCTGTATTATAAAGTTGGACATTAAAGAAAAATATAGGTATATAGCACTTTCGTAAGACTTGACTTCAGCTTTGCTGCGGGTGGGCCTCATTAAAGGCTGTGATGGTGGCATGCTAATTTTTGCAAAATGGCATGTATCAGCTCTAGGAATCTCTAGACCCTTGTTAATATAAAAAGTACTATTTTCCCCAAAGAATCTCTTTGAATTCAGTGGATTATTTGTTTGGGTAAGTATTTCTGCACCAGGTAAGTAGTGTACAATGCTACTAGTTTATTTATCTGTTTGTTCTTTGCTTATATATATGCATTCTAAAAGCATTTAAACCCTTGGATTATTTTTTCAAAGTTATATTGATGGTTAACCTTTCTAAAAGGAGAAATTATGTTGCAGTACAAAAAAAAAATCTACATTTTTGGAAAGACTCTTTTCTTTTAAATGCAGGCTGTTGAAGTATAGTTTTAAAAAGCTGTGCAGTTTGAACCTGCAATCCAAACAATAGATGTAATTTTAATTGTAATTTGCAGAATGTCTTTAAGGTAAATAAAAGTATTGTTCTTTCAAAGTCTGTCTAAGGGTCTTCAAGAGAAAGAAAAAGCAGTTCAACTGCCACACTAGAGGAATTATATCAGTTGTGACTGTAATGGCATCACATTTGTGTTGCTTATTTTTGTTGTCTGTAGTCATACATTTTTGGCTGACAAAATTACACTGTTTTAGCCAATAGTATTTCTAAAATAAATTTTTACAACTCAGATTCTTCCATTTGCAGCTCACAGCCGAGGTGCATCCCACAAGGGTGAAGCAAATACTGGTAGTATGAATGGCTATCTCTGTTTAGAGTGCCAGTTTGTATTATGCACCTAATAAACATCAAGAAGAAGGCCCAGTTGTGGCCTTAAGTGTGATGTTGGTAGCAGAGGGCAGAAGTAGAAGTCACTCCAGGTATAGACTGTCTGAGATGAAACCCAGCATCGTAAGGATTTTGGATAAGTCTCTAGTCTCCCCACTACTCCTTATCTTAAAAAAAAAAAAAAAAAAAAAAAAACCAACACCAAAACCCAAAAAAAACCCAAACCTCTTGCTTTTTCTGTTATTCAACTTTTTTCATGAACTGTTTTTTTCAAATGATTAGCTGAGAGGTCTGGCACATTAAAATGGATATACATGTGTACTTCACCAAGACAAATTCACCTCTGAACAGCAAAAGTGCAAGCAACACAATTAGCTGGGTAGCAGAATGGCAAAAAACACGCTGCAATATTCAAAGTAGGATTTTTTTTTTTTTATCTTGTATTAGTCTGACTACAAAGTTAGTTTTTGTCTTCCCATTATAGGTGGGCTGCTTAATCAAAGTTCTTTAGTGCTATAGGAGAGGTTTGGGGGAACTACAACAATGAGTGTGGCCATATCTGACTATGCTGGAAAAACTGTCTGGACGGTTCTGCCTTTTGACTGAGTAAAATCTTGCAATATTCACTCTAAAAATCAAGAACCCACATTTCTCCACAGCAAACTTTGAGCTGGCTTTGAGTTGCTAATTGGACTAATGTTGAGATGTGGCTATTCTGACCCTCAACATTCTTTTTTGTCAATATGCTTTGTCTGTCTTTGCCCTTCTATGTCCTAATCCCAGGCTATAAGCATTTTAGTGCTCTTTGCTTTGCTTATTACTCAGCATTTAGACAGCAAGCCTTAATGAGGCCCTTTAAGTTATGCTGTAAATGAAGTGTAAGAGTAACAGACCTAGACCCCTTTAAAACTATGCTTTGCTTCCTTCACTCTGAACAGAGCAAGAAAGAAAGAGTTTACCACCTGGGTTTTGATGCATTTACTAGCTTACACAAGATGGCCATTAGTGTTAATCAGCAGCAGTTTTTCTGGTTTTGTTCATTTTCTTTTTAATATGTTGTCATTTACAAAGAGATAAGCAGTCTGTAAATGTAAATCCATGGGTTTTTTTAGAATTCTTACATAAACAACCAAAGCTTCTCAAATCATTGAAGGTCATTAAAATTTAATGCTGTGTAAAGTTCAATGATCAATGTATCCATTTAGTAAACATACTTTTTTGTACAAGCTTTTAGCCCTTGTCTCTTATTAGTATTCAGGTGGAATCATTACTGAAGCGTTCCAAATATATATTTTAAATGAAGGTTTTAAAAGCTTCCTCTGGCTTTTAAGTTTATACTCTTTAAATTACTAAAAAGGTTCTTCTGATATGTGATGTCATGTTTTGCAATGTCTGTTTATATAATGTTTTTCTTTCATTCTACTCTGTATTTTTTTGCCTTTTGATGCAGTTAAAAAAAAATAACAACTGTTAAAGCTGTTTCTAAAATGGAAAGATTTCTTTTGTTTGGCCACAATATAAATAGGACACTTATGAAGAACAAGCCGAACCTTTTTATTGCTTAAGTATTCTTAATATTTAAGTCTAATAAAGATCGTATTTTGTGCAGCAATATTCTCATTAGTTCTGTCTCTTGTTCCAGCTAGACCAAACTACCTTTATACCCTGCTGTAATACCTGTGGCCTTATTAAACCTTGCTACACAGAGAGTCTTCAGCTTACCTCTTAAAGACATTATTAGGCTTATTCCAGCGTAGATACTTTCTTCAACAGAGAATTTCAGTGTGGTATTGGAGCTGGAAACAATGCGTAACTGTCCATCTAAACCTATCTTATCTCTTTTTCTTGTTTAAAACTAAAATAATGTTTTGCTTTAGGATCAGATCTTATAAAGGGATTTTATGAGCAGATCATTCCACTTTACTGGATTCTGCAGGATTGAGGTATCTCTCCATTGCAGACTTCCTATGAAGAGTATATTCGATTCAGAATTTGCTTCCCATAGTTTTGGCACTACTAAAACAAATGCTGTTCCAGAATCCTCCTGTGAACTTAAAATAAGTATTAATTAACTAGATAAGCAATGAATTTAGTTTTCTCACTTGTCCATATATCTGAAAAACTATTAATGCTTACAGATAGCTATCCATTTATCATTAACTGTGTTGAGCTGGATGGTGATCTCAGTCTTAATAGGATCTTAATAGGAAAGCTTAAACATGAGAAATGCAACTCAAAAAACAGTCTTGGTAGACACATAACTGAATGTGCATACAGAGAGAAAATTACCCTCATCACTTCAAGTCATTGTTTAAGCATAAGCAAGGTTCAGTATAGGTAAGCTGATGTTCTCACTCTGGGGCTACACCAATCCATTTGGAGTGGTGGTATTGGACTGATAACTGAGCACAGAGCTTTGGTTTTTCATATAATGTCTCTGAGTGACTTTGTGTGTGTGGATATGTGTGTGCATACTTAAAGAGATATAGAGATATATACATATGCAAATGTACATACACATTTACAAATACCTGTTTGCAAAATGGATCAAATTATATGTGTATTGACACAAATATTACAGACACCATTGCACAAGAATGTATTTAAACATAATAAACATTCAGGGCTAAGGGTTCCAGCTGCTCATCATGCCTCCAGTTCTGACCATAAGCGATGGGTGGAATTTGGCAGCCTGGCTTCCAAGTATAATCACTCAATCATTTTCACCATAATTGATAATGAATGTTAAACTGTAGGTGAAAATTAGAAGCTATTTCTCAACATTTGGTCTTGAATTACTATGATTTATCTCCTGTTTTAAATGGACTTTTTCCTTTTAATTAAGAAATCAAACCAGGTGTCACCATTTGAAAAAAATCAATAGGAATGTGTTTTTTATCACTAGGATGAAATGATTATTTTTCCTCCAATCAGCTGTATTTTTTTTCTGTTTGCAATGAGTAACAAGGCTTTTTTTAGCCTGTCTCACAAACATACACTTGCAAATGCACTTGCAGTTCTAATCCCTTATAAGAAATAAGCTCTCCAGTTCCATCTAAGTTCCAATAATAGATGTTTTCAGACAGCAGGCTTGGGTAGTTAATTTGGCTAATCGTGACTATCTAGACTGTCTATCAGAGAGATTAATCAGTAATTCTTTCTACACCTGAATACCACATGGTTAGAATTGCTTCTCAGGCCAAAAGAACATAAACAGGAGTTTTTTTGTCTTTATCTACATGAAGTATGTACTGACTACTGGGAGCGATGCCCACTGACATGATACCTTCTTTCATTGGGCAAGAGCACAATCTGCTGCTTGAGTTTCATCAGATTCTCTATTTTGAAGGTTAAGTTCTGTCCATGGTTAAGGCATTTCAGTATTTGGGGTTGAATTGGACTCAGGCTATTAAAAGCTCCATGATTCAACCTATCTTATGATACTACCATGCTCTACAGAGAGAACATGCCAAGAATTTGTGTGCTTTGCTCTCTGTACACAGTGTGTGCTATGAGTTTTAGGAGTCTTTTTTCCGTCATCGTGCCTCCTATAGGATCATGCCCTATGTAGCAATGAGGAACGAGCATCCTCTGCGAGGTATGTGCTGCTAAGAATATTCACTGCAGAATGATCTATCAAGTTTAGTAACACTCTCTTCAGGCTGTGTCCAGGCTGCTGCAGGCGCTTGTTATTCTTTCTTCTTCTACATCTGATTTTTGCTTTGGAGTTTGCTTCTACTGAGATCTCATATTCTCTCAGTTGGGTTTTGGTTAGCAGCTCAAAAGATAGTGGGGCCAGCAGTGCCTGGAGTCACCCAAGAGCAAGGTTTCTTTCTCCTTCTAAGCTTTAGAGATAAGCAGCACCTGTATTCTATCCATTCACTTTCTTTCATTGTTTTCCAGATCAAAATCTGTGCATCTGAAGGTCATTGAATTACTTGATGTGTGAATGTGCAGTTGTTTCCTCTCACCCTGCTGTTGTTGTTATTGCTAAATAAAGCACTCTTTCCTTGCTTAAATTTGAGAATCTGTATTACAGCAGTTTGCAACATGACTAGAATTGGATTCCCTCAGATGCGGCTTTACAGAAATATAGACTGGGCTAGAATCATCTGTCCAATTCACCTGGTGTGGATATATTGTGTCAGTGGAAAATGCATGAGGAATCTCATTCCTATATCTGTTACTGTTATTATTACCTATCTCCCTGGATCTTGCATCACAGATATAACCTTGCACTCGCACAAAACAAAATTTATCTTTTTCTAGAGTAACTGATGTACAGGCCAATGCCTCAAAGAAACTGCTTTGTACTGAAGTCTAAGAACTTCATTCTTAGGCATTTTGTGCCTGAGGCTAGTTTGTGGTTTTAAATAACTGCCTGAATAGTTGTTAAGCTGCACTGCTGGGGAAGCAACAAGGAGAGGGAGACCTCAAGGGAGAAGATGCGAGATCTTGTCAAAATTCTATTTTTACATGTAATTCTCCAGTCAGAATTCTGTTGCGCTATGAGAGCACACCATTCTGTTCCAGTGAAGACTTCTGTGTCTTCAGTCCACTGATAGGTATGAACGGACTGAGGCATTTACAGTTAACACTCTCAAGTGAGCATTAGGGTAGTTTTCAAAGAGAAACAATATTTTTCATTTATTATGCAAAATAATTCTTACAAGTAATAACTTGTATTTTGTTGTATATCCTGTTACTCTTGAAGCAGGGGAATAGATTTTGTGGCAGAAAGGCTTCCTCCGAGTCCCGTGTTGCTTTTAGGACCTGTATGAAGACTGCCATTCATGTTCTGTGTAAGAACATTTATCATTAGCTCCAAATGAGTTTTGGCTGATTTTCTGGCTCATCTATCAGGAAAAGATTAGGCTGATCTGTGTAGGGGGGTTACTACAGTTGAAGTTTTCCAAGATGGGGAAATATAAGGCAGGATGGGCTCTCTATAAAATAAAAAATGTAAGCACAAAATAATAGAGGTGATCAAAACTTGATGAATTCTGCTAGTTCTGCTACCTTCAGTATCCAACTCCAGAACAACGGTCCTGAAAATTATAATTAGGCACTGGTCAGTGAGCTTTTTATCCCAGGGTGTTTTCAGCATATTAGGATTGATTAGCCAGTAGAGCAAATTACAATCCTTAAAAGTGCCTCTGGGCTTTGTTTTCATCTACATTTAAAAATTATTTTTGTTGATATTTTTTTTTCTCCTAGCACTGGTTTAGAATATTTTGCTATATAACACAATGACTCTGGATATATCCAGATTTATTGGGTGCTCAGGTAATTAGAAACTATAAATTATTCCAGTTAGGATCCCAGAGTATACAGATGAGATGTTAAGAGATGCTAGACAGGCTGTGCTGGCTGCAATAAGGAGAAGGGCAGTGCTGACAACAGTATATTTATTACTGATGGCTTTGACACTGACAAAATGTTATGATATGAGAGGGAACCACAGTGATACTGATGATATTAGCACCATTGCTGGCTTGCTGACAGTCACATGTCGGATAGCTCTGACTAAGTTAGAGATCTGTGCATGCTAAGCTTTTTACACTGTTGTGGATGGATAAGAGAATCCAAGGATTTTCAGACCAAGTCAACCTATTTATCAATTTTTTTTCATCTTACTTTCTATCTTTCAGAATAGTGGTGCTGTATGCTACTGAGAGGTTAGCAGTGCTGAGTGAACTCTTGTGGTGTTCAGCTGGCAGTGTCTATAAGGCTGCACTTGCGGCTCGGTTATTGAGCTAACCGCAACCCAGCGTTGTTAGGCTTTAATACAGGTTCTGGCTGGCCTAATGTGTTCAAACTTTAAAGAGAGCATTCTGTTCTCTCCAGAAAACTTCTGAGACAGTCAGTGGAGTGGCTTGCACTTTGCTCCCCTTAACAAATAGGTCATAAAGTCTTACTTTCTGCTAAACCTGAATATTAGCATGGCACAAATAATTTAGCTAATGGTATAATTAAGCGCAGTTGAAGGTGATGCCAGCAGTCAGGAAGAGCAAGCAGAAAATGGTCATGCAACCCATAAACTATTTTGTCTTGTCTAAACTAAAACTGAGAGTTCAATGATTCTTTTTTTCCTTTGACTGATCCTAGTGCCTACATTCTTAAATAGCATATGGACCCCATGACCATGCCTGCCTTTAAGTCGCCAACATTTATGCAAATATATTCTTTCTGCTTTGGTCTAGGTCTCTGTCAACTGTATCTGAGAAATCTCTGAATCTGTATGTTATGTAAATGGAAACAGTAAGGGAAATCTTTTGAAATATGCATCTCAAGAGCTTGAAAGCTCAATAGTGTTCCACAATTCAATAAAATTCTCTGTGTTGCTGACCATGAATTCAACTACGGAGAAGCAGAGTGCAAGACCTAAGACTAACAAGTTCATTCTCTTATTTCATTTAATGTAGACCAAGTATTTCAAAAACTATCTCTATCTGAACCAGTGAGAGTAAAGAGAGACGGATTTTATTAATCTTTTTTAAGATGCTTGGACCTGCCGATATATGCAAATACTGTGAATAGGTGGGCAAATTAGTAGGCAAAGTACTACTACAAGATGCTTGAGAAATAATAATAATAAACTCTGACTCACCTGATAATGAACTGGTGTCTCTCAGAATTTTCTCTTAAACTTTTTAATAGTATTTTATAGACTCAGGAACCTGCTAGTGGTTAGTATGATTTGGGCTTATCTCTGTTTTCATTGAATTAGTACCTAAAAAAGTGAGCTTTCTGTACACACTTCAAACAGCAATCCATAAAGGAAATGGAAGAAAAATCCAAACAGTTTTATGCAGCTTACTATAACTGATAGTCCTTGGGAGAGAACTGAATAAATGATAGTAGACTAAATCACTTTGTAAACTTAGTTCAAGAAACTTTAAAATGATAAAATAAATCTCATTCTCTCACAGTTGATGGGGGTTTTTTTCCTCTTGCCCTTGCAGAGGATGTAAGTCATTTGTAAGCAATAGAGTTAGTCTGCAGACTACTTTACCCAAAACAAACAGTCTTTGTTCTTACCTTTCAAGTCTGCAATCTGGTAGGGTAGATGTGCATGACAGATTTTTGATAAATAAATGCATAATAAAATGTGGTTAGACTTTATTTTTCCCCAAAGTATTGTAATATCAAAAACAGCTTGGCAGGTACTCTAACTTTGCTGTGGCAGGTATGTACATAATTATTCCTCATCCTTGGAAAAAAAAAAAAAAAAACCCAACAAAAAACCAAACCACTTTGTTGCTGGCCAGGATTAAAATTGAAGCTTGCCTTGTGGTGGTGATGTGAAGAAAGGAATTAACTTTGGTGGTATGAATTTCATCACCTAGCTATTCAACGTGTTTCATTCCCTCGAAGTCTTTAACTGTTTTGAAAATAAAATGCAGGAAGGCAGGATTTTTTTTAAGCCACCATAGCTCTCCTTACCTTCTACTGACCTTACACTCAGGAACTGCATCCCTCTCTCTTTCTTACTGCTGCTTTTGTAATATCATTTTATGGGGACTGTCGCACACTGAGAACAGAAATATCTGCATTGCTGTCTTCTTTAGAATTATGCATAAATAAAATTTTAAACTGTACTGCAAGGACTGAACAGATCATTAAAAACAGGAGAGAGATGGGAATTGCAAAGCCACTAAGTAAGCTGGAGTGGAAACTATTGTTGTGCTACATATGTGCTAGGAAGCACATATATATGTGCTATAAACTATATATGTGCTAGGAAGTTAGCAAGAAGAGAAGGGTGGAGGCATGACAGAAAGAAGCGATGGTCAGGGTGGTGATCAGGGGCAATGGAGGGAAAAAATCAGAACAAAGCCTTTACTGACACAATAGCTGCATGAATAGCTAAATCTATAGTGAGCAAGAGCCTTGATACAGGGTTGAGGATCAAGTGTAAGATATCGGGAGAAGTAGACTGAGAGTTTTAAAGGATGACCGCTGATATCGCAAAGTGAAAGCGTTGTTATGACAAACAGAAAAAGAAGAAACAGGAGACCAAACCAAAGGAAAATAAATGGGCAGTAAGCAGATTGGCAGAATAATTTTGGAACTTAAGAAGAGACACTTCACTTAAGAGAAGTAGATTAGTAGGAAAGTTAAAAGAAGGTGGGAGAAAAAGTCCTTGTCATAAGAATCAGGTAAAAAAAAGAAGTACCTGCTGAGAAGGAGATAAACTTGTATGCAGAGTGGGAGATGCAAACAGCCTTCGGTCACAGCAGCTCTGAGGATTCCAAAGCAAAAGCAAGTGGTACGGGTCAAGCTGAGGAGAGACAATTGAAGGAGACTGTCAGGATAGATATTTCGTGATCTGTATGATTTACTGTGATGTAGAATGAGATTCAGTACCTCAATTCATGTTACTTCACTTTTATTTGTCCTTCATTTTAATTCCCCACTTTACTCCCTGCTGATCTTCAACTAGATGTTTTTCGTTCTCATCTTGCTTTAGCCCAACACTTTCCACTGGCTCAGCTAGAATCCCTTTGCCTGCACTGAGGTTTTTTTTAACTCTCCAACAAAGCCTGATGCCATTTTATGATTTCACTTTGTAATTATGGGTTTTTTCTTTCTTTCTACTGCAGAAAGAATTACCTTTTTCTTCCAGTAACAGAGAGACTCTTAACTTTGTATAAATCAAAGCAGGTATACAATACAGTAGAGGGATCCAGAAACTGCTGTTAGCAAATATGAAAAATCCAGAGTTTAAACAATAAGTAACTTTTTGTTCACAATAGTGAAACTCCTAACTTTTCATAAATCAAAGCCATCCTCTCTAATACAAGTATCCTTTTCATAAACAAATTACTACTGATATGCAGTTAATCTATTAAATGGTTTGCTTTAGTTCATCTTTTATGACAAATTATTTTTGTAAGAGACCAAAGCTACTTCATTAGCTTCCCAAAATATGAGGCAATTATTAATCAGACACCTCTTTTTTTCCTTATTGATAAATAATCTATTGCACGTTTTGTTGCAGTGAAGTCTTAGTTATGCTAGCTTCTAGCTTTGATTTCAGAAATTACTTTTCTGTATATAAAGGCGATCTTGGGAACCACTGAGCAATTGTGACCTCTGCTGGAAGCCTTAAAATTGATTCTGATAGATAGCAACCACTGGAAATCATTATTCTTGTTACTTTAGGCACTAATCTGCGGTGTGCTAGGTACTGTACAAATAGATTAAGGGATTGTACCTACTCTGAGAATTTACAGGATAAATAGAAAAATAGATAAATAGAAAAGGCAAATACAACATAAATAGAAAATATAAATGAAACCAAAGAGGGCATTAGTGGAAGGACTAGACAGAGAATCTGTCTGCCTCTTAGACTGCTTGTGCTACTTCTGAAATAGTGTAAGATATTGATGAATAATCACCACGCTTATGACATGGCTATAAATATCCTGATAAGACAAATACTCCAAATTCATAGTTTGAAAAAATATTCCTCAGGATTCTGTATCATTATTTCTAAATACAAAAGTGAAACAGGAGAAAAAGTTTGTTCAGGAAGAGATTCAGTACTGAGTTTCTGCTGGAAACAATATGACAGTCATACGTGTATGACAGAAGGAGCCTTTTATGGAAGTACCAAGAATTATATAATCATTGATCTGTAATTGCCTTGAGCCACCCATTCATGATTCCAGCCCAAAGCAAATCTTGAAATGCTTGTAACCCCAGTGCTTCAAGTGATGCTAGTTCAAGGCTGTGCTTCAACACAAAATGTACAATTAAAAAAAAAAATTCACTTATATTATTGGAAAGAGACATTTACTTTTGACAATTTACAGTGAAGAATGAAGTGATTGTAGAGTTCTGAAAAATGTAAATGAATTTACCACTTTTCTTAGAGTAGAACATTTGCTATCCTGAACATATGCTTCATTAAGGTTTCAGCAACTGTTTACTGTGGCTAAAAACAGGGTTGTGGGAATTCTAAAAAGCAATGCAGTAAGATAAGAGCTCTTGATGTCAGAAGACCCTGAAGCCAAAGCTGTCTTGCTCTTCCCAGTCCAACCCTGCCTTCTGTGATTGTCCGTACAATACTTTGTGTGTTATTTTTTAAATATCTTTATATTGTGATTGTGTCAAAATCCAGGCATATTAATAAGACTGTTTTATGTGCAAGTGTCATATAATGAAAAATTGGCCTGCATGAAACTATTTGGGAAATAGCATTAGTTTAGCACAAACACTAGCCCACTTATTGGATGCACAGGCCTGGTTGTCATACTTGAAGGAAGCAGTTCATTATCCAAATTAAACCTTTAGGCACTATTTGAATAAATGGGAAAACTTCCATTGATTTTGGCCAAGTGATGAGTTTAGCCCTAGATAGCTTACAATCTATAAATAGCTCTTACAAGAGAAGGGGAAAAGAGGCAGTGAAAAGCCAAGAGATGGGATGTCTGTCTACAATAGGGAAAGAGCACTATGAACCCTCTGCCTATTATTTACCCTTTCAGCGAAGCAACTGGGAATGGTGTTGTCATTTCTTTAAATTTGTTGAGAGGGAGAATATTTCAGAGAAGATGTAAAAGATTATTTACTGATGACAGAAATGAATTGGGAATATTACTCTTTTTCTCAGGAGAGTAAGTCTTCAGGCAGTTGTTTTGATGAACTTAAATGAAATATAAACCAAATACTAAAATAATCACATTCTTTATTTCCTATGGATTTTAATCTCTTATACATCCTTTTTTTTTTTTTTTCACTGTGTCTGTTTAACCCTTCTTGGCTTTTTCAGGGACCTTCAAGGTGCTTTTTTTGTCATACCCTTAGTAATCATGCTTCAGCAATATACTCTGAATTATTCCAGATCCTTCCAGTACAGCTGTAGAGCTAATATAAATCAGGTGATGAAACTGTGAATCATGAGGATGTTCTTGTTTGTTCATTTGCAGATTCTAGATAATTTTTTTTTAATGAATCTTAGATTTTTCTGGGGGGAAAGTAATATCCTTAAAGTCCTGGTGGAACTGTTAAAGCAGAATTCAGTCTTGCTGGAAAATAAGGGGGTTGTTTTTATTTAAACATTTAGCAAAGATTGCTTTGAACTATTATTACTACAGTTGGTTTTGAAGCACTGCGGACCAACTGGAAGTTATGGTTTGACATAGAGCTTATTGCATGTAATTTTATAGCATCTGTTTATGCAGGAGGAAGAAAAGGTGATTTGTGTGGATTCTCTTGGCTTTTACAAAAATACTAAATAATTAGTATGGACTACATGATAGGGACCATAACTGATTAAGATTGTTGACTGGATTACCATTGTCTATAACCAAGTTTTACTTTTATTTTTATATTTTTAATGCAAGCTTACTGAATTCTAAAAGTATACTTTAGAAATATATACTAAAAATATATACTTTATCAGAAATATATACTAAAAAAGCTTTCTTCCCCCTATCATTCTCTTCCAGTATATTTCCCCACCTAAGACTGGCTGCTTTTAATACAGTTTCTCCAGATACACCTAGGATATTTTAGAATGGATGGAGATTATTTTTCCAGTATCTGTGGTAAACTGTGAACATACATATCTCTTGACCTACTGTCTTTTAATCCAATAGTTTCATTTGATAACTTGCAGTCTTGTTCCCTTTCCCTGGGGGAAAGTATTCACAAAACAATTTTACACAATACTATAATTATTTTCACCCTCTGTGTCTTTGAAATAATTTGCTTTTATGGATAAGGTCCGTACTTTGACACAGTATACATGATATATATAAAATGTTATTTCTGACTGGCTGTCTCAAATATATTGCTGTGCTTAGATGAAATGCTGTGCTGGTTTTGGCTGGGATAGAGTTAATTTTCTTTATAGTAGCTAGTATGGGGCTATGTTTTGGATTTGTGCTGGAAACAGTGTTGGTAACACACTGATGTCTTAGTTGTTGCTAAGTAGTGCTTATACTAAAGCAAGGACTTTTCAGCTTCCCATGCTCTGCCAGGCGCACAAGTAGCTGGGAGGGGACACAGCTGGGACAGCTGACCCCAACTGACCAAAGGGCTATTCCACACCATATGACGTCATGCTCAGTGTATAAAGCTGGGGAAGAAGAAGGAAGGGGGGGACATTCAGAGTGATGGCGTTTGTCTTCCCGAGTAACCGTTAGGCGTGATGGAGCCCTGCTTTCCTGGAGATGGCTGAACACCTGCCTGCCCATGGGAAGTAGTGAACGAATTCCTTGTTTTGCTTTGCTTGTGCGCACGGCTTTTGCTTTACCTATTAAACTGTCTTTATCTCAACCAACAAGTTTTCTCACTTTTACTCTTCCAATTCTCTCCTGCATCCCACCAGGAGGAAAGCGAGCGGCTGTGTGGTGCTTAGTTGCCAGCTGGGGTTAAACCACGACAAGTGCTTTTGTTAGGTTTCCGTTCCTTTCTGTGTTCTGTCCTATAAATTCTGATAGAAATGACTGTAGGCATGTACATGCACTGATAGTTATCTGTGGCTGTAAAAGAAGTCCTTTCTTTTGAATATCTGATCATCTAATGAGGAACTGAACTATCAAAATGATTTAACCAATGCTCCAAAATATCACCTACTGTTTATAGGTTTGAAAGGTTGCAGAAGATACTTTTATTCAAACAGTATACAGAATGAAGGAAAACAGATATTTTTTTTATGGGCAAACAAACCAATAAGGGGCTTGCATAATAATAGATATACGAGATTAAACCAAAGTTTCATCTCATCCCATGCATTTCTGTGCTAGTAGCCAGTAAAGTATGATGGAACAAGAGCTACAGGAAACAGAGCAAGTTAGGCTATTTCTTGGGTAAGTCCTGCTCACCTTCATTGATGAGAAGTACAGGGATTTTGATATCTGGAAGCTGTTGGTGGACCATGTTTAACAGCAATTGAAGGGCATTCTTTCATGAATTTCTGTTACCCTTTTTAACACATCAATTCCCGTTGACTTCCACAACATAGACAATTTATGCTTAATGTGAAAAATGCTTTTAATTACAACCTTTAATTATTTTAAAATCTACTGCCTGTTAATTTTGCTGACTAGCTTAACTACTCCTTGTTCACATTTTTCCTGCTATTTATAGATTTCCTGGGCCACCTCTTTTCTCAGCAGAAGAATCCTAGGCACTGCATTGATCTAAGTGAAGCTTATCAATACTTACCAAGTCCACTCTATGTCATTTCTCTGAAGCTGAACAGAACCATGCTTCGTCGTAACCAAAAATATGATCTCTAAAGACACAGTGAAAAAGAAAGAAATTGTGTTGATGTGGATAAGGTTGCATCAGTGCCCTAGCATGGCAGAGGGGATTAATGTGGTACGAACATATTGCTTTCTAGCTGACGTCTTGGTCACTTGTCACCTGATTTGTAAATATGTCCTCACACCTTTTGATAGACCAGTGGTTTCAGCCCCAAGATTTTGGCTAACTTCCAGATTAACTAGAATTTCTTCATCCTTTTAAGTGGATGTTGTATATTCCTTGCTTCCTATACCAAAGCATTTACCTTAATGAGGAGCTCAGCACAATTATCATGCTCTAATCCTGACGTAGCTGAATGGATGGGAATTCCACTATGTAACTAGTAAAGCTCTTTTTCATTTTGGGGGATGGATTTGTAGATAAAATTAATGTTAGTGTTGTTACTCTTGAATGAGATTCTCATATAAGGAGTTAGACTACCATCATGCTAAAATGAATTACAAATCAAGGGATTACTATTTTAATTATTAACATCACTCATTACAAAATATAAAATTTATAAGGGTTTGGCCTACAAGGTATTCCAGACCATTATCATTCTTCTTACAGATTTATTCTTCTCAATACCCTTTTAGTAAATGTAAGGAGCAACTTGAAAATTTTTTTTGTACCTGTGTGTGAACAGCCTGTGAAGGGAAAGGTGATAGCTGACCTTTTCAGAAAAATGGGACATACAGAAATTAGAAAGTAGTTGTAGTGATCATAATTTGTAGCAAAATTTTTGTCAATTGCTTGATTAAAAAGCTTTATCAGTAAAAAAAATTACTTCCCCAAACTCATTTTATACATTTTGATATGCTTTACTAATGAATAGATGACTCGTGTAGGATGAGAATTTTTGCTTGGCTTTGCAGGGAGGAATTGTTCACTTGCTCGTCTCTTTGCTTTCAAACCAAGTAGAGTGTTTCATGCTTTAGTGTTGTACAGGGATGAAGACAAGGAATGCTATACCTTCTGAGATTGCAATGAAGAGCCAACAACTAATTTGTCTTTCCAATAAAATACAGCATAGCAAAAAGAATTATGTCATTAAGTGCATAGTAAGATAAAAATCTGATCTTTTTGAAATTACACTGGCATTCTTCTAAGGACTTGAATGGAGAAGGATATTAGTCCTCATTTCTGCAAGAATGTATGTTTTGGAGGCCTTTTAGAGTTTTTGCAGTAATTTATTAGATCCAGCTTTGAAAATTGATTTTTTCCAAATCAGAGACTCTTGATTTTACCATAAGCTTGGGTGCTGAACAGACAAGTAGAATGAGATTGGACTAGCCTGATGAAACATCTAAAATGGAAGAGAAATGATGTCAGGCTCCCTTTGGAATTACTGGGGAGAAAAAAAGTCTAACTCAGTCTTTGGAGCAGCTCATCTGTCACTGAGCCTAATGTGACTGCATGCCAAACCAGAGTCCATTTAACTGACGTGCCTGAATTAGAGTGAATCTGACTCAAAGATCGTAGATGAAGAATGTTCTTGGAGACTTCAAGGCAGGACAGTGCCTACATTTTATTGGGACTGTGAATAATTAAAACACTTGGTAATATAAGGATTCAGCTTTCTGATAGCTATAGGGTTGTTGTGGTTTAGCCCTACTCGGCAATTAAATACCACACAGCCGCTCGCTTACCCTCCCCCCTTGGTGGGATGGGGGAGAAAATCAGAAGACCAAAAGTAAGAAAACTTGTGGGTAAAGACAGTTTAATAGGTAAAGCAAAAGCCGTGCGCACAAGCAAAGCAAAACAAGGAATTCATTCACTCCTTCCCATGGGCAGGCAGGTGTTCAGCCATCTCCAGGAAAGCAGGGCTCCATCACGCCTAACAGTTACTCGGGAAGACAAACGCCATCACTCTGAATGTCCCCCCCTTCCTTCTTCTTCCCCAGCTTTATATGCTGAGCATGACGCTATATGGTGTGGAATAGCCCTTTGGTCAGTTGGGGTCAGCTGTCCCAGCTGTGTCCCCTCCCAGCTACTTGTGCGCCTGGCAGAGCATGGGAAGCTGAAAAGTCCTTGCTTTAGTATAAGCACTACTTAGCAACAACTAAGACATCAGTGTGTTACCAACACTGTTTCCAGCACAAATCCAAAACATAGCCCCATACTAGCTACTATAAAGAAAATTAACTCTATCCCAGCCAAAACCAGCACAAGGGTGCATAGTCCAAAAGGTGTCATAGGTTAGACTTTGCCACAAGCTGTAAAAATAAACTTGCAGATGAGCAAATGAAAATGTGATTTTTCTATAAAGATGTACTCTCAAATTGTGAGCAGCTGTACTCATTTAAATCTGAGAAACTACGAAGTCTATGTAAAGTCTTAGTGAAGACCTAAATATTCAAAGTATGTATTGTGCATTATGTTAACATTTTGCAATGGTGGGGGTGAAATATTCAAAATTGAGAAAGCTTTGCCTGATATGAGGTATAAGACAGATTTTGACTGACAAATAACAAAATTGGCATTAAACACTAAGCAGGTGAGAAGGCAGGGTGGAAGAAAATGCATTTCTCAGCTTATGGGTACGTTGCCTGAAGCTGAGTGCTGAAGGCAGTAAGTACAGACTTACTTATGTAATATTTTATACATGATACTACTGTCCCTAGTTCCAGTAACTTCTTTGTTACATTAGTATTCTGAGTCCTCTGCACTTCCTTTGTGGAGGAAGTGCTCTCTAACTTCAGCAACAGCAGTTTTCCAGCTCTAAGCCTAATAAAAAGGGAAAGCAAGAGGAAAAACCTTTTATTTGTTGTGTTTCTGATGCTGGAGAGCCAGCAGAGGGAGCTTAAGTAACAAACCCTCTTCCCAATGCTTATTAATAATACAAAAGTACATAAACAAATAAACAAAAATCTGCCATGATAACCTATTCCCTGTAGGAAATGGGACAAAAAAGAAAATCAGTAGCTGTTGAATGGAAAAGGATAAAATCAGTAGGGAAAGGAAACTTTTCTAGTAGATGAGAATGCACTGAAACTAACAGCAAAAAAATAGTGTCTTAAAATCTAGGAATCTCCATCAAATTTATAAAGAATAAATGGTATTGCTATGTTTTTAGACTTTTCTTCATACCCAAGAAACTTACTGTTGAGCTTTTTTTTTTTTTTTTTATGAATGCTCAGATTTTTAAAAAGCATTGTATTGACTTCTTATTTTACATACCACTGACTTACAGGTGCTGAGACTTCAGGAAAAATATTTGGGATAGGTTTTCACTGTGCTTTCTAATGCAGTACAGTAATATCCAAGAAAGTCCTAAGTCCTTTTATGTCTTTACCTGTCTCAGCAGGGCTATCAGCTCTGTAGAAACTAAGAGATGAACAAAAAGGAAAATAATATCCATCTCTTCTTCAAGGAGCTACATGAGGTCACTCAGTATCTGACTTTTTGAACAAAGGTAAGCAAATACTCTGCTTTAGGATCACTTGTCAGACCAGTGACAGAGCTAGGTGAACTCTAGTTCAATTTGTATGACTGGCTCTACCATATTTCCTGTTTACGTGTAGAGGCTAGTGCACTTGTTTTAAATGTCATGAGCATAGCATCTTATTTCAAGTGCATAAAGTTTTGCCTATTGTGGGCATCCTCGAGGAAAATAATTTTGGGAAAGGATTTAAAGGTCTGGAAGAGACATGAAAAAGAATCACAGAAGTGTTCTCAGGTGGTTTTTTTTGTTGTTGTTCTGAAATGTGTGTATTTTTGTGCTCAATATTTATGGCAATATCTTTGTTATAGAAAGGTTGGGTTTTTAATCAAATTATTATATCAAAGATTTACTAAGAATTGGTGGCTTTCTAGAAAGACTGGTTAGTATTGAATGAGAATTTTCTAATAACAACTCCACTGTTAGAACCCAATATTGATTGTACAGCTTGTTGCAGAGCTGTCCACTGAGCACATTATAAAATTATGTCCTCTCACCTAGTTTCTTTCACTTGAAGCATATTAGAGAACAGTTACCAAAACAAGTGTCAGTGATCTATAGACTTGTTGGATGTATGGTTTATTTCCAGCTACACACACACACATTTATTTCATGTTGCCACTTCTAAGTGCGTAGTTTGGGGGTGTTCTGCTTGAAAATGCAAGCCTTTCAAGTTCTGTACACTGTTCTGATTTGGTTTTTATCTCCATAAATAAATTTGGTTTATGGCTTTGATAACAGCAAGGTAGACCCCTCAATAAAAATTTTCTGAGCTCCTTTCCTCTTCTTACGGGTCAATACACCACTTGGCTGTCTGCCTTTTAGCAGCCAAGCAATCAATCCCTTTCTGAAAAGACTTAGACCAATTTCCCACTTGCTGTACACTTAATAATTGGCCCCGTTCATTCCAGTGTCAAAATTATTTTATTTTGCCAAGGTGATAATTTCTTTCCAGTAGTCCTAAAGTGTCATCTTGTGGCTAGTACTGGTTATGATGTTACACCTTCAAGAGAAAACATACCCAAGCATCAAATATAGAAAATCTGTAAGTTCTTCTCTGGGTATTGATAAGATTAATTTGGGGAGTCAAGATTATTTTATTTTAACTGAGATTGCATCACTTGGGTTTACTTAGGAAATAACTGATGATAGGGAATAACAAAAATCTCCTAAGAAGTTCATAATCCATTTGGAAGTTACTGATAGACTTTTCTGTGGTTAAATGCAGTCATATAACTTAAGGATGCATGAAAAACAAGTCATAACAAATTATTAGATCTTTGAAATACTCATCTGATTGCTATGTAATACATCCTATTTTCACACTTTAATGAAACAAACAGAAATTAAATATCTTCAGAAGTGAAATAGTTAAATTATCACACTGGTCCCAGGATAACAACTCAAATATAAACTGTCTTAAATTAGCACAGAGCATCCCCCCTTGCTTAGATACATGATCAATCTGATGTCCCTTTTGAGGGCAGTAAGAAGCCAGTTTGAGTATTTGACTGAGTAGGCTGCAACTTCTTGCATCAAGCAAAGGAATCCAGGTCTCTTTTAGAGGAACTTCATCTGAGAGCTTTGAAAAATGGAGTAGAGAGGAGCTTTGACTATGTTGCAATATTTTTGTCTCAAAACTTTTTCAATTGCACTTCTGTTGCCATTTTAAATTACTTTTGTTTTGATATAAATGTTTATTAGGAATAGAAACATTTTTTACATTAAACTTTTACAGTTTTTTAAGTTCTTTCTAGGAAATTAAATTTTTCTATCTTAATACCAATTGAGAATTGTGGCAAGCTCTGGAAATCTGAAATTTTAAATCCTCTAGATAAAAACCATCTGTTCTCTACACTTACATGTAAATCACTCACTGATAGTATAGTACCTAGATTGTGGGGTTTTTCCTGTATTTGTGAAAATCTTCTTGGAAAAAAGACATAAACATTTCTGCTTGCTGCAAGATTGTACAGGATCTAAAACTATTTTCAAACAAGCAAGATGAAGTTTCATCTCACTTGAATGTGAAACAGTCCATTTGACCTGAAATGCAGCATTTTATTTTCAGGCACTTGTAAAAAAGTAAAGAGAATAAATAATTAGTTTCATAGAAATGAAGTTGAATTTCCACTTTCTTAGACAACAGTTTTAGCCTTACAGCTCTTCTGCTGTATGAGAGCAATCCAAGTTCAATTTCTTTTTCTTCCTCATGGATTTGAACAACTATCCCTTTGTTCCAGTATAGTTCTCGGGCTATGAGTATTTTGGACTTTGGGAATTATGATAGTTTTGTGCCCACTGTCTCTTATTGGTAGTGTTCCACTTCCTTTAGTCACAGAAACAGACACTAGATCTCAGTTTCCCACCTGCCATGTAACTGGTTTGATGTCCTGATATTTGGGTCATTTTCTATTACTTCAGTGAGGTCTTGATGACTACCTGATGTGTTCACAAGACATGGAACGATACAGTAAAAGTGTCCTGATGGCTAGAATGCACCGCTGTGAGACCTTGGTTTGCCTGAACTGCATAATGCATGGATTTCTTGCTGTCACAAAGATTGTTCTGATATCTGATGTTCACCCAGTCCATGATTATACAGCATTGCAGAATCTCTGTACAGGTGTCTCAAACTAGCATAACTGCTGCAAGGGTCTAACAGAACAGCCTGTCTGCAATGTCTTGTGCTGTCTGCAGTTCTGCTTTCTTACAGCATATTTATGCATGTTATAAAGAAATCATTCCTTCTAAACTGTTTTTGCAAAGGTCTATGATAATGCTCTAAATAGATCTAAATTGTTTATTTTTTCTGACTACTTGAAATTAAATCAATGTAGATGATAATATCATTCCTGAAACTGAATAAGAGCTTAAGTCAGAGTTAGCAGTGTGGCTTCAGTAAGTAAAATGTTTGTAGTAATGTGCAGTATATTCAAAAGTAGTTCTTAGAATTAGGAGAAGATAGTCACTTCATAGATTTAAGCTAGAGCTGCTACTGGGTCTGTTCGTCATGTGTCTCTAGGACTGAAGTGTTGTGTGACTAGTCATCCTCCAAATTTTGGGCCATCTCCAACATGCTCATAGATGGTGGGAGGAAGGGATTGTATACAGTTTTATGCTATAAATGGATTCCCCAACAACAGGGAAATCTCCAGCTGAACCATTTCAATGATCTTTCTACTGTTTGCATTTTGTAAAGCAGACCTCAGCATTTTGAAGTTTTCTGTGAAAGAATTTGCAAGTAAAGGCACATAACTGATTCTTTGTAACAGGTTTCTATTTTCTTCATGATCCAAACCAAATCTGGTGCAAAGTAGGCAAAGTCTTGTCATTTGTGTTAAATATCAAGTTGTTCAAGTATATGCCAATATCCGATGATCTGTCTTGCAAGAAACCACAAATGGACTTACAAGGAGACAGCAAACTTTTTTCCCACCCTTTGGTCTCTTGTTTTAAACTAATAGTGTAGCCTTCCAAGAGGTAGGGAATATCAAACATAAGTATTCCCTACATTTTCTAGCACCAAGGATTTTGAAAAGTCATGCATGTTCTTAGGTATGTCTGTAATAAAAATGTTATCCCACATTTATTTATATTGCAGTGACGTGCCGTAGTTGCTAAATTATTTTGAGTGAAAAAGTATGCATTCCCTGCCCCAGAGCACATGAAATCTAAATTCATTTGCACAAAAGGCAGTGTAATTAATGCATAGACAAGATGATCCCTCTGAGATGAGAGCTGCTAATGAAAAGAAATATTCCTGTTGTTTTGAGGAAAGTGTTGGCTATTTGTAATGAGCTCATTTGTGTGTAATATTTTCTACTGCAGGACATATCTTTAAAATAGATTTTTGAGGTACAAGCTGTGAATAAGCTAGCACAGATACCCACTCTAGTGATAACTTCCAGTGAATTCTGCTTCTGAAGTACTGCAAAGGTAAATTAGATATTGATTTCTGACAAAATAGAAGACTTGTCTTATTGCTGAATTTTGAATCTTACAGATTAAATAAGAATTTCATAGCTGATGCTAAAACTTACTGTTCTTTGTGCTATAGAGTATATAACACAAAGTATATAGGACTCTATATCCAGAGTCCTAAACTGAAAGGTTCCACCGCACAAATACACAGTAAAAAAAAAAAAAAAAAAAACAAAAAAAACAAAAAAAACCCCACCACAGTAGAAAGAGAGGATGGAGGGGATGCACTGAAATATAAAACGCTTGGGGTTTTGCTCCAGAGTCTAAAACTTCGTGGGTCAAATCTTCTCTGTCTGATCGTGCAGAAAGATGACCTTGGTTTTCACAAGAGATAATTGTTCAAATATTTAGCCATATCCTGTCTACTTTAAGATATCTTTATGATTTCACCCAAGATGCTCTGGCTTCTGCAAGTGTGCAAGATGTGTATTTATACCATCTTTCATGATCTGGCTATTGAGATGCTGTGAAGTCAAAGCATCATAATTACATGTTACTGTTCTTTTAAATCAATTACAATTCTTCAGAGAACATTTAAGGGGGTTTTGTTTATGTGTTTTTGTTGTGTTTTTTTAATCTAGTCTGACCCAGGCACAAAAATATTTGATCTCATATCACAAGACAAAGAATTTGTAAATCCTTCAGGCATAGTTACTTACTAGGATTAATTACCACAACTGTTTCTCTTTGCCCTTCATAACCCTGACACTCTTCTACAGTTTCCACAGATGATACAGAATTCTGCTCCTAGAGAGTTTTACTCTTGTAAACACAGGTTATCACTGTGTTTTACACCCACTTGGCAGATATTTTATTAACATTAATACCATGTTGAACATAGTATTAATTACAAGTTCTGTGTACTGTACACAAGTTTCATGTGTTTTTATTTATGCTTGACTGTATGCATCTTTCTTGCAATCAGTTCTGCTTTCCCTATTATCCTTGAGTATCACTTGCATTTTTGTGGGTTAGTTGATACAGATTTTTTTTTTTTTAATGCCCTGTATTACAGACATGATCAGGTGCTATCAGGTCTGACCTAGTACTCACCGAAGTCAATCAGAAGTCTTACACTGCCTACAGTTCTTTCCATTCTAAAAATCCAGTTATGTGTGTATCTCATTTCTTTCCAGTTTTAGGTGTTTGAGTTGATAACATAATGCTTGGAATAGTATGGTTTGCTTCAAGTAGTCAATAATGCCACGTTAACTTAATTAAGTGTGCCACTTTAACCTGAGGGATTTTGAAGGAATTCCAATATGACATAATTGTTCATGTGTTAAGTGTTGGTAAAGGAGATTGAGTCTAACTCATATGTTGTGAATGTTCCTCATGTTTAACTCTGCCACAAGTCTTGTTTCAGATATGTTGCAATAAAGCTAATGAGGTTAACCTTTTTATCACTTTTATGATGAAAATATGTTTCAATATCACTGAATAACTCTGTGGTCTATGTAATTATTTGAAGTTAGCAGTGGTCCCAAATAAGCCTTGCTGCTGACCAAGGAGAACCCATTTGTTCTAGGATGCTACCTCTTCTCATTTCTTCCAGCTTTCAGATAAACTAGAAATACATTAGACATTTTTCTTAGTGCTGGTCTTCAGTGTCAGCAATTGCTGTGGTTGTTGCAGGATTTTTAGTTAACTATCTGTATAACTGAAACAAAGAAAAGTCGATTTTGAGAGTTACCAGTTTAAGCTGATAGTATGAAATTGAATCAGTGTCTCTCTTATTCTGTGCAGAGAATGAAGACCATGTCACAAAATAAAGTATGGACCATAACAACCTGAAATATATGCATGTACATATGTTCAGTCACCTTCTCAGAGAGCATGAGGATGCTTGACACAAATGGCTGAAGCCAGTTTGCTATTCATATTTTTCTACATACACAAGAAGGGAGCACTGTGTGCTTGACCTGCAGTAGTGAATCTAGCAGGGAACATAATTAATCTGTGAAATTACTTCACAAAGGTTCCCTCAAAACTACAAGGTAGAGCTTGGCACATTTTTATGTAGGTTTGTCAGCTTTTCTCCAACAGTCTCAGCTGGATGCAAATATCTTCTGGTTTATTGTCCTTGCACTCTGTGGTGATCTGGTACTGTCTGTATTATAATACATCATGAGTTTGAGTGGCTCTGCAATCAAGTCCAGTTCTGCCTTATTGAATTTTACTTGGTATATTGCCTTTGGAAACAAGGCAGGGCTCCTGACACGTAAGTGAAGTCCAGCCCCGTTACTTCACTTTGAGTGCCCTGTTACCATTCTGTGTTCATACACTATTAAAAACTGTGAGGGTTCATTTTGGTCCTAACAGATGGCATGTGTGACAGTAGCATTTTCTTTGCATTCTTAACATATTGTGTAAAACAAAACAGGAATTACTGATTTATGAAGTAATTGTCATTGTGTCTGAGTGGGACCAAAAATTGGTTTGTAAATAAAATTTTCTGTTTCTTTTCATTTGCTGAAAAATATGTAAAACTGCATCTCTAAACACATTCACAAGGTCTAAGTTTCTTCTGGGAAAACATTGTGATGGTGATGTCCTCTCTGTTTTCAGATTGGTGAGATAAGGGTGTTTAGAGGAATTCTATTCAAAGTAAATTTTTATATAAATGTCATGTTATTTTAATGTCTATTAAATCTGCTAGTAGTTAGTCTGTTAAATCTGTTAAACTTGGTCTTTTTCAGGATGTGTATTTACACAAATCATTGTCCAAATAAAACCATTTGCATATGCAAATATAGAGGGCAGCTTTAAAGCTCTGTCACATGATACACTTCAGATCCATTTCTTCCTTCTAGCCATAGACTGTAATTGTCTAAAGATTTATGGAATTCATTCTTTGCATGGATAGAGAAGTGATAAAAAGGTATGTATGTGAAGCAAAATAACAGCTCTTTAGAACCGTTTTGGAAGAAATTTCTAAGCAGACAACTTAAACTTCAGCAAGGATCCAGTTAATCTTCCCTGTACTGCCTTGCTCTGTGTCAGCCTAATGGAAACCATATCCTAAGAAATCTTCCCCAAGGCCTTTTAGAGGCCTTGATGTGAATGTCAAAGCATACAAGTAAAACATTGTTCAGGGATGTGTACTGCATGTAGGCTGTGGCCATTAAAAACTGAATAATCTCAATATTTTATCTTTTATTAAACTGAATGCTAACCATATGTTTTATGACAAAGCCACATCAAGACTTTCTTAAAAAACAAACAAACAAACAAAAATGGAAAAAAAACCCACACCACACCCAAACAAACAAAAAACTCAAGCAAATCACAGTGATCGCTTCTGATACAACTTCTTAGCCTGGAAACATAAAGGAGGCCTCTGTATCCATCCTTTTGGGAAAGTGATGTTTTGTGAAGTTTTGCTCATTTCTTTGACCCAAGATCTGCTGATAGAAATTCTTTTTTCTTTAATCTTTTTCATGGATTGAAACAATGGAGAACAGACCAGCTTTGACACATATCACATTTTGAACCTAAGAATCAGCTCAGTTCCCACCTTATTTCTCCCTACAGACTTTCCTTTTCTGCAGCATCAGCCTGCCATACTTCACTGCTGTGGCTTTTCTGGGGGAACAGCCTGTTCTCCCCTTAAAGAACTCACAGTATGGTGAAGCAGTGCTGCATACATTGTGCTACCCAGTAGTGCTGCATTTGCTACTCATTTAAGAGGCACATTCCCTGGACTGACATCTAAGGCCACTGATGCTTTCTCACTGAATGTTTCAGTATGGTCATCGTAATACACTGCATATCTGTTTCCGTGGCATTGCACTGAAGGCTTGCATTGGGGTAGAAGTAAGCTAGATGTCGTACATGTCTTATCCCACTTCTTGTTTTTCAGGCATTGGGCACACACTGCTGCTTGATTTGTTTGAAAATGCAGAGTTAGCTCTTTGTTCCTTGGCAAGTTTTTCTTCAGTAGGCCTCTGCAAAAGGCCTTAATCCCCCAAATGAGAAAAGGCTAGCCCAGGAGCCCTTTTGTATTGTGTGAGAAATCTGGATGAATCAAAAATACATTTCAGAACTGAAAAATGTAATAGGTATGAAAATCATATGAGGCTGCATTTAAAAAAGCTTTCTTCAAGGGTTACTCAACTATTTTAACCTCTCAATCTTCTGTTTTAACTCCACCCCTTAAAAGTTAAAGTAGCAATCACTTTAGTTAACTGCCTGGAGGGCTTTCCAGTCTTCTGCATATTACTGGTTAATTTGCTTTTACAGTGAGGAGCAAGTATCTTTAAATGAACTAAGTCCCAAGAGTTTGGAAAGACAAAAGTTCAGTTTAAGCTTAAGAAAATATGATGCCAGGCATTAATAAAGCATTAGTTGGATATTACAACATCTTGATTTAATTTTCTCCTGGAAGCTCTGTATAACTATGCATGCCTATCTCATCACTTTTCTGACTCTGAAACACCATCCCAGGCACTTGCATCATCAAGATGAGGGAGTGCACTGTAACAGCCTCCAAACTCTCTGAACCTGATAATTCTCCTGGAGTTTTAATCTTTTGTGAAATGTCCACGTGCATAATTTACGTGTCGTGATGGTTATGTTATATGTTCCTAAAAGGGATAGCCAGCTACATGTCTTTTTATACTTGACTAACACCATTTAGTAACTATCATTAGATGATTGTTAATTAGGTTTATTATATTTCTATTATCACAAAAAGATCTGCGCTATTATAGATGGATAGAACTAGTGCTGTTTCTAAGTAGATCTATTTTTAATGAAATTTCTCAATTTCTAGATGATAGAAAGTGTGTATACCAATCATTTCAAAGTCTGAAATACTAAGATGTGTTTAGTTTGGGAACAGTTGACTTGTCATGATTTCTTCTCCCTTCTTAGGGAAAAACAACCTGAGTAACAGGCACTAAGATTTATTTTTATGAAGATTTTATTTTGTAGATATGTAAAGACAAAAAACCTTACTGAAATCAGCATTTAGAAGATTAAGTCACTTCTCCCCCTTTCTAAATTTCATCAGTGTTTTCTTTTTTTTTTAATCTTCACATCTTCAGGTATCCTGGAAACCTGTTTGGAAATGTACTGCTACTCAAGCGTACTCTGTCACTGCAGTGTTACCTTTTTGTCGGTTACCAGACCAGAGTTCTTACTGTATTTTAAGTGGTTTCTTTCTTGTTCTAGCTTTCTCTTGATGAAGGAATAATGTATGTAACTATAAGATAAATATCAGAACAAGATATGGAGTTCAGATTCAATAAATAAAAAACATTCTGCATGACATATTTTACCTCCATCTGGCAGAAGCGCTTTAAAAATTGTACCCATTGTCTCAAAACTAGAACATTTGCGATTTATTTCCCCACTGGTTCTGGGTACAGAGAATGTTTAGACATACATGAGAAAATGACACAGAGATTGGTTGCCCATTTTCTGATTCTTCCTGCCAAGTAGAAGTCCACGTCATTTGCTTGGGAGCACTCCTTAGATGCAGACTGCACCAGCCCAAGGGGTTAGGTGCAAATATATTTTCACCCAGTTAACTCTGCTCTGCTGACTCCTTGAGTGATGACTCTGAAGTGTTTCTTGGCTTGAATTTCCTTTTTGCCAAACCATTTTCTTGTCGTGTCAGGTTATTCCTGATATATGCAGTAAATTAATGACAGTTGTGATTGACACTGTGTTCACACACTGGTGGATTCCTAACTGGCTGACATGGTTCGCATACTGCATGGCTGTGACTGAAAAGCAAGATGTTAAATTCATTGTTACTAAATGTCTGTTATCTGCAAATCTTGTGTTAAATCAGGCTTTCTGAAAAAGCAAGAGATATTTCTGAACCAGGAACTTCGAGAAAACAGTTACTGATAGCTTAAGATGAATGATTTAAAATGAACTATGTAGCAAAAAATAAATCTTTTTCTTCACTGTTTTGCATTTAACTTCTTTTTTAACTTTAAAGTTATAAACCTGTGTGAGAATATGTGATAAGATTCTGCTGAAAGTCATTAGCAATGGCATAACAATACTAAAATTGTCTATGACAGGCAACACAAAGTTAAGTGAGCTAGACCTTGAGGTTAAAGAGAAGATGTCATTTTAATGTAAATTGAAACAGATTCTGACTGGCCACTAATCAAGTGTTTACCTGTTTCCATTAAAACTACATTGAATTTAATCAGTATGCTTTCTAATGCATGCATTTCTCCCTAAATAAGAAGCGTATTTGTCATGAATATTTAAATTGGATTTTTAATCTATGAAAGTTTAATTTAAATAAAAAGTGAGGTGTTTTTTCAGGGTTAAAAGTTAGCATCTTCAAATTCTATTCAACAGTTGTAAACAAATTTTAAAGTTAATGGTCTCCAGGGAATTTTTCTTAGCATTTGGATTTAAATGTCTTTAATTGCAAAAGGCTTAAATGTAACTATATGTAATGTTATCTGTACATAAAACTTAAGTTTTTGTTTCTTGTAATTAAATAAAACTACTAATGACTAATTCAGAAATGGGAAGAGTAGAGAGTATTTTAAATATAAAACATCTATATAAGGCGATAAGTTGTAAGACATGTTTTGCATTTCTCACTGTAACCACTGAGTAGGATTTGGGAGTAATTTTCTTTATATATAATTCTGTCATGATATATTCTTAACTTTTCAATACACATGTAATATAAACTCCAGCTTTATTTCTGTGATTTTTATTCTTATCTCATATTTTTTTTGTTTCCAGCTTGTTTGTTTTTTATAATAATAATAAATAATGAATTGAGTTGTCTACAGTGGTATGGGTATGGGCTAAGAAACCAGCCTTTAATAAAAATTCTCCATTAATTTCACTCTAAGAAGAAAATAACAGTTGTCTTAAATCAAAAAATCTTATGCCTGCTTATTTGTTGAATTAGTTGGCCACTGTGAATCCTTCTTGCAAAACTGGGCATGTGTAGAACCTCAGCTGTCATTGTAGGTTGCTTATCAGGTTATTGATAAATAAGTCCATTCTTGCTAGTCACCTCTTTGTTGTTCAGGCAGCTGTGCTCCAGTTACTTTCTAACACTTTGCAGACATTCATGATTCGGACTTTTTTTTTTTTGCTTTTGATTTTGTTTCCTACGTAGATGGTTTTTGATGCAAAACTTACAAAACTTCATTTTATTGCTTTGTTCTGTAGTGAGCACAGGCAATTGAAGCTTGAACTGTGTATTTGATTCAAGTAATATAAACCAAATAGATCAGTGTGGAAAAATTATCACTTTTTTTTAATATTAATTACTGAATAATTGTCGCAGATCTTAGAAGTGTAATAGATGTGCATGTAAAATATATATAAGTCTACTTAGTCAACTCAAGTCCTACATTAACTTGAGCACAGTACACATCCAGCGGCATATGGGCCAGCTTCTCTGGGAGGAGTTTATCCTTAGTGGTGACAATAGAAAAGGCAGCAAAGACTTGAGTCAAGACTGTACTTACAGGGTTAGAATTTCTGATGTTTGACAGCAATGATGCCATTGTCAAGTCTTCAGATATACACTATATGTTTGAGGGAAGAAACCCCTTGATAATCTTTGGTTTTGGAAGAGCACTCTGCAAGTAGCTTTATTGCCCGCTGGACTGTTTTCCCTGCTGTCCGGGCAGGTGTCAGGATTGGAGTTGGTTTCTGATATGCTTCAGAGCATCAGTGTTTGAGCAGAGAGAATTGGTTAAGTGAACCTAACTGCACCTTATTCAGATCTCTGTGGCAAAAAGACTTGCATACGTTAATTTCTATGAACGTGTAAGTACATAAACACACAAAAATGCAGCAATTCGTGCTGTAAATAGAAACCAGAATACAAGGAAGCAAGGAGTTGACAAATCATGAGTAAGTTAATAATTTTGTCTTCTTTAGCAATTTAGAGCACGTACTCTCTTAACTTATCCTCTCTCTTCACAGTAAGCTAAACAGACCACCGACAACTCAACTTTCTGCGAGTAGCTGATGTTTTAAGACATTTGAAGTGAAGCACTTAGTAAAATCCTGGTTCTGCTGAAGCTGTTTGACAGTTATCATGGACTTGAACAAAGCCAGAAAGACACCCCTATTTTTCCAAAACCAAAGCTATGTTCTCTGCTGATTTACTTCTATTTGGCCTTCAAGGTTTATCTCAGATAAGCTAGCAGCAATGGAGTTGTATTGAAGATGTAGTATTGTTCATGATGTTCTTTAAACAAGCATAGAAGTGCAGATGGAAAAGGCTCTCAGCAGGCTGGTTATTACCACTTGTCATTGTCACAGAGGTCTTGTGTTACTGTTTAGTCCCTGAGTCAGTTAAGGGAAGATGCTGGAAGATGAAGGGTTGGATATAAATGATGTAAATGCTCATGAACAGATGCATTGTACCATGATACTGTCTGTCACTCAAATTCACAGAGTGTGGAAAATGTTATTCCTTGCTAGAGGAGCATGGTTTCAGCAGTTTGAGGGACTTTCTCATTGTTAAATGCTAACACATCCTAGCAGACATGTTATACAGCAAAGATGTTATCTGAGGAAAAAGTAGCAGACACAGGCAGGGATAAACTTTGAGAGAGGTCATTCATACCACAGGCAAATGAAACCTTGAAAGCCATAGAGTTGAAGGCAGAATTCCCTGGGGCTTTAATGTAACCAGGGTTTTACTCTTGATTCCTAACCTGGACACTTGCTACTTCCAAGTTTCTACATGTACACTCTCCTTCCTTGCCTTTCCTTTCAACAGTGGTATTTGTGCATTTTTGAAATAGAGCAATACAGCTGCTTCCATTCCATGGGTGAAGGATTTGGGCACAAGAGGTCTAGCAACAGTCCATGACAGTCTGGGAAGAAAGTCTTGAATTCATTTTACAAATACTAATTAATGTCTTCATGACTGGACTGTACTTCATCCTCCACTTTGCTGCTGGAATCCCTGTTTCGATGATGGAGAGTAATTTGGCCCTACGTTAGCTGATAACTGAAAGTGAAATTCAGCTACTTTTGTGGGAATGTATGATGTTATTGTTTAATAATCTCTCAAATAATTAGAAACTGAAATGAGCTTTCAGACTGACTAATCTGTTAAAAACATTAAAAAGTAATGTTATGGTGAACTGTCTGAATATTAGAGAGAAGCTGAATTCTCCAGCTAAAATATATTCATGAGTAGCTCTTCTTCCATCAGTTATTTATTATAGAAGGTAACTTAGGAAATTTTTTATAGAGTTGATACTTCACTCAGGTGTCATTAACAACTGCTGAAGTAAATAAAAGTGATTTAATGTTTCCTATTATTGCTTTCTGTAGACTTGTCTGGGAGATGATGTGTACATGCTCCATTTCTGTTTTATTTATTTGTCTATAAGGACTGCTTTCTATACTGGCCTGAATGCTTGAATGAGAAACTTTTCTCCTTCACAGCCTTCATCCATTCAAGTGCTTTTAATCATGAAGTTTTCTTGACCTCATCCTTAAATTCATTCCCAGGCATCTTTCATTAACTTTGCTGATTTCCCTGTTTTGTTTTTTACTTAATATCTTGTTTCACTTGTAACTGTGCTCTTTGTGATTGGTTTCATTGTTGAATATTACTTAATTTATATTTTTATATATATAAATAAAAACATGCCTTTTTGACATGCACAGCTATTTTTTCATGTGTTATTGTAGAGGGCTGTGGTCTATGCTCTACAGCGTGTAGCTTTTAGGAATGATCCTCAAACAACTATACAATTTTCTGCAAAGCAGAGTGAGTCCTGTTGTTAGGCAGAGCATCTCTATGCATTGAACAGCTTCTGCATATATTTCTTTGTTCCAATAAATTGAGGGAAGTTTTCAGAGTATATGTAATGTCCAAAAATAGACAGATGGGTATGTGTACTCAGCTTGGACAGATTTAATCCTAGTGACAAACAGACAGTCAAACTGTAGATGTCAGTGCATAACATGACCAAAAAGTGTATTTTTCTAGAGTTTTCAGCAACATCATAGCAGAAAAAAAATTCAGTCATCTATGAAAGGGATCAACAACGTGCATGGTCATATTCTGCCCTCTGGGACCACTGAAGAGGCTGCACTTTATGCTCTTCTAGTCCTTCTCATGTCAGTTCAACAGAAACCTCACTGCTTGTGTAATAGGTGAGGCATGTAGAGGCAATTTCTGCATTGTGCTCTTTTGGGGAATAGGATTGACTTTTGTTCAATAGAATTTTGTTTAAACCACCAGCAATGCCATAAAATAGGATTTTTGTAATGTGAAAAAGCAAATAAATGAGAGCTGCTTGTGTAAGTCATTGTTCTGAATCTGACCATCACCTTACTGTAGATACTAAATGTGTGATCAGAGAATTGTGATTTGGTAGCATTGCTGGTCACTTTGTACAGATAAGTATGGCTATATGTAATTCAGTGCAACATAGACATTTGTTTAGTACCTGTTTTAGCATACAGGTGGTAGCAAAGCATTTAGTTTGGATTTATTTCATGCTAGACAACCTTGTGGTTGACTTAGCATCTATTGTCACCTCTATCTATCAGTCTTCCTGAATTTTTAATAGTCTCACAGAGACAAACAAAATTTTAGGAGAAGAAATGAAAAGCATTATCTTCTGTTTTTGTTAGCAACCAGAATGACAGAAAGACTCCATCTTCCAAAAAGGATTTTCTTTTCTTCATAGTTCAGGCATTAAAAGGGTGTCTTTAGACTGAAAGAATACCACTTCCTTTCTCAGACTGTTGGAAAGGTTTCCTTCTTCTAATTTTATTTTTAAACAAACGAATTCAGGACCAGAATTTTGAAATTATGTGCTCATACAACAGAGCACATAATTTTGTTTTTTTAAAAAGTATGTAGCACTTCCCATTTCCCACAGTATCTCTTGTGGATGGAGAATCAGAAGAGAATTTTGGAAAGCTAGGAGTGCATTTGCTGGCTGGGTGTAAGCTAAGAACTTTTGATAATTCTGCCCCAAATTCCAGTTATTGAAAGAAGATCTTTGTGTAGAAACTCTTAAAAATCAGCTTTCCATTTCTTTGTTGGCTATATGCATTTCTTCCCTACCAAGCAATTTTGGCTTGATGTTTACATTGTTTGTTAAACTGACTTTAACTGTTTCAATCAAGACTTGTCTTAATACGGTGTGGAATCTAGCCCATTTCCTGTTGAAATATTAGCTCTATAGGATTTATAAAACTTGTCTTTATTCAGTAATTATATTACCTCACATTTTTATAGAGCATTTCTCTCGAATTCTAAAGCATTTTACCTGCTGGGTCATCATTTCAGAACTGGCCAAAACTGAACAGATTTCCTCCATTGGCAAGAATGATGGTATAAGAGTCAGACAAGGAATGACAATGAAGAGGTAGGAATATTCTTGTATTCCTACTCTTAAATACAATTGTTAGTCTCTAGCTTTTGACTCATGGGTCCTTCCACAAAAAGAAATAATAAACATAGGTTCATTACTGTCTAATTGAACAGTTAGTTTCCAAACTATAAATAGTTCTAAAGAATTAAATCTAAAAAAAAAACTATTCTAAAGAATATATTTAAGAAATAGAGAAAATGCTCTCAATTTTCTTTATTTTTGCTATTTAAAACAAACAAAACAGAAACTACTCAGGAAAATAGCACTTGTGTGTCAGAGAACCCTACCAAGTTTAAAGACAGAGAAAGGAAATAGTTTCAAAACTATTTTCAGTCTTGAGAAAAGGAACATTAGATTTTATAAATGCTTCTTGCAAATGCACCTTCCTCATTCCAGTAATTATAATTTGATTGTTCCTATTGACTGCCCTGCTCCAGTTGTAAGAGGAGTAGGAGATGCCTAATGCAATCATAACTTGCCATCTAGTGGCGTATTTGTGAATTACCACAGTTACATTTCTTGAAATCGGTTAAGGATTACGTTCATGTCTTTAGGAGAGGATTCCTGTTTGCCCGTTCACCATCCCACACAGGGAAAGCCAGCTCATAGGCCAGTGCTAGATGCTGTTCTATAGCATGTACTAAAGAGGTCGTAGATGGTTGAAGCAGGTGATATATGACTACTGAGCTTGTGGTGGACCAGAGAAAACATGCGACATGTCAATAGATAAAACAGGGATACCAGACACAGCATCATATATTACAGTCATATTTTTAATTTAATGATTTTTACTTAGTAATATTTTTGCCATATTGTATAGAATATTCCTTTGCTTTTAGAGTAATGTCTTCATTTTCATACACCAGCAACAATGCTGGTTGTGTTGTAAATTACTGTGTTATTCTATATCATTAATTCATGTGATAACATTCAAATAGGGTAGTTTGCAAACAGGAAGACAAAGGGTACTTGCAAGAAATGTTCTGAAACTGTTTACCATCTGGTGCAACTCTCAAGCAAAGAATTTGAATTTACATATGATGAGCTAGGAACAATGTCATCTTTGCCCAAAATAAGTTACTTTGTCCAGGGAGTGGAAAAGAAATTTTTCTGTTGCAGGGAATCCACAGTCTTTTTGTCATCTCTTCAAATTGAAATGTGCATTCATTTGTCCCGTGTTCTCACTTGTCCTGTAATAATGACTTGTTCACATGATTTGTGACATCTAGCTAATACAATATGCCAAAATGCAACTTGACACAGAAACTCTATGCCTTGAAATTGTTTTTGTTCAAACAGAAATAAAGTAGTAAGCTCTCTAGCAAAAGTACTATATCACGCCAAGGAAGGTGAGGTGAATATAGACTTCTCTGGCAGTAAAAAAATACAACTTCCGTCATTACTGTTAATTAGAGTGATGTATATAGAGTATGCTCCTTATGATATATAAACTTAGCTCACTCTGAAGCTTCTTGCTGTCCTTATTAAAGAAAATGGAAGATAGCTGGTCTCTGGAGCACCAAAATACTGTACTCAAGAGCTGAAATTATAAGGGAGTGTTAGGCACTCTCCCAAGAATGCAAAGCCAGCTTTCTAATAAGGCCCAAAAGGCAGTACTGTTGACATGCATATGGCTATACCATGTTGCAGCTCCTTTGAAAGAAAATAAATATTAATTAAATTGCAGCCCTGAGATATAATCAGTTGAATCTAATTTAATGTGCACAACAAGCTGTTAAATTATAACTGGGCACTTTTAACATTGAAAACACCTCACTTTTAAAAAGTTGGTGACTTCAGATATTTAATGATACAGATGTGAATTCAGTTGTTTAAAGGCACTATGTATTATTGGAGCATAGATGGATATAGTGGCATATGTCTGGAGTCATGTGATTTAGGGACTCCTAATTGCAACATCAGATTAAGAAAAGTGCGATCAGTACAATTGTTCTGTTTACTATTCAGGAGGGAAGATGGATAGGACGCTTGCCTATAACTTGGCCTCACATGATAATTTGTGTCCATCACAAACTGATGTCCATTTAAGTTTAGATTGAATTTGTCTGGCTTCAAGTCTGTGTTGCAGAAGTAGTATTTAAAAGCATACAGGGTTTGGATGTGCCTCTATACAGTGGCTCTGGCTGAAGATCTGTGCTACAGACAAGACATGCATGCTCGTTAGGAGAGAGACTTTCTGAGCTGTGGTGATCAAATATGTGGTAGCTTAACAGTGGCCCAGCTGGGTGTAAGCAAGGCTTTGTAAGAAGAGAAAAAAATCAATTCTCCCTGAGCTGAGACTGAAGCTTACTAAATTTGTAATGGATTCTGCTTCTCGTAAACAGAATAACATATGTAAGCAAGAAAATACACCTTGAAATATGAAACTGAACCATCTAATACCTTGGCCAAGTGGGGTGTTAGAGAAGGGCCAAGGTATTTTTGATATATAGTGAAGGCTTTTTTTTCCCTTTTTTTCCTTCCATTTCTATTTTTTCATGGGAATTACATTCTGTGGGGAATCTTCTCACCTTAATTCTGCATCTCTGATTATAAGCAAAATAATTTTCCCATGTCTGGCTTCACTGATTTGTGTAGCCCAGAGTATTTATTAACCAGGATTTAGTGCTTAAGGTATGTTTTTGGATCATCAACTGCAAAAAGTCTAGGATAATGAACAAATGTGTTAGGCCCAAAACCACAAGATAGCCTCATTGAATCAAAGCATAAATCTCAGATATTTATACCTGCATGAGCTGAAATCAAAATTACCCAGAACAGGCTTCTGTTAAACTGCTAAGTTATACTCTAGGGAAAAAAATGATGGTATAGTAGGTGTTTCTTATTTTCCTTCATCTCTATTTCAAAGGCAATGAAACCAGTTAGTAAAAGAGGGATGAAAAAAAACATAGGCATGTACAGTGCTTCTACTTCTGACAGTATAGCGAGGTCCTGGATTCATACTGCTCTTGTACATGAGGACCTCCACCGACTGTAATTTGCATGCACGCAAGTGAGCCATAGTTAAGAAAACAGTGTTCATGCTTCCAATTTCTATTTAATTTTTACTTTCAGCTGAAATCAGTGAAAAGTTGGGAATATTTCAAATCAAGAGCTTTAATACAGTATGGATTTAGCTTGTCTCATCCTTTAGGTCTTCTGGATTCTTTGTACAGTGAGATGGTGCAAACTTGACCTTCTACTGAAAATATCAAAGATTATTTTTACTTGGAGGAAAATGGATGGGCAGGGAGTGCAATTAATTGCTGGCCAGAGCTATCTTTCCTGGCCAGGGTAATAATCTCAAGATTAAGCTCCCTTCTTAAAAATTGAAGGAGGGATCATTTGTCATGTTTGGCCTCTCATGAAATCCAGATTTTGAAATGGCATCTGACTGAAACAGTTACTGATTTCCCCACATTTATCTATCCCTGAGAGCATCTCCACTCCTGGAGGTTTGGCTGCCTGAGCTCAGGGCAAACTTTGCAATAGCACAGCTGAGGGCTACCCTCCTTCCCTTGAGTGACCTTGGAGAGGGTGCTCCCAGATAGCTCTGCAGGAGACCTCAGTGAGGGATGGACCCCCTTCCCAGGGGAGCTGAACTTAAGCTGAGGCTTTGGTGCTTGACCCCTGCCTGGGCTACAGCTCCAGCCATGCCACAGCCAGGACTGTGCCTAACCATGGACCTCATTGATCTGCATCCATACCATGACTCACAGGCTGACTTCCTGGCCTGACTTCAGGCCCTCATCCCTATGGATTTGCATTGGAATGACTGGGCTATGTCTGACCCTGGTTATCTTCACTGGACCTCTCCACTGAATTCAGATGGCGTTCTCATGAGGTTTTTTCAGGCGAGCCAACACTGACAAGTATTCAGAGGAGGAGACATGAAATGGGGGACACTTCCAATGGCAACAATTTTCTATTTCATTAGGAGAAAATCACATAGGCTAGCTTAAGGTTAATTTGTAGGGCCAGATTTATCCCATATCTGGGATATGTTGGCCTACCACTTGTAAAGGAAAAAATCCTTAATGGACTTTGTATCTCCAAAATTATGTCAAAACCTTTTTCTAGCTCCTGTAAATGCTTGTGACATGCCACAGAACACTGTTCAGCCAGCCTTGGAAATGGGTGTTGGATTGCAACAAAAAACAGTTAATCATTTTCCAATCTCTTCTGGTACATTCCTGCTCGATTTGTGTTCACTTCAACTCCCAAGTGCTTCTAGAGAAACTTTTTACTTGTCTGATTAGAATATATGTGCTTGTTACTTGAAGATAGAGAGAAAAAGGTTATTTAACCTGTTCAATTAGAAACCATGCACCATCTAAAAATCCCAATATCCTTCACTTGATTCCTGCTGCATTCTTTTTTTACTTAAAGTTAAGGAGGTTGGGATCATATAGCTACAAAATCTGTCAGCCCCAAATCTCCTACTTAAAACTCTGCTTAGATTTCTATCTAAACTCAAAACTCACTTCCCTGTGCATCTGTTACAGTTGCAAGGGACTCAGCAGAGACTTGCATGCTTGGCATATTGTCCTCAGCCCACCTCCAGAATTACCCACTGCACTACAATGCAGCAAGCTACTGTGCAGCTACCATAAAGAAGGGGCAGCAAGTGTCAACAATGTTTCTAGCACACACTGGGGATAACCCTGGGACTGCAAGAAATAGTGGGAAGCCAATTTAGAAGTGTCCTAAGTCTCCTCTGTAATGAAATTTTTTCAGTTAAAGATCACAGGGAACACTTTAGTGATTGAAAATCACAGGCACATTCTCATCCTTTTAGAACTTCAAGAGTGATAGATGTCCCATAGGCCATGAATGGGATAATCCTGATTTATGTCATTATGTCTCTTTCTAATGGGTTTTCACTATAGAATTCGCAGGCAGTGACAGCTCCCAGGCCAACAGAGGCCTCATTCAGAATTTAGAGCCTCATCTCTTGTTCGGGAGATCAAGCCACTGGAGCAAAGGTTTGCAGTTTTTTATGTGAAATGAAGTCATATTCTCCAAATAAGCTTTCAGCAAAGGTAGTATATAATCAATCCCAGATAAATTGTCATTAAGGCCCCTGTCATCTCTTTGAGGAGAGCAATTACACATCATGTTAAACCTAGTGGATGTTTCTTTTGTGGGAAAGAAAAGTAGAAAAGGAAGCACTTGCATTATTTTCAATATTTTGGGCACGAAACATGCTGATACATTTAACAAGTGATCAGTATTTCAAGATTCTCCTTGGAATTAATCTGTATTGGTCTCCATCCAAAGTTACCAACAGTACTGCTGATTCAGTTCTAGTAATGGTAAGATAGGCTTGTCACACAGATGTAGAAACTTATTTAATAAAGCACTGGACAAAGAAAAAAAGAGACAAAAGCAATGTGTGAAGTTTTTAAAAGGCATAGTTCAATTTTTGGTTCTCTGTGGTATATTCTGTATTAACATAGAGCATGCATTTGCATCTTTAAACAGAATGATCCAAATAATGCCATGGTCTCCTATGTTGGGAGTTAAACTGGCTCTGCTAGATCATCTTTAAATAAGAGCAAAGCAGTCTGGACAGTATCTTTACGTGTGCCAGCAACTCCCAAAGAAAATTGCTCTAGCTACGAACTGCATACTAATACCATAGCTCTACCATACCACCTAGTCTGTGCTATAAGTTTAGTAAGCCATATGGCCAGTCTTTAATTCCTACTAAGAGTATACCTGAAATGTGAGGAAATTCTAACTTAGCTGAATACTTCTGATCAAGTTTAGGACCCTTGAGCAACTCAAAGGAATGTAATAGATATTTGAATCCTGTCCCTGAGTTCCATTAGCCGTTAGGTGAAGACTACATCATAAGCCTTGTCTATATTGCAATAGCCTTCATACATCTGCTCTGAATTCATTAATGGTACTTAGAAATTTTGTAGTTTGACTTACACTATACTGCTTGAACTGAAGTGGATAAAATCTATTTCCTGCATTTTTCCTTGAGTATATCATTGCAGATATGCCTATTGTGCAATTTTTAAGGAACTTTCCCAGTTCTGCTGAAGACAGGGAATATTGTCAGTTCTCTCTAGTCTACCATGAATCTTCCAATGATTGGTCTTTTCAGTGCTCTGGCTCTTCATTTGATTTATCAGCCTGTAGTTACACTTATTACTTCAGAAAAAAACAACATTAAAAGCATGTCAAGTGAATCTACCCACTCAAAAGACATGAAAAGAATCATACTCACACATGCCTGGTATATGCATATATAGAGATATGTAATATGTAGAGATATTTGAACCCCAGCTTACAAACCTAATAGTACTACTAGGAAAATTAAAATAATAACATATAGATGTGATCTGAGTCACAGAGTCTTTCTTAGGAATAATAATTCCTTAAAAGCAAATGTATATGGTTTTTTTTATTATTTTCAGTAATAATATATTTAAATATATCAGTGTTCCTGAGAGCTCCTGTTTTATTCATTTGGTCAGTAAGAATCATTTTCTTTATATGAACAGTGATGCAAAACCAGCCTGGTTTAGCAAAGATTTTTGTTACTGGCTTTGTGGAGATCACTCTTCCACTGCTGTGTGGAGTTGGCTTCTGTTGTTTCTTCTAGTAAGTATGTAGTTGTCATGCAGTCTTGCCAGAATGTTAATAGGACTATTTGCAATCATATCTGAACAGATGGACCTAAGCGCGGATGCCACCTTTGCTCTCCTCTTATAGGCACTCTATAGGAGTAAGAGCCTAGTTAAACAAATTCAGCATCAGCACTGAGTCCAAGGTCATTCTAAATGCAACTGGTAAATATACTATGGTTTTTATGAGGAAAGCAGTGCATAAACCTATGTCAAGCCAAATGGGTCTAGACAGAGAAAAAGGAGAAAGGTAGCCTGTACAGGTGAAAACCGGATCAAAGTTGTGACTGGTAGGGGAGCCGTAATTGAAAAGTAATGTTGGGAAAGGTTGGATTGACTTGCTTGCTCATATAACTACAGAGGCCACAGTCACACCTGATACTGCAACTTCCCTACCAGAGAGGAGAGTTCCAGCAAAATGCTTTATCTTTACAATGTTCCAGGTAGCAGGAACATGCAGTTGCAAGGGAGAATAACCCCAGGGTATCACCTACAGTTCTCCTAGCACTTGCTTAGCATAGAAGTGCAAACTTAAAGCTTTGTAGCAAATACGTGTAGCTCAACAGAATTCTGCTTTCTCAGTAATATTCCAATTACTATTATTGAGATGGAGGGGGCTTCTGCTGTGTTTATTTGTTTTAATAACAATAAAAAAGCATTGCTGCTTTCTTTCATCTGTTCACTATCAGGTTTTGACTTCCCTAGTGAGAAAGAAGACAATATGCCAAGATGAGTTTCTAAATGTCTGTTCAGCACTGGGCTCTTCTGGACTCTTACTTAAGCTGTACTTAGAAGGTACAAATTGCTTTCACGTGTATATACAGCTTGAAACTTTTTCAACAGCATTCAAATGACTTACTGAGCCTGATGATACATCAGCTTATATCAATTTTACATGTGCTGTTTCACTTACTCCTAATGTATATGAAAATATATGAGAACAGAATGCAGCGATACATCTTGTTTCCAGGATTTTCTTACATCCTGATACTTAAAACAATGGTGATGTAATACACAGGTCAAAGTGATTATATCTTCAGATGGTGGCTTATGACATATCTGTCCAGCCTGAATTCATTTCACAGTAAAATTTCTGAGTGAAAATTATGCTTCTTGAAAGAAGTTAGGGAGATATTCTTCCACAAAAGTTAGGGTGGGGAAGAATAACAAAAACATACAAATCATATAATGATAACTCCTGCTTATCAAAATCACCAGATTTCTGAAAGTTTTAAGCCAGAATAAAAATGTTTGGAGGTAAGAGATTAAAATAGCTGCAAGTTCAGCTGTCTTTTTAAAGAAACAGATGGATATGGTTTTCAAAGTACCTTATTTCAAATATATAGATGTAATGTGACAGTAGTGTAAAGCCAGGGCACACTCCTGACTCTGTATGTCTGAGTAAGTACCCTGCCCTAAGTGAATGTCTGAATACAGGGGTATTAAATAGAAACTCTGTTCAATCCGGAGTCATATATGAATTGTGTAGCAAAGGCAGTTTTTTCTTATGCTTGATGGCCATTAACTTTTAAAAGGCCTCTTCATCCCGTAGCCCCATTGTGACATTTATAGTCAATTTTCAACAGGACTCACCCTCAAAAGGTAGCCATTACTTTCAGCATTTTTGAAAATCTGTCTGCTTTTGATGCATAAATGCAGAGTGTTTTGTTCTGTCAGTCTGCTCCGTCCTGTTCACAGAATAACGCTTCATTTAATAACACTACAATTTTGATTTCAAATTATAATGATTTAAGAAATTTTAAAAAAAAAATACTAAAAGCTTTCTAGGAATTCTAGTCCTAAAATGTTCTCTCTTCCACTCCCATGTTGGTCCTAGCTGTTGATTACAGGGGATGAAGTTCAGTTCTTTTTCTTGCTATCACACTGACGAAGAAGGTCAGAATGTTGACACTTCATCTGAAAATCCCTTCTAAAATGATTCCATTCTTTAATGGGTCCAGGGACTTGGAAGCTGGAGTAGCAATGAGAAACACAAAATTTATTGACAGACCCTTGGAAAGCTCAAAGAATTTAGCCTTTCAGGTGTGATTTGCTGCCTGATCAATCAGTAGGTTCACTTTTTTCTCCAAAGTTCCTGAGTGGCCTTTGTAGATGAGCTGCTGTAGGGTGACGATCTGTGAACTGCTAAAAATGCATGCAAACTTTCCCTTGAACAGACTCATGTCAATGTATTTTTCAAAATAAAATAGCTTATGCAATCACAGGCATACCTTTGCCTCTCTGTGTCTTTATAGTCTGTTTTCATCAGTGTACCAGCATGTTGGTATAAAAACTGGTAGAATTTTAAGTATTCATTGGACTGCAGATAAGAACCAGAGGACTTCTATCATTATAACTGGCACTGGCACTGTAGGATCAGGTACCAACTGTCAGCCTCTAAGCAGTCTGTAAATTCCAAGGAGGGCAATTTTCCTTTTGTATCATTTGTATCATGCTGAAAAAGGTAAATTGGGTATTGCAAGGTAGTTACAATAACTTCCTGAACCCTATCAAAGTAAATGATTGAATGAGTATCAGTTCACTAGGTAGGCCAAGAACCCAGTAAGACTTCTTCCTTCTGAGAAGTAAAGGACAATTAGGTTCTGCTGGTTCTTCCTGTTTCCCTTATTATCATACCTCTTCAGGTCTTAACCAATGTTAGATTTTAGTTTTGAAGCCCAAGAAGAAGAAAGACAAAAGAAAAAAGGAGAAGAGAGGGAAGCTTTCCAAAAAGGAAAGGAGTAGGAAAAGAAATGGAACCTGTCTGAACCAAATAGGAAGGGACAGCTGGGCGGCTGACCATCCAGATGTCCAGTATTAGAGGCATTGGTCAAGACCTTAATCTTCTATGAAGTTGGTCAATTGACATACAGCTTCTCAGTGTTTCAGTTCCCTTATCTTCAGCATCCCTATCCTTATGTATCCTGCATGAAGGTTGGAGACCTCAGTGTTACAAAGATAAAGATGAGCCTTAAAATTGTAATGTGAACAGACTTGTATAGGAAGTGGCCATAAAAAAAACCCCTATAAGTAGCCTTAGCTTAAAGGTTAACATTACACGTGTGCAGTCATTGAGGCTATGAAGGAATGATGAAATGCTCTTATTTATGGCAGAGACTTAGAACACCCTGATCTGAAATGATGAAAACCGAGGTTTGTTGTATCAGCTAAAAAGAAAAGCAGCCAAAATGGGTTCCTCTTCAAGGACACTGTGATCAAATCCTCAAGCAGGGAAATTATCTTGGCAGTAGTCTTCTGAGTGATCATTAGCACAAGAAGTTAGAGTCTGTAGAGCTTCCAGAGGGAATGATTTCTTAATAACAGCTTCTTGTGGTTATCTTTCCTGTGGAGGAGCTTAAATGCTGAATTCATCAGTGCTGAAAGCAATCTGTTTCTTCCTTCTTTTATTTCTCATCTTCCTTCTCTTCCCTTTCCCCTTCAAAACAAAACACTGAATCTCACAAGCTTTGTTTAAAGAAATTAACAAGTTCAAACACAATAATAATACTAATGATAAGTAAATCATTATCTGTGTTTGCCATTCTGGAAGGGTGAAGACTGCCATGTAAATAAATTAACACAATAGAACTCGACTCAGACTGCTGAAATCAGTGGACAGATCACTATTAGTTTCACTGCTCTCCAGATGAGACCTCGGGCACAGTAATTACATACCACATCGCTGACTGCCTTTTCTCCTGCTGCTAATTGTTACCTCTTGGTTAGCTGAATACTTAATAGAGAAGAAGAACATCATGTTGTATTGTATCCCTTTTTAATTTTTTTGTCGTTGTTGTTCTTTTCCTTTTTGGGAAACAGGACCTGGCTGCTGGCAGTAAGATTTGTTTGTTCTCACATCTAAATGAGCAAGGTCTGCTAGAATAGCTGTACTGTTGCATGGTATAAGAAATCATGTGCTCCAGCTGATGGAACAGTCATGAAAAAGTCATGAAAACAGTCATGAACAGGCATGAAAAACTGATATAGTTTCAATATATGCTGACAAAAAATGCTTTCTGAATATAATTCGGGAAAGGAGGGTAGATAGATCAACAGAAAAAATTTCTGCTGGTATGTGTATTTCCACAAGAGGGCTCTGTCAGTGTAGCTGTATTGGTAGCATAGCTGTGCTCCACTGCAAGAGAACACCTTTGTGTAACTGGGTTCACAGATAAAGCCATGGACTGGATTAGCCTCCATGGATGTGGAAGCAGAAATTCACTTTCATCGCTACGGTATAATTATCTTATGAAGTCTTACCAATATGCTGTAAGAGACCGACTATCAGAAGTGCCAGCCAGGGCATACCTTGCCTGTCTGTGCATCTGTTCCCGAACACCTGCCTTCTGCTCCCTTCCCATCTCTGCTTCTTCTCAGTTAAGAAAAGATGTTCTTGGCTGCTCTTTTTTTGCTTCCTTATTTGCAAACAAATTAAGGTCATTATATTCCGTCCATTATCTGCAACAAGTATTAATGATTGCCAAATGTTCACGGTCCAAAAATGTTGGGAACCACTGAACTAGATCTTCCATTCAAAATTCCTCTTAAACCAAACAATTTTACTCTGAATGGTTGATTCGTTTTTTAATATTGAACTGTTCAAGATAATTTAAACACACTTGTTAAGAATTTATAATTTATATTCCAGTGTTATGCTGCAGAAAGGATATTGGGTTTGTTCCTTTTAAGGTTAAGGGAGCGATTCCCTTGCTACTTTTACGCTTTTGCGTGCAATCATGCAACGTGACCACAAGAGGTCAACAGTGATACGTAATCGCTAATATCCCCTTATTTGTATGTATGAAATACATTATGATAGAAATATGTAATCACACCAGATTTTCAGGTAATTTTAGAGAAGATTTTCTAATTTTTACAGAAATAGTGATAATACAATTATTAACAATCTCTTTTTCTAAACATATTTGAATGATTATTATCTAGTGTTACTTCTGGAACATTTATTTGCTGTTTGCTTTTAAACAAAAAACAAGTTATCAAAAACTAAGTAAATTGTCTAGAAATGTATGTTTTCCCAAATGACACGATTGTCTTTATTCATATAATAATAAAATAGACCTGCATTCATTGTGTGAAATTTGTCAGCATATCCAGGAACATGCAAATTTATTCATATATCCAGGCACTGCACTGACCTTGTAGTTTCCCTCAGTGCAGCTCTGCAGATCCCCATATGTGTTCTCTCATGATTTAGACTGCAGTTATCCTGGTCCCTGTTCATGACTTCAGCCACCACAAACTGCATGTGTGGAGCGTGTATTTTGTGCCACCATTGCTTGGCATCTTCAGTACCACTTAGCCTTGGGAGTCCTTGCAGATACATGTAAATATATTTCATTGACATGTTAAAGTGGCATGTTGACTTCCTTCTTAAAAATTGTATTTGTTGTGCAGTGCTATGAGTTACCAGCTGGTCACTATATGATAGCTTTTCTGTAGCTATTTGTATTGATATAAAGGAAGCATGTACATGTGCCTAGTATTTACTAGTAAAGTAAATATTTTAATGGCACCTAAACTTCAGTCATTCACTGTCTGTGCAATTGGAAACTGCATTTTTTCCTCACAACCTTTTTTTATTGTTCTATGTCCCATAATCAGCTTCTCCTTTAAAAATAGATTAAAAACTCAGAAGTAACTGTTTTCAAAGGAGAAAAGGCTCACCATGGTCATTTGTGATGAAGGGAAGCAGAGGTCAGCAACACACAGCATTCTTGTCTGTTCATCTAAAATGGACTCCCACATATTGCAGATTGCATTCCCATTAGCAGCCCACATTTCTCTGAATGAAGGTAACATACCAAACTTTTTAATGGGCATCTGTCGCATTTCATGCTCATTATAGTAGCTTAGTAGAAAATGGAAAGTTTACTGCAATACTTTCCACCTGAATGGCACTAGTATGATATAAACTAATGTAACTAGTAGTTGCTGTTGCATATTTACTCATTTTGCATGCGCAGGTATTGTGGGATAACAGTAATACAGAAAGTTATTTTTAGGTTTTGAAAAGGAAAAGGTTCTCATGTACATGCTTTCAGAAGCTTTAAAAATAGAGGGTGCCTTGAATAAAGAGAGTTCAATTAAAGGAAGTCATTTCAAAATATAATTGATAATTTTTAAGTAAATGTGGCCTTGTAACAGAATGCAGATGGCAAACCTACTATCCAGCCGACCCCAGGGTGTGATTGAGAAACAAGCAGGAGGTGCAATACATTCTATTAATTATCTTCACTGCTACAGTTGTTTGCTATATAATACAGGTCAACGGGGTTTAGCCTGAAGCTTCTCCTAATATATTAGTAAATAAATTTGAACAGATTTTAATTTGCTAATGGAAAGGTCTGAGCCAGTTTCAAATGAGAGTGGAGCTACTTTGTCTTGCTCATTACTATGCAACATGGCTGCTTCCACCCATTCATACAAAATGTTACATTTCCATAAAGCACATTGTAATTTGTCACAGGGAAAAAAAAAAAAACAACTCTGTAAACTATATTAGATTAAAGATAAATGTGTATTATGGAGCATTCATTCTTATGGAGTCTGTAGGATAATTACATGTTGAACACCTGCCTCTGAAGGCTTGCCAAACAATCCAGCATGGTATCTTTGTAATATTTATATGTTTCAGGGAGAAAAAAAGAAGTATATGCTATTTCCAAAGGGTATAAACAAGAGAGAGCTTTTTTTTCACATGCCTCCTAATATTTCTCACCCTGTTTTGAAGCCTTGCTATGCCCCCATTCCAACTCATACAGTTTCCAGTGCTGTGCATTCACACAATTGTAACACAGCACCAGCTGCATGGACTGTTTGTTTCTCACTCTTTTTCTACTCATAATAACAATCCCTAGGGTGTTTTTTTCCCGTAACTCCTTTGTAAACATTTGTAAATATTCTCATTTTACAGATGCAGAAACAGAGGTATAGAGGTCTGTGTCTTGCCCAAGATCTAGATTGGTAGTAGCAAAACTGGGAAGAGAGGCTAACTTTCCAAGCCTAGTAGCATTGTCTTGGTTTTCCTGCCTCCTCCTTCTTTACATTGCTTAGAACAGGACTGCTGCAAGCAGAGAGAATGACCACTCTTTTTAAACAATGACAGCTGATTAAGAGGTATAGGCAATATACTGCTGACAGGTATTTTAGCCCAGCACTACTACCATGTTGCTTCATTTGACTGATTGTGCACCATAGGTATAGCACCCATCTTGAATCTCAAAATTTTTTAAATTACTTCATGAAGCTTCACTCATGTGCATCAGTAGTTCAGTTACTTCAACATCCTCCTCTCTGCTGAATTTTAAAACTTAGGTTGGCCTGTTTGTCCAATTCATTCTTTCCATGTTAACGAGATAAACAAGGTTCTATAAATGCTAGAGTGATTAGAAAAGCTGCTGTCACTGATGCTTTCTTAAGACAGGCTTCTAAAGGGGAGAAGGACAATTTCTTGTCAGGGAGGGTTTATGTAGACAGGCATTTGGGGGTTCATGCAGACAGGGTTCACAAGCTGGCAGCTTAAAATGTATGTCCTTAAGTTGTATTTGCCTTATTGCACACAGAATGTTTCTTACCATCAACCATTTTCTCCATGTTTAAAATCTCACTTGGTTTTCATGGGTGTGGTTTTTTGTGGGGGTAGGGTTTCTGTCGTTTGGTTTTGTTTGAACGGCCTCCTGGTTTTAAATATTCCACCTGTTTGTATTGCTCAGATGGATGAGGTGACAGGAAGGGCTGTTAATGTTTAAACCTTTCTCATTTTCACCTCTTCTTCTCTCTTTTGTGATGCAAGAAGTGGCACTCGATTTTAAAATGGACACAAATTAAGAAGCATCTAAGGATTAGTCCCTTAATTACAATAATCCTTAAAGGATTATTCAGAGATTGGCCCTTACTAAAGTTTTAAACTTAGCTGTGCATTTTAAATCAGGAGCAGACCGATCTCTGGTGCAACGACAAAAGAGAGGGTTCAGGTTTAAGCATTGTTTGCACAAATTTGTTTAGGTTGAGAAAATAGTTTACCTCAGACAACAGAACTACTGATGGATGTTCTGTTTGTTACTGGTAAACTGCTTGCCCCGTGAATCTCATAGTATTTTACGACTTTTCAATAATTCAGTGTCTAATTGCCATAGAAAAGCCTCAAATAAGCAAATAGAAAGGGGAGCTCCCTGGCTGCCAAGGTCAACGGCATAAGTTTTCAGGCAAATTCCTTTCTACCATCCCACAGCCTTGACTATGAGAAGTAGGTAAAATCCTCATGGTTTTTTCGGTCGTGTGGATTACTATCTTCCAGATGTTTCAGTTGCTGATTTCAGTAAACCACAGATTAAAAGAAAAGATCTCCCAAACCTTCTAAATCACAGTGCTAACTTCTGTGACTGTCCCTGCCTGGAGGATGACAGGAAGAAACATTTATAGGACTTCCACGAGCAATGGACTTTATACATATTAATTAATCAAGATTCCAGAGGCTGCATTCACAATGTGTCTTTTCCTATTCTGGCCTGAAATTGTAAACAACTCTAATTTGACTGTTCCAGAGAGAGAGAGGGAGGAAGGGAAGGAAAGAAGGAAGGTTACCTTCTACTTTTTTCATAAAGTGCTATGTAATAGTCAACATTTAGCTTGACTTCTCCCAGAAGCAGACAGAACTACTGTCAAATAGATGAGTGGATAAGTCAAATGAAGAACGTTTTTACATAATTCCACCCATTTTGGCTCAAGGCATGAATAGTAAAATATACTATATGAATAGTAAAATAACAGCAGTATTTAACCCTCCTGCCTTTTTGTCCTAAACAAATTTATTCTAATCTACATCTTTTCTTCTGTTCAAATCTTGTTCTAGTTGTTCATTGTTTTCTTGTTACTTTCTTTTTCTTTCGCTAACTTTTCATAGGAAACCTTTTCCCACATTAAGAAATAAAATCATTATGTCAAGGTGTACCACAAGGTGTAACAGAGGGGTTCAAGGGGAACAGAGGGGAACACCTCTCCTATGAGGAAAGGCTGAGAGAGTTGGGGTTGTTCAGCCTGGAGAAGAGAAGGCTCCAGGGAGACCTTATTGCAGCCTTTCAGTACTTAAGGGGGCTTATAAGAAAGATGGGGACAGACTTCTTAGTAGGGCCTGTAGTGATAGGACAAGGGGTAATGGTTTTAAACTAAAAGAGGGTAGGTTCAGACTAGATATAAGGAAGAAATTTTTTACAATGAGGGTGGTGAAACACTGGAACAGGTTGCCCAGAGAGGTGGTAGATGCCCCATCCCTGGAAGCATTCAAGGTCAGTTTGGACGGGGCTCTGAGCAACCTGATCTAGTTGAAGATGTCCCTGCTCATTGCAGGGGGGGTTGGACTAGATGACCTGTAAAGGTCCCTTCCAACCCAAACTATTCTATGATTCTATGAAAACAACTCAGTCTGCATTGTCCTTCACAAAATGCTATTCCCAACCAAAATGAGGGAGCAGAGAATAATAGTAAATATCCTCAAGTATTGAAACTAATTTTGCTATTCAGATTAATGTTCTGCTAGGAGTCTCTTCATATGCTGCCCTGCATTACGCCAGAGAATTTTTCTGCGTTCATTTCCACCCAGGAATGTCTTTGCTTCCCAAAGAAATTGTACTGTCCCTTTGTAGTTGCTGAATGCAACTACAGTTATTATAGAGCAGCTTAACCTGAGGGCTGTGTATCTACAATTTTAATAACTTCATTGTACAGGAGCAGTTTATATTTTAGAGGACTTTCTATTTCCATTTCTCTGCAGTATTTATGAGTAAACCAGTGCAAAGACAGACAGCCACCTTAAAGTTTCTAAAGTGTCATTGTTATATCTCAGTTCAATAAAACAGTCATATGAAAATTAAACACCAACAAGTATTAAGGGGAGCAAAATTAATTTCAAGACTATGTTAAATATTAAGCTTATAAATCATTGTGTTCAAAAATGATCCTGAGAGCTGTATCTCCAATGGAAGCAAATCATTGTATCACCAGAACTTTTTAATCACTAAGCTTGTTAAATTCTAAACACTGTGCCTACACACTTGTTCTGCTGCAATCTTGATTAGTTTTCTGCTGCTTTGATTATCTCCTTTGAAAGCTCACATGAAGAGGTTAGAAACCAAGGATAGCAATAAAAATTAAAAACAAAATCTACACAGCCGAAGCTCAAGAATTTGGGTTTGTAACTACAACAAATATTTTATTACAGATTAGACAGCAGGTGAATTATTTTGCTGAAAATAGAAATTATTAATTTGAATGTGTCTAATGGTAGATACAACACATTAGAAGCTCTTTCCTACATTGTTCCACAATAAATACTCATTAGAAATACAGTGCTAAAAAAATGAAGCAATTTTTATGAACGTATTAGAAGTTACTTATATTTTTGGCTTGTATACAGGGTAATAAAGGATTTTATGCAGGCTAATAAAGGAATTACCTTTACTTATACTGCTCAAATCTTAAGAATGAAAGCAGTTGCTTTGGTAATAAGCTTAAAGAAAGTTCTTTTGAAAATTAGTTACACGTCAGCTACTTATTTAGGATAAGACTTCAGTCATTGATACTTGAGACTAAGGAGAATAATCCGCACATCCACAAGGCAATCTGCATTCTAGAGAGCATTTCCCCTACATGCTGCAGGAATTTAGAGGAAGTATGTGGGAAAGGCAATAAGCTCTTAAAAGCAAAGCTTATTTTAAATGCCCTTGAAAGCTAAACAATAAAATTCTTGAGACTTTTAATGCATTATTCTATTTATGTAAAAAATTAGTTGCATATATCTTTCCTTATATAATTAAAGAAAAATGCAATCTTAAGGAAACCTTACATTGCTTTCAAAATCAGATCACGGCCATGTGTCTCTAACTACAGAAATGCTTTACTCTCTAATGTCAACACACAAATATTCAAATCAAATTAAAACACATTCACTATTATTATTAAAAAAACCATTACTTGAAATTCACTCATTTTTGTAATTTTCTTATATGTATACCTAAAATGCTTCATTTTAAGGAAAAGATATTGTGGGGTGAATTTTTAAAACAATTAAAATTGCTCATCTTTGTTTTTAATCAAGCCTTTTTGTATAAGAGGTCTTCTTGCACTAAAAGTGTATTTACGGGCATGGTTTTGAGAGCTTTCCTTCACTACCTAGTTTTCTTCTTGTTAGAAGTAGTTGTTGGTTTTGTCTGTCCCTCCAGCTTCTGCATTAACACTAGAGTAGAAAAGAGAAGTAAATAAAAACACCTTTAAATGAGTAGAAAGGGAATAGTGTGGATCTAAGTTTTGGGGGCTTTTCTGAGGGTTCTGGCATTGATTGGGAAGCCTGATTGCATTACTCATCCCAGCTGCTCAGCTGGTAGGACACTCACAGGCTCCTTAGTGAGCTGCAGAGTCACACCAGTTTGCATAAAGGTATTCAGAAGCAAAGTAGAGTCAGTAGTGCTTTGCTTGAACATACTACATTGAATAGCATGAAGGGTCAGCATTGATTTTAGGACTGGCTCAGGCCTTTGCATCTGTTTGGAAGAAGATGTAATATTAGTAACTGCAGCTGTTTCTCCACAGCATGCTGTCTTCCTATGTTAAATGGGGACTTTGGTTTAAGGCCTATCTGTAAGTAGTTGTTCCTTATCAGCTGCTATAGATCAACTATATCTGTGTACATATTGCAATAATTATTCTGAACAAGAACAAGTAGTTCCAGTAGCAGTAGAATGTCTATTTACATTTCAAGTGTGAAATGCTGGGGGAAATCTTTGATGTCTGTAAAAGATGAAAGTGATGATGGGAAATGATGACTGGTCTCTCAGTGGGGAAGAGGGTGTGTCCTTTTTTCATGCACCGTTTTCATCAATGAAAGTTTAGAAACGTAGAACATCTAAGAATTCTGCCACTGTGTCAGAATTGTCTGAATTTCAAGAGTAGGAAGTGAACTAATTGCTTTTCTCTAGCCTTTTCCCTCTCATGCACACCTCCACAGACAGCACACTTGACCTTAAGATTTATTTCTTGAGGAGAGCAGGTTAAAACCAAGATAGCAGGAAGTGGATTAGATCAAGAATTTCCATTCTCCAAACAACTAAAGAAGTTTCTGTTGTTCGGCAACTATTTTGAGACATCAGAGAAAAATGCAAAATGTAGTGGCTCTGTTAAGTGCATATGTCTTTCTTGGGTATGGCACTGGTTTGGGACATGGAGGTAAACTTTGTTTCCTGCTTCGCTATATGACTCCTGACAAACCACATCATCTCCTTGTGCCAGTGCCCCTACTTTGCCTGTCTTCCATAGGCTATTCACAACAGAATCTTTCTCCTACTGTTGGATTGTGCAGCATCCATCACAATAGGTTTTTGATTTCGGTAGGAAAATCTTTTTAAAAATCTATTGTAATACTAGTAATAATAAGAAATAATATAGAATACATCACTCCGTAAGACTAGAGTAAGAGGTTACTACAAATTCGCTACATTCAGATATGCATGTCCTTTGCAAATTGACAGAATACAAATAACGTTTTTCCTGCACTCCCTGACCTATTTTCTAATCTGCTTCTGCTTTCAGAAAAGATATAGTAACTGTCTTATTTTTACTCACCTTTCTGACCTTGCTTCATCTGTGCTATTCCTTTTGTCCTCAACAAATCAGCTTTAGTATTGAGAATGACTCCTTAAAGAGGGGACATGTCCTGCATGTCTTGCTTTTTCATTCCAGGCTGTCTGTGGGTGTTTGTGTGGGGGTGTGTGTCTGTATGTCTTCATCACCTTGTCTACTATAACAATTAATTATTTTTTTGTCAGCTGACAGCAGAAATATCAATGTCAGTATTCATAGGATTGATATCCTTTAATGCCTCTCTTAATTTTCACTATAGCTGTTAATTGGTACCAGACTACTCAGCTTTTTGTAGGAAGACCATTTACTATGATGAACACTTCATTATCTCCTGGCACTGTCCTAAACGTTACGTGTCAGTTTCCTCTAAAATTTAACCCACGATCCAGGAATGCCCATAAAATGCCTAGGACACTAGAGGGTGAAAATGCCCTGAGATGATTCCTAAGGTGAGCATCAGTGGTCAGAGTTGGACTGTCTTTGTGCAATAGGAGGATGCACCTTCTTGTTTCAGTATTCCTACCTTGAGTTTTAACTTCTGGAGAAAGACTGATGTTTTCCTGGCTTTCTGTGCAACAGTTTTTCTTATTTTTTGTTTAATTTAAATATTTTAAAGTTGGTTGGTTTTTTTTTTTTAATTCCAGAAGGCTGCTAAGGATGTAACAATTGGCCCCTTGCTTGGGTGCTAGAACAGAAGGGTGTGAGCAGGCCAGAAAAGATTCTAACTGAATTTTCATATGAAAGTTAGAGCCTTGAAGTACTCCAAACATGCTGGCTGCAGATCACTTCCCATGGGCCTGTCTGTTTAGTGAAAATAAGCAAAAACATGGAATGATGCCTCAGTGCAAAAGACAGAAGAGAACTGGTGTTAATACTTATTCTTGTGGTGATCAGACCTGGGGAGGCATATTTTAATGTGGGTGTCACAGTTTTTAAGGAATTCCTAACTACCACTCATCTTTTGAAATCTTGGCCTTATTCTTCTAAAAAGGACATATGGATTTGTCTATGGTCAGGTGTAAGCATTTGAATGTTACCTCCAAACTGGTGGACTACAAACCTGTTTCAAACCACAAGTTTATACATTAGCCCATAATCCTATCCAAAGTCCTACATGTGACAGCCTGATTTGAACTATATCAGCTAAGAGAACAAGTGGACCTAGTGCATGATTGTCACTATTTGAATGTGTAAGTACAGGTGTTACTTGTTGCAGATTAAAAACACTGGAGAGCAATCAAGAGGAGCTTCCCCAGTTTTCACAGGAGAGTTGAGAAAAATTGAAGAAATGTCACCAAAGTGAATTAATAGCTGCCTCGTCAGATGTGATGCCATATATTACACTTAGGTAAGGCACATTACTGCAGGTGACACTTGAAATTATTTCTGTGAGCAAAAATTCAGGAGTTTTGGTGCTGGCCTGCCTCACTGTGTTCAGTCTTTACCAGCCCTGCCACTGCCCATGTTATCTTCAAGTGGGAAGTTAATGGGACTAATGCATAATCCATGAAACCTTTGCACATCATTTCAGAAAGTAAGGCCATCAAAAAGTTCATGCTAAGTAGACTGCTCCAGTTAACAACAAAGTCACATAAAGCACCAACTATTCATTCAATATAAACACTTAAGGCGGGGGGCAAAAGTGCTACAGAAAAGCATGTTTTGCTACAAGCAGCTGTAGCCACATTTTTCATTTCATCTTTCACCCAAACCTTTATCATCACCGCGAGTACTATTCAACTGCTATAGGAGATTGGCTCTTTCCTGATAATGTTTTTTCAGCCTCTTTGGTGATGTCAAGAACACTAAGCTGCTGTATCTCTCTATTGCACCTTGAAGGAGGTGAAAGACAATAAAGGCTTGAAGTCAGCCTCTTCTGAAAAAAACCTAAAACATAACATTTAAAGAATCTTTTATTTTAAAATGGACTGTGCTATATTAGTCACTGTAGATGCCTCAACTTAGCTCTCCATTTATTTACAGTGGGATTTTTTTATTTGACTTTCCTGTTCTAAATCAAGTAAAGGGAAGAACTTATGGGTGAGCAACCCATACACTCTGAATTTTACAAAAAATATTCATGAGCAGAAGAATGCCAAGAAATTGCTCCTGAAAATAAAATAGCACAGTCTACAGAAGAATTTGCTATTATGTCTACTTATCTTTTACAGATCCGTACTAAACAGTAGAATAGGATAAGGAAGTAAAGAAAAGCTAAGGTATGCAATAATGTGTCAGGACTCCAAGTATTAACTGTGGGAAGAAGTATAAGGCTTCACAGAAAGGTGAAAGTCTTTAATAAATTCCCCATTTCTAAATGAAATTAATAGCCATAGGAGGAAAGTGGAGGATAAACATATTAAAGAACCATGAAAATGATCCGAGGGCTGGAGCACCTCTCCTACAAGGACAGGCTGAGAGAGTTGGGGTTGTTCAGCCCGGTGAAGAGAAGGCTGCGGGGAGACCTTATAGCAGCCTTCCAGTACTTAAAGGGGGCCTAGGAAAGACGGGGACAGACTTTTTAGCAAGACCTGTTGTGACAAGACAAGGAGCAATGGTTTTAATCTAAGGGAGGGCAGATTTAGACTGTATTTAAGAAAGAAATTTTTTACAATGAGGGTGGTGAAGCACTGGAACAGGTTGCCCAGAGAGGTAGTGGAGGCTCCATTCCTGGAAACATTCAAGGTCAGGTTGGATGGGGCTCTGAGCAACCTGATCTAGTTGAAGATGTCCCTGCTTATTGCAGGGGGGTTGGACTAGATGACCTGTAAAGGTCCCTTCCAACCCAAACCATTCTATGATTCTATGATTCTAAGGCTACGTGTCTCAGAGTTTCAGGGAGTTTTTGTTTCTAGAATGGTAGTGGTTATCATCAGTAGGGAATAAAAACTGCATCAAAGTAGAATGACAAGAAATTATCTAAAATGCTATTATGTGCATCCTATCATCCAATAACTTAGGTATTGTGTTTGGTTCTGGAAAAGCCAGTATTCCTACACAGAAACTAAGCTGTATTCCACCCTCTGCCCCGAAACAACCCATAAAATAGGCAGAAGTCAGCTTGGTCATTTGAAGTGTTTTATTCATCAGCAGTCCCTTCCTGTTGCTCCGTTTTTCAAATGGAGACTGATACCCTTTCCCCATAGTATCATGGCAGAGAGAAATGGAGGTTGTGCAAGCGGTCTTATACTCCAGATTTACAGCAGACTTAGACAGCGTGAATTGCTTTGCTGAATTAGTTATTGCCTTTCTTTGGTTTTGCCCTGAGTCATTCATGTTTTCTTAAAACGGTTTGATAGATGTGAAAGAAGGCCCATCTCAAAGGCAGAAGTCAAGAAGAATGACAGCCAACTGCCTAGAAGAAGAGTCATCAAAGCAGTTGGATGGACATCATCTTTAAAAAACTATTTTTCCCATTACTCTCTTAAAAAAGAGTTGGGTGAAATTTAGTGCAATCCTTAAGCTGCCTTTCCTGTACATATTACCTCAGCTCTGGCCCTAAGTCAGTAGTGCTTGAAAAATCCTCACTTGTTAGAGGCTGTGCTGTGCCCTGTATGAAAAAAGCTGGTGTTACCAGTTCAGTTCTTAATGGACAGGTGTTCCCAGCACAAAACCCTCCGTTACAATTGGCCCTAATTAGCACCTTTATCAGCAGCTTCCCCAGAGAGGCCAGAGAATGAACAGGCTTGGAAACTGAGCCGCCAGCCTGGCTCATCGCTGGAGGTGAGCCCTCCAGGTCAAGGTTGAGGGGCAGTGTGAGGAAGCTTTGCTGCTACTGCCTGGGCTCTAGCTGCTCCATGAATAGAGGACTTCAGTCTCAGGACTGTCAATCTGGCACCTTTCAAAAGCACTAAATTCACTTAATTAACAGACAGGAAAAAATAGCCTTCCCTAGCAACTCTTGCATCAAATGGCACTTATGTTACCTTATATTCTGAGCACCTAACCCTATTAGCATTGCATTGTGTGTTTCTGTTGGAGTGCCTTTATGTACACACCAATCTTAACATACACACTAATGTATACTGGAAGATTTAGCAGCATTTTAAATTAAACTGACATTATCAAGTAGAATTTATGGGGGTTTTTTATTTATCTTCCATTATCTGTTATAGCCTTTTAATTCCATAGAGGAGCATTTTTTCCCATACTAATATTCCCTTTTTCCATGCAATTAAATCACTTTCTCCTTTGAATTTCATGCTTTCCCTGATCATTTTGTCCTTTTTCTTCTTTTCTTTTTCTTGGCACAAGGCAACATTTTGCATTGCTATGTTCTCATGATAGGTCAGTGTATTGTCTATTAACTCTACAACACAGCAAAATAACATATGCATAGTTTTCTTTCCAGGGAGATGCAGGATATGCTAATTCATACAATAACATAATATAGAGATATAAATTATCTATTTTTGCCCTGTTCTGAGTGTGATTGTTCATAGTTGTGCAGTTCTTAGGGCTACCGGCTTAGCTTTATGGCACGAAGGAGTCTGCACTTCACAAATGTGTTTTAACAGTATTCTGTAGGTAAGTGGACTTTTCCTGGTACAAAACTCTGATTTCTCAGAAATCTCTTAATATAGTCTCTTAATACTGTTCTAAGTTCCTGTATTTATTCCAGTAGATAATGTTTCCCAATCACAGTGTGTTTACTCTTCAGGTAAGATTAGATGATTATGCTCTAAATTAGCTATCAGTTAATAACCAAGCTATACTTAGCAACTCCGATTTTTCATTTTAGAATGTCCTTTCGCATCTCCATTTTTGTTTCACTTCTTATAGCTTTCTCTGGATGATCAAGACCATGCTGGTAAAGAAGTGCCCAGAAAGCAACCAGTGAGATCTTTCTCAGCTGTGACCTCTGTTGAGTTACTTTTTTTATTCTGTGTCTCTTTCTCTAGATGAAAATCTGGAAAAGACATTCGCAGCTCTGAAAGTTTAGGGTGAAAACTATTCTGAATATACAAAGTAATTTTGTGAGGCTGTGTGGTATAGACGGTAGGCATTCTATCAGGTAAGATTTACTGTGTATCTGTATCTTTTCCTTCTCTAGTGTCTCTTTCTCTAGGTTATTTTCTATTAGAAGTTCTGTGGATCAGGAACTCTTTTGCTATCTGTTTGTACAGAGTCTGCCATAAAAGACTCCAGGATCAGATGGACCACAGTATTATACAGTCCAAATTAGTCTAGTAGAACAACCCAGTATTCCAGATGAGTTGCAGAATATTAGCTACCCACCTTTGTTTGTGTAAGGAATCCAAGCTGGCTGCTCACAGATGTATTGTACTAAAAACTCAGACAGTCTTTTCTGAGCAATGACAGCTGTAGGAGGTTTTCCTTCAAGAAAGTAAGGTTATCTTCCAGATACTTGTGATATATTATCTTAAAGATGACAGAGTAATACTTTTCTCAGTGAAACTGCTTGCTGTTGTGGCCAAAAAGCAATCAATTTTTTGCACTACTCCCTTCAATTGTTCTTTCAAAAATTAGATGTAGCTATTTGGGACATGTGGCCAGATTATTTAAAACACAAGCCAGGTTTGAATTACTCATTCAAATTAGAGCATTGTCTTCATTCAGAAAAGATAGAGAAATAAGGAAGAGCAATACAAATAGGAGGGAGAAGATGAAACATGTAAGATGGCTAACAGAGCTGAGTAAAAGCTTTCTACTCTTAAGATTGGATTTCAGCTAATATTTCCTGTACTTTGTGTTTCTGATATGATGTATCATGTTCTAATACATCACAAATAAAGCAACTGGCACCTGGCTAAAATCAATGGATTAACATTGCTAACCTACACCTGTCTGATGTATCAGTACATAATTTTTCATATGTCTGCAAACACATGTGCTGATTACCTTTATTAATAAGGCTATAACTGTTATTCAGAGTGGACATGGCAAGTGACAGTAGTCTTTCATGCCCACTTTTGTGCCTGCATTGCAGCCGCTAGTCTAACACGCATTCCTGACCAAACTCTGTTCTGTCTCAGCAGCACCTTGCTTTGCCTGGTGATAAATGAATGAAAAGTGGCTGTGCTGGAGGTTGGATGTTGATGGTCCTCAGGGCCATTTCCCAACACTTACTGTTTCTACCTTGCAGTACCTAACACACATCAGTTATCTTGAGGTAAAAACACACCCAATATAAGGTACATTGATTTTACTCTGTAATAAACCTAGGTATGGCAGCGTTGACCCTCAGTGAGTCAACTCTGGGACTGACTGGACCTAATTAACTCCTGATTGTATTCTCTTTAATGATTATCTTTTTTTCCTTTCTCCCAGAAAATCTGGTTTACATTAATTAATCGGGTGTAAAAATTCAATTTATTTTTAAGCAGTGAAGAATGTCATTAAACGATAGGAATATACTGTTGCTGTTACAACCCACTTCCTTCTCTGCGATTTTAACACCAGAGAGGCTACAATACTAAGAACAAAGTTCTTTGAATTAAGTTGTAAAATACTTTTTATTGAATTTTAGTTAGTGAATAACTCCTGAGTTGATTCCAAAGCCTCTCAGTTTTAGTTGGTATTTTGTCAGTATTGTTCAGTAAACGGCCATCAAGAGTTCTTTCTGAAATTTGGCTTGGCTACCCACTTATGTTCTAGTTTTGTATCCGATTATGTCAGCAGTATGTCTTTTGTCACAAGGCTGGGCAACAGCAACATTTACATTTGCAAGAGAATGATCAATGAACTCTGAGTAGCATGCAACAAGTTTCCAGAAGTCCCCATCAGTGGCACATTTTCAGGGGAGGCAGCCAGTCTACCTGTCTTCCCCAGCAGTAGGAAGAAGTATGCATGACCTGCAGCAAGAAGAATTTTCCTGCTGAGTCCCAGGCCCTTTTCCTTCCAGGCACAGTAGGATTCCTGTCTTAAGGTTACAGGCAGGACTTCAGTGGAAAGTAAAGCTCTCTCTTCTAAGATTAGCCTTTTCACAACAAGCCCTTTCCCTTATCTTCAGTCGCTCAGAGACTTTTCCTCTATCCCTCCTTGTTTCTATTATTCATTGTCTATGTTGTATTCAAGCGTGTCATGGTCCAAATCTCCACTGTGCTATTCCCTTTGCCCCCATTCTTCCTTCTGGTTACTTACCTTTCACAGTTCTCTGCTTTCTCCTCTCTTTAGTTCATCCTAGTGGATGATAGCACTGTGAGTTAAGGAGATAAAATATAGCACTCAATTGAAAACATCGCTACAGTAACTTTAAAACATAGTGAGTCTAAATTAGAGCAAAATTTGCTGAAGACTTGATGGAATGTCGCCAAAGTCTTAAAATATATAATCAGGTAAAGAATGCAAAAAGCACTTTCATGAGATGTATGGAGGAAAGTTAATGAACAAAACAAAGCAAATACAGCAGTGATGAAATTTTGTACAATATATGAAACAAAAGTATGTTGATAGGAATACTGGAGAATTATCTGATAGATATTTCAAAACACACCACCTGTTAGCTAAGTATCTGTAAAAAAACGAGTCATGTGTACTGCAACTACCTTAGAGATATTATGTATCTTTTGTTTTAGGCTATTTTCTAAATTGTTTTTCTATAAGACTAATAGAGAGCAATCTGGACTCAATACCATCAATCATTTTAAGCACTTTAATTTTGGTTAATATTTTTCTTTGTTCATTTTTAACTTAATTTGTGCTTGATGTAATTCTCGGATTTTAAAAGGCAAATAATGTAATAATTAAACCACAATGCACAGATAACTCTTTTATTCCTACACATGAAATTCATGTGACCGACATGATTTTAGCAAATTGATCTCTTGTGTAAAACTGGGTATTGTGAGAAAACACTCTTCTAGCAATAAGCATAGGTCTGAGCATTGCAGACCTTGAGAGCTAATCCTAGCTGCACCATGTATTTGGTAAAATCTCAGCTCAATATGAATAGTTAACTCCGCTGTACAAGGCAGGACATAGTTTTATACCGAAATTAATTGTACCAGGCTATCAATACCAAAAGCTAACTGATTTCTCTGTGTATTAGCTTCTCTTACTGTCAAAGAGAGGCTTCCTTATGAGGCTCTGTTGGTCCATTCATTTCACCACTGCAACTTTCAGTAAATTGGGAATGCATTTGATAACACAGGATATGTGCATGTTAAATCACATCTGTATACTGCAACTTATGGAAAAAAGGGGGTTCTGATTTACCTCCAGTAGAAGGATTAGCAGAATTCAACAGACTTGCGCATGTTGCTTTCAAATGAGATTTTCTTTTTCTTTATAACAGATCAGTAAGTGAATGCAATAACTGAATTTTACAACTCTGGAAATTATTAGAACTTTTCTTTAAAGCAGGAAAGTCTAAGAGTGACCAATAAAAGATTTTGGAAAGGGTCTGATCAGCTGAAATTGCATACAGCTTTGGTACTGTAGAAACCCAAGAAATGAGATTTTTATGCCTGCTGTGGGCTTCTCTTGGGCTGAAATTGGATGCATTCTTTGATCACATGGGCCCCAAAAGAAGAAATATATACACAGTTCTGATAAACCAGCTTATTTTTAAGTCATATTTATGAATCTGAATCCACAACTGAAAACAAGGCCATAATGTGGGAATGAAGATGAATATTTAACACAAAGTCAGAAGGAGGTTTCTGAAAATAAAAGACTGTTAAAGTTATGGTGAACATGTGCAAATTGCAAAATATCAGCAAGTCTTCTGCAAACTGATTTAAAGCAGCTTTCCTGTTTCCCCAGCAACCTTGAGCAATGCTAGCTTGTTTCTTTGGAAGTAAATTACATGTGACTTTCAAGTAGTTCATTATTTCAGTAGCCACAATGCCTTTCGGAAGCAAGGACATTCGATAAACCATATTAGGATTTGCTGCACTTCTGAAGGGAAGCAGATAAAGGATTTTTGCAGAAATAGTTTTCAAATCTAGTAAATTTTTTAGAAATTACAAATTATGTTTCTATTGATACAGGAAAAGAAGAATAAAATGTATTTCCCATGTGTAAATAAAGCTAAATATCGTTTGGTGCTGCACTGAAAGCCAGCAGGTCCTGCATACAGCCAGTGCAGATGTGTACAGCCCCTAGATACAGCGCCACTTGAATTGTGTAGTTGAAACCTCTGCAAAAATGCTTTAACAGAATGCTCACACTCAGCCCAGGTTGTGCAGTGTTTGGTAGTTGGTATACTGAGAAATCCACAGTCTCTTCCATGACCCAACCTATATATGTATCTCTGAACTAAACATCAAGCTCTTCAGAATATCTATGTGATGCACAAAAATGGGTATAAGATTTCTGTACTAATTTGTGGTTTGCTTCTGATGGCAGTTCTAGAAGAAAGATGCGTACAAAATATGAGGTATACGGGTGGAGCTACCACTACACAGTGCCTCTACAACAGGCAGACACTCTCCCAGTGACTTTCAGAGGCAAAGGCAGAAGCCTTTCAATTTGATGACTACATAATTTTTAGTCTGGGCTTCAGACTTACACTGTGTGACTAGATTGCTTTGCCTGTCCACTTAAACTTCCTCGTTCATTTCCACCAATCTGTAACTGCTGGAGAGTCAAACCAGTGCATTTTTCAGGTCATTCCAGATTTGACTGTGACTGAAGTTGTTTTGGTTCAGGTCTGGTATGACTTAAACAGAACTTCAGGTCACCAGTTCAGATTTAGCATTTGGTTGGAAAAAAAAAACTGAAAATTCAAACTGGGTTTTTTTGGTTTCACTGGTTCACATTTGCACTGATTTTCAGAAAGCTAACAGAATCATCATGGTAGAATAAACTGTCAAGCAACCAAAGCACTCAGCTTTGGTGCTGTATTTCAGTGGAAGGAAAGGCTGTTAGAAACTAAACCATTTTGGGGGGGTTGTATTCTTTTTTTCCCAAAAAAAGATGGGTTTGGTGAAAAGAGTTTATGGTAAATCAGTTTTTTAATGGTAGACAAAAATCTGTCATAGAAACAAGATATTTTTTACCAGCAGAAGTCTGTGTAATAAGAAACCTATTTTTCCACTGAAAAGCAGTTTCAAGGAAGTGAATTTATTGTCAAACCAGTGTGGATCGTGACTGGTCTTATCTGAGCTGATCACATTATACATGTTATTTCGGTACATACAGTATTGCTATTCAAAAAGACCTTGAATGGAAAGAACCACAGTAGAGAATGGAGAATCCATTAAACACAGCACAGAATGCAAGATCTCCCATCACCATAATTCATTACTTTTCAAAAAAGTTTACTGGGCTGAAGTCTTGCTCTGTGTGCTTAGAAGAGCTGTTTTAGTAGGAATCATCATCATCGGTTTATTTTCCAAAATGTGATTTGTCTAGGAAGACATCAGTTTGTTAAAACAGAAACTGAGAGGCTTACATGTATGACTTTTCTGTTTCAACATACTTAGGTAAGAAATTTCACAGTTATCAACATGCCATTTCTTTTCATAAATAACTTACTTTTCCTTCTTAAGAAATACAATTTTTTAAAAGATTGAGAAATGTTAACATAAAAAATGAAATAACACATCTTGAAATCACCTAAAGATTTGATTGAACCAAACTGCATATTTTTCAGATTATTGACGTGGAAAGATTTACAAGTGTTAAAATTTCTATCTCATTTGGGAAAAAATGTTGAAATATCAAACTGCAATAGAAGAGTAAAACTATTTGCCCTGCAGATTGATCAGTTAGCTGGTAAGTTAGCTGATCAGTTAGAAACTGCTGGGCCACGTGTTGCATATTAGTTCAGTACAACAAATGAACCTGCACAAAAGTAATTTCTTCAGATTCACCTTTATGGTAACTGCTGTCTACAGACAAGTGTATCTCCACTTAACATTTCATAATAATGAGTTTTGCCATTCCCCTCTTGAAAACATTGAACTATGATTAGTGTCTGTTAGCACCATTTAGGTGTTAGTAGATGGGCTGAGGAAATACCTCCGTGCCATCAGCTGATGCCTTACAAATGCATCCAGTTCAGAGGCGTGCGCATGTGTGATGCACCTCGTAACTGTGATTGCATTTCAAGTCCAAGCATTGAAACTGAGTCCCAAAAAGAAAAGGAAGTCTCAGAAAAAGAAAATGCAACTGCCTCACCTTCAGCTCCCGTAGACAAAGGGCAGCCCTTCAGGTGTTCAGACAACGCTGGCTTCTCCCATAGAAAGCCACTCCAGCCCCTGCTATGCAGATGGTCGTTAACAAATGCCTGTGCTTTGTCTTGGTTGCACATATTTGGAGTTACGATATCAGGTGAAGTTAAGTCTCATTCTGACATGTGGTAGCTAAAATAGTCATGTTGCCAAATGCACTTAACTAGTAAAACTCAGTCATAGGAAGACCAAGGGAAGCAGGCCCTCTCTCCAAATTACACCGTTCACTTAGATGGCAGTGGATCTGCCCTCCTCCCTCCCTCACCCTCACCCAGAAACCTCAAGTCTAGCGCTGTCCCTGAGTATGAATATTTTTTCATAGTGTTCTTATAAGTGATTGCTTGTGGCATCTTATAGTCTTATCTCAGCTTGTGCAGCCCCCTCATGAATATTCTGTACATATGGAAGAGTTTTCTATATCATTGCCCATTAACAAGGAGGATAATCACTCATTCAGTTATCAAGAAGTCAGTGAAGGCCTTTCCTTGAGCCCTTAGTGCAAAGAATCATGGGAGATCAAAGGAGGTTAAATGTGGCTGACATTATGATCATTACTTTTTTTCCATGTAATTACTGTATTATAATAAAGTTGGTCTAAGATAAGGAAAAGGGGTATTAAAGTCTTTTAGGGCTAAAAGACCATATTAGTGACTCTTTACCTTTTTTAGTCATGGGACAAAATGCATATTTGAACTGATACATATAAATGAGCATTCTTTCACTAAACCCCCAGTAAGGTCATAAGTGTACATATAAATGATATATTATTACAGAATTGCTTTTAAGAGAAGTTAATCCAATGTAAATGCAAAAGGGGAGGGGAAGGTATAATGATGCATCATTAGTAAAAACAGCAATACTGAATTTTAAGTTCAGGCTGAAAAGTGGCTTTCTTAATCTCTAGAGAATTGGAACTTTTTAATAATACATTAATGATTTTTACCTGCCTTTTCTTAGCTGTTCCATCAGAATTTAGTCATAATTTCAAAAGCCAATGCATTAAATGCATTAATGTACATCAGCAGAACTCTGTATTTACGAAAGTAACTCGGCCCGTGCAAATGGTATAAATGTAATACAAAACTCGCTCATTTACTATTCCTCTGGCTGTTCTGGATGTTACCAACACTGCAGCAGAGCTAGTGAAACTAGCTGACTGTATCCACTTAGGATTTTAACACAAAATCAAGTTTTCTTTAAATTCCATTGCTTGTCCCCAAAAAAGAGCAATAGTATCTAGTTGCAGAAACATCATTATTGTTATAGCTTTTCCTGCTGTAAACCTGAAAAAGGGCCATCAAAAAAGAAGAGAAACATACTATTTCTGGCACAATGCAATCTCCTTTAGCCGAAGTGGTAAATACGGCAGAAAGCCATGGCCTCTTTAAGCTCTGCACCTGCCACAGCTGATGCAGCTTCCCAGACAGAGCTCCAGTGGGAACACGCTGCCACGGAGGTGCCAGGCTGCAGGGCGTGCCCTGCTCTTATGCCAGTATGGGACAGCAGCAGTGAGCACACCTGTGGGAGGTGCGCCCAGGTAGAGCAACTCCTCTGCTTAGTGACGGAGCTCAGGGAGGAGGTGACTAGGTTGAGGAGTATAAGGGAGTGTGAGAGAGAGATAGACTACTGGAATTGCACCCTACCTTCCCAGGGACAGGCCTGTCAGGCAGACAGGACACGTGATACGGAGGATTCCCTATCCTCTCAGCACCTGGCAGAACACAGAGACTTAAGGGATAGGGGGCAATGGCGACAAGTTCCTGTCCGGCACAGCAGGCACATCTCCTCTGTGACTACCCCACCTTCCCAGGTGCCCTTCCATAATAGGTATGAGGTTCTGCAAGTGGAACTGAATAACAAGGATGATGGTTCATCTAGCTTGGAGGTGTCGCTGAGGTTAAGTCAGCCTACACCTTCCATCAAAACTGCTTCCATAAAGAAAAAAAGATGGGTCATGGTCATAGGAGACTCCCTTCTGAAGGGAACAGAAGGCCAAATATGGAGACCGGACCCACTGTTTAGGGAAGCCTGCTGCCTCTGGGGGGCCCATGTTAAAGATGTGATGAGAAAGCTTCCTACCCTGGTGCGGCCCTCAGATTATTATCCATTATTGATTTTTCAGGTAGGCAGCAATGAAGTTGCAACAAGAAGTCCAAGGGCAATCAAGAGAGACTTCAGGGCCTTGGGACAACTGGTTAAGGGATCAGGAGCACAAGTAGTGTTCTCCTCTATCCTTCCAGTTGCAGGGAATGATGAGGGAAGACACAGGCAGACCCAGCAGATCAATACCTGGCTCGGAGCCTGGTGTCACCAGCAGAATTTTGGGTTTTTTGATCATGGGTCAGTCTACACGACATCAGGCCTGCTGGCGACAGGCGGGGTACACCTGTCTCAAAGGGGAAAAAGGGCCTTTGCGCAGGAGTTAGCAGGGCTCATTGAAAGAACTTTAAATTAGATTTGAAGGGGGAAAGGGATAAAACCAGGCTCGCTAGAGATAAGCCTGAGGGCGGCATGCCAATGTTTGAGGGATGGTGTGCTAGAGAGGTCCTTTGGTCCTCTAGCCTAGGATGTCTTTCCAAGTTATCCTGCTTTTTATCTGCAGGAAAAGTTTCCATTTTGTTGTGCCTGGTTTTGAATTTTTTTTCTTGTGGTTGACTATTTGGGTAGAAACTCGTGTTTTGAAATATAAAGTTTGAACTTGCTTTGCAGTATTTCCCTATTTCACAGGATTTAAGAAATTGCTGCAGGATTTTGTTTCTTGTTTGTCTCTTATATCTAACACATTTTTTCAGTTTATTTCAGAAAGTAATAGACTGCTGATTTCGTGAGTCACCTGATGCAGTTTTCTGCTGCCCACAGTTACTATCTTTAAGAGCAGTCTCTAGGGCACATAGGTCATACCTAATTACTGGATACACAATTCCTGCTAGCAGCAATTTTCAGTGTGTAAAATCTGCTCATAATTGAGGGAGAGAAAAATGCAAGGTATTAAAGTCATAGTTGACTAGGAAAGCTTTCAGGAGGAAGAGAGTAAAAAAATTGTAAATATTTCCTAGTAAATATGATATTGTTTCTTAAACAGGGATCAATGGGATATGGTAACTCAGGTGCCGTGATATCAGAAACAACATTAAATTTCAAGTCTGAGGAAATGATGATGTGAGGCAAAAAAAAAAGACAGAGACAGCCTGAAGTTGCCCAAGTTGACTGCTTAACTTGTAGTAACTTGGAACAATGACATACTATTTCACTCCACCTCTAGATGTAGAGAAGCCTCATCTGAGAGAGAGAAGTTACTTACATGTTGTCCCCTTTCCCTGGCATGTGTCACCTCAGGAAGACACTCCTTTTAGGACATGGGAGTGCTTTCCTGTGTCTGCTGTTACCTTAGGGGAGTAATTTATAGAGTTTGAAATTCAGTAGACTAACTGCTCACAGTCTCTATACACTTGCTGGGTGTAGTTTTACCTTCTTGGTTAGCTGTCCCCAAAATGCTTTATTCACTTTCTTAGGTTTTCTAATTTTGGTTTTTTTGTAAGTTTTCTTCTTATCTTTCTTAGTCTTCCAGTTTCTAGTCTACCATTCGTGATATTAACTAACTCACAAGGTGAAGTAGAGAAATCACTGTTCATTATTCTGCACATCAAAAAAAAAAACCCAGTCAAAAAAACCCCCTTCTGTAAGGCAACAAAACCATAGTTAAGTAAAGCAATATTTAGTAAACAGAGCAGGAAAAAAACTATAAGAATGTTGAAAATGAATGAGTCAAAAGTCTCAGCTATGTCACCTCTTCCATGAGCTACTAGGACAAAAAAGAAGTGGGAATGTTTCCAAGGGTACTTGCTGCATGCTTAAACCAGGTAACCAATACCTTTACCAAGTACTTTATACTACTGTTGGGCATTGCCTGATCAAGGTGTAGTTTTCCGGGCTAATAATGCTTTTCTCTTCTATCTACTTTGATTTTGGTAGAACTACACCTCCCCTGAATCTATGCAATCTTCTCTCTGATTAAATATTCAAGGGTATCATGCAAAAGGCAAAATGTTATTAGGTCAGTTGGCAGACATATTGAGCACCCCTATACAAACAATTTCTGTTATTAAAATATGTCGTAATAAATTTTCGGAACTATCTGCAACTGAGGCTCCATGCACAGCTAATAGAAAATATGACTTCTTTAACAGTATTATCAAGTAACCTTCATCTGCAGAAATATTAGTGAAAGTCTTTTTTTAAAATAGGGAAATATCAACTATGTGGCTATGAACTGGTTAAGATGCAGACTAGAAAACAAATACACTTGAACTCAGAATTCCAGGTTTTAATATAATTATGAATAATCACTTTCCTAACCAATATTACTGTAATAACAAAAATTTCAGATGTTCACCTGGCCCTACAGGTCTTACAAGATCTCTACCACAGAACTCTACCATCATATAAGTGAAGAACAAGAGCTAGATTCTTTTCCTTTGAGATTGCATCTTTCCCGCATTTCTTCCTTGTTTTAATTCAATGTTCAGGATTAAACTACATCTCCCATCAAGCAATGCAGTCTCCTCCCTGACTAAGAGAAGGGTGCAGGACTGCAGTCACAGCAAAGATTTTTTTCAGTTCATCTTTTATTAGAGATTGGAATTTTCATCTCACAAGCTCTTTTGGGTTTGGAAATGTACTTTCTGAATTCCTCTCTCTTTTATAGATTTTCTGTAGCATATCTGGGCAGCTACATGAGAATATATATTAAATTGGGTGAGCTGGTCAGGGAAACAAAATTATGTGCATGGCTAATTAACTCTGCCTTAAGTGTTAACAATGATGACAGGTTGGTGTGTTTCATAGGAAGATATGTGCTAGAAAGCATAATGTGATAATGGATCAGAGGCCTTTTATGTACTACGAGTTGTTTAGTAGCTCTTCCTTGTGAATTATAGTTAGTCAAATACCTGTTTGCCACACATTTAAAATTCAGCACAACTTTGCACAGTCATGCAAAACTCCTGTTGCTAAGATAGGCACAGAGATTTGTCCTGTTTGAAAAATTTAGCTATCCTTATTCCTGCAGTTTTATACCTCATAATAACCTCTGGAAAACAAGAAAATAAAACAAATATTTGTCAGTAATGTTCAGCCTAACAATTTATTGAAAATCCATGCAATTATTTCTATTAGCCATTTCTGTAATTGTTGGAGAACATTTTATTTTTGCTTTAAGCATTTATGTAAATAGTCACAACTTTGGGGCTTTTTTTTGGTTTGGTTTGGTTTGGTTTTAATCCTTTTGTACTTCTCATGGGACCTTTTGTCTCTGACTTTTCAACCTGCAAACTAAGGAATACATACAACATTATACTACTCTTCATGCCTCACCACTCCACACATACTCATTGCCTGTAGCAGGCACTAACTTTCTGGACAGTTCTACCTTTTAAAGTCATAAGTCAGTGGGGCTGTACTCACATAAGTATTCCTTGAAAGCAAGACAATCTGATGAAGTGGTCTTCAAATTCTACTTTTCAAATGGTAAAAGTTAAGAAACATAATTAAACTGCAACTGCATTAACATTTATATAAAATATAAACCAAATGCTTATCCTGATTCACCAAACAAATTGCAGTTTGAACATTATAAAAAAAAAACCCACCCAGCTACTTATCAACGGCACCATTTGAAATTATTGCTAGTACTACAACTCTAAATGCGTAAGATGCCTTAAATACAAACCCTGAACATTTACATACTGATTTCATGAGCAAAGCAAAAGGTATTTGCCAGTAACAGTACAGGACTCAGCATTTTTATTGTCTGAGTAATCCTGGTTCGCTCTGATATGAAAATTCAATTATTTTAGAACTGGTCGTCTCATTAAATTTTGACAAGGAGCACAAGCTCAGTACCAGCTCTAGCTCTAAGAGGCTGTGGGTGCCTGACAGCTCCACGGTGAATTTTAAAATGTAGTATTTTCACAGGACAAGATTATCTGACAATTTTATATTAAAAAAGAAAAAATTAATCAAATACATTGTAATATCCAACACTGGTAACTTGGCCTTTTTGTAGATATTTTTTATGAAAATTTATTGCAAAAAAAGAGTCCACTGTTTATTGCATCTTTTCCTCCAAGTCCGCCTCCATGTCTTATGCTCCACAATTGTGCTAGAAAAAAAAGTGTGTCTTTATGTGAGCAGCAAGTATTTAGCCACTCATTGTTAGCATTTTCTACCTTTCCTCAGTTGAAATGTATTTGTAATCATTTTTATAAATATGATTTCTAACAACGGAAAATCTTTTATTTAACCTATATACTTATACCATTAGTGCTATCAAGGAATGTTTAGACAAAATGATTTTTCATCAGAAAATATCAGTTCATTGAAACTAAAACTTTTCACAGGATCGTAACACTTCTGTAAGACTTTCACTGGAAAAGGCTTCTCAAGTTTAAGATGAGATACCATGGAACAACAGATAGTCCACAGACCGTTGGAGTATTCAGACTTAGGACCTGAACCTCTTTTACAACCGACCTTTCACCACCTGGACAATTACAGCCTGATGATGAAGCTATTCTTTATTGTGTCATCATAGATTTCCACTAGTCTACCCTGTTGGAATTGTTGCACACTTTATAATCCAGATAAAGCAGCCAACTGTGGACGGACAACATGGAAAGAAAGAACCTGAGGACTAGATTTGTGAGAGTATAAACAGTTACATAGTCTTTTGGCAGAGTCTTTCATGCCATACTTAGATCATTTTCTTGAGTTGTAGCAGATCCACTTTCTAGTTCCTATGGAAAGAATATTTGCAAAGTCAAACAGCTCCAATAAGAAAGTTGAAAGTATGCCATCTCTTAGACTGCTTAGTAGCATGGTGCTTATGGTAATTAGCTCTGGTGGAACAGGCTAGGAAAAAAAAGACTTGAACTAGGTCTTCTATATCATAGGTAAGTGCCTTAATACCAGAGTGTTGCTTTTGCAGTAGACTTCAAAGCTCTGGGATTGGGGGGTTGAGGAGGAACTTAGTGTTTGTTCCACCCCAGTCTAGAATGTGAAATCTGGAGAAATACTGAAACACTTTGTAGAATGAGAAAGTTATTTCCCTACCCAGCTCTGACAGTTTCCTTATTTCATATAGGTCTGTGCCTTTTCAAGTAACTTATTTTATTTGTTGAACAGTTAGTAAGCAATGAATGTATGAGAAGTAATTTGCTTCAAGTTTGAAAAGACATTTCAAGCAAACATTGATTTATTAGCTTATTTATGACCATTTCTTTAATATTACTTTAAGACACTCACTGGATTTTCAGTCTGTGATTTCTTATAGTTACTCTTATTCCATCAAGGAAACAAAACATTTTGATTTGTGCGTTATATTATTTTTAACACTTTGTTCTTACTGCTGTAAAACAATTCAGTAAACCAAAGAGTCTGTATACTTATTATTGCAAATTTAAGATAGTGGCATTAGGAAACAGATCATTAGATGGTATTGCAAGGTCAACACAAATGTCCCATTTAAGATCTACCCAGGATTTCTTGAAAACAGACAAAATGTTCAAAGTCTAAACCAATGTCACATCTGGACCAGCAAAAGAGAGTTACCTTCAAACATGTAAAAATCTGAGCGACAGAGGGCATCCTTACTATGACAATCTCTAGAAGGAGACTATTCAAGGGGACCTTGTATGGGGAATAGCAGACATATTGGACTAGCCCATCTATTAGTTAGGGTCAGGGACATTTGAAATACAAGCTTGCTAGAAAAAAGCAGTTTGACTTTTTTCCTCCATATTTTAATTAACTTCTGTGAAGGTCACACGTATCTCTATCTCTGAAGTGCACTGTGTGTCACTCATTTTAAAAATTGGGATATTTAGCATTATCTTGCCATTATAGTCCAACTTTTTTTATCCAAAATTTCACTTTAGTGATCAAATTAAGGAGATGACAAGCTCCCTATCCTTACAAGCTAAGCATTTTATGTTTTATACTCAGATATGCTCTGTGTGATATAAGATGAGACTTCATAATGGGATACAATGCAGTTGAGTGCTAAATTATAGCAGGCTTATATCACAGAAAATTATAACAATGAGAGAAGAATTCATATCATGGCTTTAGTAAGAGAGGAAAATTAAGACTTTGCAATTAAAGTAGTAACCTAAAACTTTAAAATAATTTAAACAGTTACTGAATACATGTAATGTTCTATACTTATCTGGAAGCAGGACTGGCAGTCATTTGAAAGGATCCAAATGAAACATGGACAAGGTGTATGTTATGTCCTCAAAACGCAGATCTGTCATTTTCTTCATTGTTCATGAATACATTGGTATTGAATATCTCTTTCCCACAAATTCACAGGCTCCATGCAAGACTAGAGAGAAAAACCAGTGTAATGTTATCGTTAAATTGATGTTGCATACAACTTTATGATAGTCCTGACAACTGCGGTTTGTGAATTTGCCAAGAGCAACCTAGTAAGTGATTTTCAGAGATGAACACTGAACTATGTAGTAAAATAATCCTTTCCTTCGGAAGGATAAAACTGCAATTTTCTTGTAGACATAATTTACAGAATTATTACTGACAATTTTAGAATTCCGCTGGGTGAAACACTGGGGGTTTGAGAACAGAATTTCTTATCCTTTTAAGAACAGACAAATTTTAAACAGACAGTGTATCTATAGCATCTGTGTAATAACACAGGAGGAACCTGACCTGGAAAACTAGTGGTGGACTCCTTTCCTTATTCAAATCCTTTGCCTGTTTGAAAGCTAAGGTGCTCTGTAATTCAAAGTTTTGGATAAGATGTAAAAAGAGCCCAGGTTTAATTCTGATTTATTCTCACATAGAGTGAGTATTCTCACATCTGTTTAGAGTGCAGCCTATAGTGCATTTAGAACTAGGTTTTCATATGAGCACTACTGCATAAAAAGATCTTGCCACAACTATTTAGAAGATTTTCTGCCCTGGCGAAACTTAGAAGTTTATGTAATTGTTTAGATTGCAAATCACAGTGAAAAGGAATCATTTTAAGTGTCAAGAAGGAAGAAAGGCATGTAAAAAGATATTGCAAATTATGTTGATATTTGATGTTTAGGTTTCTTGCTGAAAGTTGTTTTAGTAATCTCATAGGAACAAGGGAAAAGGCATTGCATTCAATACAGATGTCATATCTCTAGTTGTTTAGAGATCCTGTAGACTTACTGCAAGCACATGAACATTTCCACTGACATCAGTGAGCTAACTGAAATCAGTGGAACTAATTTCAATTAAATAGCTATATGTATCTTTGTATGAAAGTCATATCTTTGTATGACTTGAAGGCTAGCTGTAAAGCAAAATGCTCTGTGCTTGTTTGATTTCTTTCTGATGTAAAAGAAGGCATCAAACTTGGTTCTTTTTAATGTAGAAAATATCTTTCATGGTGGGCTGGACAACCTGCAGGATTTGGTTGTCTAGAATGAGTTAGCTTTATGAAGACCAATGCAATTATATCTGTTCTGTGTTCTTAGTTTGTAAATTCTAACATCCTAGAATCTAGCAGATGAGCTACTGAGATACTTCTAGCTGCAATTATGTAAGGCCCAGTAGTTTTCATTCCCACTCTCTTGGCTTTCTGTGGTTAAGTGATTTGACCATGTCTGTTCACAGCTTCTGTTTTGCAAGGTCAGAGAAAACCTGGTTTATATTGATGCCATATAATGAGCTTTGAACCAAAGTGGCTTAAATTCAACATATTTCCACTCTGCTGTCTGACGGTGACTTCTAGAGAAAGTCAGGATGGATGATTTGTCAAATACAAGTAAAATGGGAAATGTCTTCTAGGACTTTCCTAGAAGGACCTGTGAACATGACTCATAAATTGAAAGGGCTGTATCCATTGTTCTTTGCAGGAGTGCAAAGTATTCATCAACTGGATTCAATCCTTGCCTTTAGGGAAAACATTTTAAGGGGGACCCAGGTAACAGTCCTTTAGAAGGATGTACTCAAGCCTACTCCTCCCTGCTCAGAGTCGCTTCCCTGGCACTCTGCTCAGAGTCATCTGTTGATCAGTCCTTGCATTAGCCATACTCACTGGAAAATATGGTTTTGCTGAGGGAGCAGACAGTATTTGTAGGCAGCCTGATTTCAAGTTGAATTCAGACTGACAAAGAGGATAATATTTGTGCTTGGTGCCAAGTGTTGGACACACCTGGGCTTTCAGACTTTTCCTGGAACAAGCAGCTCAGATATAGCATAGGCAAATCAAGTAATATCCTTTCTTCAGGGAAGTCTAAATAACATAGGTAATGTCTAAATTCTAGTAGCACACGTAATAGGACTAGCTGAAAACAAAAGGGAAAGAAGCACTGTAAAATGCAGTTAACTTTCACATTCTAAATTCAAGATCAGAATTAGCGGATAATACAATAGGGTTAACAAAAAAACCTGCTAAATTACTTTACCAACATTCATCATAAACTGTTTGGTCTGGCTTGAAACAATCTGACAATGTTCTCCATTTAAAATAAATAAATAAATAAAAGTTGGAGAAAGGAGTACTGAATATAGCATGGGTGAAGCAGAAACCAATGAAATCCAAAGCAGAGATGGAGACAACCATATTTCTGAGCCACCGAGTGAAGTAGAATGGAATATCTAGATTATCAAGAAATAAAATTGTTTAAACTTGTCTTTTACTGGCTGCTAACCATAGTGTTTTACTATGACCTACACAAGGTGCTTCAGGTGTGTCAGTAGAAAAGAATAAGATCTGCTTGTACTGATTCAGTTTTTCAGAGTTATACAAGGTAGAATTTTACCCTATTGGCACTGAAACCTTAGACAATACAAACACAATACAAACAGTTGTTAAAATAAGCCATTATCCAAGATGTGTAGGATCTCTAAAATTTTGTGAAGTTCTTCAAGGTCTGTAGTGGACATAGTGGTCTGATCTCTTTTAGTTGAGGAAATAGAGGGGTAGGAGATAATAACAGGAAATATAAATACTTGATTTTTCATAATTTTAAAAGTATTTCACATGAATCCTTTTTCTGATATAATGACTGAAATGTATGATCTCTTCAGCCTAGGCAGATGGGTCTAACATTTAATGGGAGGATCTTTCAGTGATTTTGCAAATTCCTTAATTTACATTAGCGGATGGTGTATGTGAACCATGGAAGCATATGCCTCTTTCAGTGCCAACGTTTAAAACTGCACCTAGACTTTAATAGATGAAAAAAATTATGGTTCATATTTTATTCTTCCTTTAAAACTGGTGGAATTTCAGCATGGTAAAGATCAGTTAATTGACACATACAGGGCAATTAAAAATTAGAATCACATATTTATTGTCCATTTTTAATGGTTTTTCCTTTCTGAACCCAGACTCCAGGCCAGCCTCCTATCCAAGTTTTCCTTCATGCCTTATTGTCTATTCTGTTCAGCTATTTAAAAAATGTTGAATATCAACAATGGCTTTCAGTAGTGTATTGTCAACTTTTGTATGAAGCAATCTTGGTTGAATGAGAAGATCGCAGAGCTTATAGTTCTATCTAATGTGCTGCGCTGGGTTTCTGCTTGAATGTGTGTGACTGATAACAGGACAAATTTCTACCTTCGTTATTGCATTTCAGCTACATAATTCATTTGCCAAAATCTTTTAGGAAATATCTTTGTAGCATATTGCACAAGACATCAGGTAAGTGCTTGTAACGAAAAAATAAGTAAAGATCCAGCAACTGCCTTGTCAAATTTGTTTATTAATTGGAGATCTGCTTCTGCTAGGTTGTTTTGCAGACTTTTACAATTTTGTGGGTAGCTGTGTGCCCTGAGACATCTCTAGCAGAACATCTTTGCTCACATAAATAAATTCGTACTGGATCTGCATTGCTTTTAAAGTCTAAATCAATATTTAGAAATATCTGGGGAAAAATGTTGCAAATGTGTGCACAGCTTATGGATTTTCAAGTAACAGATGTTGCCAATGTTATTCTCAATGTGCAAGCTTGTTTCTGTCTAGAATTTGTAGTACTAAAACTGTTTAAAGCACCTTTTTTTAACTGGTTGTTAGCCTTCACTGTCTGATATAATTTTATTTTGCATATGGGATAATTGTAATTTAACTTATATAAACTCAGTCACCGATGTATCTTTGAATGGAAGCTAATTTTATAGACACTGTTTTCAGGAAATCCAAGGATTCCCCAACAGTATTCAGTTTATTCATTCATTTCAGTTAACAGGTGGCAAAACAGGTAAAACACAAGCAGCTGTTTTCTTTCATTCTCCATCTCATTTGTTGACAGTTAATGTCACTTTGAGAAGTATTAATTTTTCTAAATTATTTGATTGCTACAATGACATAGTACTGTATAGTACTTGATCCTGTTGGAGAAACTGAAGCAGAATTTCCATTTCAGCCTGTATTTTGCCTAGATTAGGAAAGCAGGGTCTGGCCCATCGTCTTGTATAAAAAAATTCATTCATGCCTTCACCATGTATCCCATTTAATATTCTTTACTTAAATTTTTTAGTTTTTTCACAATAAGAAAAGGTAAAGACAAATTCACAAAGGCAACAAATATCAATAAGGACTCAAACAGTACTGATTCGGACTGGTGATCCAAGAAGCAGCAGTCATGGAGCAAATTGATACTACTGACTATGAGAAAAGATCTTAAGTATCAGACTCCAGAGAACGTGTGCTGTAGTAAGACTGGCATTATATACCAAACAACATAAAACTTAGATGTGGAGTATCCTTCTGGGTAGAATATCTAGGTATTGAACAGTGTCCTGTTTGACACTGCGTTATCAATTTCCCATTAATTCATCTGCTTGTCTCTTTGTCCCAGATCCTGGACTCTTTTCAGTGCCTGTGTCTGCTTTGTCTGTATACTGTCTGCAAACAAACAATGACCATTAAATACCTTACAGTATATGTGTGCGTATATGTGCATAAGCAAAAAAACAGCATACAATAAATTGTTCAACAGATTCCAATCTCTTTGGCAGATATGTAATGTACTGCTTATTTAGAGGTATTTATACAATTATATTCTTATCAAATACATGAAAGTTTTCTGCATTTTAAAAAGTGTATCGAAAAGCATCTTAAAAGGCAATTTATTTCAGTGGAAATTAAAACTTTAGGAATAAAACCTGTCATTTTTATACCCGTACTCTGATACTGAACAGTGACAACATAATTTTTTGAAACAGTATATTAATAATGAAGGTCTGCTTTCTACATTGCTCATTGGTACCTACTATGTTTATAGTTTTAATAGTTTTGAAACATTCTACAGATGCTAATTTGCACCATTGTTATACTGACTACTATAACAGTACCTGTCAAAGTAAGAGGATTTAATGAAAAACTTCATAATAAAATTTTACTTTTACCTGAAAGAGTTAAGGATTTTTGTACAAACAGCATTACATAGATGGCACAAGCAATCAGGTAGGGTAAAATGTAGGACTATTTTACATCATAAATTAGGAATCAATGATGTCATGCAGAGTTTGTAGAGGAAAAGAATGAAACTTTAACTTCTGGTTTTGTCTTTTGAATGACTTGAACAAAGCTTTCTTTAAAAACAAACAAAACAGTAATTCCATTTGGTTTTAAAAACAGACTTTCTTAATATTTCAGTCTTCATCTTTAATGAAGGGAGATTCAAGACTGAGAAAGCCTAAGGGAAAAGTTTCATTAACATCTTGAGGAAGATGCGAAAGCAGCAGCAAACAAAAAGGTACAGTGCCCAGTACGGCTGTCATGTTTTTCATACACAATATATAAAATACTCCATCTTTCCAGAAGTGTCCAACTGACGCATCAATTGTTAAATTTCTTGCAAAACTGTCTTTCTGGATTTAATTGAGAGATTGACTAGTTATTGAGTCAATATCTTAGAATTTCCTTAGCACTTTGGAATCATTCACATCTCTCTTGTAAAATATAGATATTCATTAGGTGTCATAATGATGACTGTGGTCAAAAAAACCCCATCCTGCCAATGATAGCTGTCATGAAATTTTGGGGTTTGAAGAATTTATGACTTTTCCATGGTGAAATAATAGGCTCTTCAATGGTCTTTTTATTTCAGTGGACTCTAGAACTCACAGAACTTTATCAAGAGGAAAAGATAGGTGTTCCTTTGTTGAATTTGCTTTATACAATATAAACTATGAAAGGTTTCTAGTCTGTTTTTTCATTTAAAAAAATCTTTTTAGTTGTAGAGTGACAAGTTAATTCCCTTTCAAAAATAAAAAGCTCTCTGTGGAAAGTGATGTTTAGGAGGCATGCAAGTTTTAATTGCAAAGAGCTTCTCCTGTTCTCTTTATCTAGAACCCTACATGTGACCAGTGTTAGTTGTCCAGACAATATACTGGAACACTTTTCTTAATTAGGCGCTGTCCATACCTAGAAAGGATGTTGTTTAAGCTGTCTGTGTAACCCTTGGTGACTGCTGGTCTTAAATTTGGCTCTTCACTGCAGGCATGAGACTACCTCTGACTCTTAGAACTCTCAAGCCAATATGTTGCATTTCTATAGTAATTTTCTATAGCAATATCTCTTACAGGCATTAGAAAGTACTTTTGTAATTATGAGGCAAATAAAGATGTTCCTTTTCGTTTTACAAGAGTGTGAGGTTTACTTGTCTGAGATCAGCCAGTCAGCCTGGCAAAACAAAGAGTTCAGATCTCTCTTGCCAGTGGATGTGGATGTTCAGAATCAAGTCATAGAGTCCATCTCTGTAATGCCAGGTAGTCTGTGTTCCCAGTCATGGTATAGACAGGAAAAGGCTCTTTTTCCTCAAAATGCCTTCACTGCCTCACTCCTCCTACAAGTTTACTATATGTATTTCTTGCCTTTCCAGTACTCTTTTTTTTTTTTTTCCAGATAACCTCACTAAATTCTGTGGCAGTTTTGTTTAAGTAGGGGATGATGTTTCACTCATATAATATTTCCCTCATTCTAAAAGATCACGTAAGCACTTTGCCAGCTGATCTGCACCCAGTCATGCTTGCTTTATCCATATTTAACCATGGAGTTGGCAGGGCCTCCTGTATGCCAAGGAGTCACTAGCTTGTTTACACAATCATTTTTTCCTTGTATAGGGGAATAAGGGAAGGGTTTGCAACTTTGGGGGGCATGCGGTAGACGTGTAAAACCAGGCTTTTAGATGTGTATCTGCTTTATGTTGTAGAAGTCCTGCTACTTGATAAGGCAAAGAATCCTCACCAAAATTTGCAAGGAATCTCAGCAGGACTAAGAGATCAGGAACTATCATCTGATACGCTATGACAGTTTACACAAGTTGCGAATATGAGCCGAAACCTTTCTCTTTCTTTCTTCTGAAGTCTGCACCCTTTGAAATAAATCAAATGCACCATGTGCTTTCATCCCCACGAGGTGTGGCAAGCAGGGCAACCTGCTCACCATAGTGTCCTTCTGATGTAGCTGGTCAAGGTTACTATTTTGCTCTTCTGACACATTATCAATTATCCTGCCAACAGACTGATACTGGACCTGTAGTTTTCTTATAAAATAAAAAACTGAGTTTAATTAAATCATCAGTAACTTGGACCTAATTATTTCAGACAGTATTTAATTAATGTTTCATGGATACCTAATGTAATTAGGGTTCCTTTAATAAGACCTTCTATGACATTAAAATATATGACCTTTATCTTTCTTATCATCCATAGTCTGACAACTCAGATTTGTCATTTTCACTATAGGTATAGTTTGATTAAATAGAACAGAACATAAAATTAATCTAGCAAATTATACTTGTTTGTTTCCTTTTTTTTGCTACTTAAAGACTAATAAGTTAAGTCTTTTAATTAGCAGTGTCGGTACAAATGTTCATGCTAGCGTTTTACCTTTGTGTTTTTTCAGACTGTTTCTTCTGTATATCATTTTTTATGACAAAAGTAGATAACAACCAGACTTTATTAATCATGGTGAAGGGTTCAATCTTTTAGATATGAAAAATAAGGAGCTATTCTTTATAGTAACAATGACTGGTAATTTTTTAAAATGTAACACAATTCTGCAAAGGGCTTAACTTTTCTGGTCACAAACTTCCCAAACATAAAACTGTAGTTTTAATGTGAATTAATATAAATGAGATTACTAGGCTGGCCCATGCTTGCTTTTTAGGAGCTACAGGTTCTCCCTTCTTTACTGTTGTTTTGGGGTAGTTACTCAAGATCCAGTGAAAGAGCACTTGTCATATGCAAAACGTAGAGAAAGAGAATGTGATTGAAGGGATATTATAAGCTTTCTTGGAATAACACTCATCTGATCTTGTTTCCTCACTCCCCAAAGAGCTTTTGTATGTCACCTTCAAAATTAGAGCTGCTCCAATGACTTCACTCATGTTTGATTAAGTTCCACTCACTGAGTTTGAGCTTACTAATGTATGTAAAATTTAGCACATAGGTAAGAGTTTTGCTAAGTCATAGCACTGACATTCATAATCCTGTTACTTTAATTGAAGAGGAGGATAGCTGTCTCAAGGTATGAAAAAAAAAAGGCATTACAAGTTAAACAAGCAGAATGCAACCTGGCTATTTAATAAGCCAATATGGATGTTCTGTGAACAACAAAAATATAGGTGGAAGGTACAGAAGTCTATAAATGAAATAGTTTCAATTTACTTCTATTCATGTGTCGGTTATTTTGAATGTCAGATCTTTGGAATATAGATAGTTTCCACCAACATTGTGTCTAGTAAAAATAAATCCAAAAATTAGAACTGACTTTTTTCAGATGTTCAACAAAAGGTTTAGGTAAATTTCTAGTTAGAAAAACAACACAAAGCTTAAAAAGTATCAGTGAAGTGTAGTGTGCTTTTTTCATTACGCTAAGAAGAAACTGAGAAGGGAAACAATTTATGTTGTTTTCTCTTCTCCCACTCAATAAAAACTAGAAGGACAAAGAAAACTCTTGGCTCAGAACCAGTGCAGATGCTGAGGTGGAGTAGCTTTGCTTTGTTTTCAGTGGAGAATGTAGAGAAGGGAGCAGTTCACTCACTCATGCTTTTGTTATCTTCACAAGAGTTTTAACATCAGAGATGTTGTCCAGAGAGAGACTAACATGTTCAACAAGTTGATGAGCACTACAGAGTAGATTTCAGACATAGGCTTTGAGGAAGAGGGGAGTTTTCCTCTGCTCCACTCCAGAAAAGGACAGAAACTCATGCTGAATTTTAAGCCTGTGAAGAATCCCATTTAAATCTGTGAAGATATTCCCACACTTAAAATTAAACATGAGCTGAAGGGTTTTGCTCCATAGGCAAGGAACAGGCTTAGTGAGCTATCTGGTCTACACAGGGTCTGTTGAGGTGATAAGGAAGAATGAGCAAAGAGCTGTAGTTGTGGTAATTAAGGGTGGGAAAACAGTCTGAGCAGCCTAAAGGAATAAAATGCCAAGTAAACACTGGGCACCTCATTCTCTTTGATTTATTCCAATATTCCACCATAGCTACCTGGAGTAGGTAGCAGTTTAATATGTGCGTAACCCAAAATTTAACATGAGGGCTATACAGCAGTATCACCTAGGTAACATCATTGATAATGCATCTTAATTTCCTTCTGCAACTTTGAGCTTTTTCATACTAACATAACCAGGCACTGTTTCAGATCTATTAACATCTCCAAAGATGACCTGTAACCTTCTAGTAAGTCCTGTTCATTATAGAATTTTGGATTTGTAGCAGGGCCTTCATACTATGGAAATATATGATGTCCAAGGGGAAAAAAAAAAAAAGCCACCAGATACCAGAGAGAAATAGTACCTGAAAAAGTGATAACAGCAGCTTCTTATAAAAAATTACATAAATTCTTGTATAGAGCCCATGACCTTCTTCCCACTGAAATTAAAACAGTTATATTCAGCACACAGGAACCCCTGACTTTATACATTAAATAAAATTGTCATGTTAATTTAATAAGTCTTAATTAGTACCTATATGTTGTTTGCTGATTGCAGACTGTGATTAGTGTTGAGAATACAGTCACTAACCAGTGCTAGCAGTATCCAATTAAGATTTAAAAATGTAATAAAGCCAGTGACCAAGATTCATCCCACTTCCATGAATTCCCAGCAGGGGAAGAGGATGTGAAGGGGTTAAGCCCAGGAAATTTATCACTACACAAACAGGCAGCTGCAGAATTCCACTCCTATTGCTGCAGTGAGTCTATGCTGAGCAAAGCCTCCCACTGAACAGGGTTTTGGGAATAGGAGAACAGAAAAAAAAATCTTTCCTCTAGCCCTTTCTGATTCACCTGTCTTACAATCTTTTGCATTTGATATTGTCCTCTGACCAGCTGACGACCTGATGATTCTCCCCATGCAGTTAGTTTTTGATATTTTACATCACACATCTTTATAGTCACCACAGTTAGATTTCACCATTTTCTTCATTAACCCGATGAAAATTGAATTACAGTGAGCCTCTATCTGAATTGAAAACACCTAATCTACCCATGGTTATTCAAGAGAAATATGATTAATATAGAAAAATCTACTGGATAAAAAAATCTTGATCCAAACATGTAAAAATAAATTGATCTGATTACACAGATTACTGAAAACTGGTCACCTTGGCTACATTAGGACCTTTAAAGCAAACACAAATCAGTGAATCATTTTAATCAAATTTAATTTAGATTATACACTTTCACATAAAATCTAATTTAGTTGGAATTATTCGGTCATGACTTGTCTGCTCCCCACAGGACAAGGTTAAAGAGATTACATTTGGGTTCATGTCAGCAGCATCTGCTAGTTAGCCCTCTGAATGCTGATTTAATGAGAGAGGTTATGCTTAGTCTCTTGGAAAGACTTCTGGTTTAGGCAGGTGCTTGAGAGATGTTATTAATTTAGTATGATACAAGGAGTGATGTTATTGTACTTGGAAAACTCTTGTATGATTATTTTCATGTGTATAAAATACCCTGGTGTTTTTGTTTACATGTGTTTAGCAGCTTTTGAGGGTTTCCCTCTAATCTGTCTTTAATACACTGATTTAGAGAGGTAGAAGATTCCTGTTAAAGAAATAACAGCTTTTTAAATATGAAAAATTATCTTGGGGCTTGTCTACAAGAGGCAGCAAGTGAGCATTAAGCTACAATATGAATTTACAGAGAACTAGAAGGTACCAACAGGCAATGCCTTGTTGTCTCTCACCTATGGAAAATCTACGCCTACAGTTCAGTCATTCACAGAGAGTAGCTTGCGTGCTAGCCCACTTGCTCTGCAAACACACCTTTTATTTCTGTGTATTCAGCTATCCAGAGCCAGATTCTATCCCCCTTTGATACGTAGCACTGAGTTTTTACATTGAAATGAATAGGATGCATTGCAGTTAGTTACTAACTGATGAAAAGAAAGTCTAAGTGAGTTTAGCCTTTGGTGTTGAATGTAGTGAGGGCAAGCTCCATTCTGATGGAGCAGCTACTTTGGAGCAGAGACAGAGGCACTGGTCACTATTTCTACTTCTTCAGCCCTGTTGCAGAAGATACGGTCAAAATAATCCTGAAACCCTGATGCTCAGTACCTCATTCTCAACCAGAAAATTTACAATGGCATTATGAATCACCAAGGTTGCCAAAGATATGTCCATGATTCTCCAGACAGAAATCTGTGCACAGGCACAAAAGGCAGCGTGCATAAGACACGCTTACTCAGGTATCTGCTGCTCCTCTGACCTAACTGCTGGATGTGCAGAAATCAGAGACAAAGAGGCTAACTCCACAAATTCTTCCTGGACAGATTTTCCACAAGGAAAGAAAGGACAGACTGAGAAACTCTGGACAGATGTAACCTTAACTGATTCCCTAACCCAACAGGTAAACAGTGGATTTAAATGGACTTGACTGTCGTAAAGTATGTCCCTGCCTATCCAGGATCCTTTCATCCTAAAGTAGTTTTCTCCCACGTATAGAAAAGATGAGCCAGGAATTCATTTGAGGTAAATCAGGAGCATCTCACTGAAATCAATGAATGAGAGTTGTATCAATTTTAGATATACTGCATGTTTTCTCCTGGTTTTTTAAGCACTGTTTATGGTTGTCCAGAAGGAAAAAACTACTGGAACTATTAATCCCCAAAGTTCAGATAAAGAATTTTGAATAACAATTGAAATTCATTACAAAATTTTACTATTTTGATGCATAATTTCCCTGGTGGAGGGGCTTAAAACTCTCTCTGTAATTACCATAACAGCATAAGGGTCGAGCCATTAAAATAATCTCTGGCAATTCTGTGTGATTCATGTTATTTATGAAGAATGCTGCAGACACAATGTTCTTTGCTACACCATCTGTTTTCTGTATGTCTCTCTACCCTTTCTCTTCCCCTATGTATAAATGGTCAATTCTTATATATGTACTAGAAGAATGTACATCTCCAAAATTAATAAAGCCAACCTGAAGAAATACCATTTATATATGACATCCATAATCATATCAAAGAAAACTGGGCAAAATTGAGAAAAATGGGGACATACCTTATTACAATTATCTTCTATTCTAGCATATTTTTCTTATTAGCAGCGCAGACAAAAGGCAGCCCTCCTATTTTATTTTAAATGAGCCTGATAGAAGTATCTCATCCACTTCATTTTCATATAAAATTGCACTGTGGAGTGTGATCCTCCTGCCTTTACTCAAGCAAAATACCTATTGCTGTCCCTGGAAACACTGTCTATGTAAAGATTACAGGGTTAGGACCTGGTATTTACACTTTTGCCCTGGCTAACCACTGTTAGTCATTCTATGTTGCAAGTGGCATTCCCAAATCATTTTTTAAAGAGGGAAACACACAAATGATGTACTGAACTTGGTCAGCCTTTGATAAGAACAAATATAAGCATGCAGAGATTTCATTTAGAAATGGCATGGTTCTGTAACGGTTGTGACAAGGTAAAGACATGTTAAGCTTGTGTGAATGTCTTTCCTAAGACGGTACTAGTGTTGAAATACCAAATACTTTTTGCATCCAAATTACCTATTTGAATTTACAGAAGTTTTACATTCACAAAACACAAAAGAGGAGATACTGAAGTTTTCTGCCAGTGTCCTACAGATATGCAGGCAAACCTTTGGCTGGTTGGAATTTGTGAAGCACCAGCAAGGACAATAGAACTGTGCTGTTTCACGTAGCTCATAGGTACGGCCAGAGACAGATGATAATACGAATTCCTGATTTTGGTGAAATTAGGTGAGTCTGAATTTGAAGAAGCATTCACAAATATGCTACACAAACTTTGTGTAGCTAACACAGCTATCTAGCTGATTATCTGTATGGAAACAAATTCCAAACTTAGTTATGTTTGCGTAATCCTGATACAAATGTACGTCATTTACATCATGTCCCTGCTGCCCTGAAACGTGCTTCTATCCCCAGAATTCACCTAAGTGAAAGTCAGAGAGACAAAAAGGAAATAAAGTTAAACATAGTCAAATTGTGCAATATTGCATTCTAAATTAAATATCTTATGCATTGAAAAATAGATTTTGACAGATTCTGTATTTGAGGCATAAATTTCAATGTTGGAGTAGTATGAAGAAAGGAATGCAATAAAAAATAAAAACAAAATGCTGACCCTAAGAGTGCCAAAAATCAACAGAGTTCATACTGAGTTCTGAACTTCCTTATTTGAACCTCCTTCTATTCAATTATCACAATAAACACACAGTTTAATCCAAAATACAGTACAGACACCAAAAAACTCCTGCTTAGTTCAAGCTCATGAAGCAAAGATAAATAGCACTGCCACTCATCAAAATTAAGATTTTAGAAAACTGGAAAAAAAGTGCTGAGTTTAATTACCCCTTTTAATTAGCTCACTCGATAGCTATTTAATGCCTGTGATTATAGAAGAACAAGCAGAGCCTTTCGTGTACTGTTTCTGACAGAATTCTACACATGCAGAAAAACAATTTTTCCTGCTATTGCAGTAATTTTTATTTCTACACCATTTCTAATGCAAATATTGGCCTAAAATCAAGTGCTAAGGAAGCTGACTGACTTGGCAATGGAGATAGAGTAGGAATGTAAGGGATTAGAGTGCTTAATGTACTGGAAAGAAGTTTATCAATACTGACAACTCTCACAGTGCTTAATCAAACATTTAAGACAAATGGAGAAGCAGACAGTAAATACTTTGGGGCTTTTGAACAATAAAAGTAAACAAACTGTCTTGTTAGAACATGTCAATTTATGGTGGAATAAAGAAACACCTATAATTTAGTTACTCTTTTCGTATAGATAACTAGTGGCTTTAGGTAGCTAGCTAAAGTGTACTGACTTTAAAATGACTGTAAGTAACTCCTGAGGAAAATAAAGTATAATTTTTGTCCTTTTTTTAATCAGATTTTACTGTTCAGCTTCATTTACAGTTTGATGACTATTAAGGTGGATTATGATTTTTTTTCCTTAAAGGCAATTTATTAATGGATTTTTTAAAACCAACACATAATAACAGACATAAGGGTCTGATTCTTCAATAACACATCTTGTGTTTACCTTACCAGAACTTGAGTCTGTGCTAGAGGCAGGACCAGGATGAGAGCTGGGAGGCAAGTGCTGCTCTGTATGTCTCTGCAGGGTTAATTTGGGAAAGAGGCTCATAGACCTGAATTGTCTGGGCTAGATCTTCTCAGATAACAGTCTGCAGATTCGCTACTTGAAATTTTGTGGCTGATTCAGGATATCCAGAATCCTGTCTAAAAGGCCTGACTTAAATCCTACTGTAGTTTTGAGTAATACTCATAGTGAAAATCTGAACCCAATTCAAAGACAAAATAGATTACAGTTTCTGGTTGGATTTCCGTGGTACTGAGATAAATGTAAGGTAACTCAGCAGTAGTCATACCGTATCATTGGATTTACACTCATATCAGAATGCTCTTAATCTGGCATTTGGTATCCTGATATCAGAACTAAAGATCAGTAAATATTTTTAAGAAAACAGGTGCTGTAAGACCAGGAATGTTAAATTCCCATGTGACAGAACAATAGGAATATATTACAGACTATATGAGCAGAGAGAAAGGGAAGATACTTCCTTGAGATAATCTCAGCGGCCAACTAAATAATAAAAAGAGAGATGACTGCTTATCAAACTACTAGTAATATGACACCTGCTACAATAATATATTTGTCATCCAGTAACTTAGTTAAATTTAACTCTCAGAAGAAGAGTAGAGCAGGATCCTGAGCTGTGTTAGCTAAAAACCAGAAAATGCAGTAAGAGATGTTCTGTTCAAGACTGAAATTAATTAGGAAGCAGTAAGCAATTGAAAAGCAGTAAGAATTCAACATGGCATTTTTACTCACTTTTTCAGAACCGAGTGAGTATAATTCTAATTATCTTGAGTTCCTTTATGTAATCTGCTGCTACAAGCAAGTATCCTATGCCTACTACCTCCCCACATTGTTAATGGAAGCTGTGTGTCAAATTCCCCCAAAACACTCTGGCATTTTAACTTCCTTTGTACCTATTAGTTTTTAACTATGTAACACATGCAAGCATTACTAGATTTCAGATTAGTTACTGTTTGCTACTTGATCTCAGTTAGCACTCAAAAATCTTATTTGTCAAGAGGCTATGCTCCTGTTCAGTTCATGTTTTTCCACAAAACTGGATGATGCTACTCCAAACATAATTGTTCTGATGTAATTGATTTTGACTACATGAGAAAAGTCCTAAAATAGAATATATTCTCTCAAAAAGCAACAAAAAGAAAAAAGATTATTTACCTAACAAACAAGATTAAATTCTTCATCTAGGCAGAATGTATATGTGAACTTTCTTGATATTGCTATCAAACTTTGCAGCTATACATGACACCCCATTTGTTCATCAATAGTATGTAAGGTGGTAGTAAGCTGTAGCCAGATTTCAATAATTAAAAAAAATCTAGTATGCATTTTGGAACCTAGCGATAGTTGCGTTTACACCAACTCTCACAGTTTAGAATTTAATATAACTGTAGGCATATTACAGTTGGACCTTGTAGGTCTGGTACTCAAAACTTAAAACTGCCCTAGCTACATAATGAATATGCAGATGTGAGCTTAATTTGTGTGTCTGTTTACCATTATCACACATGCAAATAGAAAACTACCTTGTTGGCCATTCACACCTACTAATACCGCATATGCACACACAATCACGGTAATTTCACATGCAGATTATAAGCACTGTTGCATGTCTTGAAGACCGAAAAATTCCATGTAGTGGTAATATCACTTTGGTATTTGTACTAAAATGGTTTTACCTTATTATGTGTAATGCTGTTCTTGTTCAGCCATTCACTTTTTTTATAGTAATTTATCTGGTCTCCACTTACATGGACTTATCTAGTTTTTTAGAAAGAAGC